>NC_138212.1:24117980-24749085 GCF_964194415.1 Vipera berus | reverse complement strand
CAAAAGCATTGCAGCCGCTGTGGGCATGTAAAAATACTCTGTGCTCTTTTGCAGCATAAACCCTGCCCGGTTCCAGAATGGAGATTTCTTCCCATCAGTCCCACCTCCTGCAGCAGTTAAACGAGCAGCGGCAGCAGGACCTGTTCTGCGACTGCAGCATCCTGGTGGAGGGGAAGGTCTTCAGAGCCCACCGCAATGTGCTCTTTGCCAGCAGCGGCTACTTCAAGATGCTCCTCTCCCAGTGCTCCAAGGAGGCTGGCCAGCCCACCACGGCCACCTTCCAGGCCTTTTCCCCAGAGACCTTCTCGGTGATTCTGGATTTTGTGTATTCGGGCAAACTCTCCCTCACTGGCCAGAACGTGATCGAGGTAATGTCGGCCGCCAGCTTCCTTCAGATGACCGACGTCATCAGCGTCTGCAAGACCTTCATCAAGTCCTCCCTGGACATCAGTGAGAAGGAGAAGGACCGCTATTTCAACCTCTCGGACAAGGAGGTCAGCTCCAACGGGGTGGAGCGCTTGTGCTTGTACAGTGCCGGCTGGAGAGCGGAGTCCAGCCCCCCCCACTCCCACCTGAGCCCCGACCGAGGGACGTGCATGATCAACAGCAACTCTTGGACGAATTTCAGCTACTACCCGTCCACCCCGAGAGCCGCCCAGCCCCTCTCCAAACATGACCAAAGACAGGAGCCCCTGAAGAAAAGCAGGCATTTGGGGCTGGCCCAGCCTGCAGACGGGCCCCCCTACAAAGCGAACAAGCTGGAGGACCGGGCTGCCGAGCAGGCCAGCCACCCTCCTCCGTCTGAAGAGGACCTCCAGGTGGATTCGGAAGGGGACTCCTGTCCTGCCGGCTACCAGTACGGGCAGGGCGCGGATGCAAGAGGGCTAGCTGTGCCTCAGCACGAGCACGAATCGCCCCACCCCGCCAGCAAGTCCAAGTCTTCCAAAGGCGAAGAGCAGTACCCCAGCATGCCCTCCGTCTTGGGGGTCATGGGGAACTGGGCTGAGGGTAAGAGCCTTGGCACTGCATTCCCTGCCCTGCCCGGGCAGAAGCTCAGTCGGGTGGGAAGTCAAAGACAGGCAGTTCTTGTGGAGGTGTAGGTTCCAGGAGACACGTGGTGAATGTTTGCCGAGTGCAGTGCAGGACTCGGTAGATTCTGGAAACAGCTCTTTAGCAGAGATTTCAATCCAAAGTCGTCTTTTTGCTCTCTTAGCTTAAGGGGAAGGTGGTGGTGAGTGGTCGATGCAGGACTTTTGGTGCATGCTGGGTGCAGAGTGGAGCTCATCCTGCTGGAGCTGGCCCCAGGAGATTGTGAGCTGGTGTAGCAACATGTCAGCCCTCCTGGTAAACCAGGCAGGAAATGGGACCAATGAGCTAATTCTAGTTTATTCTAAAGGTATATTAAGGAAGTCTTGCAAGTCTGAAATTTCCTAATGCCGCTTTTAGCTGCCTGACCCATTAGGTGGGTCCTTCCTAAGTATCCTCCTCTGACGGTTAAGCCACTGGGGGCTCCCCCTGCTCTTCTCTGCTCCTTCCCTTGGCAGCACCTCTTTCCTTTGTCCCCAGAGGTCATTCCCAAATCCTATTTTGTACCGCCAGCCCAAGACCGTTTGCTGCCAGAAGCAGATCCTCCAATGTCCTCCCCCACCGTTATTAGAAAATGCTGTTTGACTGAAACACACGATTCTGCTTTCTTTGATCCTCTGCTCAAGTTGACCAGATGTTGCATCCAGCTGCACAGCCGGGTAATCCATTGAATGTGTCCTAACTGCTTTTTATGTTCTAAATGAGCTATTCACAATTCACAGTTTATTTTATTTAAGAGAAATAAACTCAAGGAGTTGTATCTTCCCCAGCTGAGTGCCTGCCAACTGTTTTGGGCAGCCTTGCTCCTTAAAACACAGATGGTGGGAATTATGTAGTCTATACACAGCTAGAAGGGATCGGTGGGAGAAGAGCGACTTGCCCTGAATGGGTTTTTGTAGAAACGTAAGTAGTCAGCCACATAGTTCAGTTTGGCTGACTCGTCTGGCATCATTCAAGGTTGCCGTCAGTTTCTCCCTGCAATCCCCAACTTGCAGAGTAGGATAATTGGTGAACATGAGACATTTTTTAAAAGTATATATTACAGGTGTCTCCTTGGCTGACATAAGCATTCATTCATTCATTCGAAAGAAAAATCTTCATCAGGGTCCAGTCCAAGCCGGGAATAAACAAAATGGAGGCTGCTTTAGAAAGAAGGTTGTAGTTTATTGAAGAGCAGAACCACAAGACATGAGGCTGTGGAGCAGCGGACCCCATGTACCTGGGAGTGGTGGGTTTTTATACCTTCTTGGGCTTTTGAGGTTGTTTCCTGTTCCTGTGGCATGAACTTTGACCTGAACTTCAGTGTGCCTTTCTGGTATTCTGATGGTGGTGCCAAAATGCAGCAAGCTGGAGATCCTTATGCAACCCCTGAGCCTTGGGGGGGGGGGCAGCCGATAGAGCAGAGGAGACCGAAGGGAAGGGCTGGACTCTCACCGACTGCAGAGAGCACCTTGTGCAGAAACCGTCGGCGGGCTGAGGCTCCAAGAATTAAATCCGAGCTCCTTCTGTATTTTGCTTACTCCCAATCTAAACAAAAACATTTTCCCTTCCTTCCTCCATATTCATTTCTTGTATGTATAACCACCCTTTGACCAAAAATAGGTCTCAGAATGACAAGTAATACAGATGAACCATAATTACCCTATAACAAAAACCTAAGCAGATCATGTTTGGTCCGATCAACAAAGTGGGGAGAAGCAACACAGACCATTTCCTGCCCAACTCTGTCTCCTTCACCCAATAGTGAAAAAAAGCTGCTGGTGCCATAGGCCGAATTTGGCCCTGAGAGGGACAAGAACTGGCCTCTGGGGACAAAATTTCTAAAGCAGAGTTTGGGATGTTTCAGCGCTGCGTCACGAAGGAGTCAGGGATCAAAGTGAGCATCTGGAACCCGGTGCCTGTAAAAAAAGCTGCTGAATCCCGGCTGGTAAACCTGAAGGCTGTGCATCGCTGGAAAAGTGACTCTTGGGGAGACTCTAGGCCGGGCTATTCCAGGTAGTCCCTGACTTACGACTGTAATTGAGCCCAGAATTATAGTCGGAATTTCGTACCCATCATTAAGCAGGTCACCACATGACCGCACCTGATCTTACAACCTTTCTTGTGAACACTACGGTGGTTAAGCAAGCCCCTGGTTCATAATGGGCCAGTTTTGCCGGAAACAGGAAAACACCCATTTCCAGCAAAAAATGTTGTAAATTGTGACAATGGGATGCTGCAAACAGCTGTAAATGTGTGCAGGTTGCCAAATGCCCAAAATGCAGTCACAGGCCGGAGGTGGGGCAGCCATCGGAATTTTGAATTTGGGCTGTAAATGGCCCCAGAGAAGTCCATGGTTAACTTTGAACGGCTGCTAAGCAACTAGTCGTAAGTTGAGGACCATCTGCACTTTCCAACAGAATCTGTTGCAAGTTCTCATTGCTCACTTGAACAGGATTGAGCCACATAACCACTTTGCCTGCTTTTATACCAGGGTTTCTCAACCTTGGCAACTTTTAAGACGTGTGGACATCAACTCCCAGAGTTTCTGGCTGGGGAATCCTGGGAGTTGAAGTCCACATGTCTTAAAAGTTGCCAAGGTTGCAAAATGTTGTTTTACATTCATTCCAGATCTACCATTGGATGACTAGTATTGCCACTTAAGACCCGCTGGAAGTCCGTCTGGGGGTTTTCCCCTCTGAAGGGAGTGCTTTGTATTTCAGATGACCTGCCTCGGATGAGGTTCAAATGCCCCTTTTGCACCCACGTGGTGAAACGGAAAGCAGACCTGAAGCGACACCTCCGCTGCCACACGGGAGAGCGGCCGTACCCTTGCGAAGCCTGCGGGAAAAGATTCAGCCGGCTGGATCACTTGAGCAGCCACTTTCGGACGGTAAACTTTTTTTTATGTTTTGCTTTAAGATGGTACCTTCAGACACATACACACACGCCCAAGACTAGGAGTTCTGGGAGTTGCAGTGAAACACATCTGGAAACACTGGATGGTCAAGGCACGGGTCCTCCAGGCCAAGCCTGCATTGTAGAGAACCAGCTGGCTTCTGAGGCTGAGGCAAGATTGGCCTTGAGGTCCCAGGAGAGCCTCTGCTCAGCCGGGGGACTTTGGCCAAGAGAAGCTGCTTGCAGGCAAGAAGGAGCAGCCTTGGCAGCGAGGCCGGGTGGTGGCAGCCAGAGGCCTGGCTTTCAGGAGCTGCCTTGCCTTTCCAACGAGATGGCATTGGCTGCTAACCAGGTTCTGGAGCATCTACGTTCCAACAGCAGGCTAACCCTTTTAGCCTGGTTGCTCTCTGGGTGGCTCAGGGTTTGTGCAAAGCCACATCTGTCCGGAGTCTATACATTGGGACTAATTGCGTCCCCAGTTTGCACATTGTGCAGACGCAGCACTTCGGAAGATGATTCTTGTGGAACCTCTCAGCTGTCTTCCGACTGACCATCTTTGAAAGGACAAGTGCTCTAAGGACCAGATCTGATGAGCTAGGTGGAATAATCCCATCCATCCATTTATTGCATTTCTATCCTGCCATATTTTGCAAAGGGTGAACTACATGTGTGGCTAATATAAACATAAAATTTTAACCAAAAATGGTTTGTGCATGTACCTATTGAACCAAAAAATAAAAATTACTTCAAACCATCCTTGTATTTTATAAATTTATGAGTTGATATCACCTTGCATCTTATGTAATTATATACAAAATTGTACAAGAGCTTTACCCTATAATTACTTCACTTTGCAAGTAAGAAGTTAATTTGTTTTAATCTTCATCTAGTTTTTGCTTAAAAAAGAGAGAGAGAGAGAGAGAGAGAGAGAGAAGTCCTCCTTATCCTGAAATTTAGGTTTATCTTGCCTCAACCTTGACTCCTGCTGACATCATAAACAACTTCACAGAGTTTTCTTGGTGGCCATGGAGCAGTGGTTGGTTCAGCGCTGCTGCCTCCTGAGACTTGTTTTCTTTATATCCCATCGTATTCAAACACTAATGATGTCCAGCTCTTACAGTCAAAGTCTTTTCTAGATTAAATCGATTTAACTTAGGTCTAAATTTAACTTAGCAATTCTCTCAGTGAGGAGAGTATTACTTGCTATTGCCACACAATTCAATTTCCATTTAAGCACTTTCTGGTAATCTCCCCTCCCATCACTGCAGATCCATCAAGCTTGCAAGCCCATCTGCAGAAAATGCAAGCGTCACGTCACCGAAATGACAGGCCAGGTGGTCCAGGAAGGGACCAGACGCTACAGACTTTGCAACGAATGCCTGTCTGAAGCTGGGATCGACAGCATCCGCATTGACTTGGACACAGAACCGCCCCCGGAGTTCCCTCTGGAAGAGGACAAAGACTCCAACTGGAATTACAGCGAAGACAACAGATCCGACGTGGAGATTGTAGAGGACGGCTCGTCTGATCTGGTTATTCAGCAAGTGGATGACAGTGACGAGGAAGCCGAGGAAAAAGATGTAAAGCCCAACATTAGGTAGGTATGGAGGACTGATCAGTCGTAGAGTCTCCCCCCACCTTCCTGTTGCGTTATCTCATTCCTTGTCTTGACCGTTGACGCCCAGCCTGCCTGTCTGCCGGCCCAGGGTTCAAATGCACTCTGCTCTGAAGGCTTTCTCTGGCTTGGGGTCAACTGCATGCAGTGACTCACGGACATGTCATTGTGTCTCTTCTGAATTTAGCTACTCCCAAGTATCACTGTTTTACTTCATAAGGAGGCCTCCGTTTCAAGATGGAGCGATGTATGAACAATTATTTGCAAACGGCGACCGTGATAACTTTTGATAATATAAAATTGTCCTCTTAATCCTTTTACAGAATTGGGAAGCCCTTCAAAATAAAAGTGAACAACTTCATAGTAATTCAGTTACTGAATTAAATTTTTTGCACGTGTAAGAGTTTTGTTTAACTGTAAACACAGATATGAAAGGTTTAGCAGTGTTTCAGCCTGTACTCAGCCAAGGACAGTAACCTCAGCTATGTGTTATCTTAGAAACACGGCCAGTAGACCCAAAGGAATGTAAGTGGACAACAATTCATAATCCTTCAGCAAGCATGCACCTTCTCCAAGCCATCGTTTGTGTATTAAAATCACTAAGTTTTCAAAACCACTTTTTGATTCCCAAATCTGTTTTCAGTGAGCCCTCTTGGCAGGCCTTGCACCTGGTAGAACAACTGACACTTTTCAAATCTAGCACTGGAACACACAGGTGGGATTGCGGCTTTTCCTCATGATGCCTCTGTTCACGTATGTTGACTTCCTTGACTTTATTGAAATGTTACACTGCACCAAACCTGCGAGGTTGTGAAAGGTAATAACCTGTATTTTCTCATTTAGCCCAACACTTTGGTGTTTCCTTCAGTGGGGAAGGAAGCCCTGAGATCCTGATCTAGTTGCTATTTATAGTAAAATACGCTTGTAGCATTAAGGCAGCTTCTTGATTGACAAAACACCTTTCACTGGCACAGTGTGGCAAAACCCCCGAAGTCCCCCAGGCCAGTGATACTTGTCAAGTGGGCAACTGCAGTGGAAGGCTGGAGGAACACTTTTAATCCTCTTGGCTTCTACGACAGTCAAATATTTTGCCATACTGCTTGTTTATGCAAAGTGACCATATTTTGAATACATTTGAAATACTTACACCCCATCCTGGTGCCAGATTGTGACCAATCTAGCCCTCTGTTCCCCACCTTGGATCCTTCCTATAAACCAACGTTTCTCAATCGCAGAAACTTCAGTTCCCAGAATTCCTCAGCAGGGGAATTCTGGAAGTCCACATATCTTAAAGTGACCAAGTTTGAAAAACACTAATTTAACATTTCCCAATTGTGGCAACCTGTAGACGATGGTTTTCAATCTCCAGAATTCACAGCTCTGACTAGGCTGAGTGGCAATCTCATCAACAATCCTGTGAGGTGCATTGGGCTGAGAGGGAGGGTCTGGCCCAAAGTCAACCAGACAACCTTTATGCCTAAGGCAGGACTAGAACTCACCACCTCCCGGTTTCTACCCTGGTGCCTTATCCGGCAGACCAGACAGGCTAAGGGAGGTGGCCACTTCCCGGTTTCTGCCAGGGGAAGGTGGCACATTTATTAACCTGGCTCTGAAGCAGCAGCCTTGGGCCTTTTGCAAAGCCTGGCTGGGAGCACTTCCACCTGCTGCCCCGGTTCCCTAAGGAGGGGAGGGGAAAGCTCAGGGCTCTGGGCGGCCCCTTCCTTTTGCAAAAGGGAAGCAGTCTTGGAAATGAGCAGGGTGGGTGCGGGGGGGTCCTCTGAATTGGAAGGCGATGCCCTGGCGTGTTTGGGGACTATGAAAATTCTGATGGGAACCATTTTTGAAAAGGAGTTCTTCAGCAGCAGCACCGCTCCGGGTGGCCCCCACGGCTTCCCTGGCAGGAGGTGGGACACGACGACACCCAGAAAGCTTCCGCTGCTCACAGGACCATCCAAGGTAGCCTTGTGCCAATCATTCTCCTCCCTTGTGTGGCAAGCATGAACTCCCCCTCCCACACCCCACGCAAGATTACGTCTGAGTTCTACCTCCCTGACTACAGTTAGTCCTCGACTTACAACCATTTGTTATGACTGTCGCAGCATTTGAGTGCTTGGCAAGCGGCATGTATTATGACAATTGCAGCATCCTGGGGTCCTGGAATCGCCATTCACAGCCAGCTTCCCACAAGCAAAGTCAATGGGGGAAGCCGGATTTGCTGAACAACCGCAGTGATTCACATAATTGTGGCAAAAAGGCTTATATAAAATCAGGCAAGACTAACTTAACAACTGTGTTGCTTAGCAATGGAAATTCTGGTCCCAACTGCGATTGCAAGTTGAGGACTATCTGTGTCTTTGCCCACCAGATTTTTGGCTCGCGGAGACCAACATGGCTCTCCTCCATGTCAGTGTTATTCCCAGTTCGGGCCTGAGCCTGATGCCAAAGCCGATGAAGAACACTAGACATGAGGAGCATCCTTTGTTTCCTCTTATTGAAGTGCTCCATGAAGAGGGGTCCTGGCCAAAAATGCCTAGGAACCCCAAACAATGGAATTAAGAAAGCCTTGGCTAATGAAAGCTCCAGGAGTTCTCTAACACACATTCTATTTGCTCCAGGCCATCCCTAACTTCTAGCTGTGATAAGCAGGATGTCTAATTTTTGGTACTGTTATCAGTTCTCTACCACCCAAAGTCGATACAAGTTTTACATGGCACATTCCCTGTGAATAAGCATTCTTGGTCCTTGCCAGGCAGGCTCCACAATTACAGGCTTCCTGGTTCAATGGATCGGTGCCTTCGTTGTTGGTGGTATTGTCTTCCATCCGGATCACCATCTGCGGGTTGGTGGGGAGTTGGGGCCGCTGAAATGGTTGCTCCTAGATCAGTGGATGTCCCCAGGACTGCAGGTTCCAATTCCCCCTCCGTGTCACTCCAACTGCAGCTCTGGGTGCTGGTGCGGCCGTGGGGCTTGGAACTCTCTTCCCCTAGGGAGCCGAGGGTTCTTTTCATCAGGTCAATCGCTTTCTCTAGCATCCAGTTTGATTGTTGTGCCCAACTTCCTTCCTCTTCGCTTACGTGCAGGGATTTTTCCATATCCTGCTTCCATTCTGGTTGGTTGGGTCCCTGTCTCAGGGTCACCTTTCTTGATTTCTTTTCCCACTCGCTTTTCTTTCCAACGCCCATGGACCACCGTTTGTGGTTACGCGCCTTCACCACCTCTTCTCCTGAGGAGTATAACATTTCAGATCCCGACAGCTGGCAGGTTTTCGGTCGGGGAAATGGTTCCCTCTCCAGGAGAGTTTCTCCCTTCCCTGCTTCGTCTGACATTGTATTTTTTGCAAAGTCCCCCAGCAAGGTTCTCCCTTCCAGGTCAACTATTATTGCAAATCCTGTCTAATGTAAGGACCCACTTCAATCTACATCTTCAGAAAACAGAACTCTTGGAAACGGTCTCTTCCAATAGGAATTTTTATTAAGAGAAATTGATAGTAGGCATGTTAGACGGGATCTGAGGGATCCCCCACCATTTAATGTTTTAAAGTGTTCCCAAGCAGCCCCGCCACCCCGCAGTTCTTCTAGGCGATTCAAACTGGCAAATTTCTAGGTGTTAACTCCAAGAAAGATAATATCAGTCTGGCTCCGTCGGCACGATCATTCAATCCTCTATTTACTTATTATTTATCTTTGGGACTTATATGCCGCCCTATCTCCCGAAGGACTCGGGGCGGCTAACAACAATAAAAACAACAATACAAAAGTTAAGAGAAATTAAATAAACAGCCCCCAAATAAATTAACTAAACAATTAAAAATTAAAACATTTTAAAAACCCGTCGTCAATCCAGGTCAGCCTGATGAAAAAGTAAAGTTTTGAGGTCGCGGCTAAAGGACCGGAGATCCGGGGCCATCCGGAGCTCAAGGGGGAGTTGGTTCCACAGGGCTGGCGCTCCCACAGAGGAGGCCCTCCCCATGGGGGTTGCCAGCCGACATTGTCTAGCCGACGGCACCCTGAGGAGGCCCTCTCTGTGTGAGCGCATTGGGCGATGGGAAGTCGTTCCCGGCAGCAGACAGTCCTGCAAATATCCCGGGCCTAGGCCATGTAGGTAAGTACCAGCACTTTAAATCTCACCCGGAAGACAACCGGTAACCAATGCAGCTCACGCAGGTAAGTACCAGCACTTTAAATCTCACCCGGAAGACAACCGGTAACCAATGCAGCTCACGCAGGAGGGGTGTAATATGGGAGTATTGGGATGCTCCCATCACTACCCGCGCGGCCGCATTCTGCACCAGCTGGGATCTACCCAGATCCCAGGTGTTGCATCTCCCTGCCCCTTTTTCCCTGAGGAGTTTCAGAGGGGCATAGAATGAAAGGCAGATGGCCACATTGTTATGGTTAGCAGACCGGAAGTGAATCAACAAAAGGTTACTTTGTAGTGAATAGAGGAAGTGAAAGTAGTAAAACCCCCATGCATGGCCCCTCCCCCTTAGTAGTATGATGGAATCCAGGAGATAGTAAGAACTGGTTTTAAATCAGAGAAGGTAGATAGAAATTAAATATAACTGGATTCTGACACTTCTTGTCTGAAACCAGGCGGTGTGGCTGCTCCACCAGCTGCAAGGAGACCCTCAAACACAAATGGGATGTGGGCAGAGATGGCAAGATGGACACAGCATATTATCAGAAAATACTGGAGAATTTGCGTTCATCAGCGGCACCCGGGGCTCACCTGGACTTATAACACGACAATGACCCAAACAAAAGGCCACGATGACCCTCGGTGGTTTCTAGCAAGAGTTCTGGAGTGGCCATCACGGCCTCATGACCTCAACCCTGTTGAGCCACTTTGGGGAGATCTCAAACATCAGCTCATGCTCGACCACTGTTCTCCACCACAAAGGGCGTCCACAATATACATTATTTATCTTATCCAAATACATTTCTTGACCTTAGTAAGACTACCATAGCTCTGATTTTAGTTTAGACATTAGTTATGCCCAGGTAATCCTCGAGTGACAATCACAACTGGGAATGGAATTTCTGTTGTAAGTTAACGTGGTTGTAAAGCAAGTCATCAAGCGATCGGACCCATGTTTACAACCACTTATACTGCAGTTGATAGAAATCCAGCTTCCACTACTGACACTGCTTGCCAGAAACTGGCTTGAAAGACTGCAAATCTCAATCATCTGGCCGTGGGACTCTGCAGCAGGTCATAACTGTGAGCCAGTTGACAAGCACCTGAACTGCAATCACATGGGTGGTGTAATGGTCATAACTGCAAAGATGTCACTTTTTCTGAGCCCATCATAACTTTGAACTGTTGTTAAATGAACTGTCATAAGTTGAGAACTACCTGCATGATGCAATTTATGTGTTCTCTTCATTATCTGTGGACTATTTGTTTTAACCATGCTGTAAGATCTGCAACAGCAACAAGTGTGAATAAGAGATCCTCTATATAACTAGAATTTGGTTCATTTCTGATCCATGCAAACCATAATTGCACCAGTGCTGATGCTATCCCTCCACACAGCTAGAAGCTACTGTGGAGTCTAGGAAAGAATTTATCAATGAGAGCAGAAAATGTGAGCTGTGCTTTCATGGCTACCTCATCACGGAGCGCGTGACTGGAGGATGCCTGCATGAGGACCGTAACGTAATTGAACGGCTGCAGTGACAAAAGCAAACGGATATTCAACAATGTATTCCCCAAGGGGGAAATGGAGGAATTAAATTAAAACAAGAAAAAAACTTAATCCTAGATCATTTCCATCAAGCATCTTGTCATGAAACAGCTAACAATTTCATCTCTGGCTTTCACTGCCAAGTTAGTCTAATTATCTTCTCAAGGGCTGCTGCCTGAATCTGCATCCAGGGCATCTTCTGGCTTTTGGGCTTCTGTGCTCCTGCTGAAAATGATTCCTGTCGCTCAACGGGTTGGATGCAGAGGAATTGTCCAGCAGACCAACTCTGTTTAAATATCGATTATGACAAAAACCTCTGGTTTTTCGTCTTCTTGGACCTGCATGGCTGAATACGTGATTGCTTTGACTTCTGTCCCCTGAGATGAACAAGCAAAGGGAAAACAGCAAATAACTTGCTAATTCAACAAACCATGCTTAACAATGGCTTATTCAGGCAGAATTCAAACATCCTCATCAAGAGCAGGGTACAGAAATCAGATGTGAACATTTGAGCAACAGCGTCCCTTTGCACTGGAACAAGGGAAAGAGCTCTTTAGCCCAACTGGAGGCAGCGACCATAGGCTCACTGGCTTCTTCTAGTCAAGATGAAAAGAAATGGTTTCTGTATGTATAAATCATGCCGAGCCATACTACTAAGTGTTGTGGCTTGCAAGGCACGGATCATTTAACTGTGGTTATGTGGACCTAAACAAGTGTGGCTTATTTAGTAAATCATGGTTAAATGAGCTATGACTTAGGTAATGTGTGAACCCAACCACATCAGAGCTTGCTTTTTTTCAAGTGATAGCAAAGTTGCCGTTTTCAGGGGAATCTATTCTGAATTATTTGAGTTAGTATCTTTTTAGCTGAAAGGTTAGAATGATGTTTATGTGGATGATGTTTAAGTTAACAGCCTTTGACCAAGGAACGCAAGGACTGTTTTCCTGCAACGCAGAAAGATGCTCAACCAAGCCAGATCTGACTCTGATTCACAAGTCCACAAGAACTACGGTATATTAAAGCTTATTAGAAAATACCTGGGGATGCTTCTGCAAAGAGAACTCTTCTCCCCACCTTGAAAATAAAAGAAAGTGACCATTAGATTACCAAAGTAAAGCATTTTTTAAAAAGCCATCACCAGAGGGGGAGGTCTCCTGGGTCATTTAAAGCAGGGGTCCCCAACCTGTGGGCTAAGGCCCACTACTGGGCCATGGCCTATTTGCAACCAGGCTGTGTGAGTGGCAGGCTGGCACACAGGCACAGCTTTTCACTTGTGCAAGCAGTGAATGAAGCGAGTTTGCACGCCTGCTCCTCACACAAAACCATCCCCTCTTCCCTTCCCGCCTGGTCACCAACCTGAAAAGGTTGGGGAATGCTGATTTAAAGGCAGACAAATTTGATCACAATGTCGTGCATTTCCTTTCCCAAAAGTTCATGAGAAATCAGTGAAGAAACCTGGCAGAGATGACGTTTAGTAACCATCTTTGCAGAATCTTAGTAGACTCTTTGCAGAATCTTTCATGAAAGTCTTTAGTTTTTAGAATTTCAACTCCTCACGTACCCAATAGATCGTATCTTGAAATGTATTCGGTCAATGTGAAGCACTTTCACTTCCTATAAACAGGGAGGAATTTAACCTTAGCGCGAAACGTATATACCTTCACACACCTCCGGTAGCATCTTCTAGTACCAGGATTCTTAATCCAAGCAGAACAAATGCCCACTCTCTACATACATCAAGACAGACCTGAAGCAGTAACTTCTTAGAGACTACAAATGGATATTTTAGTCTGCTCCAACATCTCGAGCAGCCCATATAATCTAGTTAATCTATAAAAATCCCTGATTCACAAGAACAATGCAACTAATGGGACCTTAATAAAATACGTTCCTGCTCTTTAGATTTTCTCATTGGCTAGTTGCAGTCTTATGATCCTCCTCAGTGTCGTAAGATTGGATGAATTCAATAGAACAACAAGATCATCGTAAAGAGCCAGCGTCCCTATTTCTTAAGATGAAAAATAGTAAATACTTACTCTGGGTATGAAAAACTCTTCAGCGCTGAATTTATAGAGCCACTCATCGAGGAAATGAAAGAGAAGAGAGAGCATATCATGTCCTATGGAAAAATATATTAGAAACCTCAGGTGGATTTTCAAAGAATTCCTCCTCCTTGCCCAAACATTCTCACCCTAAACAGCTTCCGGCTGGGCAAAGGATATGAAAGGTGATCTTTGTGTGAACCACACTGGGAGGGCTCATTATTTTCCTGCACATTCTTAACTACGCTAAAACTGCTTTTTCTGCTTGTTGCCCTAGATTGAATGCAAAGAAAATTAGGTTTTTTTGCCTACCTGCAGGAATCAGCAATTATGCTTACAAGTCTTTTACAAGTTTGAAGGATTGTTTTAATTGCTACTGGATAAGCACGTGTCTCCAGCTACAATGTTTACTCAGAGGTAAATCAGTATTGTCTATGATAGCTTGCATCTTGTTCCTGATGAATGGTAATAATTTATCCATATTGATTCAAAGATCCAAAAAATGTGATACTATTCTTTAAACACTCTGCTAGTTCCTCTTATGCAAATGAGTTTGGATAATATTAGGCCAGGGGTGTCAAACTCGCAACGTCACATGATGTGTTGCAACGTATCACAACTTTTTTTCCATTGCTTGCAATGAGGTGGGCGCAGTTTCGCCATGATGCATCCAGCCTGTGGGCCAGCAGTTTGACACCCCTGCATTAGGCTAAGCGAACAGGGGGAAAACATCTGTCTACCTTCCTCCTCCATTCCAGGTTGCATTGAAGGTCACACTGCAGATACGCACAAACTGGGGGATGGGGGGGAACCACCTGAGGTCTTCCAAATTTGCTATTTAACTGCAGTTTGTTTTATAAGGCCAGGAAGCTGAAAAACAACCCACAAGCCTCATTCTAGATGGATGTGATCACCACCAATTTATCTCACTTTAAATGCATCTTTTCTTTAAATTCTTTAAAATGATATTCTTGAATATTTTGGGATAAGCATTATAATACGCTAATGTTCATTTTTTGCCCTTGCCCTTCCTATTTCTGGTCCTGTTTTTTAGACAGTGGTTTCTGATATGCTGTGTTGATTTTGTTCTAACAAGTACTGTATATCCTGCAAGATGAAAGTAGAGACTAAGAACCCAACTTCTCTTGGCAAGCTGGAATGGAACCATAAACAGGCACGATGGATACAATAAGTAAATTTACTGAAGAAAAGTTAAGGAAGCCCATAACAAAATAACTCTAATGACTGCAGTATATCAAAAGCAAGATCTATATAGATATGTTTTTCCAATTCTGGAAAATCTTTCTCCCATCTGCATAGCATAACAGACTAGAAGCCAATCTCTTTTGGGTGGAAGTAAAGTTCTCCCCACCTGGGCTTTCTGGTGGGCCATTCGAGAACTGATTCATAGACAATATAATAAGAGCAGGTCCACATATTTAATTAATACATCCAAGCACTGACAGATCTCCGTTTAACACTTTGCTCTTTAAAAATGCTCACGTAATTCAAGGCAGCCTTCTTAAAAGTTGTTCCTGCCTGTAGATGTTGTGGGCAAAAACTTCTGGGTAATGCCTGCTTAGAAGAGCCAGGCTTCAAAAGCGCTTTCTTACCTTCCGCTTCCACCTCTACAGCGTTAAGAGGTTCAACAGTCTCCGTGTCTGTCATATACCCAAACATGGCCATAGCACATTGTTCAAACGCCTCTTCCAAAGTATCACCCCAGGCATGCAACCTACAAATTGATCAGAATTAATTCTGTTTTGTAGGATGGTCGTAGCATCAGAATAACATATACAGATGAGAAATCTGAAGACCAGAGTATCAGAAAGGACAATTCAGTGGATTTATAGGATAAATAGTAAAATGATTTAAACTTTGAGGTCTCGAATAGAAAATAAATAGTTGCCCTTGTTGAAGGAAAAGTCTTCATCGTGATTCATCCAAGGCGGGGATAAACAACATGGCGACTGCTTTAGAAAGGTTACAGTTTATTGCAGAGGAGAGCCAGACAGAAAGATGGTTCTAGCAGAAAAAGGACTGAGCACATGTAGGGAATGGATTTTTAAACCCTCTGGAGCCTTTTGCTTGGAGTTATTTCCTGTGTCACATATTCTGACCTGAGTCTGGGTGTGCCTTTCTGGCATTCTTGTTGGTTGTGGGTCAATCCTATTGTCCCAAGGTCGTATCCTGCTTTCCTGGGGCTGGGGTATGTAGATTTTAGGTCTTTGTCTTCCTAAGCTTCTAGCTCCAACCTTCCTGATGGTTTACATTTGTATGTCTATAGAACTGGTTTTCTGCTTGGGGGAAAGGAGACCTGAGACTATTAAGAAAACTAATAATAATAATAATAATAATAATTTAATTTTTATACTGCCCTTCTCCCGAAGGACTCAGGTGTACAGGGCAATACAATAAAATACAATATATAAAAGTTAAAAAATATTAAATACTACAGCCCAGTTCAATAAATTAATACAATAGCGTTAAAATACCCCTAAACCCATCAGACCAGGCCGGCTTGTTCAAATAAATATGTTTTTAGGTCACGTCGGAAGGAGCGAAGGTCGGGAGCCATCCAGAGCTCCACCAGTAAACGGTTCCAAAGGTCTGGCGCGCCCACAGAGAACGCCCTCCCCCTGGGGGCCGCCAGTCGACACTCTTTGACCGACGGCACCCTAAGGAGGCCCTCTCTGTGGGAGCGCACTGGACGAAGGGAAGTTGATGCTGGCCGCAGGTGCTCCCATGCCATTTAGGGCTTTATAGGTCATAACCAGCACCTTGAATCTTACCCGGAGGACAACCGGAAGCCAATGCAGCTCGCGGAGTAGAGGTGTTACATGGGAGTATCGGGAAACCCCCACCACTCTCGCGGCCGCATTCTGCACCAGCTGGAGCCTCCGAGTAGTCCTCAAGGGCAGCCCCATGTAGAGAGCGTTGCAGTAGTCCAAACGGGAGGTCACGAGTGCATGAGTGACTTTGCACAAGGCATCCCGGTCCAGATAGGGCCGCAACTGGCGCACCAGGCAAACCTGGGCGAAGGCCCCCCCTAGTCACAGCTCCTATATGATCTTCCAAAGAGAGCTGTGAGTCTAGGGGGGGGCCTAGGAGTCTAGGAGGACACCCAAGTTGTGAGCCCATAGTCAACGATGGAACAAACTGAATTTCCCGAGATGCCGGCACACAGAGCCACTCAGTCTTGTCAGGGTTGAGCCGAAGCCTGTTCCTCCCCATCCAGACCCGAAGTGCTTTCCTGGTTCTTCAATATCTTTTTAGGAAATATAATCTTCTGCCCTTTGAATATTTCCTTCTCTGGGGAGCTGACTTCTCACACTCTTTTAATTCTGTGGCTTTTATTCAATGTGCTCAACAACAACCTCAACAATGACTTGCTCTTTAGAAAAACCTTTGTCCTCATCCACTCTTCTTTCCAATGTGCCGTGGAATCTTTCAGAATAGATTATGTAATCTTCCCACAGGTACAAACCCATACATGGCATTTAAGCTAGAAAGTTTTGGGGAAGGCATGTATCTTAGGGACTTAACTCCTGTTTTGCAGATAGGGAGACCATATTTGTTTCCTCCCCTTTACGGAGAGAATTGGAGACTGGAGAAGCTTCCAATCTGGAGAATCATTATCAGTTGAGTTGCCTTCCCCCAAGCATATTTTTTGTAAGCCATTATTTCCTAACTAACCCCTAACAACCCAGTCACACATTTGCTAAGCTGTAATAGAATCAATTTAATTAATTTAAGGGACTCAAATTAAGTCCCTTAAATTAATTAAATCTAATTAAAAACACTAAACCAAGATAAAATAATTTTAATGCAACATGGGCATTTGGACAAGTATAGAACAAGATGAATATGGTACAATGCTTTGTAGACAGATTTAAGATGCTAGTCTACCATATCGAGAGTAAAATAAGATTAGAGTTACTAATGAGGAATTATGACATGAAAAAAGTCTTTCCTGAAGACTAGCGAAAAGAATGGGCATTGCATAACTTAGCCATCCCCCTTCCATTTATTAGATTATATGCTTAGGTGAAAATACTCACTGCACATCAGCGGTATGATCCAGATCTAAACGTGATTTAAAAAATACATAAAATCAATTACCCAAAGTGAAATCCAGAAAAAACACAATAAGGCCTGAAGCTCAGGGATTCACAGGTTTTGATTTGCTAGTGAAAAATTATCTCAAATTCAAAATCTCAACATTTTTTCCCAGATTGGGAAATGGAAAACTACCGACTTAGCCACGCTGGAGGAATAGCTGAGCGAAGGCCAAGGGACGGCTGGAGGCTGCGCCTGGCTGAATGACGGAGAGCGAGGACGCTTAGGAGGGTCAAGGAGCCGAACGAGGCCGCGGCCCTGTGGCTCCCCTCGGCTCTCCGCCCTTTGCTCGGCTTCTCTGCCGCCAGCGAGCCAGCCAGGCTGCGAGGGACGCCGGAATCGCCCTCAAGGCCGGCCCCAGCGCGGAAGGCCGGGCCGCTGTTTCTTCGCCCGCCGCCCCTCGCCAGGAAGGGAGCCGCCCGCCCGAGGAGCCGGGGCGAAGGGCCGCACTCACACGCGTACTTCCGCTGGATGGCGGGGTAGCGGCCTTTCACCGCCCGCTGCGCCGCCGTCAGGCCGAGCTCCCTCTCGCCGTCCTCCGCCATGGCGCCGCTCCGCTCGCAGGCCACGCCCCCACCCGACTCCGCCCCGGAGCCCTCTCGGGGCCCCTGGGAAAAGGCGGGGAAGCGGCCTCCCTTTGGCCGAAAGGGGGAGGAACCCCCCACCCTCCCCCCCGAGTAAATGACGGGATGATTGGCAACTGTGAGGGCCACCGGGGGGGGGAGGAGGCCCTTCCCCGGACGCCCCCCACCCCTCCCGAAAATGGCGGCTCAGGCGGAGGGAGGGGGAGGAAGCAGCGGTAGGGGGCTCGCGCGCGCGCGGCCTTTCCTGCCCCGCCCCCTCCCGCCATTCCCGCGCTCGTGATTCGCGGAGGAGGCCGCGGCGGTGAGCCTCTGCGATTGGCTGCCGCTGGCGCGTACGCGGCGCGCGCGGTGCCGCTCTGAGGCGACTGGCGAAGAGGGGGGGGCAAGGAACAGGCGGCGGCCTCGCCAAACCATAGAGGCGTGCCCAGCCAGCCCGCCGGCCGGCCTTCCGAAACCGAGAGCCGTGACGCCACACGCGCCCCTTCAACGAATCGCCATCATGGCGGATAAGGAAGGTAAGCGAGCCCTGCTCTGCCGAGAGGAAGGCTCCGCCGGAAAAGGCCCCGCTCCCGCACTCCCTTCCCGCCCTGGCGGGGAGCCCCTCAGCCAATCCCAGCGCCCGTCGGTCTGGCCCCGCCCCGTTTCCCCGTCGCTGCCCAATGGCGTGCGCCGCGCGCGCTGGGCCCGCCCGCTCCAACTCTCCCCGCGGCGGCGCGTCCGCGCTTCTGGCTCCCTCGGCGGCGGCGGCGGCGGCGGCGAGTGCGCCGGGATGAGGCGGGCCGGGCTGCCCGATGGCTCAGGTAGGTCGGGCCGGGGCGGCTCCCCGGTGCCTGGCGCGGGAATTGGCGCTCTCCGCCTCCCCGCCTTTTGCCCGGCAGCTTCGCTCCGCGCCGGCCTGAACCTTCCCGGCGGCTGCTGAAGGGCGCCGCGGCAGCCGGGTCTCCGCCCTCCGGAGGAGCAACGCGGGCGCCGCGGCTGCCCAGGCGCCGACCGCGGGGTAGGGGCGGGGCGAGGCCGTTCCCTCCGGGCCCCCGGAGGGCTGGAGCGAAGGCCGGAGAGCCGCCGGGCCTCCCTGCCCCCGCTCGGCCTTTCTGGGCGGCGCAGCCCGGTTGCTCCCGGGGGCGGGGCGGGGGGGCCTTGCCATTGTTGGCCCGGCGCAGCCCGCCCGGCGCCCCGGGAACAGGCCCGGCTCTCCCGCGCGGTTGGGCTGCCTGCCTTGAAACGAGGCGGCGTGGGAAGGCCTCCGCAGACCGAAGCGGAGTCTCCCAGGGTGGAAACGAAGGATCTTCGTTGCGCTGCACGCCAGAGCTGGGTTTGCTTTTGCAGCATTAAAGAAAACAAATGACAGTTTGACCCCTCTGGTGTTGTGTGCTGTCTTGTGAAAAAGGCTGCCCGCGGACTTGGAGCTTTAATATTGATATTGTGGAAAATAATTTCTAACAACAAAAAAATGGTGTCCTGTGTGCATCAGTGATAATTATCGAGCCAATAGTAAGGTCTGCACAGGAGTATACTAGTAGGATTTCATGTTTAATTATTAGATGTTCTCATTTTCTGGTAAGCTTGGGAGTATAGATAAATACATTCATGGTATATAAAAAGTAACCTTTTCCCTTCTATCTCATATCCTGAAGTTTGTTTTACTAATAATTTGTTTTCATGCAACTATAAAATTAATTGAATTGCACTGATGTTATATTTTAGCTGCCTTTGATGATGCAGTGGAGGAACGAGTGATCAATGAAGAATATAAAATATGGAAAAAGAATACTCCCTTTCTTTATGATCTTGTAATGACACATGCCTTAGAATGGCCCAGCTTGACTGCTCAGTGGCTTCCTGATGTAACCAGGTAATTCTCTAAGAATTGAACAGAGTGAGATTTCTGGGTAAACGCTTGAAGAACAGCTATAAGCAGCATTTAGCATAAATTTAACTTAAACACCTTGCTCCCATTATCTCAAAGTGCCAATAATCTTTGCGTGCATAGCATAAAATTATAAATGCATTTAGTTTTCTAGTTCTCCTTACCAGATACTCATGCACAGTGCATTAAGTTCGATAGAATGGACTTGAATTATGACAACGTGCATATCGGGGATAAGACTTAAATGCACACAGTAATCCTCAAAATACTTTTAATTTTCTTTTGTAGCTGATTATCAGCATAATAAATAGGGGTGAGCACAGCAAGTAAAACCTATTTTAAATCAGAATAAATCTTGTTCCATAAATTTTACTAAACCATCATGGATGCATTGTGTTTGGCAAAAACAAAATCTAAAATGTACCTGTTACTCAGTCCTGGGAAATAATGGTCAAATCTTAAAGGTGGGCATAGCGAAGAAACAGGAATCGTGTGGAGTCTTCAGACAGGATTTTATATAATTAGGATGCTGTAGCAGGAAGCTCTCTAAACCCCCTCTCTAATTCATCTTAATGCTAAACTAATCAAGGTGAGGTTTGTTTGAATTTATTTCTCACATTCCTGGGACTCGCATACCTTTTCTGTAATGCCTTGGCCTTCTCTGAGTCAGGCCATATACTATTACACAGCTCTTTTAAGTTCAGCCCAATCTCATTTTTAATGGCATTACAGACCTGAAGGCAAAGATTTCAGTATCCACCGGCTAGTTCTTGGGACCCACACGTCTGATGAGCAAAATCACCTTGTGATCGCCAGTGTCCAGCTCCCCAATGATGATGCCCAGTTTGATGCCTCACATTATGATAGTGAAAAGGGAGGTAAGAGGAAAAATTACATTTTTAGTTGTTGTTTAAAGCATAGCTCAGGGGCTATCACAAAGAAGAGGGAGTCAAGCTGTTCTCCAAAGCGCCTGAGAGCAGGACAAGAAGCAACGGATGGAAACTAGTCAAGGAGAGAAGCAACCTAGAACTAAGGAGAAACTTCCTGACAGTTAGAACAATTAACCAGTGGAACAACCTGCCTCCAGAGGTGGTGAATGCTCCAACACTGGAGGTTTTTAAGAAGAGACTGGACAGCCATTTGCCTGAAATGGTATAGGGTTTCCTGCCTGAGCAGGGGGTTGGACTAGATGACCTCCAAGGTCCCTTCCAACTTTTTATTATTATTATTATTATTATTATTATTATTATTATTATTATTATTATTATTATTATTATTATTATTATTATTATTATTATTTGCATCTTTTGTGTAATTTTTGGCAGTCCCTGATTTCTTGTTCTGGTTTTATTGACTAATGGTTTAAAATTTAGTTATGTTTCCATTAGGTGCATGATGAACATCTGATAACGAGCTGATAAAACACTTGTATAACACTATAAATATGAAATGTCAGTATTTTCTTTTTTTAGATAAAGGAAAGCTTTTAAAGTCAAATTTGCTTAAGCACGGTTTAATAGCAATAGTAGTTTCCAGAGCTTAAATATTTAGACTGCTGTATGGTATTATTGCATTAGCTTTTACATTTCTGTTCTGAATTCATATCCTATGATCAGCAACAAAGAAGAGTTTATAAACTTTATTTCCAGAATTTGGCGGCTTTGGATCTGTTAGTGGAAAAATTGAAATTGAAATAAAGATCAACCATGAAGGAGAAGTGAATAGAGCCCGCTACATGCCTCAGAATCCTTGCATTATTGCCACAAAAACTCCATCCAGTGATGTTCTTGTATTTGATTATACGAAACATCCATCTAAACCAGGTTTTTGCCAATTTTCATGTCTTTCATCTGCTTTTTGGAAATATAATCCTAAGAATGTTATATGCCAATTAATCACACTGAATGTTAAAAATTAATTAAAAGTAACATGCATTCGAGCAAGTAGGAAAAGTGTATACGATACTGATTACTAAGGAAGGATTTTGAGTAACAGTTTAATTATGTGGTTAAACTAGACAGTCAGGTTTTCTTAATTTTGAATCAGGTTGGAGTTAAAGGTGACACTTTCACAGTAGTTACGTGGTTGTTATTTGCAATTCCCTAGTGTTCAATGTTTTAAAAAATGAGAAGCAATGATTATTATTTTATTACATTTGTGCTTTTGCTTAGTCGCTGCTTTCTTTGTAGATCCTTCTGGGGAGTGCAACCCAGATCTGCGTCTTCGGGGGCATCAAAAAGAAGGTTATGGTCTGTCTTGGAATCCAAATCTTAGTGGACATTTGCTAAGTGCATCTGATGATCATGTGAGTAATTATTTGCTTAATTAGCACATCCATTTCATGTATTAATTGCCAGATAAATTATCCTAACAAAACACACTTTCTCTCCTTGTTTAAGACTATTTGCTTGTGGGACATAAGTGCTGTTCCAAAGGAAGGGAAAGTGGTGGATGCTAAAACGATCTTCACTGGTCATACAGCTGTGGTGGAGGATGTTTCCTGGCATTTGCTCCACGAATCTCTTTTTGGATCTGTTGCTGATGATCAGAAACTCATGATGTAAGCAAAGCAGTGTCCTTTATTTCTGATTTTTTTAAAAAAGAGGGTTTTGATAATCACACTTCCAACGATGAATATATTACTATTCTATGAGAATAGTTTTTTAAACTGAATTGCTTTATTTATTTATTTATTTTTTAAGCTGGGACACCCGTTCAAACAACACTTCCAAACCAAGCCATTCGGTGGATGCTCACACTGCTGAAGTAAACTGCCTGTCTTTCAATCCTTACAGCGAGTTCATTCTGGCTACAGGATCAGCCGATAAGGTACCTAACTAGAATTATGTATAAGTGTTTTGCCTTTAAAGTCATGGTTTCAGTTAAGGGTCTTTTCGTTTTATTGGAGAGGTATTGGATATATAATTGCACAATATTGACTACATGAAATAAAGGGCAAATGTTTTAATTTGTCAACCTGTGTTTTGATCTTCCTGGACAGACTGTTGCATTGTGGGATCTGAGAAACTTGAAACTAAAGCTGCATTCCTTTGAGTCACATAAAGATGAAATATTTCAGGTAATTCACATAATGGCTATGGAATGGTTTGCTCTTGATCCTTTGACAAGTTGGGCGTCTTTAAGAAGACCTTTCAAAAGTTCTACAGTTAAAGCAAACATTTGGTTAATGTACTGTTCCTTTTTTCCCTTCTCAAGGGCAGTGCACAATAGTTCACTTGCCATTAAGTTACCTAGCCAGGGAATGGAATTAAGGTTAGGAAATAAGATGGTTCTAACCAAGTAATTCACATGTCTGAGGTGGTGCCCCAAGTGGCCTGTTGTGGCACTTGAAGGACTAATAAAAGTTGAAACAGATTATGGTCATGTGATGTGTCACATTTGCTTAATGGCTGATGGAAGAAAAATCATAAGTCCATCATGGTCGCATGCCTCACTTAATCACTTAGCAGTGGAGTTGTTGCTCCAAGTTGTCATTAAGTGAGTGCCTGTAGTACAACGTGTTTTGCACCATCTTACTCCTCAGGTTCAGTGGTCACCACACAATGAAACTATTTTGGCCTCCAGTGGTACTGATCGCCGACTGAATGTCTGGGATTTGAGGTGAGCATCAAATTAGTGTAATGACACGTGTGTAAGTTTTATCAGGAATGGTTTTCATATAATGCAGCATCTTCTTTTCTAGTAAAATCGGAGAAGAACAATCTCCTGAGGATGCAGAAGATGGTCCACCTGAACTGCTGGTGAGTGAGTCTTTAATCTACTCAACCACTCAATACAGCCCAACCAACACAAGCCCTAAAAAAAATAACACTGCCATACATTACGAACATCTCAGAAACCACCAACAGACTACTACAACTACATGGAATCAGCGTAGCACACAAGCCAACCAAAGCCTTTAAAAACATCCTAAGTTAACCAAAAGACCCAGCGGCCCCAGAAGAAAAAAAACGAGCCATCTACAACATGCAGTGTCCTGAGTGCAACAGCCGCTAAGTAGGACAAACAGAAGACTGGCAAAATGCATCCATAAACGCCAACTAGCAGTCAGAAGACATGGTGAAAACTCCTCAATTTTGCAACATATGGACTGACCTAACTATTGTTTCAATTGGGAAACTGACCTAGACCAAGCCAAGTCCAAAAATGCTGGAGAATTTCTAGAAGCCTGACACACTGACAAATTAGCCATCAATAGATACACAGACATAAAAAAATTATGCAAAGAGACAACCAACAAGCCAAAAAGGGAACAAAAATATCCCCACCAACAATCAGCACCCAGATGAACATAGATTTACTCCAGGATTAATATCGGACCAACAATCAAGTAAGTCCAGTCAAGGAACTGCCAAGCAAGCCAACAATTGAGCCTCTTAAGACCCACCACCCCTACCAATACTGGCAGGGCCAGCCACTAGAATGTAAACTGAGGGCAAACCCCACTCCTTACTAGTATTGATAATGTTACCTAGTTGGGCGATAAAACATCTGCAGGAAAACAACCAAGCTCAGAGCGCACCAAGGACCCCTCCTACTTTAATCTTGCCACAATGGTATCTCTGATACTTCTCCGTTTGAAATGATTCCCCCCCCCCCCTTTCATCTTTTACCCAAAAATTCCAGAGTCCATCTGACTGAACAACTTTTTGCTTTTGCCACTTTCTGTAATCTTATTTTGTCCTGAGATGTGCTTTCCAAATCTACACTGCAGTGAAAGAGGTAATACAATACGGTGAAAAGTATGGTCAAACGATGCTTATTCATGTTCCCTATAGTTACTTTTGAGACTGCAAAAATGTGATATTGGGCAAAATTTCTACTCCAGGTTGTATCAGTCCGCCTTGGGTTTGTCCACTGGTTTCCAAGAAGTTAATTTTCCAAACAGAAGCAATTCATAGTGCTTTTCCATGATCTGTCCCCGGTCTTACAGAATACCGTAATAAACCATTTTGGTTTTGAGGAACAAGTTCTGAAAAACCACTGGGCCATACCAAAGATGGAGCGATTTGGAGAAGCAATGGAATTATTCTGGAGCTTAAAAGTTCAGTTCCTGCCATAGGTTTTGCACATGTTGACTTTTTATGTCCATGTAATTTAAAATAGAAAACTCCAGCAACTTTATTGCTAGGCTAGTATTTTATACGGTATTCTAGAATGTGCTTTTAAAAGCTTATATATTAGTTTAGAAGTAAGTATTAAAGATTAATACATTTTATATGGGCAAGTCTCTTGGGTTTTATAGTTTTTCTGATAGTACACTCTGTTGCTGTTGTGTATTTATGTCGCTGTCTCTCTGTTTCTGGTATTAGTTCATTCATGGGGGTCACACTGCAAAGATATCTGACTTCTCCTGGAATCCCAATGAACCCTGGGTAATTTGTTCTGTATCAGAAGATAATATAATGCAAGTGTGGCAGATGGTAAGTATTTGATTATTTCAAGGCTAAGCCGAAATGGAGATTTTAAATGACTGTTCCATTACTTATGTTAGTTTGTAATCTTTAGTCATTCCTTGCATGAACAATGTTGACTCCAGAACTAGTTATATTGTGGCAATGTCTCTATATACAACATGTGACATTCTAGGGTGTGCTTGTTGAAAGTTGCCTTATGCTAATGAAAGGCATTTATCACCTTACAAAGTATTTGAGGAAAGAGTAATAGAATCCTTATGCTAAAACACCTAAACAATATTGCATATTGAAGCTGCTTAAACAATAACCTGTCAGTGACGAGGTTAAGAATTATGGAGTCCTTGGTGTTCTCTGAGCTTGGTGGCTTTCTTGCAGACGTTTCACTGCAATTCATACTGATGTTACCTCATTGAGTAAACTACCGTGTTTCCCCAAAAGTAAGGTCTGCCCCCAAAATAAGCCCTAGCTTGATTTTGGGGGCGTGGACCTAATATAAGCCCTAGTTTTGGGGCGAGGGGCACACCTAAAAATCAAGCGGGGGTGGGGTGTGGAGCTTACCATTGCAGCCAGGCCTCCCATGGATCGACAGTTGCCTTGCCGGCCCACCTCTTCTGCAGCCGAAGGAGCAGCTTCATTCTGCAGCTGAGAATGGAGCTCCGGCCTGCATTTCGTAGTCACGAGGCCTCTCCGGGAGCTGGGCAGGGCTGACGGTGCTGAAAATGAGACCTGGTGCCTCTTGGAGGCCAAAGCAAAAATAAGACCTGGTCTTATTTTTCGGGTAGCACGGTAGGTAACATCAGGGTGAATTGCAATGAAATGTCTGCAAACAAGCCACCAAGCTCAGAGAGCACCAAGGTCACCGTAGTTCAACTCTGAGCTATATTCTTTGCTATTGGAGTGGTTAACAATTGCCTTCAGAATTGGTATGCTTTGCCCACCGAATCAATATTTCTCTATTCATCTCCTGTTGTAGGCTGAGAACATATATAATGATGAAGATCCTGAAGGAAGTGTGGATCCAGAAGGGCAAGGATCCTAGACATTTGGCCCCTTTTCTTATTTCTCTTACTGTCCTCTTCCTGCCTTTTCTAACTATCTTAAGATTGACAACATTTGAGAGAAACAAATCACACACTGCATTCAGCAGCTCATTTGTGAATGCTGTTCATCTGAGAACGTAAAAGGTTGCTGTTGAATGTTGACAGATTGGCCTTTTTGACCATTTCTCTTCTAAAGAATTTGTTAGTTATGCTAGTGTGAATATCTTAATTTGTGATTATTATTTTTTTTAAAAAATACTAGGTATGCTCAAACTGTTGCAATACAAGTGTTGATTGCGTTTTAAGTGCAGGGGGGATTCTCTTATAAATACTTTGGGTGGCCTCCAATAAAAGAGTTGGAGTTACTTTTGTTCTCTAATCATCAACTTCTTGGCGTGGATAAATCCAATACAGGCTCATCAATTCTCATTCTTGTCTCTAGCTGCTGTCAAGTGAGACTTTCTTTCTTCCTAGGTTTCTCTGTAACATCTTGTTCCCTCTATCGTTTTCCAATAAGGCATCTTAGGATGTTAGGATATGAATATAATATGGTGATAGCCTATACATCCGCACATGGCTTGGCTGTCTCTGTCTCTTTCTTGAAATGTGTTTTATCTTTCATTTCTTGTTAATTGTTTTTGGTTTTTTTTTAACTTGGGAGACCAAGTTGTAAAAGGTGTTTCAGCTGAATGATACATAACAGACCTTGTGCCCAGCTGCCTGGAACTGAACACTCGTAACAAGTATACATAATAAAGAATGATGAAACTAGTTCAGTTTGCCTCAGAATATTTGCTGTGTGGATTTAACTGTTTCACCAGCAGCCAGTGTAACTTCATGAATTCTGTAAAAACAATTCAAGAGAAATAAAATTCATTTTTTTATGTAGAATGTGACTTGTCTTTTTTTTTCTTCACTTGAACACGTACAGATTTTTTACCAAATAATATATTATTGAAAAATTTGTCTTCTAGGTTTCTTAGGAAGTGCAGATACTCCTTGAGTTACTAACATAACTGAGTCTCGAACGACAGTTGTACATCATTGTCATAGATTGAGGTATCGTGATTGGACCTGATTTTTTTGACATTTTTGTGGTGGCTATTAAGCGAATACCATGGGCATTAAATGAATCTATTTTCCCCAATGGGAGTTTCTGCCAGAAATAAATGTCACAAATGGCTGTCATGTGCCTGGGATGCTGCAAACAACTATAAAGTGAGCCTGGTTGCTAAGCACCCAAAACGTGAGCATCTGGCTGGGGTGTGGTGTGGGTTTTGGGGGGGGGAAGCGGTAAGTAGCATTTTGAGGGAGTCTCATGTAACTGCTAAGCAACCAATAGGGCTACCTGTATAGGTAGATCAGCTGAAGTAAATTGTTAGCCGTTGGGAATAAAAATGGAGCGATTGAATCCGTAACTTGGTTCTTGGCTGCAGTGGCCTTCCGGAGAGGTGGTGAAATGCAGGCCGGAGCTCCATTCTCAGCTGCGGAAGCAGAAGAGGTGGGTCGGTGAGGCAAGTGTCGATCCATGGGAGGCCTGGCTGCAGTGGTAAGCCCATGCCCCGGGTTGATTTTTAGGTGTGCACCTCATCCCAAAACTAGGGCTTATTTTTCAGATAGGGCTTATATTAGGCCCACCCCCCCGAAAATCAAGTTAGGGCTTATTTTTGGGGAAACGCGGTATATATTTTTTTTTCATTTAACTTTTTCTGACCTAGAAAAAATACAAGATATGGTTAAGTTCCAATTGATGTTCAAACAGGGTGGATCCCCCTGGGCTTTAAATTAATATAACCGTATTTGTCACTCAACACATAGGCAGTCCTCAACTGTGACTGGAATTTCTATCATAAAAATGTGCCCCACACTTAGCAACAGCAGTTCCTGCAGCCCCGGGTGTCACCTGGGTGGTTAAGCAAGGCAATTCCCTGCCAGCTTCCCACAACCAAACTCCTTGGGGGGCCTGGGAGGAAGTTGTCAGTCCCAGGCTTGCAGGCAGGTAACTCGCTCTGCCCTGTGGGGGAGGGGGTGCGATGTAAGGGGGTGAGAGGTGCCCTTTGAGTCAGGGAGAGTGAACAGGTGGGGGAGACTTAAAAACTTGCAATTTTGGTTTTTATTTTTGGATGGTGCTCAGAATCACTGAGAGAGTGGGTGGCCATGTAAAT
This sequence comes from Vipera berus, assembly GCF_964194415.1. Taxonomy (NCBI): domain Eukaryota; kingdom Metazoa; phylum Chordata; class Lepidosauria; order Squamata; family Viperidae; genus Vipera; species Vipera berus. The sequence goes on along the minus strand of NC_138212.1, from coordinate 24,720,566 downwards.
TGTCTTATATAAACTCCCTGCTCACCTTGTTGATTTTTCTGGAGATGTGCGCAAGAAAGTTTGCAAATGGTGATTGCGGGGTGCTTGGCAACTGGTTGTAAGTGCAAGTGGATTGCCAAGCGCCCCAAGGTGCGATCAGGAGGCTGTGGGGGGTACTGGGACAGCCAGAATTCCAGTGACTGGTTGTAATTACCATTCAGTTAGAGTCATGGCTTGGAATGGTTGCTGGTTGAATGTCATAGAGGACTCCTTGTACAGGAAACCAGTTCTTGTGTGAAGAATTTTTGATTGAATTTGTTTCTTAGTAACATGCATTGCAAGTCTACAAAAAGCTCATTTCATTATTCATAAGCAAGTTTTATACAGAAAATTAAATATTGACAAAGGTTTTGACGTGACATTGTGGTAATGCTTATCTGGTGTCCTGTTAACATCAGATCTGTCATAATGGCCACATCTCAAAAAACGTGTTCCTTTTTGACACAGTAAAAATGCAAACTCTCATCCGAGAAATCTTGCTGCTATTAGTCGGATGGAGTCCATATTTGTAAGCAGGGGGAAAGATGGCCGTGCTTAGATTCAGTCTTCATCTTGCTCCACTTCTGATTTGCAGAGTTGCCCGTACATTTCTAAGCAGCCTCTGTGAGAATTGAAAATTGGTTACTCGGCTACATCAGTTCTGTTACAAAAGACAATATATTGCAAAGTAGCATTTGCTCTTGGGGTGCTTTGAACATAAACTCCTGTAGATCCTACTTAGGATGAAACTTGACAGTAGGAAAAATTATATAACCATATTTATATCAAAGCAGGATATCTTTATTCGTTATAATTCGAATATTGTACCAAAAAACCCTGTCTGTACATATAAAATAATTAGATTATATGCTCATTATACCATGGTTTTTCTAAATATTCTGTACAGAGCGAGATGCTATACCTTTAGTATAGTAAGAGGGGCTCTTACGCTACACTCACTCGTAGCCCAAAGGCCAGGAAGCGAGGTGCAAAGGTAGTAAAAACAGGAAATCAAGACTTCTGGCCCCAAAGTGTTTCTTATTTTCAAGCCCTTCTCTATTAATGGTGTTTTCTTCCTTATTTTGCTTTTACATGGATACTGATCAAATAAATGAAACCTACTTGTAAATGGACAGTTCTTGATGTAAACTGGCTTTCAGTTCTTCTAATTCTTGGTTCTTTCGTTGCTGAAGTTGAACTCCAGTCTTCAGTTCCCGTATTCTGTTTTCCATCTCCTCCACTTGCTCCTGGGAGCAAAAAAAAAAAAAAGGACAGGTAATCCTCAACTTGCAACCAGAGTTGGGATCATGTTGCTAAGCAAGGCGGTTATTAATAGAGTCCTAATCGATTTTATGATGTTTTTTACCACAGTTCAGTGAAGTATGGTGTTAAGCAAACCAAGCTTCCCCCAATAACTCGTCAGAATCCAGCTGGGAAAATCACAAAGGGCGATCAAACAATCATGGCACACTGCAACCGTCATAAATACATGCCAGTTGCCAAGCCCCCAGTTGGATCACATGACTGGTGACGCTACCCAGGTGGTCAGTGTGAGGGCTGGTGATAACTTTCTTCAGCATCTTTGTCATTTTGAATCTTTATTGTGGCCTTGCAATCAAGATGGACCCAGCTTTGCTCTTCCGCAGTAAGGAACGGTCCCTTGTGTGAACTTGGGGAATGGACAAGTAAAGTGAAAGTGACCCTTGCAAACACAGAAAACGTTTACTGTCTGCATTTTTAGTCGGCCAAATCACATGCTACATCCTTGATGGAATCTATAAACTTATAATAATTTAAATAAATTATAGACGTTCCTAGTTTAGTGACCACAAATGGGACTGGCAACTCAGTTATTAAACAAAATGGAACCGTGACTATTCACGATCTTTGCTTTACAGACCTGTGAAGGTCATAAATGTGAGGATTGGTTGTAAAGTTAACTTTTTATCACTGTCATAATTGCAAATGCTCATTAAATAAGGCAGTTTGCTAAATGAAAATTACCTGTTTCATTTAAGTTGACTAGTTTCTAAATTGACTAATCGATTAGTCTGGGCAACTGTCAAAAGTTAAAAAAAATGCATATAATGGCCACAGTAACCTAAAAACAAAATGGCTGACATACACTATATAGTGCCAGTATACCAACAGTGTGGGTTTGATTCATAAGGTAAAGGTAAAGGTTCCCCCGCACATGCGTGCTAGTCGTTTCCGACTCTAGGGGCCGGTGCTCATCTCCGTTTCAAAGCCGAAGAGCCAGCGCTTGTCCGAGGACGTCTCCTTGGTCATGTGGCCGGCATGACTAGACGCCAAAGGCGCACGGAACGCTGTTACCTTCCCACCGTAGTGGTCCCTATTTTTCTACTTGCATTTTTACGTGCTTTCGAACTGCTAGGTTGGCAGAAGCTGGGACGAGTAACAGGCACTCACTCTGCTACGCGGCACTCGGGATTCGGCCCGCCAAACTGCCGACCTTCCAATCGACAAGTTCAGCGTCCTAACCCACTGAGCCACCGCGTCCCTTCTTGATTCATATATAGCATAAAATAAATCCTCCTAAAATGTACTGGCAGGACTAGTTTTTATAAGTTCAATTTTTTTTTGTTTTGAAAATGCATGTAAAACAAAAGTAGCTGTGAGGGGGGAAATTATATAAAACCTTTTCAGGCCAAATCAAAGTTTACACAATAAAAATGAAAACTTTAAAAGTTTCTAAAAGTGCGAGTAATTACATAATTGGTGAAATAATTTTGCAGTATGACCTTAGTTACAAGTCTGCTGGCCTGTAGAAGTGATGTGATTCACTGTGCTTTATTTTTTTTTAACCACTATGAGATTACACGATTTTGTTCATTCTAATTATCTTTGCATATGAAAGATATTAAGCCGTCTTAAAGGCATGTTACTAGCTTAACACTAAAAACATGCTGAAGTTTCATGATCCATATAGTTCTTGACGTAGGATGACAGCTGGCGACAGACTTTCCGTTGTCAAGCAAGGCTGTGATTGTTAACCAAGTTGCACCTGAATTTGCAAACTTGGTTGCTGTTCAGCTTCCCCCATTGACTTGGCTTGCCAGGAGCTGGTGGGAAGGCAGCAAATGGCGCTTGCAATACAGGATGTCCCACAACCACCAGACAGACGGGGTTGCCAAGAGCCTCAATTTTGGTGAGATGTCTGTGGGAAGGCTGTGACGGTTGTTACTGCGAGGACTGGTCGTCAGTTTTTCAGTATTGTAATTTCGGTCATGAAATGAACGGTTGTAAGCCGAGGACTACCTGTATTGAGGGAGCTGACAGCCCTTGGTGCTGTTTCAGGTGCCTTTGTGGCTGCTTAGTTGTAGTCTGCTGCTGAAAATAAATGTTCAGTCTGGTGCTAGTGCATTTCAAAACCCTTATTATTCTGATGTCCCCCAGATCCAGGGTTCCTTCAAGTCCTCCCTGGCTGAATGTGTTACAGCTCAGTCCTATTCATAGAAAGCAAAATGTGCTCGTGTGGCCACAAAAATAGGCTGTTATTTATATATTCTCCAGAGAAGGGTCAGATCACGTGGCTTAAAATCTCACTGCACAAGTAAATAGCTTTCCCTAATCCTGCTAGTTTTTCCTTTTTTGAACAAATATAATTTGAATAACAGAAGATCAATAAAGCTTCCTTAGACAAGGACACTTTTGGAATTCCGACTTTTCTGGAGTTACAATCCCTGCAAGGTGTCCCACAGATTCAAAAAGCTACTAAGCAGAAAAAGATGTCAACAATAAATTATTCAGAAGTTCCATCCCTTCCTACTTCGTTCCACAACATCTGTCGCCTACATAGTGTAATGGTGCGTATAAGCAAGGATCGGTTATGATAAAGCCCAGCTCTTGAAAGAACTTGTTGAACTGAGAGGAAAACGCAACATGGGGTCCCTGCCTCTGCTACAGATCTGCAAATAGCCACAGCCCAGCTCAGCTGTGAGGAAATGGCAGGGATGCTATGCTTCTCCACCCTCCTTTAAAATAATTTCCTCAGTAGAGGGCCTAATAAAGATACAGCTCAGTCATGAATTACAGATTTTTTTGCTCACGAACCAACATAATTAGGGTTCCTTTCTAAATTGAATATAAGGTTGCAGTGTCTTTGAGCAAAGCACAGGATAATTTCTTTAGTTATTCATACAGAGATAACAATAAAGTGTGAAGGCTTGTTAGTTAAGACAATCAGATATCTAAGAAAATGGCATAGAAAATTACAACCTTTTCTCTGGCTTGCTTCATAAAAACTTGCTACACCATTATGACCCTCATGCTTGGTTTTGATTTGTGTGTCCAAGATGGGACCACAGTTTCCCTTATGATACAGATAATCCTTGATTTAAAACAATTTGTTGTTTGAAGTTACAACAGCATTTGAAAAAAGTGGCTTATCATTGGTCCTCACGCTCACAACCATCACAGTGACCTAAAGTCACATGATCAAAATTTGGTTGCATGGCAACTGGCAAGTATTTACAACAGTTGCAGTAACCCGGCATCACATGATCACAATTTGCAACCTTCCCTGCCAGTATCTGATAAGGAAGGTTGATGGGGAAGCCAGATTTGCTTAATGACAGCGTGATTCATATAAAAGAGATTTTCTTAACAACGGTGACAAAAAAATTCATAAAATTGGGTGCAACTAATAGCCGTCTTGCTGCGCAATGGAAGTGCTGGTCCTAGTTGCAAGTCAGGGCCTGCCTCCTGTCAAAGTCTTGAAAAGCCACCATCCCAGTTGGGAGGAGGGCTCAAGCCGGGCCTCACTCACCAGATGAGCACAAGGTGGCCAGTCTGGGCCTCCCCCGAATGCCCTGGAGGCTGATCTGGCCTTTCCTGGAGGAAAGCTGTCAGACTGGGAGATTCCTGTATTATGGGCAGAGAACAATAAAGTAACAGGTTTGAACCCCGCATGGGTCTGGTTGTTTGTGCCTGACAACAACACAAAGCTAACGTTCCAGAGCAAAGCATTATGGAGCTATTCTTCTTAAAGTGATTTTTTTTCCTTCTTAATCAGTTGATTCACTCACCTGCAGCCAGCAGCCCAACATTGTTCTCCCTCCGTGATCGAGTTTAGCTCAAATCTCCTTTTGCTCTGCCGAGCTACCTTTCTGGGCAAGCGCTGCATCAGGCAGCTAACCAGAAGAGGACGGGTGGAGGTCATAAGGCTTACCTTGTATTGCAGGACCTCTTCATCGCGTTTCTGCTTGATCAGCAGAATCTGTTCCTCCAGGTTCCTGTTTTGCAGTAGCAACTTGCTGACTTCTCCCTGCAACGGCCGCAGGGTCTCCTTCAGCCTGAGGACTTCGCTCTGGGTGGTTTGCAAGGCCTTGCTGCTGGCGTCTCTCCTCTCCAGGAGGCGCATCAGTTTCGGTTCGTAATGCGCCTCCAAGCACTGACGGTTCTCCAGGACAAAACTTTCAAATTCCATGGAAAGCCGCCGGCTCTCTTGGAGGTGACGGCTGCTCCCCTCGTGCCGCGGAGCCTTCAGCCTCTGCCTAAAATGTTCCTTCTCTGCCTCATAAGTCTCTTTCAACTGGGACAGCTCTTCTGAGAGCTGGCTGGCTCTGTTTTCCAGTTCTCTTCGGTAGTCCACGTGTTGAGTGACTTCATGCCTCCTGGCTTCCAGCTGATACTGGCACGCCACGCATTCCCGCGTCACCCTAAATAGCTTCCGCTTCACCTGTCGAATCTCATCCCGCAAGTTATCCTTCTCTAGCTCTACTTTGGCATGGAGCCTGTAGGCTTCCAGAACTTCTTCGTGGGCCCGCTGCAGTTCCTCCAGAGCCGGCTGGCGTAAGAGTGTCAGTTCCTTAATGAGCCAGTCCCTCTCCTCTTCCAGCTGCTCCACGGCTTCAATGCATTGCTGGAAACGTTCGCCGAGATCTTCCAGGTCCTCGTGTTGGCTCTCAGCGGCAGACGAGTCTTGGCAAGTCATGGAACCCTGAAGCGCCAGAGAGGCCCCAGCAATGTCCGGATTTTGTGGGAATTGAGGGCTAGTGGGGTCCGTGTAGAAGAACTCAGGGACATTTTCTTGGTTAAATTCTGGCCGGGCTCCTGCATCGGCAATATTCGAGGTTTCTTCACTATCCTGCTCCACTGGAAGCTCAAAATCTGCCATCTCTTCCCTGGAAATAGAGAGGAAACTGAATCAGGTCCGGGGAAAGAGGCACGTCCTCGTACCAAACAGATGCCATGGCTCTGTACTGCAAATAGAGAAGGAAAGGGGGGATTTAAAGACATTGAATCATGCCATAAAAGGACTTTTGAAGGCATTGTTTAGGAAAGGAGAATTTCAAAAGGAATCGGAGTGGCACAGCGTTTCTGCTGTGAAAATATTAAAAAAGCTTTCTTTCCCAGCAGTTCTGCTTTGAATTACAGTGCTTTAAAACCTGAAATCCTTTTTCCGAATGTACCGGCCAAGAGGCTGGTCTTGCATCCTGGGGCCCCTTCCTGATCCCTTCCCGACAAAGCTCGAAACAGCCACCATATTATCTGATGCTCTAAGCCATCGTCTGCACAGCCTCAACATGTCATCATCCTGGAACAGGGAAAGTTCTCAGCAGAATGATTAACTTTTCAGTTTCTGGAAAGGGCTTAATGCAGAGGAGAGACGGGCAGGCAGAATTTCTTAAGTACTTCCTAACATTTTAGTCTGGGGAAAGCGTAAAACGACACCAACCCCCTGCATGAGTACTTGCCACAGAAATGTGACCTTTATTCATTTGTCCATAGTTTATTTAGTCCACTTATATGCCACTCATCCTTTAGAGAGCACGTGAGCTTAGAAAAACTAACGGAAGAATTTCCTTTTCTAAACTCTCTCTGGGTTGCATTCTGGGCCCTTAACAGTCAGCAGCACCGGAGACGAATATGAAAAGGACAGGGGAGCATGGTACAGTTAATTCTCACCTTGTAACCACTTGTTTAGCAGCCACGTGAAGGTACAAAAAGAAACACACAACCGATCCCCACACTTACAACCATTGCACCTTCCCCATGGTCACATGACCCAAACCCCAGTGCTCCACGACAGTTGCAGGGTCTCCCTGGACACCACCTGATCTCCCTCTGCCATCCTCCGACCAGCAAAGTCAATGGGGGAAGCCTGATTTGCTTAATGACCACATGATTCGCTGAACAACTGCTGGGATTTGCTTAACACCTGGGGCAAAAAAGGTCGTAGAATCAGGCATGCCTCACTTAACAGCTACCTTGCTTAGCAACAGAATTTCTGGTCCCAATTGCGGTTGTAAGTCAAGGATTAAATGTGCATTATTTTTCCCCTAGAAAAGTTTTTTTGTGCATTAAAGCAGTCCATGAACCTGCGGGCTAGCAGGGATTGTAAATATCCCACCCTTCCTCTTCCCAGGAGGAGGTAGAAGAGGGGGCTTTGGGCCAAGGAATTCTTGGCTAACGCTCCTCAAAGAACCAAGGACTTTAGCAGCAGAGACCAGCTCCCTTAGCAGATCCATGATGAACTTGGTAGGGACAATACAGGCCTTAAATTATAGTTTTTGACAGTTTTAACTCTGCTTCTGCTTGTGTTGGTCGCTTTGTTCAGCTCAATGACTGCCAACGCTCACTGGTGGCAAATTAAGCCTCGTGCAAAGATGTGGCTACTTTCCTAAGTTTTTAGTCAAAGAAAGATCCATTCCTTTTTGTGAGCACCGAGTTTGGACCTGCAGCATGGCATCCACACTGCCGGGGCTCCTAACCCTGGTATGATAGGAGAGACCTTTCGTCTGAGCCTTGGCAGTTCCTCTTCTATCAATAAACATTGGCAGCTGTTTTGAGGTCAGAATCTTTATGTGGAAAAATGTGGCCAGTTGCTTTAAACGTTTGTGTAATCACCCAGCCCATCTTGCGTAGGAAGACGCCGGTCCAAGCAGAAAAGTGACATAAATTAGCACAAGTGAAAGTAATTTGGTGCCTGAGACATAAATGTGTATGTTCTCCTTACTTGGCAACATTTTTTTAAAATAAATATTGATCCAACCCATTAGTGGTTCTAAGATGTTATGTGATTTATTTAGCATTGCTGGCTAGGAATCCAGCAAATTTTAATCTCAGTATATCTGGGCAGTGCCAGGTTTTGGAAACCTGAGTCAGTCTTATGTAATTCCAAGTATTTAAGCACCCTCCAATTTATGCTGTTTTTTTCTGCCGAATGTATGCAACTTCCACTTCCCAAAGTGTTTGCATTTCTTTCCATACTCTTCTAGTCCTCCCTTAAGCCCACAGTAGGATTAAACCAAAGGTGAGAGAACGACAGGGTTGTTTCTCTTCATTTTCTTCCTCTTCCGTCGTTTCTGTCACATCTCAACCTTTCATGCATGGCAGAAACTCACTGCCTCCGTTCTCGGGGACATCACGAAGCCCGAGCGCTCATTTTTTGACCAACTCCAAATCCCCCGTTCGGCTTCTGGTTCAGAGGGAACCAGAAAACTGGTGGCCACCGGTGGGAAAGGGAGTCGGGAGCACGACGTACCTGTCAGCAGGAAAGCCAGGAGGAGTTGTAGTTGATAAGTAACAAGTACGTAGGTGTGAATGGGACAAATCAAACGTTTAGCAATGAAAAGGGAGAGAACATTCCGGAACGGATTTTATCGCACCGACCAATCGGAGCAGCTTAGTCGGGCTTAAAGCCGGCTCTACCGGCCGCCGAGAGTTCACCGATTCCTGAAACGCGGCTGCCTTCGCGGCCTCGGACGAAGAGGCGGCGCCCGGTGCATCAGCAAGGCCGCTCCGCACAGCGACCCAGCCCCGCACGACGGCAAGAGCGAAGATCTCTCCGGGCCGGAGAGCCACGAAGCGCTTGGCGGGGAGGCTGAGCTCGAGACCGACGGGCGGCCCAGGAGGAGAGCCGAGCCCGCCGAGCGACCGGAGCAGCCGCCGAGTCGAGCCGGGGAGGAGGGAGCCGAGGGCGCCGGCAACAGGTCTCGCCCGGGAGAGAGGGGGGGGGCTGGCTTCCCCGCGCGCACCCCGCCCGCGAGGCAGGAGAACCGGCCCCGCTCCCCGACTCAGGCCGCTTCCCCGGCAGCGTCTCCCCGGCCCGCCCGCGGCTCTCCGGGCGGGGCTCCGAGGGGAAGGGCTGCTTCCCGGGAGCCACCCCCGCGGCTCCGCTGCTCGCCCCGAAGCGCCCCGGCAGCTCCCGGCCGGTCGGCGGGGCGGCTTCCCCGCGGGGCGCGGCGGGAGTCGGGCAGCGCCTTTGCCAGCCGCCGCTTGTCCGAAGAGCCCCGCCCGCCGCCGCTGCCTGGCGAGCCTGGAGCGGGAGGGGCCCTCCGAGCGCCCCCGCCGCCCCCGCGGAGCCCCCCGGCCGCCGGGCTGCCTACCTGCCGCCCCGGCACGGGCGCCTCCAGCCGCGGCTGCCCCGAGCGGAGGCGAGGCGGCGTTATTAATAACCAGGGACGGAAACCCGAAGCCCCCCCGGCGCCCCCCCGCGCCGCCCCCGCCGGAGGGAGGAGCCTGGGAAGGCGTGGAGGGAGGCGGGGCCGAGAGGCGCGGGGGGGCTTAGCTGCGGTGGCCCAAACCGAGGAGAACGGGGGAATCTGGCCGCGTCTCCCCCAGATTTTGCCCAAAGCCGCCAGCTGCACCTCAGGAAAGCTGCGGGCGCCTCGCCTGAGAAGCCAGGAGGGCTTGAAAGGAGGTCTCCGGGCGGGATGGGGGGCATATAGAATAAGAGGGTTGGAAGGGACCTTGGAGATCTTCTAGCTGGTGCGCAAGCAGGAGACCCTATCCTTTTAGACCAAGGGCAGCCACAACTTCAGGAGGGAAGCCGACATTTCACTGGTTAATTGTTCTAACCGTCAGGAAATGTCTCCTTACTTCTAGGTCGCTTCTCTCCTTGGTTAGTTTCCCTCCGTGGTTTCTTGTCCTGCCTTCAGGTGCTTTGGAGAATAGGTGGACCCTCCTCTTATTTGTGGGAGCCCCTCAAATACTGGAATACTGTTATGCCCGCCCCCCTAGTCTTCTCATTAAACTAGACACACCGAGCTCCCTCAGCCATTCATTGGGTGCTTTAGCCTCTAGGCCCCTTATCATCTTTGTTGCTCTTGGCACTCTTTCTTGAGTCTCAGCCTCTTTTTTTGTATTGGGACCAGAACTGGACACAGTATTCCAAGCGTGGTCTTACCAAGGCAGTATAAAGCGGTAACACGACTTCATGTGATCTTGACACCAAACCCCTCTGTTGGTGTGTCCTAGGATTGCATTGGCTCATCCATGATTGTCCATTAGGACTCCAAGGTCCCTCTCACAGTTACTGCTGTTGAGACATTTGTTTTTTAAATCCTTACTTTCCTGACCATTGACTTGCCTGTTGCTGGATAGGGCTGAGGGTTCAAGTCTGTTGAGATCCTTCTGAATCTTGAATCTATGTTGCTTAGTGTTAGCTGTTTCCCCCCAGCTTGGTGTCATCTGCAAATCTGAGGACTTTCCCCATCTATATTTTTCTATGTTTCATTTTTTTCTATGTATTATATAAATGTAATGAATAAAGAAAAAATTGAGGAGTGCCTTGGACCCTGAACAGTCTCCTGGCATTTATAATACAGTAATGCTGCTGCATTACAGGTAAAAAGAAAGTAAAGAAAAGCTTGCATTTTACCATTGTAAGCAATTTTTTATTTATTTATATCCTGCCTTTATAATTTTTACAACTAACGTAAGGTGTGAACATATTCCGCTCCTTCCTCCTAATTTCCCATAACAACATCCCTGTGAGGTGGGTTGGGTTGGGTTGGGTGAGAATGACTGGCTGAGGGTCACCCAGCCAGCTTTCATGCTTAAAGCAGGACAAGAACAAAGTTGCTTTATTTCTGCCTCAAAAAACTCAGCGGCCAAAGCCTCATTCTTGGAACACAGTAGAACCCGCTTGTTTTTACAAACCATAGTTAAGTCCAGCAGAAATCTCTGTTGTCAAAATGTAACCTAAATCTTAACAGTGGCTTCTTGGAAGGGTGAGGGACTGATTTGCCTTAAATGCCCTCTGCCAAGCTGTGTGTGAGTAACCAAAGGATGCTGAAAGCATTTTAGTGTCCAAAGCCAAAAAGGTTGATTGGTGCTGTTTTGTAAAACAGCAACCACCATATATCACGTCCTTGCCTGTATGCTGTTTTTTTAAGGAGGTCCTGCCTGAAAGCCAAGGTGACTCCAACAACTTCTGGGCAGTGGGAGACAGAGGCGATTCTTGTAGGTCAAGGTGGGAGGGAGAGATGCAACTACTCTTAAAGGCTTTGCTGTGAAAAACGTTCCTGCGCTTGCACCCTCAGCTGTAAGGCCCACTGTGGGAGATGGTGCAGTCACTACTTAGGGAAATCGGGGTATGGAGAACTGTAGTGTAAGGTTTCATGTACTGGAATAATGAGGGGACGGGATGGGATGGAACAGAATGGAATAGAATGATAGGACCGGACAGGACAGAACAGAAAATAAAATAAAATAGAATTATAGGATAGAATGGGATCATTATTGATACACTGTAGTCATTTGACCATATTAAAAATATAAAACTAATACAAACATTGAGTCAATGCAAAGAAATGCAAAGAAAACAGTAGGACATGTCCACAATAAGTTGTCACCCCTACAATGAAACCCAATCTGAGCTAAATGGCCTTTGAGATAGAGAGTTTGGTCTTACTAGTGACATGCAGGTTTGTTCCTGGCAAAACCTAAGACAGTTTTTCCTGAGTGCTCCAGGTCTTCCCTGGCTGGTGTTCCACAAATGCAGAGGATTTCTTCAAATGGAATTCCATGGACCCTCAAGGAGCCCACTTGTTCGAAACAAGCCCTAGGAAAAGCTCTTCCTAGATGTTAAGGCATGCCAGCTTTTAAATGTTTTTCTAACTGGGCAGCTGATGGGCAAAAGGCATTATTATGGAAAGGGGACCTGACCAGGGAGGGAGTGGGCACGTGGAAGCTGCCTGCAGCCCTTGCTGGCTTCCTTCCCTTTGCTTGGTGAGGCCCCAAAACCTCCCTGGACAGATCAGAGGCATAAAGCTGCTGCCTCTTCCTTTGTAAGATTTTCTTGGCTTGCTCACTTCAAGGTGCAGCTGCACAGCAAAAACTTGGGTAAACACAAAAGAAATCAGCTTTAAAAGGAATGAAACCTAGGGCTCTTTTTTAAAAACCTAAATGTGCTTTTGTCCTTTCTCAAGAATGCAGCTCAACCCACACACTCTCTTCCACCCCCCACCCCGCCCCAGTTGCAGAGAGAGAGGTTTGACTCAATAGTGTAGGAATGCTGTTAAGTTGGGTGAGGTTGCCCGTGTGTATAAATACCCAACTAAGCCTATCTAAGTGTAGGAATGGCCAACAAAGTTACAGCGAAGGGTCAGCCAGGCTGCTCAAAAAGAGCCTCTTCTGTGGCATAAAGAGAGTCCAAAGGTGGGCACCTTGAGCTGTCCACGCACCTGTGCCCAGAGGGGCCCTGAGAGGGAAGGGGGATATGGGGAGGGGGCAACCAAGAAGGGAGAGAGCCTCTATGCATTGCTCCTGATGCCCAGGGGTGACCGCAAGCCTTCTCTGTTTGTGGACACAGCCAGGCAACCGTTGGCTGTGTGTCATGCAAGAGGAAGGGCCGACAATTTGATAATACCCAAGGCAGCTGCGGGTTCCAAGAACAACATTGCCTGTTGCAGCAAATCCTAAATGGATTGTATGTGTGTGTGTTTGTGTGTGCGCATGTGCGTGTTCAGAGCACATAAAGTCCTGCCCTATTTTGGGGTAGCAGCAGAGATTATGCTAAGAAACAGAGAAATCAGTTCTATGGTAACCATCTGGATGCTCTCCAGGTAAACATTCTCTATGAATGTCCTGATTTTTATTTTTATTTTCACTTTTGTCTGTTTTTTGCTTCACTTCTTTATTTATTTTGCTAGGATACCTTTAATCAGGTGCCTCAGATTTTGCACTCATATTGGCATACGTTTGTAGTCCTTCCTAATGCAAGGCTTGTTTTAAGCCTGCTATGTTGAAGTTATGCAAAGAAATCATGACCTGCTCATCAATCCTAAATAATTTTCTCTGTCTTTTGGGTCATTTCTCAGATAGTATCAAAAGCTTCTTTGCAGCAGGAAAGGGAGGGTATTTTTAGTGTGGTCTTGGCATCGTGTCTATGGCTGTGCATAGGAGACTCATCCCATAGCAACATTGGGTCAGTGGTTCTCAACATCAGCAATTGTTAGATGTGTGGACTTTGTCTCCCAGAATTCCCCAGTCAGCATCGGGATGGGAGCACGGCAAGTCCATAGATCGTAAAGTTGACAAGGTGGAGAAATACTGTAGTAGTGGACCAGGTCTTTCCTAAGTAGCTTTGCATAATAAAGGTTCTGCTGGGGCAAAAGGTGAGTGCAGTGGATTCCCCCCCAAATTGGCTGCTCCATCTATAAATCCTAAATTGATCTGCCACAGTTTGACCAGGTATAGAAAAAGGTGTGTGTGGGTGGTGGTGGTGAAATCTTGTATTTTTATTATTTTTTATTATTATTTTGTTTTGTCTTATTTTATATTTTATTATTTATTATTTTATTTATTTTATTATCACTATATGAATCCACAGCAGCTCTAGGTGGCTCAAATATAAAACAGAATAAAAAATCAATTTATTAAAAATACAATAATAACTGAATAACATATGTTATTAATGTTATATAACAATCTGGATAACAGCATCAACACAAAACAAAAAGTATCAATCGCCTCTTTACTAGCCGGCTAGTAAAGCTACACTAGCGGCCGCATGCTCAGAGGATGCGTTCCCTGAGCCTAAGAAGCAGGATCCAACAATGCAGGAATCGAGGAAAGATGCTGAAGGTCGGCAAACTCAGAAAGTTCGACATTAAACATCCAGAAGATTGGCTGTCTTACCTCTCACAAGTGGAGAACTATCTTTGAGCAAACCAGATTGCAGAGGAAGGCCTAAAAGCTGCGACATTGCTGTGTATGTGTGGACCAGCGACTTTCAATCTAGCGGGGCTCGTCGTCCCCTTAAGCCTATACTTAAGCTCACGGTGGAGCTACAAGGAATTCCATGCAAAATGGAATTGGACTCTGGCTTGGCGGTCTCAATCATCTCGCATGACACATTCAACAGGCATTAACTGGACACAGACAGCAGACCTCATAGCTATTTGTGAGGAATTCGCGGATGTTTTTGAGTCAAAACTGGGATCTTATACTGGGTCACCAATTTCCTTTAAATTAAATCCTAACGTTGTACCGATAAGGGTCAAGCCTCGCAGAGTTCCTTTCGCCTTAAAACACAAAATCGATTCTGAAATCGATAAGTTAGTAGAGCAGGGTGTATTACAGCCTGTTTATGGGGGGGAGTGGGAAACTCCTATTGTCACCCCACTAAAGCCCAACGGGGAGGTTCGCATTTGCACAGACTACAAATGCACATTAAATAAAGCCTTAAATCAACATGCATACCTGGTCCCGATAGTCAGTCATATTCTAGCCTCTTTGCAAGGGGGAACCATTTTTGCTAAAGTTGATTTAGCGCAGGCATATTAGCAACTGCTGGTAGACGAGGCCACAGCCGCAGCTCAAACAATAGTAACGCATAGAGGGGCATTCAAAGTCAAACGCTTGCAGTTTGGAGTCAGCGTTGCATCGGGTATTTTCCAAGGGATTATGGAACGCACACTTAAAGGTATTCAGGGTGTCTGTCCTTATTTTGATGATGTTCTCATTGCCGGGGAATCCCCAGAAGTACCGGCCAACAGGCTCAGGGCTGTGTTACAACGGCTTCGCGATGCGGGCCTCAAAAAGAAAAACAAATGTAGTATTGGGGTTTCATCAACGGAATTCTTGGGGTTCCGTATCGATGCTAGTGGGATTCACCCCGCTGAGTCAAAAGTTAAGGCCATCAAAATGGCTCCTAGGCCAAAATCAAAAGCAGAGCAGCAAGCATTTTTGGGCCTCCTGAATTTTTATCACACATTTCTATCTCATAAGGCTGCAATAGCTGAGCCCCTCCACAGGCTACTTGATAAAAAAGCCCCTTGGAAGTGGACTGACTTACATGAAAAAAGTTTCCAGGATCTCAAGGCCCTTCTTTCAGAAAGGTCCACTGTAACTCATTACATTGAGTCTAAACCTGTATGTCTTGCATGTGATGCATCTCCCTACGGGGTGGGGGCAGTCTTGAGCCACATAGAGAAGAATGGGAAACAAGTTCCTATTGCATTCTATTCTAGAACCTTATCTGCTGCTGAGCGTAATTATGCACAAATTGATAAAGAAGCCTTAGCCATAGTGGCTGAAGTCAAAAAATTTCATGATTATTTATATGGCAGGGATTTCACTGTCTTCACTGACCACAAACCCCTTTTGGGCCTATTCACAACAGATAAGCAAACTCCCCACATACTATCTCCAAGAATGCTGAGATGGTCTATATTTTTGTCTGCATACAAATTTAAGTTAATTCACAAACCTGGGAAGGAAATGGGCCATGCAGATGCCTCAGCAGACTACCACTGCCACTAATGGATCCTGATCCAGCTCCTGCTGCTAAAATATTGTCCATTCAGGATTTGCCTGAGTTTCCCCTCCATGCTGGAGATATTGCTGCTGAGACTGCTACAGATAAAATTCTGAGCAGAGTACTGTCATGGGTATATACGGGCTGGTTGGAAAAAAGTCCAGGCCCTGATTTCCAAAGTTATTTTGTCAGAAGACATGAGTTGTTTGCACATAAGGGCTGCATATTATGGGGAAACAGAGTCATTATCCCCACATCATTGAGGGACAGAGTCTTACATTCCTTACATGAAGGCCATCCAGGCATTGTACGGATGAAAGCCTTAGCTAGAAGCTACCTTTGGTGGCCTGGCCTGGATAAGGCTGTGGAGGATCAAGGCCATGGTTGCTATACCTGCCAGATGTCTAGGCCTAAAATGCCTCAG
The DNA here is from genome assembly GCF_964194415.1 of Vipera berus. Taxonomy (NCBI): domain Eukaryota; kingdom Metazoa; phylum Chordata; class Lepidosauria; order Squamata; family Viperidae; genus Vipera; species Vipera berus. The sequence continues at coordinate 24,704,613 of NC_138212.1, read as the reverse complement.
GCCCCAGTTCATAGGTGGGAGGAAATGCATACCCCCTGGTCCAGGGTTCATATAGACTACGCTGGGCCTTTTCAAGGACAGCTTTTTATGGTAGTAGTGGATAGCCACTCAAAATGGCTGGAAGTAGTTCCAGTCCCTAATATGACTACTGCTAGGACCATCCAGGTGCTGAGAAAACTCTTTGCAACACATGGGTTGCCTGATGTTTTGGTTTCTGATAATGGGGCTCAATTCACTGCTGCTGAGTTTCAGGCTTTTCTCAGAGCTAACCTCATCAGACATGCTATGTCTGCATCATTTCACCCCTCTACGAATAGACAAGCCGAACGCATAGTGAGGACAACAAAGGAGGCGCTCAAGTGCATCATCACAGGTGACTGGCATCATAGACTGGCAGATTTCTTGCTCTGTCAACACACTACACCCTGCACAGCTACAGGTAAAAGTCCTGCTGAGCTTCGTTGGGGACAGGTTGCATCCAGACAGAGTGGCATCCAAAGCCTCTAAACCAAAACCCCTGAGGGGGCTGCAAATAGGTGATTGGGTTTGGGCCAGAAACTATGGGCCTGGAAACTTGTGGGTTCCTGGTCAGGTGATCAAAGTATCCGGACCCTTATCTTATAAAGTGGGGTTGGATGGAGGGCAACTGGTCAGAAGACACATTGACCAACTTAGGAAAAGGTTTCCAGAACGGTCACTAAGTGAGGACTATGACACAAGTCCCTCCTGAGGTCCTCAAGCTGGCGCCCAAGCCAGCTCACACCAGAACCACCAGGGTTTTCCTTTCTCAGTGGAACCTGATTCAGAAGAGGAACATGGCAGCTCAGAAGTGCAACATGGGGCCCCTGACCAGGTGAACCAGCCGAATCTCAGCGACCGCTGTGCCTACTCTGCTAAACAGTCAGACTCTGGGGTGGGCCAACCTGGAGAGACCAGCCAGAGCAATTCAACTCCCCTGGACACCGGAGCACAAGGGGACATGGGTCTACCCAGCCCACCGGGTAAGCTGGTAGACCACAAAGTGACTGGAACTCCAAGGCGTTCCTCCAGACCACACAAACCCCCAGCATATCTTACAGACTATGTTGTAAAATAAAGTGATGTGTAATGTATGACATTGTACCACTACCTACAGAAATTGGGGGTAAATTGTAACTGCTGGCAAGCATGTTCATTGAGACTTTGTTTTATCTCTTGTAGTATATTGCATTGACAAGCTATTCTTTAATCTCTTTGTAGTCCACTCTACAAGGCACGTCTGTAAAGGTCGCATAATGTCTTTCTAACTACCTTGGCTTAACAAAGCATCACATTTATTATTGTTAGTATTATATTAGTATTTGGGTGTTGGGAGTGATTGATAAGCCTTGACTATTGTTAAGGGTATTATAGTCTGATCTTAGGAGGGAGAGGTGTTATGTACTGGGCTTTTGGAATATCACCATGCATTGCTGGAGAACTAACAGTTCTCCAGCAACCCAGACAGGACGTCTCTGGTCCTGCAATTGGTCAAATTTGGGCGGCAAACATGGGTTCAATCCAATTGGTTGCTACCATAGGGTCTGGCTATATATTGAGGCAGGGTGACTCCAAATCCTCAGTACAGTTTCTGCTTAAATAAAGAATGAGTTTCTCTGTACTCAACTGCGTGTCTTCATTCCTGCTCATCAGAGCCCACGACTTAATATATGCCTTGGTCCATTTCTGCCTCATAAAATGGCTTATTGGATGCTTGTAGGAAGCCCACAAATCAAGGCATAAACAAATATTTATAAACATTATTTTATTTATTTATTTATTTATGAAAAGGCAGCATTCCTCTCCCATGTACTTTGCATGTAGAAGCAGATACTGTAGCATCTGTGCCCCAAGCAGTCCTCGGGCACCAAGGCTAAATTTGTCCCCCCCTCCCTTTAGAAGCCACCCAGATGAGCAGCCGAGGAGCCTTACATACCTTTTGTGGGATATACAAATGGGTTGCAAATTGCATGGAGAAAGATTTTTTTCTTGTTAGCTGCAAAATCTAAGATCAGTTTTGTCTCTAGTTTTAGATTACAGGAAAAACTCCCTGTTCAGCTGTTGACCAATTGATTATAGGCTATCAGTCAGTGTTGGCTCTTAGCAACCAGATGAATAGATTTTCTCCAGGGTGGTCCTTTGGGTCCTCCAGTGGTCCACCCATCACCACTGCGATTGCAGCCATCCACTCTGAAGACGCTGATTATCTTCCTCTCCTTTTTCCTTGCATCTTTCCCATCATTATATTGTAGGTTTACCAGGAATAATTTTATAAACCTAAATTGTATCTCCTGGTAAATGTGTTTTCTGTAAGCCAAAGCAGTTCCTATCCTGCCTTCATATGGAGTTGTCCAAGCCCTGGAATCATCTTGGCTGCCCTCCGGCTCCATTGAGTTGTAGTCATCTTGTAGTCACCACAGGTTACACAATATTTGGGATGTTTGTATGAATTCCAGGATTTTTACATAAGGTGGTGTAGAAGGAGAGCCACGTTAGTCTATATAATAGCCACAAATCAAGAGAAGGCTGGTACTGTAGCACTTTTTCAGACTAGCTTATGAAAAAGCATTAGCTTTCAGTTCAGTTATGACTTTTCATAAAATTTGTTAGTTTGGTTTTTTAATAGATATTTTGTCTGTGCTTGTGTGTGTGCATGGGATGGAGCTTGTGTTTAAGCCTTTTTTTGTCTGTGTGTGTATGAGGGGCACAGCTGATGTTCTTGAATGGGGAGACTTTGGCTGAAAGATTATATTAGTTTAGTGTGGTATGCCAGGGGTCTGCATTTCGCCTGCCCCGCCCTCCTTCCCCTCCTCTCTCCTGGCATTCGCACAGATGCAGCGCTGGGCTGTGCAGAAAAAGATTGAAGCGTTCTGGAGGGTTTTTTCCTTTTTTTTTTCCCCTTCGGGAGCCTTGCCCAGCTCGGTGCTCGCACAGAGAGAAGGGGAGGGAAGTCGCCATCAAAGCCCTCCATTCTTTTTCAGCTTGACGTGCAAAAATAACATCACTGAATTCCTGAAACTGCTTTCCCCCCCCCTTTGCCTATTTTCCGGTATTCTTCCCAAGCTATTTTTAGACTGGGGGAGCAGCGCATTGGAAAATTCCTGCCATCTGTGTTTCCTTCCACCAACCGCTTGGAAGGGGCAGGTGTGAACTCTGCCCCAAAGGTTGTGTCTCCCTCAGAGGAGCCGGATCTCACCATCGCAGGTGGCACAAAAGGCTCCTCGGCCCAAGGCTTCCCCCAGCCATCCCAGGATTCATTCCCAGGTTTAGCAGAAGTCCTCCCTGGCATCCGTCCATCCTCCTCTTGCCATGCCATAACTCTACCAACCCTGGCCAGGTCACTCTCAGGCCAGGTAACCGGTAATCAACCAGTTTGAAGGCTAAGAAGTCCCCAATGAAGAATGAGGGCTGCACAAGGCCGATGCTTTCTCTGTTGCTTAAATTTAAATTCTTCTCACAACCAAAGGTGCTGCCTTGAAGCAGAGATGCTCCATAATGCTCTTCCACTGACTCAGGAATTCTGGGAGTTGAAGTCCACGAGTCATAAAAGAGCCAAGGTTGCCTACCCCTGGCCTAGTGTATCGCACTGGCTTTGCGGCAGGATCTTGTCTTCAGTAAGTCCTCAGAGGCTGGTGACCAGGATTCAGATTTGTTTTCTGTTTCACCTTTTTAACTGATAACATTCCTGGGCATCAAGGTAAGGGATTGGATTGCATTTTCAACATTGGAGGATATTTGGCCCTCCAAAGTTGTGGACTTAGAAAAAGCCTTTTAGGACTTTAGTCCAACCTTCTGCTCAGAAGCCCACTATCCATGCCAAAGATTAAAGGAGGATGAGAAGGAAAGGCGTCTGTCCCAGGCTGAGTTCTTTATTGCTTCACGCCCGTGGACGGAATCTTGCCAGACTCCACAAGCCATCGGCATCTGCCACACGCTCTGGGAACGGTTAGGGAGGGGCTGTCGTCACCCTCTTTCTCTCACACAGGATATCCGGACTGCCTCTCCCTCCTCTGGAATGCACCCTCTCCATCCTGGGAATCCACCCTCTGGGGATCCACCTCCTCCCAACATTCCATCACAATTTAAATATATTACCAAACAGCCCAGTTGGCAAATATTCCATTATAATGTAAGATTCAACAAAACAATAGGTTGAGATAGAAATTAATCAGTTTCAGAGTAAGAACTTATATCTCTTGCATAATGTCCTTGATTTTATAAAGATCTACTCTCTGTGGATCTTTATGAAATACATACAGTAGATTGTTATAAAATCAAGGACATTATGCAGGAGATGTGCCAAATGAGGAGGAGGAACTTTATTCCAGGTATCTGACCTCTAACTCAGAGGAACATGAGAACATCAGCCATGCCCTGCTGGGTTGAACTCTTGGTCCATTTCGTTCAGCAGGCTGTTCTCCCGGTGGCCAACCACCTCCCCAAGGAAGCCGGACGGTCTCCCAGGAGGGGTCCTTTGGGGGCGACCCTCCCACCATCCAGGCTAACAGCCACTGATTTCCAGGGTTGCTGTGAAATTGCTGAGCCCGACTCTGACTTCGGCCAAAGGAGCGGCCAGCGTATCTTGCGATAATTCGGTTGATAACATACCCAATTTATAATGCTTATCCAAATGGAGCCATGGAAGAAACGATCTTTGTAGAACAAAAAAGTTCTACAAAAACTCCAAGTTTTATGATTTTAGAAATAAATAGGACAACAATTAGAACAAAAAGTCCCATGGTTTCTTTGATGTCAGATCAATCCAATAATGTAAGATAAATTGCAGTAGAGATCTGTGTATCATTTTGAAAAAAAATGTTTTAATAGAAGCTAAAGATATAATTTGAAGAATTTATCAAATTTGATTTGAAATAAAATAGATTTTATTTGAATCTGCTACAGGCCAAAAGAAGCCTAAGAGAAATTAGAAGATAATACTTCATATTATTGGCACCCTGAAGGATTTTATCAGCATTCATACAGAAAATATGTCTTAAATTTTTGTATTTGCAGTATCAAACATCAATACGAATGTTACAGATACAGTATCTTCTCAATACACAGTACAATGAGATTCTAGCAAGTCTATAAATTGAACGAACATGTTCTCACTTTCAGAGGGAATGCAATAAAATATCAGTTTGGAAGAATGTGTTTAAAGAGATGTCTCACAGAACTAAACAATATATTCAATTCTTTCCAAAACTCAGTTTCTCACACATATTTAAGGGCCAGAATAAGAAACTGCAAAATAAACGGCTTCAGTAAGTTTTTACTTGTAGTAACTAAATTAGTCATTGCTAAACAATGGAAACATCTGTATAATATTTCAGTCTCTGAAAAAAATCCATTGTATGGTGAACTGATGTACTGAATCATTGTTTTACAAGGAATGTAGAATTTTATAAGTACCCTGGAAACATCTTGTTCCAAACATTAGTGGCATTTTAAAATGTACCAATGCTAAGTAAATTTCATGAGTTCATTTTGTTTAAAAAAGTCTAACCTTCGCCTTTGCGCAGGAATCCAAATTTAATCCTATCTGCATGAACAAATCCAGATGCAGTAACATCACATCACACCAAAAATTCTTACTCTCCTTGTAATCAGCAATTATTCCAAGAACTTTCTCAACCACGGCAACTTTAAGATGGGTGGACTTCAGTTCCCAGAATTCTTCAGCCAGCATACCTCATCTGACTATTCCCAATTCTTTCTACAGTATGTGCATTTTATTCATTTATTTATATTCATTTATTTTATTTATAAAATTTATTGGCTGCCCATTTTATCTCAGGGTGGCTTACAGTGATAAAAGATTAAAATAGTATAAACTAAAAACATAAACTAATACACAAGTAAACATTGCGGCTTGGTAAAAGATGAGGAGGGGGCAGCAGAATGGGGGGCAGGTGGGATCTGTTGTCAATCGGTCAACCACCTCCACTGTGACCACGCCCAGCAGGCAGAGCCAGGTCTTTAGGCTCTGATGGAAGGTCGGGAGGGTTGGAGCAAGATGTTCCAGAGGGCAGGTGCAATGGCAGAGAAGGCCCTTGTATCCCGTCTCTATTATTTTTATTAATAACTCAAGGCAACAAACATATCTATTTTCCTCCTCCTATTCCCCACAATGACAACAGCCGTGTGAGATGGGCTGGGCTGAGAGAGTGTGTGTAAGGTCTTGCCTCAGCTATTCCCTCAAGAAAACAGAACTCTTGAAGCGAGCAGCATTTCAAAGGGAACTTTTATTGAGAGATAGTGACTACAGAGAAAGCAGGCAGGATCTAAACTTCCCGTGCGAAAAGGCTAGGTTAAACTCCAACTGTGCAAAACCCCTCCGCGCTGCCCAGTTCCCAAGAGCCAGTCCAGAGGTGCGAAGGTGTTGTGAGAACCCCGTGCTGAGAAGAGGGCAAGAAGTTGTTCTCAGGCGCCGCGACCTGGCTTTTTGGAGATGAGGCAAAGTAGGTGGCCCCAGGCTCCCTGCTCCCCCCTCCCCTTTCCCAGGAAGATACATGAAAGCAAAAGAGGAGCAAAGTAAAACGGACACATCACAGAAAAGCCCCGAGGTTCCCACCTCCCCCCAAAATGGCAGTGTCTAGATAGGGATCTACGGGGACCTGACAGAGTGACAGGCCCAAAGTCACCCAGCTAGCTTCCATGCCTAAGGTGGAACTAGAACTCACTGCCTACTGGTTTCTGACTTGGTGCCTTAACCATTAGGCCAAACTGGCTCTCTAAGGTGGAAGGGGAATTCTGTGTGTTGAAGTCCAAACATCTTAAACTTGTTTAAGTTGAGAAAGACTGCTCTATCCTGTAAATAATTGTTTTGAATTTTGTTTTTGTCTTCTGGGCTATTAGTTTGTTCCAACCAGTTCTGTGCCTTTTGAAAAACTGATCAATGTCCCCTTCACTCTCTTCTCCATTAATAAAAATGTGGAATCAGAAGGCCCAGGTTGAATCTTACAGCATTCCACTCAATGGCTCCCTCATACAGCAGCATCCATGAGACCAGCGTCCTGCTGCCATGTTGCGCCCAAGCTGCCCTCGTGGGGTACGTGGGAGAGACTGCCATGCAAGCAGAAAAGGGGTGCCCTCCATTGCAATGCTGCTCTCATCAGACTTACTCCCCATGCCCCCCCCCCGTGGCAGAGCACAAGACTTGAGTCAGCCAGACACCCATTTATATGCCGGTTGGGCAGCCCTGGTCGTTAACCGGCTTGTTCACCAGGATGGTGCGAGGTACATCATCAGATGCTTTGCTGAAAGCAGAATCTATTACTCTCTGGTCTAGAAGTTACCAGATCAGAAAATGAGATCACTCTGCCTAAGTTACCCACCACAGTCCACGCTGCATTCTGGCGACTAGCACATTACTTTTATTTGGTGCCTAAGCACAATTCCCTTGTAGCGTCTATCTCAATGTTTTCCAATCTTGACAACTTTAAGATGGGTAGCCTTCAACTTCCAGAATTCTGGCCCTTGAAGTCTCCCCATCTTAAAGTTCGATGGGAGGGGAATTCTGGGCTTTGAAGTCCATCCCTCTATCTTAATGTTGCCAATGCTGAGAAACACTGATTTGCTCCCATGCTTCCCTCTTGTTTCGTGGTGGGTGGGGTACAACATTTGTTCCAGTCCATTTCTCTGGAATGCAGACTTAGCCCTCTTCTAGAAGGCTCTGTAGCACCTATAAAAAGAGGCTGAGACCTTTGGACCGTTCCCTGTGGACATCCAAAACCTTTGTGGCCTTGTGGTTGCCTCTTTCCTTCTTGCGCAGGCCGGTTGGGGATGGCTCTGCCTCTCTGGCACGTGGGCCTTTCCCTGCTTCCGCTGGCTGGGAGGCCTGGCCCAGAGCGCCTCCTGGGCTGGCCCTTTTTCTCCAGCCCCCCCCCCCCCATTCCGAAAGATGCCTTTTGGCTGGAACTTCCTCCACCGCAAGCAGGGGGGCACGCTCCCACCCTTTAGAGAAGGCTGGTTTGCTTCTTTATCCAAATGTATCAGGCAGTGAAGGCTCCAGGTTGAAAGGCCGGCACAAACACTGTGTCTTTTCCATTTGAGTAAAAAATGTCCTCCTAGAGATACTGGTGTTCAATGTAGATCTATACGCAGCTAGTGCTGGATTTACGACCACGTTTACTAATGGTTTGAACTTAGATGGGCTTGGGAAAAGTGACTTACAATCCATCCTCAAAGTTATGGCCATTGCACCCTCATGGTGGCCACATGATCGGATGCTTTACAATGGTTCCAGCATCTTGTGGTGATGTGACTCCAATTCTTAACCTTTGCAGCCGGTGTCTGGCAAGCAAAGTCAGTGGGAGAAGCTGGATTTGCTTAAGGATCATGTGATTCACTTAACAACCATGATATAAATAGTTGCAAAATAAGTTGAAAACTACCTGTATATTTATCTAAGTTTGATGCTCACTTTTTATTTTTTGGTCTAAAAATGATTTCATGCTAGCAAGCATGAACAGGATAAATCTGTGGGATGCTTTTAAATTCAAATAACAAAAAGCAATAGTCCCTTAATAATATATATTTCAGATTTCAATGGACTGTAAAAGGGATCTTTGCCAAGCCTCTAATTGAGGCCTGAACTTGTCCACAGGCATGATGGCCTCAATCTCACTGTAGTCTATGGATGCTGTTTCTGAAAAGCAAATCCACTGTTAACATTGCCTGGCTTTGCATTTAACTCACTACTAGGTGCCATATCAGATGGAGTGCAAAGAAAGGCATAAATCAAAAACAGAAGCAAAGCTAATATTATCGACCAGCTACCTAATGAATGGAGTTCATGGTTTTCAACTCCTAAACATGTTTATAAACCCACAAACATACTCACAAGGCCTTCAGATTAAATGAAATGGTCTCTGAATTGAAGTATAAGTAGCTTATACTCCATTTATCATTCTTTATCAATGCATAACTTTAAATGGCATTTTGATGTTGGTTAAGCAGAGGCTATAACTTTTTATACTTTATTTTTATTTTAGAGAATGTGGTTTAACTTGGTACTCTATTTATAGAGAGTAGATACTGTCTAGATGACTCATGTTTTGACATACTACAGAATGGATCTTTGTGTGTGTGTGCCTCGTCTTAGCTATTTTTTTTTTAAATTCATACCCTCATATTATTAGTTATGTTTTTGGTTCGGTGCGGCATTGAACGAGGCAGAGCAGTGAAACAGCAACACGTTTATTCAGTAACAACAGAAGCAGCACTAACTGCTGCTAAACTATTTATATGGATTGCCACTAGGTGGCAACCAATAGAATTAAAGCATTAATTCCCGCGGAAAAACACAGTTAACAGTCTATTTTTTATTTTTTTTATTTTAATCCCATTTATATCCCGCCCTTCTCTGAAGACTCAGGGCGGCTTACAATCTAAGCACAAATCAAGTGTGCTTAGCAATAGCCTTCATTCTATGTATATGCCTGCTTATTAGGGCTTTCGCCCCCCCCCCAAGCGGCATTATTACAAAGTCAGCTTATTGCCCCCAACAATCTGGGTCCTCATTTTACCTACCTCGGAAGGATGGAAGGCTGAGTCAACCTTGAGCCTGGTGGGATGCGAACCTGCAATAATTGCAGGCAGCTGGTGTTACTTAAGGAGGCATTAACCCACTGCTCCACCAAGGCTCTCCTGGAGACAAGCAGTCTGGGTTTCAAACACAGCCATTAAGTTTCAAGTTTCAAGTTTTATTTAATTTGTATACCGCCCTTCTCCTTGGTAGGGACTCAGGGCGGTTCACAGGGCATATATAAAAAAGACAATACAAAAATTAAAAAAGATTAAACCCATGCCCAGTTAAAAACAGTAATACAAATCTAAAACGACAAATTAAAACCCATAATCCCCCGTCAGGCCAGACCAGCCATTTCAAATAGGTGGGTCTTCAGGCCACGACGGAAAGTTCGGAGGTCTGATGCCGTCCGGAGCTCCACCGGCAGTTGGTTCCATAATACCGGAGCGCCCACAGAGAAGGCCCTCCCCCTGGGGGCCACCAGTCGGCATTCCTTGACTGGCGGCACCCTGAGGAGGCCCTCTCTGTGGGAACGCACAGGGCGGAGGGGAGTTGATGCCGGCAGCAGGTGGTCCCTGAGGTATCCCGGACCCATGCCATGTAGGGACTTAAAGATCGTAACCAAAACCTTGAACCTCACCCGAAAGACAACTGGTAACCAATGCAGCTCGCGGAGCAAAGGTGTAACATGGGAGTACCGGGAAACTCCCAAGACAACTCTCGCGGCCGCATTCTGCACCAGTTGGAGCCTCCGAGTGGTCTTCAAGGGAAGCCCCATGTAGAGAGCATTACAGTAGTCAAGGCGAGAGGTCACGAGCGCATGAGTGACCGTACACAGGGCATCCCGGTTCAGATAGGGCCGCAACTGGCGCACCAGGCGAACCTGGGCGAAAGCCCCCCTAGTCACGGCCACTATATGATCTTCCAGGGTAAGCCGTGAATCTAGGAGGACTCCCAAGTTGCGAGCCCTATCCACGGGGGGTAAGAGCTCACCCCCCATAGAAAGAGATGGAACATTTTGAATGTCCCGGGATGCCGGAATGTACAGCCACTCAGTCTTGTCAGGGTTGAGTTGAAGTCTGTTCCTCCCCATCCAGACCCGAACTGCCTCCAGGCAACGGGACATCACAGCGAGGGCATCACTGGGGTGGTTTGGGGTCGAAAAGAAAAGTTGGGTATCATCAGCATATTGATGATACCCAACTCCAAAACCACGAATGATCTCACCCAGCGGTTTCATGTAGATGTTGAACAGGAGAGGCGAGAGAACCGACCCCTGAGGAACTCCACAAACGAGAGACCTAGGGGCCGATCTCTGCCCCCCTGCCAACACCGACTGTGAGCGTCCCAGGAGATAGGAGGAGAACCACTGAAGAACTGTGCCTCCCACTCCCAATCCCCTGAGACGCCGCAGCAGGATACCATGGTCGATGGTATCGAAAGCCGCCGAGAGGTCTAATAGGACTAGGACAGAGGAATATCCCCTATCCCGAGCCCTCCAGAGATCATTCACCAGAGCGACCAATGCCGTCTCCGTGCTGTACCCGGGCCTGAAACCCGATTGGTAGGGGTCCAGATAATCCGCTTCATCCAGGACCAGAGGGAGCTGATGCGCCACCACACTCTCGACAACCTTCGCAAGAAAGCGAAGGTTGGAGACTGGACGAAAGTTGTTCAAAACAGCTGGGTCCAAGGCAGGCTTCTTGAGGAGAGGTCTCACCACCACCTCCTTCAAGACGGTGGGGAAATAACCCTCACTCAAAGAAGCAGATATAACCGCCTGGAGCCAGCCTCGTGTCCTCTCCCTAGCTGCATAAACCAGCCAGGAAGGGCACGGGTCCAACAAACATGTGGAGGAGCTCAGCCTCCCCATAATCCTGTCTACTTCATCAGGGGTCACAGAATCAAACTCTTCCCAGGTAACATTGACAAGACCGCCCGTGTCCTGATCGCCTGACTCTGCCCAGCTGGAGTCCAAACCGGTCCGAATCCGAGCGATTTTATCCGACAGATGTTGACTAAATTCCTCGGCACGACCCTGCAAGGGATCCTCCCTCACCTCCTGATTAAGAAGTGAGCAAGTCACCCTAAACAAGGCGGCCGGGCGATTATCTGCGGACGCGATGAGGGTGGAGAAGTAATTGCACCTCGCCACCCTCATCGCTGCGAGATAAGACCTAATATAGGTTCTTAACCGCAACCGGTCGGGTTCGGATCGGCTAGACCTCCAGCAGCTCTCTAGGCCCCGTTTCCGACGCTTCATCTCCCGGAGCTCCGCGGAAAACCATGGAGCTCGCTGGGATCTGCGCCGGGTCAGGGGCCGCAAGGGTACAACCCGGTCAAGTGCCTCAGTGGCTGCCCTTTCCCAGGCTTCCACTAAGGCATCCGCCGAGCTGTGAGCAGTGGAGGCAGGTGGGGACCCCAGCGCCGCTTGGAATCTATCAGGATCCATTAAACGTCTGGGGCGGTACCATCTAATTGGCTCCGTGCCCCCACGGCGGGGGGTGGCAAAACGGAAGACCAGCCGCAGGAAATGATGATCGGTCCATGACAGGGGCATAATAAATGGAGAGCCCCCACCTAGATCATCCAACCACCGTCTAGATAAAAAAATCAGGTCAAGGGTGTGGCCTCCCTCATGAGTTGGCTCTGAAATTACTTGCGTCAGGTCCATGGCCGCCATGGAAGCCATGAACTCCCGAGCTAGCTCAGATGAACCTCCCAGGGATGGTAGATTGAAGTCTCCCAAAACTATAAGTTTGGGAAACTCAACCACCAAGCCCGAGAGGATATCGAGCAGCTCGGGCAGGGCTGCCGCTGTGCGATTAAGCAATCACTCAACTGATTACAGCAATTAAGGCCAATATATTACACCCCTTCCCCCCAGATGGTTCATAATCTCAAATGCTTGAGATAGTCCTGTAAATACTTAGGCGGCCTTCGCGTCCGTTTGGAACATCTCGGAGCTGCCGGAGGTTCCCGGTCTACCAGCTCACCTACCAGGCTGGATAGGCCAGGACTTTGAGACCCGCTTGCTTCAGGTTGACCTGAGTCCCTTTGGCTGGCCTGTACCAGTAGACCAAAGCCAAAGTACATTTGGGGGGCAGGTTCCGCTGGGCTGGAAAACGAAGCCATTTGCTGGTTCTGCTCAGTGGGTGCAGTCTGTGTGTCGAGAACATTCACCTATGGCCAACCTCCCATCTTCATGGTTGAGATACCTGTCACGCTGGCCCTGTGGTTGGCCCTCTTGGGCGTTTTGAGCCAGCGACTGGTTTGCTAGCCTCCGATGCAGCTGGTCGATTTGCCGTCAGATTACTCGACCATCTTCCAGGACCACTTTGTACGACAGTGGTCCTGACACCTTAGCAACCACAGCTACCACCTATGATGTCCCTTGACCATAATTCCAGGCTCAAACCTGGTCACCAACTTGCAAACTTTGCAGTGGTATTGGCTGTGCTGTGTCCGAGACAACTTGGTCAGGGTGCAGCTGATCCAGCTTAGTAATTAAGCGCTGGCCCCATCTAAGTTCAGCTGGACTTCTGATGTGGAAGTGCAGGGAGTTGTGCGTTGGCAGAGTAAGAAATCAGCTAACCTATGGTGCCAGTCGCCAGTAACGATTCTCTTTAAGGATTCTTTGGTTGTTTGGACCATGCATTCCGCTTGGCCATTCAAGGCCAGGTGAAAGGGGGCCGAAGTGGCGTGTCTTATCAAGTTAGCCCTAAGGAAGGACTGAAATTCTGCAGCGGTAAATTGAGCCCCATTTTCCAAGACTAGCACGTCTGGTAACCCATGCATTGCAAAGATCCTGCGCAGTTCCTGGATGGTCCTGGCAGTAGTCATAGTTGGCACTGGTGCGACCTCTAACTGGTGTATTTTAATGCCAGATCCGTTGTGAACAAAGCTCCCCTCGTCCGAGATTTGATCGAGGAGGAATGCGCGGATCTGGCATGCATTACGGAAACCTGGTTGGGCTCAGAGGGAGGTGTCCCTTTGACTGAGCTCTGCCCTCCAGGTTTCTGTGTGCTGCACCAGCCGCGGGCTCAGGGTAGGGGCGGGGGGGTGGCAGTGGTTATACGGGAGACCTTATATCCATGGGAGACCACTGTCGTACAGATTGGTGGGAGTGAGTCGCTCCTCCTGAGGTTTGGCTCTGGGGTTCAGTTGGGTTTGTTGCTGACATAACTGGTACCCAGCTGTGTTGCAACAACCCTGCCCGGGCTTCTCGACACCCTTTCAGGGCTGGTGGTTGAATTTCCCAGACTTATGGTTCTGGGTGATTTCAACCTTCCATCCCTGAGCGGGTCGTCAGAGTTAGCTCGGGAGTTCATGGCCTCCATGACGGCCATGGACCTGACCCAGATAATTCAGGGCCCAACCCATGGAGGGGGTCACACTCTCGACCTGGTTTTCCTATCTGGTCGGTGGTTTGATGATCTAGGAGGGGGTACACCAAATATTGTCCCCCTGTCATGGTCCAATCATCACTTCCTATGGCTGGTCTTCCAATACAATATCCCTTGGCACTGGGCTGTGGAGCCGACCAGGTGGTTCCACCCCAGGTGCCTAATGGATCCAGAACGGTTCCAGACGGCGCTTGGGTCTATACCTATCTCCCTCACTCACAGCCCGGCTGATGCCTTGGTGGAGTCTTGGGAGAGGGCCGCCACCGAGGCACTTGACCGGGTTGTACCCTTGCGACCCCTGATCCGGTGCAGATCCCGATGGGCTCCATGGTTTTCTGTGGAGCTACGGGAGATGAAGCGTCGGAGACAGAGTCTGGAAAGCTGTTGGAGATCCAGCCGGTCTGAATCTGACCGATTGCGAATAAGATCTTTCACTAGGTCTTATCTCGCAGCGATGAGGACGGCGAAGTCTAATTACTTCGCTGCCCTCATCGCGTTCGCAGATAATCGCCCAGCCGCCCTTTTTAGGGTAACTCGTTCCCTCCTTTCTCAGGAGGTGAGGGAGGAGCCCTTGCAGGGGTAGGCCGAGGAGTTTAGCCAACATCTGTCGGACAAAATCACTCGGATACGGACCGGTTTGGACTCCGACTGGGCAGAGTCTGATGGGGAGGTCTTGAGAGTGTTATCTGGACTGAGTTTGATCCTGTGACTCCTGAGGAGGTGGACAGGATTATGGGGAGGCTGAGCTCTACCACCTGTTTATTGGACCTGTGCCCTTCCTGGCTGGTTTATTCAGCTCGGGAGGAGACACGAGGCTGATTCCAGGCAGTGATATCTGCTTCTTTGAGTGAGGGTGTCTTTCCCGCTGCCTTGAAGGAAGCGGTGGTGAGACCCCTTCTCAAGAAGCCTGCCCTGGACCCAGCTATTTTGAATAACTATCGTCCGGTCTCCAACCTTCGCTTTTTAGCGAAGGTTGTTGAGAGTGTGGTGGCACATCAGCTTCCTCTGTTCCTGGAGGAAACTGATTATCTTGACCCGTACCAATTGGGTTTCAGGCCCGGGTACAGCACAGAGACGGCATTGGTCACGCTGATGAATGATCTCTGGAGGGCTCGGGACTGGGGTTGTTCCTCTGTCCTAGTCCTATTAGATCTCTCAGCGGCTTTTGATACCATCGACCATGGTATCCTGCTGCGACGTCTCAGGGGGTTGGGAGTGGGGGGCACTGTTTTACGGTGGTTCTCCTCCTACCTCTTGGGCTGTTCGCAGTTGGTGTTGACGGGACGGCAGAGGTCCGCCCCGAGGTCTCTCGTTTGTGGAGTTCCTCAGGGCTCGGTCCTCTCTCCCCTCCTGTTCAATATCTATATGAAGCCGCTGGGTGAGATCATTCGTGGTTTTGGGGTGGGGTATCATCAGTACGCCGATGATACCCAACTTTTTCTTTCCACCCCAAACCAACTCAGTGATGCCCTTGACGTGATGTCCCGTTGCCTGGAGGCAGTTCGGGTTTGGATGGGGAGAAACAGGCTCCGACTCAATCCTGCCAAGACTGAGTGGCTGTGCGTACAGGCATCTCGAGTGAATCATTCTATTCCATCTTTAATGATGGGGGGTGAGGTGTTACCCCCTCGTTGATAGAGCTCGCAACTTGGGTGTCTTCCTGGACTCACGGCTCAGTTTTGAAGATCATATAGGAGCCGTGACCAGGGGGGCTTTTGCCCAGGTTCACCTGGTGCTCCAGTTGCGGCCCTATCTGGACCGAGATGCCTTGCGCACAGTCACTCATGCGCTCGTGACCTCCCGGTTAGACTACTGCAACGCTCTCTACATGGGGCTGCCCTTGAGGACCACTCGGAGGCTTCAACTGGTGCAGAATGCAGCCGCGCGAGTTGTGATGGGGGCTCCCCGATACTCCCATGTAACACCTCTGCTCCGTGAGCTGCATTGGCTTCCGGTTGCCCTCCGGGTGAGATTCAAGGTGCTGGTGATGACCTATAAAGCCCTAAATGGCTTGGGTCTGGGATATCTGAGGGAACACCTGCTGCCGGCATCAAGTTCCCTTTGTCCTGTGCGCTCCCACAGGGACGGCCTTCTCAGGGTGCCGCCGGCAAAGGATTGCCGGCGGGCAACACCCAGGGGGAGGGCCTTCTCTGTGGGTGCGCCTGCCCTTTGGAACCAGTTACCCGTAGAGCTCAGGACTGCCACTGATTTTCGTTCATTCCGCCGGGACCTGAAGACCTGGCTCTTTGAGCTTTTCGGCCAGGACTGAGAATTTTTAATTTTTAACTTATTGTAATTGGGTTTTTTAATCAGAGTTATAGGGGTTTTAGATTTTCAATCAAGGATAATTTAATCTATTTTAATTGTTATTAACTTTTGTATTGTAATATTTTTTAATTGCCTTGTGAACCGCCCTGGGTCCTACGGGAGAAGGGCGGTATATAAGTTCAATAAATAATAATAATAATAATAATAATAATAATAATAATAATAATAATAATAATAATAATAATAATAATAATTTGGAGTGACTGTCCACCACAATGAGAAACAGCTGTCCCTGAAATGGTCCTGCAAAGTCGATGTGGATTCTTGACCACGGTGTATGCGTGGCTTCCCATCAGTGGACAGGGGCTTGAGGCATTTCGGGCCTCGATTGCTGGTATGTGAAGCAGCTATGTACTTGGGCCTCGATGTCTTTATCCAGCCCAAGCCACCAAAGGTAGCTCCTCGCGAGTGCCTTTATCCGGACTATTCCCAGATGTCCTTTGTGCAGAGTCTCTAAAGTCCTGGGCCTTAAATGCTCGGGACTATGACCCGACTCCCCCATCTTTCCTCATGTGGAAACTGAAAATTTGGCCCCGGACATTTGTCTGGTCATCATGTGAGCACCCAGTTCAACACCCGACTAAGCATCTTGTCAGAGGCTGTCTCAGCAGCCACGTCCCCAGCATGAAGGGGAGACTCCGGCAAATCCTGGATAGCCAGGATGTGTGCAGCTGGAGAAGGATCTGGCTCTACGTGTGGCAGGGGCAACCTGCTAAGGCCATCTGTATGGCCCATTTCCCTGCCCAGTTTGTGAATCAGCCTATAATTATAGGCTGAAAGGAAGATAGACCACCTCAGCATTTGTGGAGATAGAATCTGAGGTGTCTGTTTGTTCGTTGTGAACAAACCCAGAAGTGGCTTATGGTCCGTGAAGATTGTGAAATGGTGGCCATACAAGTAATCATGAAACTTCTTTATACCAGCCACTATGGCCAGCGCCTCCTTGTCTATTTGTGCATAATTGTGTTCCGCTGAAGACAGAGTCCTAGAATAATAAGCGATGGGAGCCTGCCTCCCGTCAGCCATCAAATGACTCAACACGGCCCCTACCCCATATGGAGATGCACCACAAGCGATGCAGAGAGGCAGCTTTTCACTAAAATGGGTGAGTACTGAGTTCGAAGACAGCAGTGATTTGACTGCTGAGAAGCTTTTCTCATGGACACTCGTCCACTGTCACTGTGCCTTTTTGTTCAAGAGCCAGTGTAACAGCTCTGCCACTGCCGCCTTGTGTGGAAGAAAGGCATGGTAAAAATTTAGAAGTCCTAAGAAGGCCTGAAGCTCCCCCTTAGACTTAGGACTGGGAGCCTGCTGGATTGCTTTGAGCTTGGAATCCGCCGGATGAATGCCTGTGGCATCTATGTGGAAACCGAGGAATTTGGTTGAATCTACCCCAATCTTGCACTTTTCTCTTTTTAGCTTCAGCCCTACTTCACAGAAACACTGAGGGATGGCTTTGAGCCATTCAGCCAAAATCTCCACTGATTCCCTGGCTATGAGGACATTATTGAAGTAGGGGCACACACCTGGAATGTTCTTGAACATGCGCTCCATCGCTACCTGGAAAAGCCCTGGGGCTACACTAATCCCGAACTGTAGGCGCCTAACCCTGAAAGCTTCCCTATGGGTGACAATGGTTTGAGCTTCTGCCATGGCATCATCCATGGGCAGTTGCTGGTAGGCTTGTTCCAAATCTAATTTGGCGAATACGCGACCTCCCTGTAGTGATGCCAAAATGTAGCTGACTACAGGCACCGGATAAGCATGTTGTTGAAGTGCTCTGTTAATAGTGCACTTATAATCCGTGCGTATGCGCACCTCACCGTTGGCCTTAAGTGGCGTGACTATGGGGGTCTCCCACACCCCCACTATCTACTGGCTGCAGCACCCCTTGTTGTACCAGCTTGTCCAGCTCTGCATTGATTTTGGGTTTGAGGGCGAAAGGCACTCTAGGAGGCTTGATCCGTATTGGGGTTACAGTAGGATCAAGGTGAAGGGCAATTGGAGGTCCCTTGTACTTCCTTAAACCTGAGCTGAAGACATCAGCAAACTCTTGGCAAACTGCTGACAGGTATGCCGCTTGCGTCCTGTGAATACCGGTTACTTGGATGACCAAGGCATCAAACCAGTCTAGGCCGATGAGGCTTGTGCAGTGGCCCTCCACTACCACGATGTCCAATGGACCCTCAAACTCTTTGAAGTGCACATTGAGCGTAGCTTCTCCTTTGACTGCTACACGGGAGTTTTAGAAATCCGTCAGCAACAGGTTAGACGGCCTGGGTTTAACTTGTCTGCCGCTGTGACTGCAAATATGACTCAAGGTTCCTTGGGAAATTATGGATAGGGCTGACCCTGTGTCTAGTTCCATGTTGCATGGAACTCCCTGAAGCTTGACCTTGAGCCTAAGCTTCCCTTTAAGGGGGCGATGGGCACCAGTTCTAAATACACTCCTTTGGCTGGAGCAATAACTGACTCGGTGTTGCCCCGAGGCCCCGGTACCTCTCCTGAATGCTTCTTCTTGCAGTCCGTCCCTCTGGCGATGTATGGGTCAGCAACGGTTTCAGATGCTTAAACATGTTTAAATGGTATTTACAGATTTGAGATTGATTCATTAAAAATTGTATTTAGTGCCTGCTGGATTTCCCAGAATGCATTTGACCCGAGGGGCATCCAGTTTTCATGCTGGCATCTGAGGGCTCACCAAGCCACACGGAAGAGTCATGTGATCATTTAGCTTCGTCCTGGAATCCAGTATTAATGTACATTAGTAATGTTGATGTAATGTTGAATCATAAACCAAAGTTTGGGATTTGACCGTTTATGAGGAATTATGCTGGTAACAAGTATGAGAGTTGGCAAAAAGAATTATGTTAAGAAATAGGTAAAGCAATATTGCTCTAGATATCAAAGAAAGTTTTTCTACCAATCAAAGGAATGCTGAATGCATTACAAGAGTCGATATTTTGGGATAGCTCACAACAATATCTTATATTGCTTATATTATAATAGTGAATTCATTGAGAAACCAATGACTGTTGATATGTTGCAAAACAGATTTTTTTCTTTTCCTTCTTATTTTGTAATTTTGTTTGTACTTTTAATTTTTTGAAGTTTCTCTTATTCTAGTGTTAGAAATATCTTTTTTACAAAAAAGATACTGATAAAAATAATTTTTACATTGCCATCTACAGTATGTATCAATGTTCAGAAAAATAGATATAAAATACATTTAAAAATTCAGCTCCACAGGAATCTGATGCAACATCCCTGATCACCAAATTCAGTGAAGGAATAGAATAGAATAGAATAGAATAGAATAGAATAGAATAGAATAGAATAGAATAGAATAGAATAGAATAGAATAGAATAGAATAGAATAGAATAGAATAGACCATGTGGAATGGAATGGAATGGAATGGAATGGAATGGAATAGAATAGAATAGAATAGAATAGAATAGAATAGAATAGAATAGAATAGAATAGAATAGAATAGAATAGAATAGAATAGAATAGAGCTGGAAGGGACCTTGGAGGTCTTCTAGTCCAGCCCCCTGCTCGAGCAGGAGAATCTATACCATCTCAGACAAGTGACTGTCCGGCCTCTTCTTAAAAACCTCCAGTGATGGAGCACCCACAACCTCTGGAGGCAGGTTGTTCCACTTGTTGTCCTCACTCTTAGGAAGTTTCTTCTTAATTCCAGGTTGCTTCTCTCTTTGATCCAACCATTGTTTCTTGTCCTGCCCTCTGGTGCTTTGGAGAATAATTTGATCCCCTCTTCTTTGTGGCAGACTCTCAAATACTGGAATACTACTATCATGTATCCCTTCTTTCTTTCTTTCTTTAGACTAGCCCAGGGGTAGGCAACCTTGGCTCTTTTATGACTCATGGACTTCAACTCCCAGAATTCCTGAGCCAGTCATGCTGGTTCAGGAATTCTGGGAGTTGAAGTCCATGAGTCATAAAAGAGCCAAGGTTGCCTACCCCTGGACTAGCCAAACCCAAGTCCCGCAGCCGTTCTTCATATGTTTTAGTCTCCAGGCCTTGGATCATCTTAGTTGCTCTTCTCTGAATTTCTTCCAAGGTCTCAACATCTTTTTTGTAGTATGGTGGCCAAAATTGGTTGCAGTATTCCAGGTGTGGTCTTACTAGAGTTTTATAAAGCGGTACTAACACTTCACGTGATCTTCACATGATTCTATGCCTCTGTTTATACAAGCCAGGATTGTATTAGCTGTTTTGGCTGCTGCTGCATGCTGCTGGCTCATGGTCAAGTGATCGTCCACTAGGACTCCAAGGTCCCTCTCACAGTTGCTGTTTTTGGGCCAGGTCTCACACCATCTGTATTTGTACCTTTGATTTTTCCTGCCTAGATGTAAAACTTTGCTTTTGTCCACATTAAAACTCATTTTGTTGTATAGGGCCCATCGTTCAAATTTATCAAGATCTTTTTGAATCCTGAGCTTTTTTTCTGGGGCATTGACTATTCCTGCCAGTTTAGTGTCATCTGCAAATTTGATGAGTTCCCCTTCTATTCCCTCATCTAAGTCATTTATATTGAAGAGTACTGGGCCTAACACGGAGCCTTGTGGCACCCCACTGCTTACTTCTCTCCATGTGGATGTAGTACCATTGAGGATTACTCATTGAGTACTGTTTGCCAGCCAGCTACTGATTCATCTGGTGGGGATGTTGTCTATTCCACCTTTTTCTAGCTTACCAAGCAGTACATTGTGGTCTACTTTGTCAAATGCCTTACTGAAATCTAAGTATACTATGTCCACAGTGTTTTGCTGGTCTACTAATTTGGTCACTTTATCAGTTTCCTTGGCTTATTTGTTGCTATTAATATGTTGGAAGAAACTTTTTTATTATTCTTGATTTCTGTTGCACGTTTTGTTCATTCCGAGCCTTTGCTTTCCTGACTTCGTCTTTGCATATTCTGGCTGTCTGCTGATAATCAGCCTTAGTTATGTGCCCCTCTTTCCATTTTTTGTACTTGTCCTTCTTGTCTTTCAGTTTGACTGAGAGATCTTTGTGCAGCCATGCTGGTTTCTTCTTGACTTTCTTGTTTTTCTTTTCCAGTGGTATTGTGCTGGACTGAGCTTTTATGATAGCATTTTTCAGAGTTTCCCATGCTTTTTGAGTTGTTTTCCCCTTTAGGATTTTCATCCATGGAATCTTTCCTAGGTTCTCTCTGAGTTTGTTAAAATCAGCTCTTTTGAAGTTTAAGACTTTGGTTGAATTATTTTCTATTGCTTGTGTTTACGTTATATTGAAATCCAGTATGACGTGGTCACTTTCACCCAAGGTTTCGGCAATTTCAATTTCCTCTATCACTTCTTTTCTATTAGTAAGAATTAGGTTCAGTATAGCTGTATTGAACCAGAAAATAATAGGAAAAAAGCTGAAACTTTTAAGTCCATTCCTTTGTTCTTTCATTTGACATATTTTAGTTTTTTAGCAGCATTTTTTTCAAACCAGCTCTTGTGGTATCACCAATATGAATATGTCCTAGAAAAATGAGACAGTTGCCACAGCTGTCTGTTATTATTACAAAACAGATTTATTAAAGGCACTTGTTCTGTAACAGCTAATGTCAGAGTGAAGGCTAAGTGTCAAGGTAATGATTTAGAAGCTAACCAGCTTGAATAATGTGAGATGAATGATGCAATGTTAGGAATGACTCAGCAGGAGTCTGTATCTCTTTAAGAGCTTGAGTATAAAAGGGAAGGCCTTGCTGGAGTCTCTCTCTCTCTTGTCCATTTCCTGCTGTAATTGCTGTGTGTTGGTTTGCTGAATAACCACGTGTATGTATTTTGTTTCTAGAGTATATTTGTAGATATAGTGTAATATAAACCACATTTAATACAAACCATTGTTTACTGTATTTACTCCTGGATTACCTCAGAGCAATAAGACTGTGCTTGCTCTGACACTAAGAAAATAATGATCTGCCACAATCTTTTATTTGACTTTTGTTGCATTGTGAGCAATTGTATGTTGTCATTCTTCAAGGTCTTTGCAGATTTTCTGAGCAGTGGTTCTTCTTAGAGGTTCCTGCATAGTTGTCAATCTCAAGGAAATTGTTCGCCATGTGCAGCTCACAGCGCTTGCCATGGTGCTCATGAGCCTTTCCAGAGTTAAGAAGCTCCGATGGAACCACTTCTTCACCTCCAGTGGTGGCCTCATTTCAAGCTCTCCCCATCCCAAAAAGTTTTGCTGTCGTACGTAACTCATGCCAGATGCCTTGTTGGATTTCTAGCTGGATTTTTCTAATTGTTGTAGCCAGGACATCAGATTGGAAGAGTTTGCCAAAAAAATTAGTATGCAAGCATTCTGGTTTATGTAGTACAGAATCCACGGTTTCTCCATTTGGCCATCTCAGCAGTAATGTCTTCTGTTTTAAGCAATGTTGGGGTTGGTCCATGCATGATATACTAAATAAATAACTATTGTTGGGGAACGTGACATTTTCATTTGTTGTGATCTATGCAAGGAAGCCCTCAAGTTATTGCACAAGTGGACACAAAGTTCTGCTTCTTCTACAGCCAGGTTTCTCAACCTTGGCAACTTTAAGATGGGTGGACTTGCAACTCCCCGAATTTTCCAGCATGAACTTTAACCCTGATAATTCCCAGTATTCAGGGTCCTGAAGCCCACCTGTGCTGGTTGGAGAATTCTGGCACAGTTTCTTCTTTGTTTCATAGTTCTGGCACATGTGCTGGTGGGAGAGAGAGGTCTTCCTATTGGTTCATCGATAAAGGGAAAAACAGAGGGTTGAGAGCAGATCTTGTAACACTTCCCAAAGACCTGTAAGCCCAACAGCAGTACCTGCTATGTCCAGGTCACTGTTTCTCAACCTTGGCCACTTTAAGGCAGGTGGACTTCCACAATTCTCCAGTCACTATGCAGTCATGCTGGGAGGGGAATTCTGGAAGTTGAAGTCTCTGCATCTTCAAGTAGCCAAAATTAGGAAATCTTGATCCAGACTTAAGAGAATTAAACTCAGCAGTGGCTGTTTCTGCACCTAAGTCAACCACACTCCAGAAGTGGGCATTGTTGGAGGTGGAGAGACAAGTCCTGTGGGTTTTGCTAGGCCACCTGCACAGACTAATTGTGGACATTCGTGGACTCTTCTGACCGCTCATCTTCACTGAGGCCAGAAAGTTTGACCAGTTGACTTTGAAATAACGAAAAGTCACTATTGCCTGAGAAGTACAGAAGGACATTCACAGCTGTGTTCAGCCTTCTGAGACCAGAATCCACATTCCTGCTGCTTCCACACTCTGGCAGGCCCTTGGACACCCTCCCCACAAGGTTTTGGGCTTCTGATCCAGGTTTGCATCCAACCCAGTCCAAGGAGTTTTAATCTAAATTGTCTGGAAGCTACTGAGTCAGGATTTCTTCCTTCTCCTTAACGGAAGAGAGGAAACAGTTCCTTTAGCAAGGATTTGAATTTCTTTCCAGCAGAGAAGCTGTGAGTCATCAATTGAATAAGAGGATAATAACAGAATAATAAAAGAGTTGGAAGGGACCTTGGAGGTCTTCTAGTCCATCCCCCGCTCAAGCAGGAGACCCTGTACTATTTTGGACAAATGCTTGTCCTTAAAAACCTCCAGTGATGGAGCACCACCAACTTCTGAAGTCAAGCCCTTCCACTGATTAATTGTCCTCACTGTCAGGAAATTCCTCCTTAGTTCTAGCTTGCTTCTCTCCTTAGTTAGTTTCCATCCATTGTTTCTCGGCCTGCCCTCTGGTGCTTTGGAGAAAAACTTGACTCCCTCTTCTTTGTGGCAGCCCCCCAAATACTAGAACACTGCTATCATGTCGCCCCTAATCCTTCTTTTCTCTAGACCAGACAAAGAATTCCTGCAATCATTCTTCATGTGTTTGAGTCTCTAGCCCCTAATCAATCATTCCCAAAGAAGGAAAGCCTTGCCAGCTGTGCCCACTTCTTCGTATCTTGGCAAAGGTTCCCTGTTGCCTCTTCCCACTGGGCAGCCCATCCCGGCCTGGGCCCTGCTCCTCTTCGTCCCTCTGGACACCACCGGGGGGACAGCAATAGCTGGCCAGGAGAGAGGCCTTCACTCCCTGGAAGAGCAGGGCCACCTTTGGGCACCAGAGGGCGCCATGAGCACACTTGATCTCTTTCAGGGCTCTCCTTTGGCCGCAGGGCAGTCCATTCGATTGTGCCTATGTGCCACTTTTGGATCTCTTTAAATTTAACTCCAGTTCTTTCAGCTATAAAAATTCTATGGTAGAGGCAGAGTAAATATAGAAGCAAGAACTGTAGCCCTCCTAGCCCCATGCTTTGGATTTCTCAGGGTCCCCAACCTCCCTTCCCTCCTTTCCTCCCTCGTCCCCTCTGCCTTCCCTTCTTGTCTGCTCCGGCCCTTCCTGGCCTCCTGGACATCTGCTCAGCCAGGGCACAATGTGTGCGAGACCGAAAAGTGACTTTTCCACTAGAGATAGGCAGGGGCAGCACTTTTTGCCCCAGTGTTTCTCAACCTCAGCAAGATGTGTGGACTTCAACTGCCAGAATTCTCCAGCCAGCCATACTCTCTGGGTTTTATGTCATGGAACCCAAGGTTAGAATATTATCTGTGGAGTGAGCCTTTGGAGGTGTTATTCACCTATTGGCCTTGATTCCCTGCCAAAAGTGGCTGGTTTGGCCATTTGTCCCTGATTTGGGCAGAACAATTTGAGAGGGATTCGTGGGGTGTAAGTATCACACATCCTGTCAGCCGTGTGTGTGTGTGTGTTTGTGTGTATGTGTGTGTGTGTGTGTGAATAGGGCTTTCCATGGCTGATTAGAAGCTGAGGGAGCTGCAAAGCCTTCGGAAGAGAGGTGGGTTCCAGAGACCCCTCTGCCTCCCCTTCTCCCTTTCTCCCCTGAACCTGGAGGTCTTGAACGAAATCTGGGAATAGGAATCTTCCAAGCCAACTCTTGACTGCTGCAGATTCTCTCTCTCTCATCTATCCATGAGAACACATTTGCTGATGTACAAATAAACCATTACAAGCATAAAATATTAAAAATTAAGCTTAAAAATTTGGTCCTCTCCAGCCAGGAAGCACCTGAGCATCTGGTGGAGCGGCATATTTGGGAGGGTGGCCAGTAAGTCAAAATGGCAGCTATGACTTGATTTGGCTCTGTTTTATATGCACAGCTGAAATTACATGACTGCTTCGGTTGCACAGCTTTGGCAGCCATATCCCCAATTTCCTTCCCCTGCTAAAATTCTATGTTTCAGATTGAGATTGAGATTGAGATTTATTAAATTTATATGCCGCCCTTCTCCCCAAGGACTCAGGGCGGCTCACAACAATAACAAATTAAAAAACAAAGTACAAAATTTTAAAAAGAATTAAACAATGGATGTAATAAATAAATGACAATTTAACCCAATAAAAGCCAAATTTAAAACCATAATCAGTCCAGGCCCGCTTGTTGGAACATCCATGTCTTCAGGTCACGGCGGAAAGACCGAAGGTCAGGGGCCATCCGCAGCTCCGGAGGCAGTTCATTCCAGAGGGTCGGCGCACCCACAGAGAAGGCTCTCCCCCTGGGGGTCGCCAGCCGGCATTGCCTGGCCGACGGCACCCTGAGGAGGCTGACTCTGTGGGAGCGAACTGGGCGATGGGAGGTTGACATTGGCAGCAGGTGGTCTCGCAAGTACCCCGGGCCTAAGCCATGTAGGGCTTTAAAGGTAATTACCAGCACCTTGAATCGCACCCGGAGGGCAACCGGAAGCCAATGCAGCTCGCGCAGGAGTGGTGTAACATGGGAGTATCGAGATCCTCCCATAAGCACCCGCACGGCCACATTTTGCACCAGCTGAAGCCTCCAGGTGCCTCTCCTGGCCAGCTATTGCTGTCCCCCGGTGGCGTCCAGAGGGATGAAGAGGAGCAGGGCCCAGGCCGGGATGGGCTGTATTGTGTAGTGGGTCCGACGCAAGGAAGAGACGCCAGCCGGAGTACGTGTTCAGCTCTTTATTGGAAGGGGGTAGCGTACTGGGAAGTGAGGGTTACCTGGCCTCCTTAAATACCCAGCCAGGTAAGCGGACAGCCAATGGGGTTGGCCCTAGGTTTCCCGCCAAAACTGGGTTTCCTGCCAAAACCGTTCAGGCCAACGCCCCCTGGTGGCTGTTGCTATGCAGGTGCCTGCATACATAACACCCCTCCCCCCCTTAGAGAAGAACCACATAACAACAATGAACAATTGCAACCAACTATCTAACTATATACACTGTGTGTCAAATACAAAGCAACTGTGTGGTGGTCACTTGCACACATAGTCCACCAAAGTAGGCAGGTGTCCTGTGGGGCTGGGTGGACCGTCTGGGCATGGCTTGGCCCTGGGCTTGGACAGCCGGTTCTTGAGGCCTCTGTGCTGGGTTGAGCAGAGCTGGGTTCAGGAGGCCCTCCTCCTCTGGTTCCTGTTCTGTGTTGTTTCCGGTTGGGCTGACCTCTCCTGGGGTGTGGCTTTCCTGTTGGCCGTGTGTGGTGCACTCAGGGACCCTTCCTCTGAGCTGGTCGATGTGTCGCCTTATGTGTCTGTCCCCCTCCACCCCCACGATGTAAGAGAGGGGTCCAGTTTTCTCAACCACTGTCCCCGGAACCCATGGATGCCCTGCCCCGTAGTTCCTTGACCAGACCAGGTCCCCCACGTTGAGAACCCTGTGTGCTGGTGATGATGGTGATGATGATGATGATGGTGGTGGTGGCCTATCCGTCTCAGCTGCTACTCGGTCCGGGTGTAAACGGTCCAGCTTGGTGATGAGATGCTGTCCCCATCGAAGTTCTGCTGGGCTCTTCCTGGTAGCAACGCATGGTGTGGTGTGTTGGGCGAGTAGGAATTTCGCCAGTCTGTGATGCCAGTCCCCGCTAATAATGCGCCAGAGTGCGTCTTTGGTCGTCCTTACCATCCATTCAGCTTGCCCGTTGGTCGATGGATGGAAGGGCGCGGAGGTGGCGTGCCTAATCCAGTTCGCCTTCAAGAACGCCTGGAAATCATTAGCGGTAAACTGAGGCCCGTTATCAGACACAATTACATCGGGGAGGCCGTGTGTGGCAAAGAGAGCTCTGAGCACCTGGATTGTCCTCCCCGAGGTCATGTTGGGGACAGGGACTACCTCCAGCCACTTGGAGTGGCTGTCCACTACTACTAAGAACAGTTGGCCCTGAAATGGCCCTGCATAGTCAATGTGGATGCGGGACCAGGGTGTGTGTGTGGCCTCCCACCTGTGTACTGGTGCGTGTGGCATTTCTGGCCTGGATCTCTGGCACATGTAACAGGCCTTGACCCGTTCTTCAATGTCCCTGTCCAGCCCTGGCCACCAGAGGTAGCTTCTGGCCAGTGCCTTCATTCTAACCACCCCCGGGTGTCCCTCATGTAAGGAGTCCAATACCTTGCCCTGGACTGCGGTGGGAATGATGACCCTGCTACCCCATAGGAGGCACCCCTTGTGAGTGGAGAGCTCGTTGCGCCTGGTGAAGTAGGCCTGGAACTCAGGCCCCGGGGACTTGTCCTGCCACCCTGTGCAAACCCATGCGTGTACCCTGCTCATGATGTTGTCGGTGGCTGTGTTGCTGGCAATGTCCTTGGCGTGGAGCGGGCATTCTGGTAGCTCCTGCAGGGCTAGGATCTGTGTTGCTGGTGCCGGGTCTGGATCAGGGGTGTCTATGGGTAGCCTACTTAGACCGTCTGCATGGCCCATCTCCTTCCCTGGCTTGTGCACCAGCTTGCAATTGTAGGCTGCAAGGAAGATGGACCACCGGAGCATTCTGGGGGACAGAATTTGGGGTGTCTGCCTGTCCGTTGTGAACAGGCCCAGGAGTGGTTTGTGGTCCGTGTAGACAGTGAACTCCCTGCCATACAGATAATCGTGGAATTTTTTGATTCCTGCCACGATTGCCAGGGCTTCCCTATCGATTTGGGCGTAGTTTCTTTCTGCTCCAGACAGCGTCCTGGAATAGTAGGCTATGGGAATTTGCGCCCCATTGGGCTCGAGGTGACTGAGTACTGCGCCCACACCGTAAGGGGATGCATCGCAAGCGATGCATATGGGCTTGGACTCAATGAAATGGGTTACTGTGGACTTATCAGACAGTAGTCCTTTTAAGGCCCTGAAGCTTTAGTTGTGTGTGGCCGTCCAGACCTATGCTGCCTGCTTGTCCAGTAGCCTGTGGAGTGGCTCTGCAATGGCTGCCTTGTGTGGAAGGAATGCGTGGTAGAAGTTCAACAGGCCCAGGAATGCCTGTAGCTCTGCCTTGTTCTTGGGTGTGGGTGCTAGTTTGATGGCTCTCACCTTGGATTCTGTGGGGTAGATTCCCCTGGCATCTACCCTGAATCCCAAGAATTCTGTGGAGGGGACACCTATGCTGCATTTCTCCCTCTTGAGTTTGAGGCCAGCTGTACGCAGCCTGGACAGTACCTCCCGGGGAGCAAGAAGAGCATCGAGGGTGGGAACAGAGAACCGCTTGAAGACAGCGGTGGCCCGTTCCCCAATTGCAATAAAGCCCTCTGCTCCCACACTCTCTGCCCCTCCCAATCACTGTCAAGATGGGAAGATACCAGATGCTGGTGAAATCAAGGTCACGTAAGGATGTTTCCTGCTCGTCCTTAAAAATGCACAAGCCAGAGCAGCTCCCAGAAGTTCTGTAGCTGCAGAATCTCTGCCAAGATCAGATGATTGTGTGTGGGGGGGGGAGGAAGAGAGCCCAGCAGCTATCAATCTCGCACTCTTTCTCAGCCTCAGCTCCTTTTAGAGGAGTTCCCAGAATTCCCCAGCCAGCTCTTCCCACCTGGCCCCTGCTGCCTTAGTTATGCTGGGAGCCCCATTCCAGGGCCGGGGGGGGGGGGGCTGCTGTCTTCTTTGGTATCATATATGCAAGCCACAGAGGCACCCAGAACCATCTGACCTCTGCCTTTCCTTCGTTCTTAGAGTAGCGCCCAGATGTTGCATCTGTTTGTATATGTGTGTGCCTAATGCCAAGCTGTCTGAAGAGCCCCCTCCCCATTTGCCTTCCCAAGGATGCTGAGGATTTTGTTCTGCTAGGGCAAGATTCCCTGTCTTGTAACCCAACCAGAAGTTGTTGCTGGCAGGACAGTTTTGCAAGAGGTGAGCCTTGGCTGGCTGCAAGGCTAATCACGTGGTGCTGGTCGGGGGGGGGGGGGAGCTCTTGGCTGGGCTGGCAATCAGCACTCAGAAAGGTGAGCATTATTGCCAGGCAACAGGTGGGACACTGAGGAGCTACCAGTGGTGGCAGCACCCAGGATCCCAGATTTGACCCCGGGCAGCTTGGAGAAGGCTCCAGGCAGAGTCCCACAGTTGCCTAAAGAGATGCCCCCCCCTTCCCCCAAACAGCCCCCCCTCCCAGGGATAGCAGGTAAATGAGAACCTGCCTCCTCAGCACTCCCTCCCTTTTTCCCTGGACAAGTGGCCTTCTTTCCAACCAAGGTCCTCCACTGAAACTCTGCCCCAGCTTTGTTTCCCAAGAACCTCACCGACCCTAAGGTGGAGCTAACTGGAGGAAGATGAGTTCTTGCAAGGAAGAGAATACCCATTGGTTGGCTTTTAACTGCAAAAAGGCAGACGGAGGATGCTCTGGGGCACTGACTGCGGGCATACCTCTTGACACCCTTGCATCGAGGCTCCAGTTGCCTCGTCAGTGTGCCTGAGGACGCCTGGCTGGCCTGCTTGGAAGAGGACAGAGACTCCCCAGAAAGAACATGAAGGTGGCAGGACTTGGCTTGCAAAAGGTGCCATCCCTGGCATCTTGGCTGGTAGGTGCTGGAGAAGGACCCTGCCCAGCGCCAGAACGCCAGACCAGGCACATTGGGCTTCCCGGATAGGCTGCCCCTTTGTGGGGCAGACTCCTCTCGCTCAATAGGGCTTTCTCAGGGGAAATGGAGCCTGCCCA
This sequence comes from Vipera berus, assembly GCF_964194415.1. NCBI lineage: Eukaryota > Metazoa > Chordata > Lepidosauria > Squamata > Viperidae > Vipera > Vipera berus. Next base: position 24,674,402 of record NC_138212.1, on the reverse strand, counting down.
ACTCCCTAATACTCACAAAGTCAAGGGGAATTTGTGCCACCCTTCAACAAGCGCCTGTCTTAAGCTGTAAAAAAAGTCAGGCGAGCTCTGGTGATTTAATGTTGGTGTTTATGAGATGGGATGATTATTTTGAATTTGAACGTTGCGATTTAGACCAGTGTTTCTCAACCTGAGCAACCCTAAGATGTGCCGGCTGGTGAATTCTGGGAGTTGAAATCCACGTATCTTAAAGCTGCAGAGGTTGAAAACCACTGCTTACTTAGATTAACACAATGTGTTCCTTGGGGCACTTCTTCCAGATGAGGAGACTGTTGTTTGAGGTCTGTTTTGGAGTTTAGCATTTGTTTTTAATCCTAAGAATCTGATAGGAGAGCAAGAGGGTCAAAAAAATTAAGATGGTAGCCACAACAGCGTCATGGAAGCTCAAGCGTTGCATATTTGGAGTCTCAGTAACACTGTTGCAGCCACCGTCTTAAACTTTTTTGGCCATACCCTGGAGATGCCCTACGCAAGGGTCTTCAACCTGGCTGCCCATCTTAGGTGTGGACTTCCGGAATTCTCAGGGAGCATTGAAATGGATGAACGGAGAGAGCATATAGAATAGAGCGCCAGTCTGCCTGCTGATGAAGGAACGAGTTGTCCTGCCTTAGGCACGGGAGCTGGCTGGGCGACCCTTCGGCCAGTCCTCCTCTCTCAGCCCATGGGGGGTGGTTGTGGGGGAAACAGGAAGGAAGGAATATTGCTTGTGTGCGAAACCTTGAGTTATTTATAGAAAATAATAAAGGAGGTACTAAAAATCTAAATAAATAAATAAAAATATTGTGGGAATTGGTAGACGACACCCGGAAAGATGCCCAAATTGGGGAAGGCAGCAAGAAACAGCCCCCCTTGTGAACCGTGTCCAAAGCGACACGGCTAGCCCGAGTTTTGAATGTGCTTTGAGAAATCACCAGCAGCCTATAGCAACGATGCTCGGCAACCCGGTGCTCTCCAGACGCGCTAGACCTCGATCCCCGTCGCTCTCAACCGGCAGGACTTGGCACTGGGAATCCGGCAGGCAGCCGAGCGAGCAAGAGTTTCCGAAGGCAAAAGCGGCCGAGCCGCCCACGCCGGGCACCGCCGCCGCCGCCGACCGGTTCCGCAGGTTTCCCGAACAATCCTCGGCCTATTCAAGCAAGGCAAGGCGGGCGCACAAAGCGCCGCCCGCGGAGCTTCCTGGCGGCGAGCCTCGCGATGGGCGGCCAGGAAAGCAAGCGAGCAGCGGAGGGCGGCAGCTGGAAAGTCTCCCCCGCCCAGAAGGGGGGCCGGCGAAAGCCGCGGGCGGCCGGCGGGAGGGCGAGGCCGGGGGGAGCGCGGGGCGCCGCGGCTTCCCTTCCACCCTGGGCTCCTCTGCACACGCGCGCCGTCGTCCCGCCCTTCCAGCCCGACCTGGCGCCCGCGGGCCCGCCGCGCCTCGGCCTCCCTGGGTGGGCCTCCCCCCCGCCGGGTGCCCGGAGCCCCCGCTTCTCCCCGCAGGAGGGGCGGAGCGGGATCCCGGAGGGGGCGCCCCTCCTTTGTCATCGGCACAGGCCGGGCCGGCGTTGGGGGGGGCGCGGGAGGGCCCTTGCTCTGGCTGGGCGGGGAGCGGGGGGGGCTGCTGGACTCCACCCAAGCTCCCGCCCTGGAGACCCCCCTCCCCTCGCCCTGGACCCGCCCAGCACCCGGCGCGGATCTCTTGCTCTGCTCGCAGCCCCTCCCTCCCGGCCCTGGCATTCCAGGGAGGGGCGGGGCTGCCTCCCCCCCCCGCAGCGTGGCCAGAGCAACCGGGACGCCCGCCCGCCCGCCCGCCTTTCTTCTCCGGCGCGGGCCGGCGCCCCTGAAGGCGGCAGGAGCCCTCCGGAAGCCGAGCGGGGCTGGCGAGGGGGGAGGCTCGGGGGCAGCCCCGGGCCGTCTTCTGGGAAGGGGGAGGGACGGCCGGTCCGAGCGCGTCTCCTCCAGGCGGGCTTCCTTCCTGCTGGAGGGTGGGCGCTGCCCGCCCAGCCTGTGTGCCTTTGGGGCCCATTGCAGGCAAGAGGAACGCCCGGCAAGAAGCAGCCTCTCAACTCCGCTTCCTAACGCCGGCTGCCCTTTCCCAGAGCTGCACCTAGATCATCACCCTTTGCAGCGACATCCAGGCCTGTGCGTGTGAGACCCACAAAAATTCGGATTAGTTTTGTCGGGATGATGGAAGTTACATTCTGACAGATTTGGAGAGGAGCTGGCTGGAGTTTGTCTATGGACCTGGCAACAAAGCTCATTGAACTCCATGGGTGTTCCTTTGAATGGACACACGTGAAAGCATTTTCAGACTTTTAGTCTGCCCAATGGGGTTGCCCTGGGCCTATTCGAAGGAAGACCCATGGAGTTCAATGAGCTTTGTCATAATGGTCATAAAATGGGTCAGCCACAGGATTGACCCAATTTTACAACTTGTTTTTGCAGCAACACCACAGTCGGTAAGCAAACCAATAGTTCTCTATGGGGCGATTTTGCTGAAATCTGGAAGTGGTGCCAGTTTTGGGCAAAGCCGTCGTACGAGGTGGTCATATGGGCTGGAGGGTGTTGCAGGTGGCCCCAAATGGTTGTGCTACTGAGCGCCTGAAGTTTGGCACATAGGACTGTAAGGGTGGCCTAACTGTCAGAAGTTCAAACTTTGACCAATGGTAAGTGACCGGTTGTAAATTGAGGTCTACTGGTATTCTGCAAAACTGATTTTCATTTATCTCCAGCACCTTCCACTTCCTGGAGAAGGCGCATTCCAGTCTTCCCCAGTATAGCGTCCTGACAATGTGTCGGACTGCAGCTCTCAAAATTGCTCACCAGTCTGGGATTTCCAGCAGTTACCAGGTCTGTAGGAAGAGGGGGGATTGCACCCTGACCCTTCTGCTGCCCCCCCACCCCCAATTCAGGTTGGTGTTTTGGCTTCCTCAGTTGTCCGTGATCTTGGGTTATTTGGAGTTGGAGCCATTTGCAAACTAGCTGAGATCCAGAGTCTGTCTGAGGCACCAGGGCAGACAAAGGGTGTTCCAACCAGGCTGAGCTTTGAGCAAGAGCCTCTTCGCTTGGGTGGGGTTGCGCAGAGGGAGTAAGAGCAGGTACACCAACCAAAGTGGTCAAACCGAGGCTTGAAGCCCTTCTGTTGACGTTGAAAGGCAGAGGGTCTCGGCATTCAGAAAGCTGGGGAATCTGAACGAGGGGAACCTCCTCCCTCCCTGCTCTTCATATTCCTGCCCCTGCCACGCCAGCTGATCAGGGCAGCCTCCTTGGTCTGCAAACCTCCTGGCATCCCCCCAGGAGAGGCAAGTTCAGCCTGCCTGCAGCAAAGTGCCACGGGAGGGACCAACCCAGCCCCTATGACCACAGCCTTCAGAAAAGGGGTAGCTGAAGAAGGCCCTCAAGGTCCCAGAGGCGGACATCCATGCAGATTCCTCGGCCTGGCCCATAAAGCCTTTGCCCTCGTCTCCTGGCAGGCTGCATTGCGCAGGTGTTTTCCAGCGGAAGCTGACCGGGCTCACCTCCACGGGGTTTCTTGGACGGACAGCCCCCCTTCTGCCCTCAGCTTCTTCCGAGCCAACTAGTCGTCCTGCCTTCTCATGTGGATCCCCTCCCAGATGTAATCCTAGGTTGTGCTTCCAGCAGCTGTTGCAAATTACGCCAGACATCCTGCCTTGTGCCAGCCGAGATGAGACTCTTCTTGTCAGCTCCCCAGAGGTTTTCTTTGCTGGGAGCCTAGTAAGTGGGGCCTGCTCCCCATCTCCCAGAGTTGGTGTTTTATGGGGGGGGGGGGAAACAAAGTTGAACCAAGCAAGAATGGAAGAGTGCTGGTAAGACAGGCAGCAAAGACAGGGAAGACGGCTGCAGAGATTCTGCTCTGCCTTGGTGGAGAAAGATGAAAAGCTGAGGCTGGGGATCCATGCCAGCTATCCTCCCACTCCTCCCCACGTTCTGGAGGGCCTCAGAAGAGATTTTGGCTGACAATGGACTCCCTGTGTGGCTCTGGGTCCCACAGAAACAAAGGCTCAGCAGAGATCGCAGCTGCCCAGTTCATCCCAGAAGCATTGAAAAGGGGCACCTTTCAGTGGCCACAGCCTGGGATTGTGTGGGAAGGAGGGGCCGCAGAAGGGCGGAGGGGAGGCAGACCAGCCTCTTTTCGCAGGGAGAGAGGCTCGGCTTTGCTCAACTGAGAAAGGGATCCAGAGTTTGCAAATGTTTCTGCAGAGGGCTAGATTGAGCTAGCCGGGAGCAGCCTTGAAGACGCTTAATAGTGGTCTCGAGAGACTGCCGAGGACAGACGCCTATCATCTGATTCACGCTACAATCAGAAACTTCACTTGCGTGTGAATTGGATACCAGTTATGTTCATCTTTGGCCAAAAATGATTTTGGTTATATACAATGCTAGGAAATATTTTATCCAACAGGCAAAAATATGTAAAGCTTATTTTGTTTAAAGAGCCTAACAGGAATCTTAGCAAGTATTTTGGGCTGGTTAAATTAAAATAGCAAAACGGATCAACAGGCAGTGCCTTTGGAGTGTATGACTTACTAGGATAATCAACAATCTTCAGGGGTTTTTGGGAAAGAGGATGAAGGCAAAGCTGATGAGCAGAGAAGGGAAAGGCGAGAGCGGCTGGCATTACAAGCAGAGGCTGGTGGATTTAAACAGAGCCTAAGAAAAGAAAAACAATTTCTTTTGCAAAAGAACTGCAGCAGGACAAACCGTTATGAGCACTTTTGGGAAGTGATCACCACGCTAGTCTGTTCTGCAAAAATCTCAAAAGAATTTTGTAAGGCTGTCAGGATGAACACATTAATCCTGACCTAAGTTTTTGCGAAGGACTCTTCACATTTTGAGATGTAAATCTCAACCTGTCATCTTACTCTTAAAAGTGAGATATTGGTTACAGGTAGTCCTTGACTTACGACCATTCCCATTGATAACAGCCACAGAATGGGTCATGTACAGTCCACGAAGCATCCCCTTGTAAATGGCTGTGTTGCCCCTCCCATGGTCACATGATTGCACGCCAGGTACTTGGCAACCGGTTGCGGTGTTCCATGGTTACGTGATTCCATGATGTTTTTTGCTGGATTCCAGCATTGTTTGCCAGTTTCCGGCAAAAGCACCCATTTCAAGGAATGGATACGTGTTTGCTTAAGAATTAACACAAAGAATGTAGCAAAATCATTTCTGGTCACCTGGATGCCTTGACTTACGACCATGATGACTTGTGACTGGATTTCCTCTCCCAATTGCTATTGTAACTCAAGGACCTACCTGTATCCCACACTTATCACTGTTCGGGGAAAAAATTACACTTTGAACCTCATTGAAGACAAAGTCCAACATGTGTGCTATAAACCTTATTACCATCATGGTTATCTTTATGACAGCAATCCAATACTCTGTTAAGAAAGTATCCCTTAAGCAATTTCAGAACTGTTGCCTTAATTCCCACATCATGCTAAGTCATATTTTTTAAAAGTTGTTTTTAAAAGGAAACAAATGCTCTATAAAACCCTAGTAAGACCACACCTGGAATACTGCATCCAGTTTTGGTCACCATACTACAAAAAAGATGTTAAGACTTTGGAAAAAAGTCAGAGAAGAGCAACTAAGATGATCCAAGGCCTGGAGACTAAACATATGAAGAACGGCTGCAGGACTTGGGTTTGGCTAGTCTAAAGAAAAGAAGAAATAGAGGAGACATGATAACAGTATTCCAGTATTTGAGGGGCTGCCACAAAGACGAGGGGGGTCACATTATTCTCCAAAGCACCAGAGGGCAGGACAAGAAACAATGGCTGGAAACTGATCAAAGAGAGAAGCAACCTGGAATTAAGGACAAACTTCCTGACAGTGAGGACAATTAACCAGTGGAACAGCTTGCCACCAGAAATCCTGGGTGCTCCATCACTGGAGGTTTTTAAGAAGAGGCTGGACAGCCATTTGTCTGAGATGGTATAGGTTCTCCTGCTTGAACAGGGGGCTGGACTAGAAGACCTCCAAGGCCCCTTCCAGCTCTATTCTATTCTAAAATTTGTCTATCCATTAAGAAAGACTCCTTTGGACGAGTCTCACTTCCGCTTCAGTACAGCTTTCTCATTTTGAACTGTCTATAAAACTGCTACTTTCTGTATCTAGTACAGCATCTCTCTTTAGAGCACTTGCCCTGTTTTGGAAATCTCTTTGCTACTCAGTTGATGGATGGTGCTTGTTTTGGCAGTATTTTGGCTCCTGGGATTAAGAAAAGTAATTTTGCAAATGTTGCAGTGTTCTGTGGTTATTGTGTGTACTTCCTGCTGTTCCTATTTAAAGTAGTCCCATTAAGAGCATCCCTCCCTTCTCTTGGCTACATGTCTACCTAACTTATCAATGCAAGAGGAATAGCCCATCACGGAGAGCGTCCCTTGTGGCCTTCTAAGTATGACTTCACAATTTCACAACCTATGGAAGACCAAAGGTGTCCCATTCCTCCTTTGTGTGTGTGTACACCTGCTCCTCCTTCTGGGTGTGGCTCAAGCCATGCAGATAGAGCCATACCCCTCGGTGGAAACCTTGATGATCAGATATTTCACTTATTCTATTACACAAGTATGAAAAGGAGACACATCAGAGGAGAAAATTAGCTGGAATGTTTATCACCCCCATTTAACTCCCCCCCCCCCCGTGTCTGAGTTGGCAGCTGGACCTATTCAGATTTAGCCGCGAAGAAGCTGCGGGGTGTGTGTGTGTGTGCAGCAGGTGAAGAGAGGAGCAAGAAGCCTTGAGCTTTTAGCCTTGGGAAGGTTGGGATAGGGAAGACCGCCCCCCTGGCAACAAGGGGCTCTGCCCTTCTCTGGATGGGGCTGCCCAGAGCCTGGCTGGGGATCCGCACCTTCGCCCAGTTTGAAGGACCAGCTCTAAGGAGGCTCCCTCCGTCCTATGTGCAACTCCTGCTTATCAGCCATTTCGGTTCCTGGCCAGCAGTTGTGACATCCTTGTGGGGCCTGTGCTAGGAGGAAACGGGATATCTTGTGCACGTGCAAAAAAGGTTATTTATAGACAGCAGAAAGTAACACAATCACCGGCAAGCTTTGTGTGTGTTTATTCGCTGGACCTTGTGCTGTCATACAGAAGGAGAAACATGCAGCTCATTTTATCACTCGGCTTGAACTGAGGCACGTAAAAAGTGGTAAAGACCCTTCTGAGTGGAGAATGACCCACAGGCCTTTAGTGCTGGAACTTGGATGTCAGAAAGTGTCACCTGGGCTTGGTTTGAAATATCCCAGTCTCAGGAGTCTCTTATCCCACCAATTTAGCCTTTGAAAATCTGCAGCTTTTTTCTGATTTCAGCAGGACTTTTATACATCAGTAAAAGGCTGCAGCCTTTTAGTACTGGGCACATTTACTTTGAAATGCAACGATTCTAGCAGGGGCTCTTCACAGGCAAAGAGGCAAAAGTCTCTCTGGGAGTTTGCAGCAAGCAATACAATCTATTACAGGAATTACTCGACCAAAACTGAACCCGCAATTTCAGTCATCAGTCATGACAGTTATTAAGTGGGTCACCAGGTGACTGCACTCAGTCTTGGGAGCTTTTTTTTGCAGTGGACATTAGGCAGAATACAGCAGTCGTTAAGTGAATGCCTTGGTAGGTAAGCGAAGCCATGGCTCAGTGGGGCTTTTTTCTGGAAACCGGAAGTAAGCGGCCAGTTTTTGGCAAAAACATCATAAACGGTGCTTCAAATGGCCATAAATGTGGACCAGTTGCTGAGCACCCAAAGCGCAATCCTGTGCATAAATCTGTATTTTTTTGAGTAAGGAGGGAATGATATGAGATTCAGGAACAAAACGAAAAAAACGAAAAAGAAAGCTTGTCCAAATGGATCGATGTAGTAGAAGAAGCCACGATTTTTGTCATGTGTGTAGAAGTTGCAACTGCCATCTTGCAAGTAAGAAATGTTTGGTCTGGTCCCGATTCAGGTTCCTCATCCTCCATTTTTTTTCACCTGTTAAATATGCGAAAGCTCTCCTGGCCGTTTCCCAATGGATTTCTTTACACACATTTCCAAAGCCATCGATGGCTGTGAAAGGCGCACGCAGCTCGTTCTGAGTTCAGGTCAGGCGGCTTTCTCAGGAGGGTCCCTCGCAGATGTTCTCCTCCCATGCTCGGCGGGGGCCCTGGCAGCTGCCTGCTCCCCAACGGTTCTTGCTCAGGCTGACAACGAGCGCATGGACCACCTTGCCCTTCAATGCTTCGCTTCCACTGCAGTTTTCAGATGCAAAAGCATCTGAGAGAAGCAAGACAACCTGCACCAGGGACCAGGGCAGCCTGGCCCGTCTCCATAGAATCCTGACTCTGGCCATTTCCGAGAGGTGTTTGTGGGCCTCTGGAGGAGGACTTAAGTCTCCTGTTGCACTTCGTCTGCAGCACATCGATGCCTCCTCCACCTCTGGGCCCCGTGCCCGGGGACTGAGAACACGCTGGTGCTGCCCCGATTCAGGAGCCAGGATGGGGGGTGGGAGAAGCTGAGGCCGTGGTCCCGGGGCAGAGGCAGACTTTGGCTCTGAGGGCAGCGTCGGAGCCCTCTGGCCAGAGATCTGTTTAGACACCCGGTAAGAGTCCGTGGTCCCTTTCCCGCAACCTACTTCAGAGAAGGAAAAAGTTTCAGAAAGTAACAGTGGAAGGGAAGAACAGTGGATGGGTCTGCATAATGTACAAAGCTGTAATACAGAAGCCCTTGACTTACAACATGACCCACTTTACAACTTTTTTTGCCACAGGCATTGGGGGAGTGAGTCTGGTTGCTAAGCGAGACATCACACAATCATAGTTTGTGACCTTCCCTGCCGGTTTTCCCACAGACTTTGCTTGTTCAAAGCCGGCTGGGAAGATCGCCAAGGGTGACCATGCAACCTTGGGATGCTGCAGTGACCCTCTGAGGGCCAGTCAAAAGCCACTTTCTGCAATGCCGTTCTAACTTTGAACGGTTGCTAAATGAATGATCATAAGTCAAGAACTATCTGTACGGTTTTTGTATTGTGTACTGCAATGTGTGAACCAAGGCACTGTGGTGGTTTCCATGCGACGATTTACGGCTAAATAGCAAACAGCACTTAGATTTATATACTGCTTCACAGTGCGTTCTCCTTTCTCAATCACTCATCGTATGGTTTAGCCTCTAGGCCTCTTTGTTGCTCTTCTCTGAACACTTTCCAGGGTCTCAACATATTTTTCTGCATTGTGGTGACCAAAACTGGACCCAGTATTCAAAGTGTGGTCTTACCAGTGCAGTATATAGCAGTACTAATACATCATGTGATCTCTGTTGATGTGGCTGAGAACTGCATTGGCTTTTTTGGCGGCGGCTGCACACGGCTAGCTCATACGTAAGCGGTTATCACTAGGACGGCTAGATCCCTCTTGCAGTTACTACTGTTCAGCCAAGTATGGCCTCTTCTATGCATGTGCCTTTGGCTGTCTTGAACTGCGTTTTGTTGGATCGGGCCCATTGTTCAAAGAATGATCTTTGAATTTGATCTCCATTTTCCTTGGTTTGAGAAAACACCTCCCAATTCACCTCACAGGTGTAGCCTCGAATATCTTTCCATAATGTTTAATTATAGAGTATGAAGAATAGGCTTGCTCTGTTAGTTATTTTTAAATTGTGCTTTTAAAATAGTTTTGTTTTTATACATAAAACCATTTATTAGTTGTTAGTTATTTTGATTCTTGCTTTTGGTGGAAACAGGGCCAAGAAACAGAACCCCCAAGAAATGGAATAAAGTAGATGACTTACTTGAAGTAACCTGCTGAGTTCCAGGAATTTACATCCTGGGTCAAGACTGCAAATTCAAGATGTTTTCCCCACTGCCGGTTGCCTGGGTCAGCCTAATTGCTTTCGGTTATTTGGAGCTAACCTGGCCTCCAGAAACTAAATGTGATTTCTTGGAGCCACCCAGTATGACTCACTTTGGAAGGCAATTTTGCAGCCCTGTCTGGGCACTTCCAGCCCTTACATGCTCAGACAAGAACTGAATGCAGTGGGCACTTTGACATACTGCTGGGGTAAAAATTAACAGAGATGGGAGGGTGGCATTTCCCCACCTGGTTCCTCTAAGCAGCCAGCAACGAACATTCAACACTTGCTGCTGTAGGAACTGGAAGAAGGCTTGAGTGCAACCTTTCCAGAGCAAAGGTAGCACAGGTCTCAAAGACAGGGAGCCCAGCAAACTCTCTAAAAATGAAGCTGAAGAAATGCAAATGGGTGTGATCTTTACCTTCCCTCCAGCGCTGTGTTTTGCAACCTTACCAACCTTAGGGGATTTCAACTCCCAGAACTTCCCAGCTGAATTACTGGCTGGGGAATTCTGGGAGTCCAAGTCCACTCATATTAAAGTTGCTCACTTTGAGAAGCATTGCTCCAGTGCTCCATGATATCAAGACCATGGTATGGAAATTTAGCAACAAGTTGGTGGGGGTGCAGCTGTTCTCCTTTCTCTTCTTCCTACTTTTATGAAGCAAGCTGGAAACAAATACAAGGCTCCCAGACCCAAACTAGGCCCAAAATTACCCATGGAGGCTGATCGCTACCATACCAGTATCTTGGAAGTCCAACTATATTAAAGGTTGCCCACTGACACTTTGAAAAGCAGAGTTACACTGCTGCCTGTCAGTCTGGCTAGGCCGACTGCCGGGGTTCCCCAGGATTTTAGGCAGGTGCTCGCCTTCACTGGGACCTTTTGCCTACATGGAAGGTGATCTGCAGGAAGAGTAAAAAAGTTCACTCTCTCTCAACCCAACCTACCTTGTCTTTGTCAGGAAAATAGGAAGAGGAAAGTGTATTGGATATGTTCACTGTCTTGAGTTATTTGTAAACATGATAAAGGCAGGAAACTAACTAACTAACTAACTAAGTAACTAACTAACTAACTACACTTTGCCCAACTCCAGACTGACTCTGACACGATCCCTCAAAGTACAAGGAAACATCCAGGGGGTTTAAAAACCAACAAGGCTTGGCTCAAAGCGCAAGCTGGAAATGCTGTCTTCTGCTGAGAACATTAGGAAGTTAGAAACTTAGTGGACAATCCCTTAAGTATGAGCCAGCAGCGGCTGCAGCTGCCCAAAAGGCCAACACAGTACTGGGCTGCATCAACAGTGGGGTACAATCAAGATCACGTGAAGTGTTAGTATTGCTTTATACTGCCTTGGTAAGACCACACTTGGAATTTTGCATAGAGTTTTGGTCACCATGTTATAAAAAATGCTGAGACTCTGGAAAGAGTGCAGAAAAGAGCAACAAAGATGATTAGGGTGCCAGAAGCTAAAACATATAAAGTACGGTTGAAGGAATTGGGTATGACTAGTCTAGTTAAAAGAAGGACTAGAGTGATAGCAGTCTTCCAGTATTTGAGGGTCTGCCACAAAGAAGAGGGGGTCAAATTATTCTCCAAAGTACCTGAAGGCAGGACAAGAAGCAACAGGTGGAAACTAATCAAGGAGAGAAGCAACCTGGAACTAAGGAGAAATTTCCTGACAGGGAGAACAATTAATCAGTGGAAGGGCTTCCCTCCAGAAGTTGTGGGTGCTCCATCAGTGGAGTCTAGAAGTTGAGGCATAGCACTGGATTTCTTTTCTTTTTGGTTTGAAATATTTCGCTGCTTATCCAGGGAGCTTCTTCAGTCTGACTGAAACATTTCAAACCAAAGAAGAAATCCAGTTGCCATGACTCAACTTCCAAACTACTCTTACCTGGACGACTAAGAACCTTCATGGACATTTGGTCCATCTTGGGAGGCTTTCAAGAATAGAGTGGACAACGGATGGTACAGAATCTCCTCCTCGAGCAAGGGGTTGGAACAAGGCCCCTTCCAACTCTGTTATTCTCCGTTCTGTGTTTCACGCTTGCAGAAACCGCAAACCTGTCTTGATCTTTGGAGATCTGAGATCAGGGAGTGGCTGGGGGGACAAGCAAGAGGGCAGTTATGGGCCCTGCAAAATGAATGGCCTGGCTGGTCCTTTCTGCTTGGATACTTCCATGGAGGGGAGGAGGGGGCCCTTTCTGCACACAATGCCATAACCCACTGCACACCCAAAGCTTCCAGTTCAGGAAATATTTCTACAAGAATTGTGAGAATTATGGATTGGATTTTAAGAGCAGCCATTCTTCCACTGTGACTTGTCCTTCAGGTATATGAAATGGGATTATGGATTTATGATTCTTTAGCAAAGTTCACACTGCGAGGAATAAAGGGCTTCTGGAGAAGAGGAGATGCTACCCAGTAGGCCCCTTTCTTAATATTAGTGGCAGGGGATCCTATATTCACAGGATGCCAGCTTAAATGGAAAGCAGCTGCTTTTTTTAAAAAAACTTTTTTACCCCATTCACGATTCTCTTAAGAAGAGTCCTGGAACTGTTGCGCCTCCCCAGTTAGCATCAGAGCTGGCCTTGCCATTACAGGTAGTCCTCAATTTACAACTGTTCCTTTATTGACAATAACAGTGTCACTGAAAAAAGTGACTTAAAACCAGTCCTCGCACTTACAGTCATCACAGTGATCAAAATTTGAGTACTTCCAGCAATTGCATTTCCAGGATCATTTGATCACCATTTGCGACCTTCCCAGCCGGCTTCCAACAAGTAAAAGCAATGTGGGGGGGGGGGGGAGCCAGGTTCGCTTAATGACCACTGCAGCAACTTGCTTAACAACTGTGGCAAAGATGGCAAGTTCAGGTATGACTGGGGGCTAAAGGGCCTGGGGGCTAAAGCACCCAATGAATGGCAGTGGGAGCTAAGTAAGTTTAGTCTAATGAAGAAAAGGACCAGGGGCGACAGGATAGCAGTCTCCTGGCACTTGGGGGGCTGCCACACAGAAGAGGGGGTCAACCTATTCTCAAAGCACCAGAAGGCAGGAGAAGAAGCAACGATGGAAACGATTTAAACAAGGAGAGAAACAATCTAGAAGAAAGGAGAAACTTCCCACAGTCAGAACAATTAATCGTTGGAACGGCGTGCCTCTGGAAGTTGTGGCTGCTCCTTCACTGGAGCCTTTTAAGAAGAGATTGGAACCCCCCCTGTCGGGAATGGTCTGGGGTCTCCTGCTTGAGCAGGGGGTTGGACTAGAAGGCCTCCAAGGTCCCTTCCAACTCTGTTATTCTATGTTATATGTTCACTTAACAACCACCTTGCTTAGCAATGGATGTTCCAGTCCCAATTGTGGTTGTAAGTCAAGGAGTACCTGCACTCCCTCGTGGGCCTGGTGTTGCTGCTACTTTCCTCTCTCCACCCCACCCCCCTTTTTGGTCAGGCAGGACCAGGTAGGTAGCCAGCCCACCGCAGAGAAGCAGCCTCTCGGGAGGCCAGGCCGGCCTGCTCTTCTTGCCAGGATTCTGCTCCAAGGCAGGAGGGCAGCCTTGGCATGAAGCAGCCTGCAAGGGAAGCTGAGTCACGGCTAGCTGGACTCCCGGCCCTCCTGCCTCCCTCCTCCATCGCCGTGCTGCTCCGAGCCGGCCTCTCCTGTCAGGCCTGAGTTACGCATCTGCCCCGCAAAAAGCACACCCGCCCCCCCACAGACGGCCGGGCTGGCTCCTCGCGCTGCACCGCAGGCATCTCCCCGGAGGGGCTCCGTCCAGCAGGATCCCCTCATTCGCCTGTGGGGCGGGGGAGGGGCAGGCGGAGAAAGGCGGGAACCGAGCGGCGCCGGACCCGGCGCAGAAAGGCCGGCCGGAGCCCCGCCGGACCGCAAAGCGGCCCCACCAGGGGAGCAGCGGCGGTGGGGCGGGAGAAGGAAAGAACGGCTGCGCCGGCGGTGCCGGAGACGGTCCGAGGGCCCACCCGAAGGGCACCGGGCAGAGGCTCCAACCGGCACCTGCTCCTCGACCCGGGCGCTGTCAGAGTCGCTGGCCGCCCTCGCCACTGGGCCGGGCTGCAGCTGACGCGTCCCCAGCAAGGGGGACTTCTGCCACCCCGGCCGTCGGACCAGACGCCGGCCCTCCGGGAAGCAGGGCCGACCGATCCGCCGCCGGCTTCGCCCTCGGGAGGGTCGGGGGCGGGCGGAGGGCCCGGGGAGGGGAAGCCCCGCGCCTTAAGCTGCCACGCTCGACCCGCGGACCCCGCTCCGACAGCCGGGAGGCGCCGGCGACCCAAGGGCAGACGCCCCGCCGAACTCTGCCCGCGCCCTCCGCCGCTCCAGGGCCGAAGCCGGCACGGGCTCCCTCCTCTCCAGCGGGAACCGGCCCGGCCCCGCCGCGCGGCTCTCTCACCTCGGCAGGGGGAGCCCCTCTCGAGCCGAAGAGAGGGCTGCGGATGGCAAGCGGGAGCGGCGGCGGCTGCAGGGGGATCTTCGGAGGGAAGCGAAGCGCGGCGGAGGCGGAGTGTCGGAGGGGGAGCTTTCCACACCCCGGCGCGCTCCGCAGGCCCCGCCCGCCCTCCCCACACGCCCTCCGGTCCGGCCGAAACTTTCCCCGGCGGCGGCGGCGGCGGCGGCAGCAGCGCCTCTCCTTCGCGCCTCGCCGATCGGGCGTCGCCCACCGAGGGAGAAGGACTCGCGGCGGCCCGCCGGGACCTGCCCGCTCTGCTCGGAGGAAACTTGAGCGGCCCGCCGGCGGCCGGGGCCCCGCGCGCTCCAGAGGCGAGGCGCCCGAGCGGGCGGGGCTTCCGATGGGGCTCCCGGCGCCGGCCGCCCCCGGCCACTGAGCCGGGCCGAGGGAGAGGCGGGGCCGCGCGACCCCCGAGCTCGCCCCCGCCCCGAGATGTCGGCCAAGGGCGCACCTGCGGCGGCCCCCGCGGAGAAGGGCCCGGGCTGTCCCGCCGCCGCGCCGCCCAAGCAGAAGAAGCCCAAGTCCGGCTCGTCCAGCCTGCGCCGGGCCTTCAACTGGCTGCGGGGCCGGCGGAAGAAGGCGGCGGCGGGCGACCAGCCCGGAGCGCCCCCTGCGGAGGGCAAGAAGCGAGCGGAGCGGCGCGAGGGCAAAGGTGAGGCCGGGCCCGGCGGCGGCGGCGGCGGCGGCGGCGGGCGGGCTGAGCCGGGGCTCTTTGGGGCTTCCGCCAGACTCTCCCCTCCGGCGCGCCGAGCGGGCTCTCCTCGGCCAAAGTTGCAGCGCGAGCCTGTTGCTCCTTCCCTGCCCCTCCCGGAGCAGAAGCCGGCTCAACCTTTAGGCCACCTGCCCGTCCGGCTGGCTTCCCTCGGCCGGTGCCCCTCGGAGCAGGCGGAGCCCTGCCGGAGAGCCGTTTCTTTGGGGACATTGAGCATCAGAAACCGCCCCGGGTTCCCCAGGTGGGAAAAGGGCTCCGGCAGGCACTGAAGCATCCGGCTGCAACCCGGAGAGGCGGTCTGGCTCTGGGTTGGGCTGCAGCGGGGTGGTTCCTGCCGGCGGTGCCAGATCTGGGCCTCTCGTTCCCCCTTGCAAACCCCTTTCCTGCCAAGGCCGAGCCTTCTCCCCCGGCTGCTCCTTCGCAGTCCTGGGGTCCGGGGGAACCCTAGTGCGGCTCCAGATGCCCCAAACCAGGGAGGGGGCTTTGCAAGATGTGATGCCACCGGGCCCAACCCTGACCCAGTCACCTTGCTGGGGAAGCACAAATGCTGAAGGAAGGAAGGTTGTTGCTCTCCCTTAGGACTTTGGACTGAGGGGCAGGGAGGAAGGTGCCGGGTGTGACTGGCGTGGCCGTCTGTGCAGTCAGGCCTGAGCAGAGTTGGGAAAGTCCTGGACCGGCCAACCACGTGCTGTGGTCCACCTGGAGGGCCTTCCACTGAAGCTGCCCTCTTGGGAGAGTTTACCGCTTCCTGCTGCCTGGTTCACTCAGTTCAAGGCCAAGTCACGCCAAAGGGCCGTGAGTGGGTGTGTGTCACACAGATGGAATGGAGCGTTACGCTTTGACTGTGGGCAATGTGCCAGGCAGGCGGCTGGCCCTTGTGGATGCAGCTCAGGACTGGCCAAAAAGTTTCCTTGGCCTGAAGATTCTCGGAGGAGGAGCAAGTGATGATACGAGAATAATGTCATTTTTTATAGGTTAGCTAGATACTCCAGGGAAATAGCAACAGATCTGGAATCCATTTGTTTCGGCATATATTTTGTGAACTGACAAAGCACATATTCACCCATGCAAGCAGATGCCATAATATAGTTGTTCAATGTTTAAGATGTCAAGAGGCTTTTTATACTTCTGCAGAGATAAACTAATGTGGTTGTTGCCTTTTAAAAATCCAGATCATCTGACCGTTATGGTATAAGGTCTCCCGCCTTGAGCAGGAGGTTGGACTAGAAGACCTCCAAGGTCCCTTCCAAGGTTCTGTGTTCTGTGCTCTTTCCAACTGAGTTAATGGGACAGCGTTGATGTCGGGGGGAAAAGCATCCTGGGCACATGGGTACTACAGTACTTGGAGAAACCGAGTCCATCTAGGAAGGCAGCAGTTCTTCTCTCCCTCCATCTCGGCCATCTTGCTGTAGGTTGAAGCATGCCTCCCCCACCAGGAGAGTCAGGGGCCACCAGAAGTCCAAGCAATGGCGGACCCGTGAAAGCAAAATCTGCCAGGCGTTGCGAGTGAGGCCCGTGGGAGGCATCAGATGAGCCAACGGGGGGGGGGGGGGGCTGAGTGCAGCTCTGCGTGCAGACCTCAGCCCGGCTGCCCGATCCCAGGGAAGTCGTGTGGGGAATCCCAGGGCCATCCAAAAGACAGAGAGTATTAGGAGTCCTGTCCAGTTAGAACCATATTTCTCAACTTTGGCAACTTTAAGATGCGTGGACTACAACTCTCAGAATTCCCCAGTCAGCCATGCTGGTTGGAGGATTCTGGGAGTTGAAGTTCACACATCTTAAAGCTGCCAAGATGGGGAAACACTGAGTTAGATAATCCTAGCTCATACTGGTGCTCTTCCGAGAGGTTGGATCTCTCACAAGGGTTGTGAATATGATGGGAGTTGTAGTCCATTATATTTAGAAGGCAGCTGGTGGAGAAGATTGATGTTGGTGACTATGCTTGATTTTACAACTCTTTTTGCTGAGTCATTAAGTGAATCTGGCTTCTCCCGTTGTCTTTGTTTGTTGGAATTGGCTGAGAAAGTTGCAGTTGGTGATCACATAACTCCGGGACGCGGCAACTGTTGGCAATACATGTTGGTTGCCAAGCACCTAAATCCCGATCACATGATTGCAGGGAAGCTGTGAAGGTCATATGTGCGAGGACATTGGGCAGTTTTTGGTAGATTCCCTGGAAAATGATAGTGAAGGCTGATGACCTCTTTTAACTTCAGGTACAGTTTAGTGTTCTTTTTCAAAAAAAATCATCAGCCGTTGGTGTGTGGCTTTCCAATCTGGAAATATTTGCACACCCTTCCATAACTTTGGGACCAGAATCGGTGCTATTTTCCTTGTACGGATGTGGAGTTGAGCCTGATTTGCCATAGTGCAATTTCCTAGAGAGTTGTGGGTCTCAGCACAAGCCTGGGATTATGCTTGCAGGAGTCGGACATCTGTTTTGGAAACTTTATGTATTTTGGAAGGAAAAGCATGCTGTGAGGTAAAACTTGTTGGCAGAACTTTGTGTGTTCTGTAGAAAAACGTACCTGTCTCTACAGCCGAAGGGCTTTCCGAAAGGCCAAGGAAGTCTGTTGGCCGAGGTCCCTTGCCGCCTCAACGTTCTCCCGGCTCACCTGCCCTTTCCAGGCATTTTAGCCCTTTTGTTCAGAGAAGGCCCAGAGGGAGGAAGCGGGCCTGAATTGTGGGCCCGGTGACCAAGGCAGAACTGCAGCCTTCTTTCTTGCTCCTTGGGAAAAGCCGCCTGCTGGCCAGAGATTTGCTCCGGATCCCGGGTGTGACGTTGGGAAAGGAACCAGTTACAGGCAGTCCTCGACTTACGACCACGATCAAGCCCAAAATTTCTGTTGCTAAGTGAGATGTTTGTTAAGTGAATTTTGCTCCATTTTGCAACCTTACTTGGCACAGTTGTTAAGTGAGTCACTGAAGTTGCTAAGTTAGTAATATGGTTGTTAAGTGAATCTGGCTTCCCCACTTTGCTTCTCCGAAGGTCGCAAAAGAGGATCACGTGATCCCTGGGGCACAGCGACCATCATAAGTATGAACCTGGTTGCCCAGCATCCAAATTTAGGTCACGGGGCCATAGGGACGCTGCAACTAAGTGTGTAAGTGTGAAAAACGGTCCTAAGTCACATTTTCACTCCTGATGTAACTTCGTACGGTCACTAAATGAGTGTATTTTGGCAGTAGCTTTCTTTAAGCAGGATTTTTTTAGTTTTTGAAATGGCACATTATAGGTAGACCCTGACTTACGACCCCAACTGAGCCCAGAATTTATGTTGCCAAGTGAAACATTTGTTAAGTGAGTTTTGCCCCATTTTTTGAACTTTGTTGCCCCAGTTGTTAAGTGAATCACTGCAGTTATTTAGTCAGTCAAATAGTTATTAAGTGAATTTGGCTTTGCTTGTCAGAAGCAAAGGGGGTCACGTGATCCCAGGCGCTGCAAAGGTCATACTGTAAATAGGAGTCAGTTGCCAGGTGACTATGGAAATCCCAACAACAGCCGTAAGTGTGAAAAACAGTCACTTTTTTCAGTGCTGTTGTAACTTTGAATGGTCAGTAAGTGAACCATTGTAAGCCGTTGTAAGGCTTTGGGTTTTTGAAGTTCCACGTTAGTCGGAATTGGGCAGGATAAAGAGCGGGAGCTGCAACTGGCACGGGTGACGATGACCCGTTTACCTCCGTTGGTAACCCCTAGCGAGGACGGGCCTCTTTCCTCGCGGGCCGCTGGGGCTGCTCCACCATCGGGTCTCTTGCGCAGGCGCCAGCGGGGAAAGGGGCCGACTGGGCCGCAGGTGGACTCTAGGCCGGATTCTCTCCTCCTCTCTCTCTGTGCCCCTCCCCCCAGCAAGGGGACCCCCGGAGGCTGGCAAGGGGGGGAAGGAAACCTGCCCGTCTTGAGATCTGTGGTTCATCTCCGTGGGGTGCGTCCACGTGTCAAAAAAGTCAAAATGGTGGATGTGAACTTATGGTCAGCACCCTGCCCCCTTTTTACGTATGTCCTCCTGCAGAAGCCCCTGAACACTGGTTAGTCCTGCAGCTCAACTGTTTTTTAAAACATATTTACTTTGGCCTCGTTTTGGAAGGAAGTGTGATGTACAAGTAAGATTCATTTTATTTATTTATTGTATCCTCTTTTTATTATTTTTTTTATAAATAACTCAAGGTGGCGAACATAATCAACAGCCCTTCGTCCTCCTGCGTTCCCCACACCAACCACCCTGTGAGTGGGTTGGGCGGAGGGAGGGAATTACCGGTATATATATATATATATATATATATATATATATATATATATGTTTTCGTAGATTCTCGCGGGTGTCTGTATGTGTAGATCTAGAGTCTCGGGTTTCTTCCCGCGTTCCTTTCATCTTCAGAAAGTTGTGGCGACGTTTCGACGAAATCCCATCCGTCATCATCAGGCCGGAGTGTTCCTCCTGCTGCTTCCAGGAGCAATGCGTGGTCTGGCTGTTCCTTTCCTTCCAACTGCCGGTGGGGCTGTGTTCTGACTGGGTGGAGGCGTGGCTGCTTTCTGATTGGGTGGGGGTGTCCTCCGATTGGGTGGAGGCGTGGTTGTCTTCTGATTGAGTGGAGGCGTGGCTGTCTTCTGATTGGGTGGATGCGTGGTTGTCTTCTGATTGGTTGGAGGCGTGGCTGTCTTCTGATTGGGTGGGGTGTGTTCTGAATGGGTGGGGTTTTTTGTTGTGTTGTAATATCCTGAGTGTTGTGATTTGGTGTCCTGAGGAGTGGGCTGTGTAGTGGCCTCCAGAGCTTTGGTTATATATATATATATATATATATATATAATTTTTTATAATCACAAATCCTTAATATTTTGTCAGCAACATGTTGTCTAGGTTCCAATATTTGACTTACATGTTAAACTCCCTTCTCGCTACCTCATTTTTCTAACCATTGATAAAATGTACCCCATGTTCTAAAGTATTGTGAATCTTTTTTCTCCTTCATTTTCAATGCAAGTCTGTCCATTTCTGCACAGTCCAAAATTTTCCTGATTATCTCTTCCTCCGCTGGTAGTTCTTCATCTTTCCAATGTTGAGCAAATACAGTTCTCGCTGCTGTTAATACATGTAACGTTAAATAGACACATTCTTTCTCATAATTTCCTGCAATTATACCTAACAGAAATAATTAACGCTTCCCCCCTGTGGAATTTCCCCCAGCCCTGGTGACAGCAAGAAGGCCTTCAAAGGGCTGTTTACTGGAGGGCTTTGAAGGGAAACAGGAGCGCTGGGGCTGTTGGGCCTTGTGGGAAAGAGCGCAGAGAACAGCGTCGGGCTGTGAGAACGCGGGCACTGTGGAAGAAGCCGTAGGGGGGTAGTTTCTGACAAGCAAGCTTCCTTCCCTTTGGGGACACCCTTGACGGCCAAGTCCCCTTGAAGCACGTGAGTGCAAGGAGCTGCACATGTGAGTTTCTCTCTGGATTACCAAGGAGACATGAAGTTCTTTGCTTGCCAGATCATTATGACTCCAACAGAGTTCTGCTGGATGAAATCACCGCCGTCTCCCAGCACATCTTATTCACTGCTTCCAAAATGCCGAGTGCAGACGGGCCCCACCCTGTTCAACTCTTTCGGCACCGGGGCTCAGGCACATTCGACAGCTGCAGCAGCCTTGAGGGGCCCAGCGGGGCCTGGATGGGAGGGCTCGCCTTTACTGGAGTGTGTGTGTGTGTGTGTGTGTGTGCACGCGCGCACGCGCGCACGCGCGCACGCGCACACACACACACACACACACACACACACAAGAAGGCAAGGGACTGACCTCTAGAATTGCTTTACAGCATTGCTGACAATGGAGAGAAAGTGCTATGAAAGGGAAAGTGGCTTGTGCCCTGCCCCGGTGATTCTGCACTCTGGGCAGAGAGTGGCTTGTTTGGCGACAGGCAGGGACCAAGGACCCTGCCCTACAGGCACTGCCAGCCGAGAATGGTGCCCCTGTGAGGGCGGCAAATGGGGGGGGGAGGCAAAGATGATTCCATTGCGAGGAACACCCCAACATACACACACCCCGGTCATGTTTACGTCCCAAAACAAATCCAGGAGTTCTGTGTGCAACTGTTTTGTATGTCTTGCCTTTCCCTGGACCTGCAGGTGGCTTAGTTGGAATCTTCCTTTGCTTTATCTTCACAGCAGCCTCTTGAGGGGGTGGGGTGTGAAGCGGCCAGGGAGCCCTTTTCCTGGTTGGAGTTAGAACTGAACCAGCCTCTCAAGTCTTAAGCCAAGAGAATTTGCAGAGATTTGCACTTCGGCCTTCCGGTTCCTTCCCCGCTGCTTTGCAACTTTGCATCCCTTGGATCGCTTTGCCAGTTGATTTTCACCAACCCTCCCTCCCTCCCTCCCTCCTTCCCCCAAATGCCTCTGCTTGCTTGTTCTGCTACTAGCATGTCAACACCACAGTCAAATCATGGTTTGTTTAAACCACAAGTGCCTTGTTTCACTCATGCTGAACTCTAGAGAGGGGTCTGCTTGGGCCTGACTCCCAACCCCTCTACCTCTTGGCTCCTGATTTAGCCAGATCTGAAAGGTGGCAAGGTTTCTCGCTGGATACTTTTATTCAGATTATATTAAACAGATAAGATAAATTAAGGAAACATAATGGAAAATACATAAGAAAAGAAAAACATATTTAAAGGTATAGACCCCCCCTTAAGGAAAAAAGGAATTAACAAAAATATCTAATAATGTAAGTGTACAGTCCCTCTTATTCTAAGTTCCCTTCAACCCTCTCCTAACTATTAAACAATGCAAAAAAGAATTAAAAACTATTACGTATTAACAGAAATAACAATTCTGCTATTTAGATATTGAAAAGTAATCCATTACAGTACACCATTAGACATTTCCAAAATGAAAAATATCCAATCTGATAACCACTAAACCTCACCAGAAACAAAACTCATTAGTTAACTATAATCAGATAAATCAATTTTATATTCTTTCTTCCTTCCACTTAAGGCCTATCAATAATCTTCTAATACCTTTTCCTTTTCTCTTGAAATTCTCAGCTTCTTTCAAATCCATTTGTAATTTCGTAAAGTAACTCTAGCAAGCCTTTCAGTCTGAAAGGGTATCCCGCCTCTCTTTGGGAGGGGATGAGGAGGGAAGTAGGAGGCCCTGGAGCCCCCCAGCCTTTCAGGGGTCCTCCCTGGACTCAGCTGAGCTGGAATGTGAGTTGGATCCCCAACTCTGGGGCAGGTCATCCGGAGGGAAGGGAGGAATCAGGTGCAGAAGATGCCAGAAAGCAGATTATCTGGAACTTTTTCCTGCATATGAGACGGAGTACCTATTAGTTGTCCTGCTAGGTGACTGCTGCTGGGGCTCAGAAAAGCCATTTACCCCTCTTGATGGCTTTCCTGTCACTGGTCAAATTGTCCTGCTGGGCGGCTGGGAACGGCGAACCCCGAGCTCGTCCAGGGGCTGCTCCTTCCATCACACACCCAACATGCCATGCTGGTACCTGAGACTGTCCACTTTGGAAAGCCAGACGTGGCTGGGCATCACCCAAGGAGACTTGAGATTAGCAGGATGTTTCTCTTCTCTGTAGGGTGTGGTCAAGACAGAAGATGAAACGGGCCACACTTCACTCACACCATTGTGGCTGCCATCTTGACTTTGACTGTGCACTGTAAGCACCCGTCTGTACCCAGTAGGGAGCGGGCCTGCCGCTTTCTGACTTTTGTTACCCTCTCTCCCCATGGTGCCTCCAGATGTATAGCACACTGCTTCTTCCTTCCTGCCCTATAGGGTGGGACAGACTGGGAGAGGGGACGTAGGTAGCCGTGGGTCTCCCAGTTGAGCAGAGACATGGGGGTCGTCATTCATATATTTATGTATCAATTGTGTAGAGCTGCCATCTCACAGATGCAACTCTGTGGTCCTCCAGATGTATGCAGTTAAGACCCACCACCATCTGAAAAATCCAGTTATTCTTTTCAGTAAAAGATCCAAAGTACCAATTCTGCCTAGTTTTAAAGGGTTAACCGGACACGTTTGCTTGAGAAGGAAGAGACTGCAATGGCATACTTTATGTTGTCTCATAAACAAAGAGGAGAGGAACTCAGCCAGGTAGCTCTTGGCACAAAGACTGAAGAGTTGCAATGTTGGGATCAACCTTGAATAGGCAGGGAGGGGCTCTGACAGTTTCAGGAAAGGAAAAAAAAATAATAGCCTATTTTATATCCCAGGAAGAAAAGATATTTCACTGTCCAATCTTAATTTAGCTACCCAGAAGAAAATTCTGGGTACCTACCTGGGACCTTTTGTCAGGTAAGACTGACATCCCTGCCTTTGGTAGAAACTGCAATGACATCATGAAATTATTGCACAAATGATACAAAATACGTGGTTTGCATCAGTCACATGGCACTTTTTTGACATCACTCTGGCTTATAAAAGACAAAGGTGATTGGCAGGGAAGACTTATGTGACCAATACAAGTTACATAAATTGCATCATTTGTGCAACAACATCGTGATAGCTTTGACACAGGCTCCTTGCCCTGTTTCTGCTTTGAATATTTCCACAATTGCCACCTACATTGATTATTTGTAGTGGAGGGAAGGACCTGATCAGTTTTCATGCCCTGCGACCCTGAGCTCTTTTCAACTTCCGGTCTAGCCCTCAGTCTGACGGCTTCCTGGGGTCTCCCTCACAAGGGCTGACCCGCTTCGGTATGTGAGATGAGTCAAGTGGCTAATTCTAAAGGCGTGGTTCATTTAAAAGTGTAATCGATTGTGTGGCTTTTAATCCGTGTGCTTTCAATGACTGTAACATTCAAAGAAGGCTCCTGGGGGGTGGGGAATAAAGTACAGGTGGTGCCCATCTTATGACCACAATTGGCATCAGAGTTTCCAATGCTAAGGAAGGAGGTTGAGTTACGCCCACTTTCACATTTTTGCCACGGTTTTTAGACTAACTGCAGTGAATCATGTGAGCATTAAGTAGATCTGGCTCCCCCTCCCTCTTGTCAGAAGCCGGCTGGGAAGGCTATGAATGGCGGCCAGGTGATGGTGGGATGCTGCAGACTGTTTGCGGGACAGCCGGGCCTGGGAAAGGCCTCATGCCTTCAGGGATGTAGAACTCCGAAGCCTCAAACGTGCCTTACATTGCACACACCAAGGCTTTAACATTTTAATGGTTAACGTTTTGATGTTCTAATGGTTTCATAT
This sequence comes from Vipera berus, assembly GCF_964194415.1. Classification (NCBI taxonomy): domain Eukaryota; kingdom Metazoa; phylum Chordata; class Lepidosauria; order Squamata; family Viperidae; genus Vipera; species Vipera berus. The sequence goes on along the minus strand of NC_138212.1, from coordinate 24,650,177 downwards.
TGCTATTTTACAATGTTGTCAGCTGCCCAGAGTCACTCAACAGTGAGATGGATTGCATATAAATTTAATAAATAAAGCAAAATGAATAAAAAGATTTATAGTAAGAGATGTGCAAAACAACTAAAAAAGAGCAAGGCTTGCATGGCAGGATTATGGCCACCATCTTGACTTTTTTACCTTCCCTGCCCAGGCCTCCTGGCCCTGGGGCCAAAGCAGCAGCAGATGCCCATCATCCCCTGCCGTTCCCTAACACAACTCCAGGTGGACAATGCAAGTCTTACAGGAGCCTGTTGCATTGCAAACTGAGTGTGCTGGGCTGGGCAGCCCGGCTGAGGTGGGGGCAGCCTCCGTTACACAGGCGGCGTTAACTATGATGGAGACCAGTGACTTTTGCATCATCAGATCATGACATTGTGTTTCAACTAATTTGTATGCTGATGTCATCCTTTCCTCTCCCCGCCCTGGATGCCTTTCCTGTGGCCATTCTGGGGTGGGTGAGGAAGGCAGCTGATGTTTCGGGGGGGGGGGCTTCTGGGGTTTAGCAGATCACAGTCATGGTTCAAGCAAGGACGAGACAATAGTTATCTCTTCCTCTATATATTTGCCCTTTTTTAAACCATTGCCCTCAGTCTGCCATTACTCAAAATGCACAAGCAGTTTTTTGACTTCGGAGACATAATGCATCCTGGCTTGCAAAAGCCAAGCTGTCTGATGTTACAAGTTGCATAAAGCAGTCAATCCCCCCCCCCATGCTGCAACTTTTGACCTCTGGCTTTGCCCCAAAGCAGACGGGAGAGCCCCTCTTCTGGCAGAGGAGGCTCCGGGTGAGAAGGAAGGCCGTCCATGCTAAGGAAAGCGCCTGGCGTACTCCTGTCCGGTCCTGCAAGGGAAAATGTGGTTGTCCTCGTGGACACCTAATTAGCTTATGGCTGATGACAATACCTGTAGTCCCCAGCCCCAGTGGCTGGCTGAGAGCCATGGGTTTGTAGTCCAGCACATGTGGAGGGATCAGGTTGGAGAAGGCTGGTACATCCCAAGAAGGAAAAAAAATAGTTTCTCTCTCTCTCTCTCTCTCTCTCTCTCTCTCTCTCTCTCTCTCTCTCTTTCTCTCTCTCTCTCTCTCTCTCTGTGTGTTTTGCCTCCATTAAATGGATGAAGCGTATTGTAGGCACCCTGAGCTGGATTGCAGAACTGGTTTCCAGGGACTCGTTGTTGGGAAATATTGTGGGTAGTTTGCAGGATTATGGGGGCTGAGAATGGCATTTGTGAGCTGGAGACTCATCAGAACTTTGCACCTGGCTTGTGCTGGAAAATACAGAGATGGGTGTTTTTTCCGCCTGAATCAGGTCCTTGTGTAACACCTGATTTTCTACAGCCCAGGAGGGCTTTGGAGGCAGGTTTGGGAGTGCTGGGAGGCTTCCTCCTCAGGACAGTCTGGCCTTGGAGAGGGAGGAAGGCCAAGGGCTGAGCAAACACCCAGCGCAGCGGAGGAAACTCGTCAAACCGGTGCCGGAGTTTCTGTAGGCTGCTTTTGCACCTGAGGAATCCAGGGGCAACTTGCGAGAGTGTCGTCTTAGACAACCTCGCCCCAGGGTAGGTCCCGTGGAGGGGACACAGGACAAGCGGGCCTCTTTTTCCATTGCCCTCGGTCGCAAGAGGAGGGGGGGTGGGGGGGTGGGCGAAATCAGGTTTCAGCAGGAAAGAGCCGGGAGCCTCCTGGCTCGTTTCTGTTAATGATTTCAGATCTCGGCCTCCTGTTTTTCTTTTAGTGGCAGGTAGGCCTTTGTTCCCTTCAGAGGAAGGCTTTGCTCCCAGAGGCTGGAATGCTCCTTTGCAAACCCAGGCGGCTGCTCCCGAAGAGGCCTCCTCCCCCCGGCACGCTTGCCCTGACCCGTGACTCGACTCAAGTCTGCCCCTTAATCCGCTTCTCTTCCTTCCCCTTGCCGCTCTCAGCTTTCTGAGTCTGGACCCACCTGTGGGGCAGCCCGAGGCTTCCAATCTTTTCCTTCCCCTCCAGAATGCCGGGCAGAGCCACAGGTGAATCTCGGGGGGAAACTTTGCCCTTCTCGACCCCCCCCAGATGAATGTTTTTGCTGCTGGGATCTAACAGGGTTGGTCCAAACGGACTGCGGGGCTTGGTGGGTCACCTGGAAGATGCGCCTGTCTTCACGTGGGTCCCCGTATGAAGCGGGTCAGGGAAGCAATGAAAACCTCACCCCAGGTCAGGCTTCAAACAAGACTTCGTAGACCAAAAATCTTTGGGAGAATTCCCTTACAAGTAAAAACCTTTGAAAACGTGCTGCTCCTTTGCTGGTATCTCGTTGTGTATTTTAGGAGGTGCTGTTGTGAGGTCCCAGGCAGCGAGGGAAGCCCATTGGGAGGCAGAGGGCGAGAGGGGATTGCACTTTGTGTCTGTGATGGACATTCTAGTTCTCAACTTATGACCACAGTTGGGATGAAGAATTTCTACGGTTGAGCCAGGCGGTCACTGAATGAGTCGCACCTGATTTTCTGACTTTTGCTATGGTTGTTAAGCGAATCACTGCAGTTGTCAAGTGAATCAGGAAGTTGTTAAGCGAAGCCACCTTCCATTGATTTTGCTTGTTAGAAGCCACCTGGGAAGTTTGTAAAGAGCAGTCCCACAGCCCCGGGACACTGCAGTGACCATAAACACATGCCAGGCACACATATTTTGACCATGTGCAACACTGTAAGTGAAAGAACCGGTTGTAAGTCACTTTTTTCAGTGCTGTTCCACCTTCGCATGATTGTAAGTCAAGGACTTCCTGTACAGCAAAGTAATTTCAAGGAGAAAGCTTTGCAAAAGGTCAGCCAAGGAATCAGAGTTTCTCTTTGCTTAGTTAGACCTCCACGGAGGTTAGTGCTGGCTGGTAAACCATCGTTTTCTTGGCTGCATCTAAAGTGAGTGGGAATTCCTGCAACTTTTCTAGATAGGGAAGGGCTACTAAAATTAATCTCTCTCTCTCTCCAGCTTTTAATAGATGGGCAGGCAGCTTTCCTGACCAGGTTTTTTGTGGCCTCTGGATGACACGGCCAAAATCAGTTGTGTGGTTTTTGAGTTTTTGAAAAAGCTAAAATGAGAAAAAAAATAGGTTCATTAAGTCGCTACTAAGCCTAATGCACGATTTTCAGCACCCAAAGGAGCTAATGCAACCCTGGGTTGTATAAATAGAGGCATAGAATCAAGATCCCACAAAGTATTAGTACTGCTTTATAAAACCCTAGTAAGACCATACCTGGAATACTGCAGCCATATCACAAAAAAGATGTTGAGATTTTGGAAAAAGTTCAGAGAAGAGCAACTAAAATGATCAAAGGCCTGGAGACTAAAACATATGAAGAATGGCTGCAGGACCTGGGTTTGGCTAGTCTAAAGAAAAGAAGAAATAGAGGAGACATTATAACAGTATTCCACTATTTGAGGGGTTGCCACAAAGAAGAGAGGGTCAAACTATTCTCCAAAGCACCAGAGGGAAGGACGAGAAACAATGGTTGGAAACTGACCAAAGAGAGAAGAAACCTGGAATTAAGGAGAAAGTTCCTAACAGTGAGGGCAATTAACCAGTGGAACAGCTTGCCACCAGAAATCGTGGGCGCTCCATCACTGGAGGTTTTTAAGAAGAAGCTGGACAGTCACTTACAGTCTGAGATGATATAGGTTCTCCTGCTTAAGCAGGGGCTGTACTAGAAGACCTTCAAGGTCTCTTTCCAGCTCTATTCTACTCTAATCTTTGAGCCATCTAATTTACGAAAAGAAATGGTTCAGAGGTAGAAAAGAAGGGAACAGATGTTAGATGTTAGAATCGGGGTGTGTGTGTGTCCACATGTATCAAGAAAGTCAAGGTGGCCCCTGAGTGACCATGTCCCTGCCCCTTGTTTGGTATGTGTTGCTCAAGAAGGCTCTACGGATGCCCTGCTGGAAAGCCAGGAGTTGGGGGAGGCTGGAGCACCATAGAGATAAAGGGTCACAGTTGTGATGGAGTGAATTTCTTTTTATAGCTATATCTCTATATCTTTATATCTACATCTAATCTATCTCTATCTCTCTATATCTCTATATAATTTTTTATAGGAACAGAGTTAGGGTTAGGTTCATGTATTTGAAAAAAACCCAATGAATAATAATTTATATCTTATCATAATATGTTAGTTAATTGCTCGACATTCTTCTTACTAATATGTGTTCAGTGCTATACATATCACGTTCCTTTCTCTCTAACTCGTTTTTCCTGCCATTGGAAAAAATTATCCCATGTTCTAAAGTACATTGAGTCTTCTTTCTCTTTTCTCTTTAGTATTTTTGGTAAGATATTCATTTTCACTGTTGCTATTCTCCCCAGCATTGAAAGTTGTAAATTTTTCCACTTTTCCAGATCCAATTGTATTTGTTTTAACAATTTTGCATAGTTGTCTTTTATTGCTGCACATCTTGCTGTTAAATAAATTAAATAAATAAAGTATTTAACATTTTTTGACTATTTGAAGGTGGGTTTTTTTTGCTAGTTGATTTTTTTGTTTTTCTGTTAAGTTTTTAGTTAACACTTTGGTCTTTTCTCTGTTTTCAACCCTGTCACTTCTCCAAATTCTTCTATTTTCTCCATAAGCTTAGCACTTGTTTCAAATAGTTCTTCCAATATAAAAACCAAATCATCTGCAAATGCTTGTAGTTTGTATTTTTTATCTTTTATCTCCAGTCCTTTAATTTCTATATCTTGCCTGATGTTTCTATTCAAAAATTCCAGTGTTAATATAAATAATAGTGGAGATGGTGGACATCCCTGTCTTGTGCCTTTTTTAATGTCAAAGTTTTATGTAAAATCTCCATTTACAATTACTTTGGCTGTTTGTTCATAATGAATTGTTTTGATGACATTTATAAAGTTTTCTCCAAAATCCATTTCCTCTAGTTGCTGGAACATAAATTGTCAGTTTACGTTGTCGAACACTTTCTGTGCATCAAGAAGTATTAAAGCCCCCTTGTTCCCTGGATGAGTTTCATAGTACTCTAAAGCATCTAGGATCATTCTTAAGTTATTTTTTTTATCTGTCTTTTAGGTAGAAAGCCATTTTGGTCTGTATGTATAAATTTGGTCAGAAATTTCTTTAGTCTTTCTGCTATTACTGAGGCGAAAATTTTGTAATCTACGTTTAATAGCGATGACAGGTAGACCTTGACTTACGACCACATAATTTCAGGGCTACAGAAGACAGTTGTTAAGTGAGTTTTGCCCCATTTCTTGCCACACTTGTTAAGTAAATCACTGCAGTTGTCACGTTAGTAACCCGGTTGTTAAATAGTTCTGGCTTCCCCGTTGACTTTGCTTGTCAGGCCACAAAATGTGGTCACATGACCCCAGGACACTTGAACCGTCATAAATACAAGACAGCTGCCAAGCGTCTCATAAATACAAGACAGCTGCCAAGCGTCTCACTTCTGATCCTGTGACCGTGGGGATGCTGCAAGGGTCTTAAGTGTGAAAAATGCTCCTAAGTCCCCTTCCTCAGTGCCCCCGTAACTTTGAACTGTCACTAAATGAACGCAGGTCAAGGACTATCTGTAAGGATTTCCACAGCTGATTCAGGTTCAGTTCATGAAATGGTTGCATCCGTAGAAAACGGGCGAGACCCTCCAGGAGGCCAGAATGATGGACCGGAGTGGCCTTCAGAGGTTGACACCCTGAGGCTTCTTCCTAGAGCTTCAGGGCTGTTTTCCCAACGTTTCGCTACCAGGCTGGGTAGCATCTTCAGTGGAGTTGAGGGGAGGTCCGTGTCGCTGTTCTGCTTATATGGGCTTTGCGTGGTCAGTAGGTCTTGTAGGTCAAGACCTACTGACCACACCCGAAGCCCTTCTAAACAGAAGAGCACGGACACAGACCTCCCCTCAACTGCGCTGAAGATGTTACCCAGCCTGGTAGCGAAACGTCGGGAAAGCAGCCCTCCAGCTGGGAGAAGCAGCCTCCGCTCTCAGTGCAGGTCCCTAAGAAGAGAGCAGAACAGAGTGACAGAGTTGGAGCGACCTTGGCGGTCTTAACCCTATTGCAGTCCTTAGGACGCCTGGCGCTTGGATCCCTCCACTGCCAGGGTGCAATAATGATACACTGTTTGATTGCACAAGTATAATACAGTTTCTGAATGTAAACCAGGGTGGGGAAAACAGGATGTTTTTGGCTCTAGGCTCACATAACATGCTAGTCTCTAAGGCCAGGTTAATGAAACAGCGTTACTATTTGCGACGGTGGCGAATATCCGTAGCCGTGTTACTGCATTACTGTGTTCGTGTAACATATTGTGTATCTAACGAATGAACCTGTTTCGGGTGACCACGAAGCCTGGTCCGAACGTTCGCAAACCTAGTTGATGTGTATGTGGACTCTGAATCCCAGGAGACCCAGCCAGCTGAGCCAAGGGCCAGGGGTTCAGGAAAACGGGGGGGGGGGCTGCTAGCAAGCGCCTCCTACTCCCCTCCCCCCCGACCCAGCTGACCCGAGGCTCAGTCCGGCGGTGCCAAGGCAGGGCGCTCCCCCGAGCAGCGGCCCCGGAGAAGCCACCTGACCACGGAGCGGGGCGGCGGGGATGCTTCGGGCTCCTCCCCGGCCCCTCCATTGGTTCCGCGGCAGCCCCTCGGGAGGCGGCGGCGGCGAGGCAGCGGCGGGGCCGGGCGGCGCTCGGGGCTCCCGCGCCCTCATGTAGCGCCCCGCTCCTGCCCCGCCCGCCCGCCCGCCCGCCCGCAGCCGGCGGGGTCGGGGCGGGGGCGGCCATGGGCAACGCGTCCCGCAAGCGCCGCGCTCCCGGCGCCCGGCCCTGGGCCTTCTGGACCTTCGCCCGCGCCCCCCGCGCCAGGACAGGTAGGGCCGGGCGGGCGGGACGGGCGGGCAGGCGGCGGGCGGGGCGGGGACTCGCCGGGAGGGGCGCCGGGCACTCGGGGCGGCTCCTCCCGCCTTCCCGCGTCGGCAGCCCCTCGGCTCCCGGTCCGCCGGCGGCAGCGGGGTGACCTCGGCGCGCCTCCTGGGAAGCGCGGAGCCCGGGCGAGCCGGCGGCGCGGCGCTCGGCACGCGCTCAGAGGCCCTCTCGCCGGACGGCGGCGGAGCGCAGAGGCTGCGTTGCGGGTCCGCTTGAGCCCCGCGGGATCCCCGGGTCAGTTGGACGGCGGGCGGCTTCTGCCCCTCGGGGATCCCCGGCCGGAGCTGCCCTCTGCGCGGGCTCTCTGCCTCCCGCTGGAGCGGACGGGCTCCCCTCGGCCCGGGGGGGGGGAAATTTGAGTTGCAACCCCCAGAAAGTTCGGGCGACACCTGAAGACCCGGGGAGGCCGGGGGGGGGAGGGGGCCGCTGCCTTAGTCCTCCTTGCGGCTGCAGCTTTCCCTCCTCCCCCCGTCGCCGTTTTGCGTAAACGTCAAGCAGTTGTGCTGGTGCCTGCAGAAGGTCGGGGTCAAGTCATAGTCTTGGAAGTGAATTTTGACTTCCCCACACGGGGCTGCTGGGATCACTCAGCACGGTTTGTGCCTGCGTGTGTGTTTGTGTGTGTGTGTTTGTCTACTCTAGTTCAGTGTTTCTCAATCTTGGCAACTTGAAGATGTATGGACTCAACTCCCAGAATTTCCCAGATGGCATGGTTGGCTGGGGAATTCTGGGAGCTGAAGCCCTCCATCTTCAAGTTGCCACGGTTGAGATACGCTGCTCTAGTCGAGAAAAGATGCCACAGTTTGATCGTGTTTATATGGACTTCATCATAGACTATGGTTTATGAAGCACCACAGTAGGAGGAGCAGGATGTTGGATGCACCATGTTATGCGACTGGTTCACTGGTTAATAATTTTGATTTTATTGCCGACCAGCTGAACAGCAAATCCTGTGATTTGCACCTTTTGCATTATGCATGTGACATCACAGTGTGCTGTGAATGCATTCCCTCCATTCAGCAGCTGGATTTGCAGGTTACCTGAAGCCAGAAGGAAACGCAGCCAGCATCTGCTGCTTTGGCCTAATTGTATCCTCCCGATGCTTTGTGATTTTGGGGCCTCTGCCCTGCTCTGTACTTTAGACTGCAGACTTCAGGTGCTCATGTGCCCTGCCCTGCCATAATGGAGTATGTTGATGACAAAAATAGCTTTAATTGTTGTTATTTCATTTAATCCGTGTTGATTATATTTTATGGGTGCTAATCACGATGAATAAAAGGGAAGGCAACCCCGTCTCCCAACTGGCTAACTACATGTTTCACAGTTGTAGAGTCCTCCTAATTAGCACTAAGCTTTCTGAGTGTGAGAAATGCTGAGCCTTTGGAACATGAAGCTGTGGGTGTTTCCCCCTCCCAGCCTGGTGGGTTGGCCTAATGAAGCACCAGAGGTGGAGGAGGCTCTAGGTTTTGGTCTACTTACGGTCCCGTGGTCGGACCGCGTGCTCCGGAGAGGTGAGGGTGTTATTTTGCTGTGTTATAATTGGCTGCTGCTGCTGCTGCTGCTGATTAAGAGAAACCCTCACACATGAAGTTTCCCCACAAAACAAACACACTTCGTTTAGTTTGGGTTAAGGCCTATTAATACCCCCAGCTTGTCTTTATTTAATAAGAAAGTTGTTTGATTTTTATTCAGACCTTAGGATGATACCAACACCCCATTTGATCCAGATGTTGGGTGTTTTACTGATGTAACATTGGGTTTGCCTGCTTTCAGTGAAATAGCTCAGCAGCAGCCTCCTGTTCCAGAGAGCTTTGGTGCAAGTGCAAATTCAGCGTCACCCACATTTCTGCAAGGCATAAAGATTGAGGTGAGCTCAGGCAAAAGAGACCCCCAACAGGTTGTGCCAGTTTGAGCACTTAAGCAGGGTGGGCTTTGGAGCCTTTCCCACAGGACAGCCAGTGCTCCTGCATTAACCTGGATAACTTGATTTCCTAGCCAGCTTTGCAGATTTATCGCTTGCCAAGCTCTTCATCTGCCCAGCTGCTAAAATAAGCCCTACAGGAAAAGAGAAACAACAAAGTTAAATGTTGCACAGCCTCTGTGTCTGGACAAGAATTAGTCTGCTAATTTCCCCCAGTTTTGTCTGTAGTCATTATTGTCCTTTGCTGTGACAATCAATCTGCAGCTAAACATGAACCAGATTAAGTCCTGGATTTCTGGCTAATATGATTTATTTTCTGATGAGTTTTTTTTATTCTGATTTTTGAAAGGAACATGGTTTACTAAAACTTTGAGGGTACATCTTTCCCTACATTTTTTTCATTCTGATAAAAGGTTCACTTAATGATTGGGTTCCTAAATTAGGCAGTGATACACTTCACTTAACAAATTGAGAAACTACAGTTGGCAGCTAGTAATAATATGCAGTGCTTTTTTTGTAAAAGAAAAAGGTGCCGGAACTCACATGTGTCATACAACCTGCCTTGCCTACCCTACAAGGTTTCATCCAAAAAAGGTGCCGGAACTCCGTTCTGAGCGTTCTATGAGGAAAAAAGCCCTGATGATATGTAATAATAGTAAGTAATAAAGGTTCAGACACTGTGCTCAAGTTTACAAATCACACAAACTACCTTGTGATGTAATGGCAGTGTGTTACACACCACTCCTAAAAGTCAGGTACAAACCCAGCTGCTCTATTTGCTCAACCTACTAGCTCTTAAATCTTGGTTGCTTTGGGTTGGGTTTTGTGGGCTAGTATTCTGTCCAACCTCAGCCTGGTTGGTTAGCTTAAAGTTGAGTGCATTGTGCAAATGCAGACAATGGATGGAAGCTGTGTGAATGTAGCCACAGCCACGTAGGAATTCAAGCTGCAGGAGTTTGCCCTCAAAACGTGGTTTTGAATGTGGTTGGGGCGGAGCTGGTTGCTAAAGTAGCAGATGAAATGACTATGGAGGTGGGGCCAGATTCCAAAGCCCCCCTCCCAGGTCACGGAAGAATGTGGCAAGCCAGGAGGTGCCAGGGAGAGAGAAACTTCCTAAAAAAAACCTTCCTGACAGTGAGGACAATTAACCAGTGGAACAGCTTGCCCCCAGAAATCATGGGCGCTCCATCACTGGAGGTTTTTAAGAAGAGGCTGGACGGTATGGGTTCTCCTGCTTGAGCAGGGGGCTGGACTAGAAGACCTCCAAGGTCCCTTCCACCTCTATTCTGATTGATTGAGAATGGAAAGGAAATAGGAAAGGTGTGGGAAAGGCCTTACGGGATTAACTTGGTGCTTAGTTCTGAAATAGGTGACTGTGTTGCAGTTTCCAACTTTTTCCTCCTCCAGATGCCCAGGGCAACAGGCTGGTGAAAACGCTCTCACGCATAAATGCCATGAAAAGGGAATCTCGAACTCAGTGGTTGCCATGCTGGCTAGGGAATTCTGGGAGTTGAAATCCACAGGTCTCAAAGTTGCCAGAGGTTGGGAAACGCTGCTTTGTGTCAAGGATCCTGAAAGTGAAGCCCAAGGGACAGAGGAGCCACATTCTCCCCCCCTCCCCGCTTCACATTTTAGATGCTTTAAGGTCCTTTTGGGCACCAGGGACCGGTTACAAGGCGAGAGGCTTTTCCACGGACCGGAGGGGGGCTGGTTTTGTGTGCTGCCTGCATCCCGTGGATGGGGCTTTGCTTGTTTGTGTGGACTGGTTGCTGGCATGCCGCAGCCCGGTACCAGTCCACGGACCGGGGGTTGGGGACCTCTGCTTTAAGGTGCCTTGAGGACAGACCCCTCCCATTCTTTTTCTCTTTGAGTTTTCAAGTCAATTTTGGCTTCTGCTGGGCCCTCAAACAAGTGCCTGCTGTTTTCTGGGCAAGATTTCTAGACATGCCTGCACTTTCCAGCCAGCTGGGAAGGAGCCCCAAGTCCCCCCAGATGACTTCTAGGGCAGGATTAGAACTGAGGATCTCCCAGCTTGAAATTCAGCACCTTTAAGCATGACATCACACTGGCTGTCATAACTTATTCTACATATTTAGGTAACATTACTGAAATCAAATTCATATTTACATTTGATGCCACAACTCCAGTGAAATGCCTTGCCAAAAAACAGGAATACAAACTCCTGCTTTAGAAGTGTTTGGGGGCGGGGGCACATAGGAAGTCCAAAAAGTCAGGATGGCATCTGCAACTGTGCAAAGTTCTTCCCTTTTCTTTAGATGGAGTTTTAATTGCAGAGTTGCAGCTGCTGCTTTGATTTTATTCCCTCCCCCTCTCCCTCCCCCCCATTTAGTTAGCACCTGATCTCATGCGTGGCTCCAGAATCTTGGCTGGAAACAGGCAGAGTTTATTTTTCTTTATTTCATAGTTCCGGCATATTCCGGTGGGAGAGAAAGGTCTTCAAATCGATCCATTGATAAAGAGCAGTGTTTCTGCAACTCAGCCACTTTAATATATATATACACGTCAACTGCCAGAATTCCTCAGCTAACCATGCTGGCTGGGGAATTCTGGGAGTTGAAGTCCACACATCTGAAAAGTTGCCAAAGCTGAGAATTATTAAGCTTTGTGACATAAATTGTTTGTCCTCCTAGCTCCTGAATGTGCAGCAGCCTCTGCTGCTGGAGGACCCAATCTCTGGAAAGTTTTATTGGTAGCAACACAGAAATGCTTTGTGTTGCCTTCTCCCCCATATTAGTCTAGCCTACATCTCTTGGATCCAAACACTAAATCTGCCTGCCCTTTACAGTATGTAGCTTCCCCACCCACATCACATCAGATCAAAGCTGTTACCCAGCTGGCACTCACCCTTAAGTCAAACATGACTTCAGGGGTTGGCATGCAAAAAACAGGCGGCATCTGGTGGCACCATTTTCTCCAAAGGCAAAACCTTTGAGGACCGGTGCAAGTAGCCCTCTTGGGGGCAGAATCCAAGGCAGCGCATGGTCCTGCCAACTTAACCAACCCGATTTAATTCTGGAACGGACAAGGCTCCCCTGCAACTAACAAACCGAACAAACCGAATGGGGGACATTCATCCCCTCTTCATCTTCATCTCACCCTAAAGATGTTCTTGGTGATGGTTTTTCCCCCCCTTCTTCTTCCACATCCGATTCTCCTAGACTGCCTGGATAAATCCAGTTTTCTTGATGAGATTTTTCAGATGTGATTCTCCACTGCCTCCTTCCTAGGCAGCCTTCCTCAACTTTGACAGTTCTGAGATATGTGGGCTTCAACTCCCAGAATTCCGCAGCCAGCCATCTTGTGCGTTCCTAGGGCTGAGAGTGGCTGGCCCAAGGTCATCCAGGCGGCCTCACGCTTAAGGTGGGACTGGAACTCGCAGTCTCCTGGTTTCTAGCCCGGTCCCTGTAACGACTAGATAAGCTGGCTGTCAAGTGAAGCTCTCCTCTCCTTAATGGAAAAGCTGAGCGAGCCACAAAGGCTCTTTTCTGCTTTTTTCCGTTTAGCCAAGTTTGCTCCCTCCCTCCCTCCCTCCCTCCCTCCTTCCTTCCACTGGGCTCCTGTTGGGGTATTTGCAGTGACACCCAGCTTAAAAGCAAAGGTTCCCTAGGAGTCTGTACCTGACTGGGGGCTGGGTGGGGGCGGGGGTGGGGGCAGAGGGTGAGCCAACTGACTGACTGATTCATAGGCAGGCAGGAGATGCCCAGGGAAGCTTTGGCACTTTGGTCTCCAAAGTCCTTGGCTGCTGATCTTGCTGGCCTGCAGCAACAAGGGGGTCCTTGCCCAAGGATATCGTGATGGTAGCGACCTCAGTGCCCCCTTCTCCCCACCAGCAGCGTCTGCAGGGGATTGACAGACAGCCAAGGTGGTGGCCGCCTTGGTTCAACGAAAGCCCCACAAAAAAGAGACAGAGCTTTGATCACCCCTCCTGGCTGCCATCTTGACTATGCCGACCATCCCCATGGACTCCCCTGCCCCCCACGGAGGCCCATGCCGGCTTAGCTTCTGGGACTCCCCTCTTGGCATAAATGGGATGGGAACTGTAGGGAGGGCTGACATGTTGGAAAAGCCAGGGGTGTGATGTGGGGAATGGCTCCTATTCTATCCCCCTCAGCCTGTTTTCCAGGTGTTTTGGACCTCATTCCCACAATGCCTAGCCAGCACTCCCAGCCAATGGGAACTGAAGATCCACACATCTGGGGGGCACCTGGTTGGGGAAGGTTTTTTTTTACCTGCAGTTGTGTTTTTCCAAACGGCAGAAATGCAGAAGTTTTGTGCTTGCTTTATAGTCCGGGCTTTTAAACGAGACTAATTCTTTTTCAGACACTGATTGGGGGCAGGGGGAGATTTATCTCCCTGGAAGTTGTACCCCTTGACCTGGAAGGAAGTCCATTCGTTCAACATAAATATGTAGTTGGGGCTGCTATGCTAATGCAGATGCATCCTTCTTGGGCTCAGAGACTTCAGGGGCCATTTAAAAAACTATTTAAAAACACGCCACAACTAACCTAAAGCTTCTCTTGGTGAATTGAGATAGGCGGTTCAGTTTTGTAAGCTTCGACTTGTCTCTTCATTTATGCTGCAAAGTTCTGTGTATTTTGTTTATTTAAGTCATATTTATCCCCCTCTTTAGCCAAATACTGATTTACATACAGCCAACTAAAAAATAAAGAGACAAAAGACATAGCACACAAGATTAAAGGGATGGGCAGGGAAGAGGAAATGCCTTTTAAGACAGATGAAGTGGACCCCCCCCCCCTTCCATTTCTCTTTTCGGCTGGGAAAGTTGATACAGGGAAAGGCTTTACTGTGACTGAACATAGGTTTTCCCATTTGGTCTGGAAAGAGGAAACGGGAATAATCCTTGGCTGTCATGCGGTAGATGGACCAATAATAAGAGAATAATAGAATTGGAGGTCTTGGAAGACCTTGGAGGTCTTCTAGTCCAACCCTGCAGTCCAAGCAAGAGACCCTATACCACTCTGGAAAAATGGCTGTCCAGTCTCTTCATGAAAACCTTCATGGTGGAGCACCTACAACTTCTGGAGGGAAGCCAGTCTATTGATTAATTGATCTCACTGTCAGGAAATTTCTCCTTAGTTCTAGGTTGCTTCTCTCTTTGGTTAGTTTCCATCCGTTGCTTCTTGTCGTGCCTTCAGGTGCTCTGGAGAATAGCTTGACTCCCTCTTCTTTGGGGCAGCCCCTGAGATACTGGAAGGCTGCTATCATGTCATCTCTAGTCTTTCTCTTTGTTAGACTATATCCAATTCCTTTTGGGAATTAGTTTTTTAGCCTCTGGTCCCATGATCAACTTTGTTGTTTGTTTCTGCACTCTTTCTAGAGCAGGGGTGTCAAACTTGCCACGTCACGTGACATGTCGCATATCCCGACTTTTCCCCTATTGCGCAGTTTTGGCATGACACATCTGGCCAGCGGGCCGGCAGTTTGACACCCCTGTTCAAGCATCTTTTTTCATAGTGGTGACCAAAACTGGACATAGTATTCCAAATGTGATCTTACCAAAGCAGTATAAATTGGAACTCACACATCAAATGATCTTGATTCTATCCCTCTATTAGTGTAACCTAGGATTGCATTGGGGGGTTTTTTGGCAGCTGCTGCACACAGCTGGCTCATATTTAAGTGATTGTCCACTAGGACTCCAAGATCCCTCCCACAGTTACTGTTATTAAGCCAGGTTTCACCTGTACCTCTACATTTGGTTTCTATTGCCTAAGTGTACAATCTGTACAATTTTATCTATGCTGAATTTCATTTTCTTAGATTGGCCCAGTGTTCAAGTTTGTTGAGAAATCAGATCCTTTGGTTGGGTTCTCTTTCCTTTTTTTCTGGTTTCACACATGGCCCCGAGCCTCAAAGAAATCAGGTTAACTGATTTGGGTGAGCATCTTGTGTACTCACAGCCCAAGTAAAATTTTTGAACCAGAATGCGCAGCTTTGCAAGAGACCAGCAGCTGTGCCGCAGTGATGTCACACACCATTGGGGCTGGCATGGTGTCCTGGCACCCGTGCTGAGAGGCTGCCGAGGAGAGAGCCAGGATGGTACCTGGAGGGTCTCTGGGCAGGCAGCTTTTTCCCAATTCACGTCTGCTCTGCCTCGATGTTTGCCTCAACTTCCCCTCCTGGCAAATCCTCCAGATGCGTTGAATTTGAGCTCCCCTCTCCCCAGTCGGTTTGGCTGGCTCTTGGACAGCTGCAGTCCAGCACCCATGGAGAGAAATGCTGCTCTTGGGATTACTCTGAGGAAGAGGGACCGACCAGGGTCTCTTGCTGGCTTTGGGGGATTTGGTTTATCCAGTGGATTCTCCTCTGGGCCCAAGTAGGTTGCTGCTGTTCTGGCTGGGTACCCCATGTGGGAAGGTCCTGGGCTTCCACAGCAGCCATTTCGCGCATGGGCACATTATGCCCCCTCTTACAGAGGCAGTGCTGATGCCCACAACTTGTTCTCACAAGTCCAGTTGTGCCCAGTAGCGAAAAAAGTTGGGCTCCCTTTTGCTAAGCCATGATCCATGGTTTATAAACCAAGGTGGCTGATTCCCCTAAGACGCTAAGTCCAGGGTTGGAGGCATCCGTCCCAAGCTCCTCTCTAAAGTTCAGTGTGACTGAAGGGGGAAATCATTTAACGCATGACTGGGCGGTAATCAGATTAATGAGATTCGATCTAGATTAAGGGTAAGTGGCGCCTGATTTGCTCGCCTCTCTTTCTGTAGCCTTGGAAGACATCTGGGCCCAAGTGCGTTAGTTAGTGCTCCGGGTGCAAGCAGGTGACTCCTGGGCCAGCATGTTGCACCTGTCAGAGAAGAGCCCAACCGGGACCCTTTGAGGCCTGTCAGCGTCCCCTGACAAAAGAGCATCCGATCAGGTGCCCTGAACCGCAGGGGTGAACCTCAGGGAGGAGGGGGGGAAACAGCCCCTGCCCAGCCCCATGGCAACCGACTGGAGGCCACAAAACAAAGGAATCTGCGTTGTGCTGCTTCAGCATTTTTCTGGCACCCTGTAAATGGGCTGGGGGCTGGGCTGGGGGCTCTGTTGCCTTGGGGGATGCCCAGCCACTTTCTGCCTACAGAGGGAGGAAAGGGGGGGGGGACAGCCCTGGCATTCGGGGCTTCAGAAACCAGGAAAATGGGGATCTCGGCTTGAAGATGAGAGCAAAAGAGGACAGTTGCCCAAGGGGGAAGCCTGGGCGCCACGCTGGGCCCTGCTGTGCCGCGTCCCTCCTCTCTCGCATCTCTCCAAGTGTGGGGCAGGAGGATTGGCAGCATTAGAATAGAATAGAGCTGGAAGGGACCTTGGAGGTCTTCTAGTCCAGCCGCCTGCTCAAGCAGGAAGACCTGTACCATCTCAGTCTCTTTTTAAAAAAACTTCCAGTGATGGAGCGCCCATGATTTCTGGAGGCAAGCTGTTCCACTGGTTGATTTTCCTCACTGTCAGGAATTTTCTCAATTCCAGGTTGCTTCTCTCTTTCATCAGTTTCCAACCGTTGTTTCTTGTCTTGCCCTCTGGTGCTTTGGTGAACAACCTGGCCCCCTCTTCTTTGTGGAATTCCCCAAGCTGGTGCCCTCCAGAAGTGTTGTGGCTGTGTTGCCCCCAATTGCCAGCTGGCACACTTGCACATGGAGGCTGCTGTACGGACGCCCAGCCCTGCTCAGCCCCTCCAGGGATCTTTTCTCCCAGCCTTCCCCGCAAGCTGATTGGGAGGATAAAGTGAAGGTGAGGAGGATGCTAAAGAACTTTGCTCTCTTGTCAATGAGGCTTGATGGGTTTTATTTATTTATATTTATTTATAGTATATGCCACCCATCTCACTGCCAAACGACTTTGGGTGCTGGGAACCTTGGCTCCTCTCTTGCCCACCCCAATGCCGGGGACGGCTCCCCTTTATCTGGCAGCCAGCGCCAGGGCCCAGATCTCCCCTTCCGAGGGAGAGGGCACTTGGGACGCTCGGCTTCCTCGCACAGGCACCCACCTGCCTTTTCCTTCCCAAGCGAGGGAGATGCCCACCGTCCCTCCCGCCCTAATCCCGCGGTAGGACTGCTGGCTGCAGAGCTGGGCAGGGCTGAACAGGCCCGGGAGGCCTCAGCCTTGTGCTGGTGACGGGGGGGGGGGGGGAAGGGGGCTCCAGGGCCTGGGCCAGCGATGAGGGAAGGGCCACCTGGGCAGGCACAGCAGTGCAGCCTAGGCTGGGAGAAGGGATCATGTGTGCGTGTGCAGAAGGTGGGGCTCCTTTATTTGCCTTTGGGCAAGGAGAACCTGATCCTGCCTCCACGTGGCACTCGGCACTCGGGCCTTTGCAGCCAGACGCTTCCTCCTGTTCTTGGGCACCACCCTGGGCTGTGCTTTATCTGGCAGGCATTGCCGTGGAAACTGGCACACCTCTTCGTGTGCCCTGCAGAGCTCCTTTCGGTTCTGACTGCCGTGACTATGCACATCTCTGACTTTTCAGTGCCGCCAGCGCCACAGTTGAGATTCCCGAGGGCCAGTTTGTGCTCTGGGAACTCGCAGACCACAATTTCCAGCCCTCTGTTAAGATGCAAACCTCCTGCCTGCTGCAGATACCGGCGGGAGCTGCTCAGTTTTAAATGTAACCTAGGCAACTGACAAGTCTTTGGTTTGTGAGAGAGCAGGAGCAAGGAAAAGGGTGCCTCTGAGCATGTCCAACCTGTGAGAGGGAAATGTTTTCTGAAGTAAAAAAGTGTGTGTGTGTGTGTGTGTGTGTGTGTGTGTGTGTGTGTGTGTGTAGGATACTGGATTCCAAAGGGCTTTTTTTGGAGTATTACAAGAGTATGATTAGGATTAGGAAAGAAGAAGAGACTTTTCACAAACTGGTAATCGGTTGAAGAACGGAAACGGGCACAGGCACGATTTGTCCTTACTGGTAAATATTTAGCCAGGAGAGTTTTTGATGATCTCTTTTGTTAGACTCACCTTGCTTCTTTCACAGCCTAGAACAGCCCATGTGACAAGTTAACTTTCTGGATTTTGCATCAGTAAAAGTGATTACTGGGCTTTTGATCACCGCCTGATGCAGGAAATCAACTGATGGTCACGTAGATCTAGAAGCCTTCCACTTTTGTCCGGAACTGGCCAGAAAATGGATTGTGGACAGCCAGGCTCTTTATTCTGATCCATTCAGCAAAAATGCACGAGAGATTTAAGACAGGCATTTTTCTGAGACCCGCCCCCCCCCAGTGTTTCAGAAAAGGGGGGGCTACCACTCAGTGATTTCTCTGGAAGCGGGCCAGTCCGCCACCCAAAGAAAGAGGAGAGGAGGAAGCTGAGGGCGCTCCCTTGCCCAGCCTGTTCTCCAGGAGCCGCCATTTTGTGACTGCACGCTTGAACAGCTTTGCCAAATTCCAGACGGGCCTCCCAGTCACGTCCACGAAGGGGCACCTGCACGTTTGTGCTGCGAGGAACTTCCTGCAAAACCAGCCTCTTCATTTGGCTGAAGAAGCACCGAAAGCGCGCTGGCCCCAGAGGGGCTGGGATGGAGTTTCTGGCAGAGTCTCAGCCTCCAGGCCTCTGAAGGGAAGCCCTGCAAAATGCCTTCTCGTGTGCAGGCCTGCATAGTTGGCTGATCATGTACAAGCACAACCTGTCCCATCCTGCTCAGGACTGAGCAGAGGAGGAGCAGCAGCAGCAGCAGCAAGGACCTCCGCTTCAGTTTGCAGCCCTTTGAAAATGTAGAACAGATCTGGGCCGTCAGACACTCTCCTGAGCTGCAGCCATTGGCAGTCGAAGCAGGGCCTGGCTGATCTCAGAAAGCACCCTTCAGTCCTGGGAAGGGGGCGTATGGGGTGTGGTGGGGGCCCTTGGACTCTGCTCAGTTGGCCCTCGATTAAGCAGGGGCCGATGGGCTTCCTTGCTACCCCTCGGATTTTGCCCGGCTTTGGAGAGGCGGCCACGGGCTCTTCCGCTCTGAGTCACGCGGGAGGCCTCCTCAGCCGATGTCAGCATCGGCATCTGGAAACAGGTGAAGGTGTCTCTGGCAGCCCCACTGGGTGGAGCAGGCCAGGCAACCAACTCCACAGAAGAGCAGAAGGGATTGAGATTGGCTCCAGTAAGCGAATCTAGCAAGTCTCTGCTTCTCCTTCTGTCAGGCGCAAGAAATCAGAAGGCAGAGTTAGGTCCAAAATGAGCACCGGTTTATTCCATGCTATCTTGAAACAAGAATCCGAACTAACGCTCAAGGCAAATTGGTGGCAGATAAGACTCAACGGAATTTGAGACAGCTGGACCTGGATCTCTTGTAGATGCAAAGGGACGTCAAACTGATGAGGCGCTTGACCCCTCCCTCAGGTTCCACCTGGTTGTCTCCTACCTCAGGGTCCCCAACCCCCAGTCCTGGACCACTGCTGATCCACGGCCACTGGGAACCGGCCATGCAAGCAATGGGCGAGTATGTGAAGCTCCATTTGTGCATGCGCTGGATTAGGTTGCCTGCACAAAACCATCGCCTCCCCCACTCCCTGCTGCCCCTGCTGGTCTGTGGAGCTGGAAAGGTTGGGGACCACCATCCTACATCTTCCCTCCCCCTTCTACCCCAGGGAATCAGGGAGGTGTTTGTTTGAGCTGCTTCTGAATGTCCTTATCACTTTTCCCTTCAAGAATGTTGCCGGCTCTTTTGCCTAGGTCAGGGGTAGGCAACCTCGGCTCTTTTATGACTCATGGACTTCGACTCCCAGAATTCCTGAGTCAGCTATGCTGACTCAGGAATTCTGGGAGTCAAAGTCCATAAGTCATAAAAGAGCCGAGGTTGCCTACCCCTGGCCTAGGTCAAGGTTCTTGCACGTCTCCACCAAATTCCTCCTGTTGGGAAGGGTCTTCAGGCAATACCCAGCGGAACCCGATTCAGACTGGAGGTTGCTCCAGCAGAGGGTGGCAGCTGGGCTGGGCTCTGGGGACTGAGGGGATGTTCCTCCGAGTCCAAGAGGCTGCTCTGCATCTCACTGCGAGCCAAAGATTTGGGGGACGTGGAGCAGAAGCAGATGGACAAGAAATGGGGAAAAAGTTCCAGTCTAGGAAATGGCGGCCAAGGTGGACTGGACTGAAGCGCTATTACAGTTTTGACTTAAGACCGGTCACTTAGCGACCGTTCAAAGTTACAGTGGACCCAGAAAAAGGGTCTGATGATCTGAATTCGAAATTCTGATCTCCAGGCCGCCTCTGCAGTCACATGACCACATTTTGGGTGTTTGGCATCGGGCTCATGTTTATGGCTATCTGCGGTGTCCTGTGGTCACATTATCGCAATTTACAATGTTTTTTTCTGGAATCTGCCATTCAGTTCTGGTTCCTGGCAAAAAAACGCCCTATGGTGAACAATGGGTTTAGCTTTACAATCACAACATTAACTTAACAAGGTCGTAAAATTGGGCACATGACCTGCTTTACAACCATTGCAACTTAAGACTAAAATTGTGGACTCAAGTAGAGCCTTGGTGGAGCAGTGGGCTAATGCCTCCTTAAGTAACACCAGCTGCCTGCAGTTAGTGCAGGTTCGCATCCCACCAGGCTCAAGGTTGACTCAGCCTTCCATCCTTCCGAGGTAGGTAAAATGAGGACCCAGATTGTTGGGGGCAATTAAGCTGACTTTGTAATAATGCCGCTGGGGGTGTGTGTGAAAGCCCTAATAAGCAGGCATATACATAGAATGAAGGCTACTGCTAAGCTTGTAAGCCGCCCTGAGTCTTCGGAGAAGGGCGGGATATAAATGGAATTAAAATAAATAAAAAAATAAATAAGTCAAGGACTACTTGTAAGTAACATCCAAAACCAGTGTGATTCAAACATGGCAAGTGAGAGAAAAGAGAAAATTGAATTGGGTGGTACAGTCATGTTGACTTCACAGAAAAGCAGAGCTGATCCAAAGCGGCTCTTGAATCTACTCCTTGACCTCAAATTCTTTTGCTTTGAATTAACTGAGAATTTCCTTAGCTGCTCTTATTCATTCGTGCAATTGTTCTCATGTGCACAATGCCTTTCTGAGAGCCACCAGCCCACCACTCAGTGATCGGTAGCTCCCTGCACCCAGGCCATCATCCTCTGTGCAAAATATTGTTAGATATGGAGAAACCAGCTTTCAAAGAGCATTGTTAGTCTGTGGCAGCAAAGCTGACAACTGTGGTTCATTGAAAACAAGCTGAAATACACACACACACACACACACACACACAGGGCAGTTTGGCGGGTCGAATCCTGAGTGCCATGTAGCAGAGTGAGCACCTGTTACTCATCCCAGCTTCTGCCAACCTAGCAGTTCGAAAGGACGTAAAAATGCAAGTAGAAAAATAGGGACCACTACGGTGGGAAGGTAACAGCGTTCCATGCGCCTTTGGCGTCTAGTCATGCCGGCCACATGACCATGGAGACGTCCTCGGACAAGCGCTGGCTCTTTGGCTTTGAAACGGTGATGAGTACCAGCCCTTAGAGTTGGAAACGACTAGCACGCGTTTGCGGGGAACCTTTACATACATACTTACATACATACATACATGTATGTGTGTGTGTATGTATATATGTGTATATGTGTGTATATATATATATATATATATATATATATATATATATATATATATATACATATACACACACACACACACACACATACATACATACATACACCATTAGAACATTTCATTAGATGCACTAATTAATTCTGAGAAAGTTTTTGTCTCCCTCACACCCAGACACAGCACACTGGTTGCGGAGCAAGAAAATGGAAATGCTAAAAGAAGAGGCCAAAAGATGGAGGCAAAATTACCTGTAGATAATAACCATAAACAACAGCAATAAAAGTTGGTCCGACATGCGGCATTTTTGCCTAGGCTTGCTCACACATGCATTGTGATAATAAATATTCCTCTCTCTCTCTCTGATCCATGAGAAGTAGGATCAAATTGCCCAGTATATTCCAGCTCAGCTGTTTTACCTAAAAATTGGTTTTGCAAGCCTCGCCCTCCATTGTGATGCTGAAATGCCCCCCTCTGCAGTTTTGAACGTACAGCCGCTGCCCGCGGCCTGTGCCAGATGTCCCGGCATTTTAGCTCAGCCACGCCGGGGTGAGACTCCAGCCTAATGCCATGTGCGAAGGCTGCTGGTTAATCATTGTCCACAGTTGACTGGCTGCTCCTAGGCCTAAAGATGCTGACTCCCTACTTCCATTTTAACTGTGTCCTGGTGCATTTCTTGGAGGGTTGCAGTAGAGGAGATGAGTAAGAGAGCAGCTTTTGTGGCGCTAGGAGAAGGGGGAGGAGGAAGCGCAGTTGTTTGCCTCATGGCTGTGGCAGACATCACTGCCCTGCACGCTTCCCATCCCCACCAGGCAGTGCTCCTGGCACTGGCCTGGAACCCAGATGGCTTGGGGATGTATTCAGCGGGCAGGGAGCCTTCTGGGATGAGCTCCTCGGCCAGGGGTAGGGAACCCTGGCTCTTTTATGACTTATGGACTTCAATACCCAGAATTCCTGAACCAGCCATGCTGACTCAGGAATTCTGGGAGTTGAAGTCTACAAGTCATAAAAGCCAAGGTTCCCTACCCCTGTCCTAGGCGGAGCTTCTCAACCTCACCAACTTTAAGATGTGTTGAACTTCAACTCCCAGAATTCAACTGTGCTGGCTGGGGGTTCTGGGAGTTGGTCCACACACCTGAGGTTGAGAAACATTATGGTAGGGGGCTCCTCCTGGGAGTCTTTGCTTTGAGGACCACTGGCCTTTCTCCCCTTGAAATGAGCGCGCTGGCATTTTGCTTTCTCACTACCCGGCAATTTGTGGATCCCAAACCAGTTTGCCAAACGGCCAGTCCAAAATGTTTAAACTTTAGCTTCGTCATTACAGTTTCTCCTGAGCACACTGGATGTTCTTCACCAGTATTTTCACCAGTAATCTCTTCGATTATTTCTTCTTGGGGTTCAAGGAATTATTGGCCATGTTTTGTCGAGAGCCCCAGTTCAAAGTCATCACTTCTTCACTCAGGTTTTCTGAAGGCCATACGGGACGTTACAAGTGGGAAAATTATAGCTTTGATAATACGTACCAATATTGCCAGCCTGATATTTCTGCACTTTAATAGTTTGTCTGGATTTGTGGTATTCTTCTTCCCAAGCTGCAGAAATAGCTGTATTTCACGGTGACGATTTCCATCCCTGTGATTACTATTTTTTTGAGCCTCGGAAGATAAATCAGTTGCCATTCCAGCTTCCTCCCCACCTGTTTATTCTGGGTTAGCTCTGTTTGCAGACATAACCTAATTTTTTTAAAATATTGAGCTTTCAACTACCCACATAGTGTTGTTTGAAGTTGTCTTGGGAAACTGCCGGCTAGGCTGAAAGGAGGAGTCGGTTTGGAGGCCTTGCACAGCCACAAGCAGTGTGAGGTTGACCTGCTTGACCCAGATCCATGACGCCTCCTTGGCCGGTTCCAGGGGAAGGCAAATGCTGGGGAGATTCTTCTAACCTGGGTGGCAGACGATAAAGTTATCTCTGGTTTTCATTATTCATAAGTGACTGGCTGATTGCGTCTGACGAGTTGTTAGTGTTCCTCCCAGGAATTTTAATTCCAGTGTCTTCTGGCTCAGGATTTTTCTTGCTATATTCTGCACCTAAATTGAATAAATAAGGGGACCATGTGCAGCCCTCCTTTCGTTGCTCCATGTTCTGTTTTTGGAGTGGTGAAGGAGGAAGTAAGGAAGTAACAGGACTCAAGGCCTTGTTTCCAGACACTCTCTCTCTTGCTACAACTGAAAATATTACTGTTTAAGGAGAAATGCTGCTTTTTCCTCCAGTCCTCCGAGGAAATGAACGAAGGGAAAAGTTTATGTTCCTCTGTGACTAACCTTGTTCCTGTCCAAACCACTTTCTCTCACATCATAGAACAGAGTCGAAGGGACCTTGGAGGTCTTCTAGTCCAACCCCCTACACCAGGGGTGTCAGACTCAATTTCATTGAGGGCCGCATCAGCATTGCGGTTGCCCTCAGGGGGCTGGGTGGGTGTGGCCAGGGTGGGCGTGGCCTACTGGGTGGGCGTGGCTAGAGTGCGTATGGCCTACTGGGTGGGCGTGGCCAGCTCTACATCGTTGGCATCAAGGGTGCCTATGGGGGCCTGGGCAGGAGTGGGACAGATCTGAGGGTCTCTGGCAGGAGGAGGGTCTCTGGGCCAGGGCCAAGGCAGTGGGGGCCGTTCCCTCACTGTTTCCAGGATGGCTTCGTGGGTCGCATGAAACCACTTCGCGGGCCGGATCCGGCCCCCGGGCCTTGTGTTTGACATGTCTGCTCTACACCTTTCAGACAAATGGCTGTCCAGTCTCTTCTTGAAAACCTCCCGTGATGGAGCACCCACAACTTCTGGAGGGATTAGGATTAGGATTTATTAAATTTATATGCCGCCCTTCTCCCTAAGGACTCAGGGAAGGGAAGCTGTTCCACCGACTTATTGTTCCCACTCTCTTTAAATAACCTTAAAGCAGCCAGTGGAAGAGCTCATTGTAAGCTCCATGTGCCCCTCCCCACCTTCAAACCCTCACCCCCCCAGCAGTTCTGCCTTCTGAGCCTCAGTGATGTGTAGAAGGGCGATCCTGAGTGGGACCCCCGCTCTTTCCGGGGTTTGCTGAGAAGGCAGTGGGGGGGGCTTTACTAGAGGGGAGACCTCCCCTGCTTAATGGGAGCCAAACCTGAGGGCAGTGGCTGAAGAGGGAGTCTTCGCAAGCCCGGCCTGGGCCCTGTGAAACGTACAATGGCAAACCAGAGACTTTGGGGTGGAGTTGATAATTTGTTTCATGCCCCACTTTCCCAGCAGCCATTTCTCACATTTTGAACCTGCCTATCTCCCTCACAGAGGGACTCTGGGCAGGGTACCAGTAAAATATTAAACACAAGAACAGCGGGAGAGAGAGAGGGAGGGGGAGAGGGGGGGAGAGAGAGGGTCTCTGAAGCTGAGGTTCAGTCCAGCCTGGGTTTTCCTCTCCCTCCCTGACCCAAACACTCCTTGTCTCGTGGTGGACCTGGCGTGCCCTCACCCGAGTCCATTTGTCCAGGGTTTGCTGTAGGCACCTTTTGTTTTTCTTGGTAGCTCAGATCCTGCTGTGGGTCCAAGCCAGGAGGAGTTCTGTGACGCTCTGCAATTAGAGGCGGGTGGGAGAGTTTGGGCAGTGGCAGGGGCTCGGCCCGATGGCTTTTCCTTGAGATGAGACTTGTGGAGGCGACACGGCAACCACACTTCCTGGGAGAAGCATGTGGCGGATGTTGGTGCCTGTTGTTGCCACAACTCTGGAGGCTTTGAAAGAGCATCCCTCCCCACTGTTGTACCTGCGGGTGTCTTGGATCGCCATTCTCCAGCTTCTCAGAAGCAGAGCTCAAGAACGGCAGGGTGATGATGGAGATTGTAGTTGAACATATTAGCCGGCTGGGAAGGATGCATCAGCCCAGCGTTTCTCAACCTGGGTAGCTTTAAGGTGTGTGGATTTCGTTGGCTGGCAAATTCATAAAAGGTAAAGGTAAAGGTTCCCCCGCACATGCGTGCTAGTCGTTTCCGACTCTAGGGGCCGGTGCTCATCTCCGTTTCAAAGCCGAAGAGCCAGCGCTTGTCTAAGGACGTCTCCGTGGTCATGTGGCCGGCATGACTGGACGCCAAAGGCGCACGGAACGCTGTTACCTTCCCACCGTAGTGGTCCCTATTTTTCTACTTGCATTTTTTTTACATGCTTTCGAACTGCTAGGTTGGCAGAAGCTGGGACGAGTAGCAGGCGCTCACTCTGCTACTCATGGAGTTTATTTATTGATTTAAAACACAACCACCCATCTTTGCAACCAACTCTGGGCTGCTCCCCAATCAAAATGTAAAAACAACATAAAAACATAATAAAACTATAAAATTAAGCAGATTAAAAACAACAAAAACCTTGAACCGAGTCACATAGTTTGTTATCCCAGCATTTAGTGGAAAAAATCAAAAGCTTTATGGAAGGCTAGGAGGGCTGCGGCCTGCCAAACTACAGGAAGCAGAGTCCTCCATGGGTCGAGGGCTGCCAGGGAAAAAGCCGACTCCCATCAGAGAGCAATATTTATGGGGGAGGGATGTGGAGGGTGTCTACCCGATCTGACCTGTAGGACAGGTAGATGTCCTTAGGGAAAGGTGGTCTGCAGACCTGGCCATGTGCTCTGCAGCCTTCAAAGGTGGTAGCAGCACCTTGAATTGGAAGGTGGAAGCCAGGCAGAGTTGAAATCAGGAGGAGGGGATGGAGGGAGGCAGCTTTGAAGCAAACACTCAGAAAAGGTTTTGTAAATGGAAGGTTTTGTTGCCATGCATCTCGCAGGGCCTGAGCAAAGCTGCTTTTCCCCCAAAAGGCAACTGGACTTTCTTGGTGTTCTGCTTCTCATCCAATAAGGTTCTTCAGGTCTAACTGACCGGTGGGGAATGGGAAGATTTATATCTGTTAACACTATGAGGGTCGGTCATTAGCCCTCTGGGAGTCGTTGAGGCCATTTGGGGGCCTAATCTGTATCCTTGGAATCACCTGGATCATTCCATTCCCTGCCACTTAGTCAGAACTGAACAAGCTTCTTGGATGAGAAGTGAAATGTTCTCAAGGAAAGACACCAAGAAAGTCCAGTTGCCGTTGGGAAAAAACACTTTTGGGACAACCGTGACTTGGATGGTTGAGAATCTCCATAGCCATTGAGCATTCCAGTTCTTAATTGCTGGTGGATGAGACCCATTTGCAGAAAGACATACTCTGCACATGTGCAGAAGATAAGATGTCCAGCGTGTGAGCTCTTTGGCTGTGCAGGAAGCCACTAATGTTTTTCACCAGGCAACACTAAGACGCCAGCGTGACTGGCGGGGGAATTCTGGGAGTTAAAGTGCGTTTGCAGGGGGAGTCAAAGAATGAGTGAACAAATGAAAATGAATGAATAATAAGTTTATTGCCGCTTTGAATGTACACTAATCGGCATACCTTAAAAAGAAATTTCGTTGCATTCAGCTCTCAAAGGGTCACCAAGACGACAGCTTCAGCTGTGTGCTTTAAGCCCCCCCCCCTCCTTCTGCCCTCCAAGCCCTCTTTGGGCCTTGTCCCAAGACTGGTCCTCCTGGGGGGTGGGGGGGCCCTGCTTGGGAGGAAAGGTCCATCTTATCCAGGCTCTGCTGTGGGTATGTGGACTGTGGGGGGCCGGAGGAGAGGGTGGTGCAGGAACCGTGGTGGTGGGGGGAGAGCCAGTTCTAGCTGCGTAGCATAGAAGCTGCTCCCTTGGGCCAGTCCTTCCTCAGCCCAGCCTACCTCACAGGGTTCTTGTGCTGGGGATGAGGGAGTCCTAGCTATGTGGTCCGGTAACCCTGAATGAAAGATACAAACCAACGAAATATTCTGCTGCTGCATTCTGCCAGACCAGCATTAAGGGGCAGCAGCAGCCCATGTCCTCTGGGCCCCCTCCCAGCCATTGGTGTTGCAGACCTGCTGTCCAGAGGCAGCTCCTCCGAGCCGCATCCATTCCCACCGTCCCCGTTTTGCATCCAAATTTGACTCAAATCAGTAGGAGAAAAGACGACTCGTCCAATCCAGCCACAGAACCGCCCCGCCAGAGCTACACGCTGGTGCTGCCCACCCACCATGCCTCCCCCTTCCCCCCAAGATTAAATAACACCCCAAAGGTCCTGTCGATCTTCAGTAAAATCCCACGTGCAGATCAATGATCCATTTGGGGAAGCCATCTTCCTCAGAGATCAATCTCCCCCTGGGTCCGCCATGCCTGCTCCCTTGCTCGGGGCCCTTTGGGCCAGCCAGAGCGTCTCCCTGTGCTGGGCGGCCTGGGCTCTGGGTCTGGGGAGTCCGAGAACCCGACACCCTTTGCCCTGCTGGCCCTGAGTGCACATCCTCTCCCTGCCCTGAGCCCCTTGCTTGCAGGGGCCAGAGGGGGATGCTCTGCTCCCCGCATGCTCGTCCTCCCTTTCTGTTGGGGAGCCCCCGGGCCCAGCGGTCCCCTCCTGCCCCCCCGGGTCCCTTTTGGCCGCTGGGAGGGGCGGCTCCCTAAAGCTGCTTTCTTAAGAGCTGGCAGAGTTAGACCTGCGTCTTACTCCCATCTTTCTGGCCGAATTTGTAGAACTAAGCTAGGCAAACCTAGGATGAGTATGTTGTGGGAACCAGCCCATCACTTTAAATCCTCAACTTACGACCAGAATTGGGACCAGAATTTTTGTTTCTAAGCAAGGCAGTTGTGAGTGCGTGATCTTTTTTGCCATGGTTCTTAAGTGAATCACAATCACAATTATCAAGTGGATAATTGGTCCTTAAGTCAATCTGGCTCCCCCCCTCCATTAACCTTGCTTGTCAGAAGCCAGCTAGGAAAGTCACAAATGACATATGTGTAAAGATTTTTTTGTTTCTTCGTCTCAGAAGCATCACGATTAAAATGAGGCATACTATCTGACATAACATTTAAAATATAAAATACAAAATTAAAATATGTACAAATTAAAACAGATGTTTCCCAGAAGTAATAAAGTTGGGATATAAACAAATAAATACATGTCAGTTGCCAAGCATCCAAATTTTGATGACATAACCACGGGGATGTTGCAACGGTCATAAATGTGAGGACTGGTTGTAAGTCACTTTCTTCAGTGCAACACATAAGTGGTTGTAAGTTGAGGACTATCTGTATCGGGACAAGCTGTCATACGAATACAGTAGTTCTGGTTTCTTAGTAGGTTCAGCATGTTGTGCGAACTTGGCCGCCTAATGCTGGCTGCCTGCCTGGTGGTCCAAGACCGGAGAAGCCGCTCCGTTTTTGGCACCTCTGAATTGGCAGGTCACATACCGGCTGGTGGGAAGCAGCTCATCCGACGATATTGGCCTTTATACTAATCAAGCGGCTCTTAATTTTAATACGGACTTTGTTTGCAATGTTCCCCAACACGCTCGACTAGATTCCTCCGGTAACCCATTTCCTGGCTCTCCGCGCCAATTAATCCAAAAGGAAAGACGAGCCTAACCGAGATTAGCAGGTTGGGCTGCAGCGACCGCCGGGAGCGGGGACACGCCAGCATACAGCCGCACCGCGGCCGCCGGCCGGGCCGAGCGGAGGCTCGCAGCGGAGCTCCGCGGGCGCCGGGCGGGCTGTGTGCGAAGCCCCTCCCCCCGCTGTCCCGGCGCTGACCTCGAGGACGGCGACCCCCCCCCGTGCGGCTGGCCCCTCCTCCCGCCGGGGAGGGCGGCGGCGGCGGCGGCGGCGGCGGGGGGGGGGAGCAGGAGAAGGAGGCGAGCCGGAGCAGCCGCTTTGCGCTCCCGCCGGCCGGAGCGGGCCGGGGCGGCGGGATGGTGGTCTTGCTCGGGAGGAACCTCCCTTCGCTGCTGGCGCTCTTCAAGAAGAAGGGTGAGCCGGCCGCCTCCGCCTCCGCTTCGGCGCAGCAGCCCGGCGGGGGGGGGGGGGGGCGCTGCGCGTGAGAGGCTGGGGCGCGACGGGGCGGGGGCGGGGGCTGCTCGGGGCCCTGGGATCTTCTCTGCCCCCCCGAAGGAGACGCAGACACGCGGGGGCGGCCGGGGGTTCCCGCCGTTCCCCCTTCCTCCAGCGCCCCCGCCCCGCCGCCCATCGTCGCCCTTCTGGCGGCGGGCGGGGCCGGGGCGGGCGGGGCGAGGCGGGCGGCCTTGGGGCGGGGGCTCCCTTCCCCTCCCCCCCCCCGCCAGGCTCTTCCAGCCCCGGCCTTGCTCCCCCCGGCTTGCCGGAGGCCGGGATGGGCCGGGCGTTTTCCGCCCTTGGGGTGGGGGCAGAGCCCGGTTCGCCCCCCGCCCGCTCCCTCCTCGGTCGGCGAAGGCCCGGCCGTCCAGCGCTGCTCCTGCGCTCTCGGGCCCCTCCGAGGCCGGGCCAGGCGCCGAGTGGGCGCCCTGGAGCTTCGGGGAGAGGCTGCCCTCGAGGTGGGCGCCGGCCTCTGGAGGGAGAAGCTCCGGCGGGCCGATGGCGGGGAGCCGGCTGCGGTCAGACGCTTGGGCGCCTTTGGCCCCTTCGGGAGCCCCTCGGCGGGGCCGGGAGAAGCTGCCCGGGCAGGGTGTGTCCGCCTTCCTGACTGAAAGATGCGTGGACTTCAGCTCCCGGGGTTCCCTTGCCACCTTTGCTACTGGGGGAACTCTGGGAGATGAAGTCCAGCACCTTTAAGTTGCTGTGATTGGAGACGGAGGATTGATAGATGTAAAACCGCTTCTCAGTTAATCTGGATTCCCAATGATTTTGTGGATACATAAACATAGTTTGTCGGACGATCGTAGTTTTAATGACGGCGACGGTGGTTTCTCATTGCCGCCCTTTGAGATCTTTATGACTTTGCAAGTCTGGGGATTTTTGGTGGCTTGAGCTTTTCAAGGTCAGCCGTACTCAGCTGGGTACGAGAATAGAACCGATGAAGCTTCTTGGATGATGAGAAGCTATGCGTCTTCAAGCAAAAAACCCAAAAAAATCCAGTTGCCTTTTGAAAAAGAAAACGCACCTTTGAGACTCAGCTGGGTGCTTTCATTTCGCAAGTTAGCAACCTTTTGAGTCCCTAAAAAGTATTTTTAGTTTTAATTGTGAGGGTTACTGCACATTGCGGTGCACAAAGTTGTAGCATTGTTAATCATAATTCTTTTTAGTTTTTCAGAATTTCATTAATGGATTGTAACTAAATATATTGTGCAGTTTTTAAAGAAGTAAAAAATCATTGTAAAACTTTTAAACATAATTTAAATATCAGGAACAATATTTAGTAAAAAATAAGATTGTAAACTATAATTATAAATTGCCAGGCATTCTATTAATAGTACTAGAAGTTACTCTTGATTTTTAAAATCTTATAAATTTGAAATATTAAAATGTAGAACATAGACGATATTTATGTACACATTAAAATGTACATAAAGTGTAACCAAAATTTTGGACGTGATATAAATCCATATATGAAACTGTAACCTGGAGAAGTTTTGCAAATACAGTTAAATTCTGTGTCGGATTTACTTTTAAGATATAAGATACTATTTTAGACATCCAAGCATGCAGAACTCGCACAGTCAGCTCAGTTCCCTTAATAAGTTGCTTCAGTAGTCAGTGCCACACCATCCTTAAAGACGTAGTTAATTGTAGTTTTTCATTCCATAATTAGTTAAATATAGCTCCATGCATTTATGTATTGAAAGAAGTATGAAGAAAAAAGGTTTTATTTAACATGTTTGTTAACTGCCCCAGTCATGTAATTCTGAGATTATACATGACTATGAAAAAACAAAAATGTATAAAATGAATAAAATAGATAAAAGAAGCCGCGCCAGCATTCAAATAGAGGTGGATGCCTGATGAAATAAGACCAATAACAAATCATATGAGAAGGGGGTCCTAATGGTTGGGCAGGCGGGGAGCACATTGCGTTAAGATCCAGGTCCCATGAATTTCACAAGGAGCCCTTCTCAAAATAACAGAAGGATGGACAAGAGTGGACTTCTCCAGGCAGTGCCAGATGGACTTCAGTGTTGTGGTAACTGGAACCCTGAGTTGGGCCTGAGAGGAACCTGCATGGACTTCAAAATTAGCCAGGGAGGGGCTGATCCTAGCAGACTTTCCACTGGGTGCTGGACTAGGTGAAGACCCAGTTGGGTCCAAAGGTTGCCAACGCAGACTGGTTGCAGTGGTCCAAGGGGTGGTGCCCGGGTGCTGCCCACGGCTGGGATGCGATTCCCTAGGTGGGAACCCCTGAGAACTTGCAGTCAGAAAGAGC
Source organism: Vipera berus (assembly GCF_964194415.1). Lineage (NCBI taxonomy): Eukaryota > Metazoa > Chordata > Lepidosauria > Squamata > Viperidae > Vipera > Vipera berus. Next base: position 24,618,577 of record NC_138212.1, on the reverse strand, counting down.
ACAGCCACCTTTTGCTATCTGATTGCCGCCTTCCAAGGATTGATGCCTTGGCTGAAGCCGCAGTGCCAAACCGGAGAACACAACTCCCGTCATTGGGGGCCACCCAACTGGGGGCGGGCAGGGAGGCAGGACATGGCGTGAATTGCAGCCTTGCAAAACACATGTATCTACTTGTGTCCAAGTAGGATATTAAGTACCAAGGGTGGCATTGCATCATCACACTGTGATGCATCCTTTGTCATTTTCAGATGACTGCGGTTTGTACCAAGTGCCTGCGGGTGATGTGAATTGTGGTCTAATCCATCTGAAGAGTTCCAGGTTGAAAGAGGCTGAATAATTGCAAAGTTAAATTCTATACCCAAAATGCTGTTTTGTCTTCTGTGAAGGAGGAGAGTCCCTCTGATGCCCAAATTGCCTTGACTTCCGGAGGCAGAAGGAGGGCGGGGGCGGGGGAGGCTTGCTTGCTCTGCTTGGCTTCTGGCTGTTTCATCCTAGGAAGGAGGAGAAAGGAGCAAGGATGCTCAGGAAGGGAGGCTCCATCAATATTGATTTTGTAAAAGGAGAACCAGATTGTAGAGAGGGAAGAGGAGAGCAAGTAAATGCCAAGTCAGCACCTTCAGTGGGGTGGGGGGAGAGACGGCCTTCCTGTCACTCCTGGAGTTCAGACAGGCAGGATTGTACTGATCTCCCGTTTTCATCCACATTATGGCTGCTGCAAACAGTTCTTGGTGGCAGCTGCCATCTAAATCTAACTTTCTTTTAGGGAAAAGGCACACAAACAGACGCAGCCCAAGAAGTGCACAATTTATGGGCTTTACAGTTGATGCTCTCGTCCTCAAGACACTTCAGTTGTCTCCCTTGCTAGCCTTGCAAGTGTTCGCACGAACAGGACTGTGGAGCCGCTTTTCCATGCTCTGGTTCAGAAGCACTCAACCTTATATAGGTAGTCCTCAAGTTACAACCGCGACTGGGGCTAGCGTTTCCATTACTAAGCAAGTAAGGCAGTCGCACCCAATGTTACGACCCTTTTGCTACGGCTGTTAAGTGAATCACTGCAGTTGTTAAGTGAATCATGTGGTCGCTAAGTGAATCAGGCTTCCCCCATTGACTTGGCTTGTCAGAAGCTGCCTGGGAAGGTCACAAATGCTGATCACCTGATCCTGGGATGCTGCAACCATCATAAATACGTGCTGGTTGCTCAATGGGCAAACTTTGATCACGTTACCATGGGGATAAGTGCGAGGACCGATCATAAGTCTTCCCCCAGAACATCAAATGAGGGCTAGTCAGATGGCTGCAGGCGGGGGACCCCTGCCCTGCCAGAGGCTGAGCCCTCGCCTGGGGGCCCAGACTTACCCAGGGAGAAGACCTGAGATTTGAACTTTGGCCCCTCCGGCTGAACAGCGGGAGGACCGGCCTCAGAGACCCCCTTTGGGGCTTGGGGTCAGAGCAGGTCATGCTGGTCGGGGACCTGCCGTTTGTCCGTGTCCTTCATTGCCTTTGCCCCCAGAATTGCCAGACCTCAGGACCTCTTTGCAAAGCCATGATTGGTTGTTCTGGGAGGCGGGGGAGGGGGGGCATGGCCTGCCTTGGTCCAAGGGGTTGCGAGGAATCGGACACAAGACTAAACAACAGCAACTACAAGGATGGTCCCCGTCTACTTTTCCATGGCACAGCCAACACCCAGCTTTAAGCTCCAGCCTTGTCATCAACTCCAGGGAAGATGATGAGAGGTTTGTGAAATCTCAGCCCAGACAAGGTGATCAATTGTCTAAGCGCTCCTCAAAGATCAGATTAAGAAGGAGGTTGTCTTTTTAAATAACATCCAAACAGCTATTAAGAGCTAGGTGGGTGGCAAAGACGGTCTGCCGATTCCTGGGAGGGCTGGGCGTGTGATGGCACAGGGCGAAAAGGGGTTGTTTCACACAGGGACTCTTCTCCTTTGGGTCTCTTTCCGTCTAGTCTTTATTTTGGACCCTTGAGCGGGCAGCCCAATTTGCGCAACGTAAATTGGACTGATTGGTCTTGTGCAGATGCTGGGGTAGCGCAGGTCTGGTTTTTGGCTCCCCTCCAGCGAGTCACAAAAAATATGCATACATAAATACTGTTAGCATTGTAGTATCAAATTTGATTTTTATTTTATTTTTTTTGCAAGAAAAGAGGCATAGAAAATAGTATAGAAACGGAAACAATTTCAGGGAGGGGATGCGCAATCAAAACACTGCTTGCCTGTGCTTTCATGAAAGGAAAAGCTAATTCGGATCTTGATAAACAAAGGACATCAACCACCTCCCGCTACAGATCAGATACAGATTTATGTATTATGTAATAATTTATATAGCCAGACCCATCTTCCCTGGGGGGGAACGGGGGGGGGGGCTGCTGCTTTCTGCCTTGCACAGTGTCAGCGGTTCATCTCTGCTTTATTTTTAGAGGTGCCTCCAGCTGTGGAGTCAGTAGATCAGCCATAGTCTCGACTTCACTAAGTGGTGCATTGTTTGCTTGTTTGTGTCAGAAGCATCACAATTAAAATAAGGCATAGTACATGACATAAAATTTAAAATGTAAAATACAAGATTAAAATATGTACTAATTAAGCAGATCTTGCCCAGAAACTAGCAACATTAATTGTGTCCTGCCGTGCTGCCATGAGGTCCTCAAGCGTACACAGATCAGGATACAAAAGGCAGATATACGTATGTGTCGTGGTCTGCATGTCACCACAATGCAAAGAGCACAAGCCACCGGATAGCCCCATTTGTTCAGGGTGTCTCTGGGTCTGTCGTTCCCATGCGCAGTCTGGTCAGTGATTTCCATACTTCCCAGATTTTCCATACTTGCCAGATTTGGTCAGACCCGGCTGCCGGCTGCTCCATTGGTTCCATCCATTGTTGGCTCTTTGTAGCTTTCCACAGGTCCTCTCTCTCTGCTTCCAAGTCTTCCAAGTCTTCTGTCGAACTAAAGGAGCTTTTCCTGGATTTTATTCTCTGCTGAGCTGGCTGTAGGCCGTAGAGAGGGCCTTGTCTAAATATTGAGGACTGGAGGCTTTCTGTATGCTGCTGCTTCTCAGCAAACAGCAGGCAGTGCAATGCCGGCTAGGTGGTAGATCTTATCTGGAGGGGAAGGTTTAAGGCATCTGGTAATAATTCTGCTAGCTTCATTCAGGGCAACGTGTACTTTCCCAGCTGATTTATACCAGACCGGGCGGGCGTATTTGCCTGCCGAGGAGCAAAGAGCTAGAGCTGTCGCCATAAAGACTCCTGGTTTGGAAACCCAGGTAGAGGCAGTTAATTTCCTGAGGATGTTCCATCGTCCACTGACCTTCAGCTTGCTACAGTGCTGCTTATATGTTAGGGCCCCATCCAGAGTGGCCTCTGAATATTTAGGCCTGGGACAAAGTGATGCATTTATATCTCTAGATCCCGCCGGAAGAAATGGCCTAAATAAACAGCCGAGCGGCTGGGCAGTCGATGGCTTGTGCCGGGCCCAAATCGAGAGGGTGGACACGGTCACCTTACTGTGCTAGAAGTGAGCCTGTCCACAGCTCAAGCACTGGTGGGAGAGCAATGCTGGTGCTCAGAATTTGGGCTGCTCAGCCGAGTTAAAGGTCGAGCGCCCTGATTTAGGCTAAGTTTTAACACCGGCCTTTCGTAGCTTGGCAAGTTGCGTGAGGCTTACTCGTTTGATTAGGTTAGGATTAATGTACGGTGTAGGTCTGGAGAATATATTATCTCAGTAACCAGAGTGAGTGTGCTGTGTGGCTTCAACTACCAAGTGCCCATTTCAGTCTTCAGCATTGCCAGGAAAAACTCCCCAATGAAATCCTGCCTGGATGGTGTGGCAGTCTCGGCCAATGATTGACGTTGGAGCCAGTGTTTTCTGTTTGAAAGTGAAGCCGTGCAAGTAAAACGGACCCGATTTTGCTCAGACTCGCCTTCTGCCCCCACACTATTCCCCCCCCTTTCTGTTTTGGGAGTGGCTGAGTTCTGTGATTGATAAATCCACAATAAAAAAAGTGCTGCCCTTTAAGCTGGATTGCCAGGTTAGTGTGTGCCAGGTGCTGCAATAGTTGTGGTATCAGTCATGTGATTCTGCCCTGGGCACTTTCACCTCTTCCTTGCACAGAGTTTAAAAATGTAGGCTTTGAATGGGAACAGCCTAAGCTTGTCGCTGAAGGGTGGAAGGGAACGAGAAGGGGGGCTTTGAAGTGAGGCAGGGGACGGTCCTGGTTTGGGGCTTGTTCTCCTAAAGGGGGGCGGCTGGTTGGGAGACCTCTGCTCACTTGGCGTCTCAGGCTAGAACAGCACTTCCCAACCTCAGCAACTGCAACTTAAAGTTTCATGGACTTCAACTCCCAGAATTCCCCAGCCAGCATACACTATGTGGACTTCAGCTCCCAGATATACTAGGGTTCTCTCCACGGAACGATCCCTGGTGCCCAAAAGGTTGGGGGCCTTTGTACTAGGGATTCTCAGGTTGGCGTCCATGCACGTTAGCTGGAGAATTCTGGGAGTTGAAGTCCACACATTGTAACATTGCCAAGGTTGAGAAACACTCCTAGATCAGTGGTGGCAAACCTATGGCATGCGAGTCAGAGGCGGCACTTAGAGTCATCTCTGTGGGCATGCGTGCCACCGCCGCCAGCAGCTAGCGCAGGTCCATTAGGCTGCCATCTGGAGCGGCAGCCCCGCCCAGCACAAAGGAGGCGAAGTGGCTGGCTGGCAAGCTCAAGTAGAGGTGGTGAGCATGCCCAGCAAGCCAAAGGCCACCCCGAATCCCCATTGGCGCCTTTCCCTCCCAGTCCCAGCTAGGATTGTGTGCTTCCCCTCCCCATTTCTGGCTTTTCCTGCTTGGGGTGTCCTTTTGCCTGTGCGAGCGGCTGGTGGCCATGGTAGGTACTGAGGTGCGCGAGGGGAATGCACTCCACCCATGAGCGCACGGGGCCAACAGCATCCGGCAGCAGGAGCTGCGTAGCCTGCTGTGAATACCGGCTGGCCCTCCAGCAGCAGCACTGCAGCGGCACCGGCGGCACATGGAGTTGGAGCACGTGATGTGGACTGCCGGACACGCCTACTCCGTCCCATCTCCTCAGCCCCCTCAAGGGTCTTGCCCTTGGCCTGCGGGTGGAGTGCATTCCCTCGCGCACCTTGGTACCTACCGCGCCCACCAGCAGCTCGCGCAGGTCCATTAGGTTGCCACCCAGAGCCGCAAGCCTGCCCAGCATGAAGGAGGCAAAGCGTTTGGCTAGGAAGCTCCACGTAGAGGTGGTCGAGCACGCCCAGGGCCAGCAGGCAAAAGGCCACCCCAAGCGGGGAAAGCCAGATCTCCATCGGCATCATGGCCGCCCAGGCCCAGCAGAGGTGAGGGGGAGGCATGCAGTCCTAGCTGGGACTGGGGGCACGTGGTGTCGATGGGGATCCGGTTTCCCTGCTCAGGGTGGCCTTTGGCTTGCTGGGTGTGGGCATGCTCTATCATCTCTTCTTGAGTTTGCTAGCCAGCCGCTTCACCTTTGTGCTGGGTGGGGCTGCCGCACCAGGTGGTGGCGACGGCCTAATGGACCTGTGCGAGCTGCTGGCGGCAGCGGCCTGAGGCGGGGTCAAGGTGTGTCGGGTGTGCGAGGGGAACAGGCTCCATGTGTGGGCCAAGGGCAAGATCTGCGAGGGGGCTGAGGAGATGACCAGCAGCGACCTGCTCTCCAACTGCAAGCAAAAACAGATGGGATGGAGTAGGCGCATCCGGCGGTCTGCATCACGTGCCTCCCCCCTCCCCTACTCCGTCTGCTGCTGGAGGGCTGGCCCGGTATTGGCTGCGGAGCCCCAGAGTGCACCGGTCGAGAAGCCGGCAGACTGTGGCTGCTCACGGACACCGTCGGCCCCCATGTGCTTGCTGGCCTCTGTTTGTGGGGACTGATGGTGTCAGGCAGCAGCTGCCCCAGCCCCTGCCTCGCCTTACCCTGTGACAATGGAACCTTTGCCCTGCCCCGTCTCACCCCGCAGGACGAGCCTCCTTACCCCCACCCACCAGAGATCCCCTGGATCTCCCCAACCCTGCCCGGCCCTCACAGGCATCCCCCCCAATAAGCCACATCGAGGTGGCCACGCCCACCCTAGCCATGCCCACCCAGTCTGCCATGACTACCACAGGCACCCCCACCCCCCCCTCTGAGGGCACCACAATGCTGATGCGGCCCTGGCACTTTGCAATAAATAACTGGGTTTTGGGTTGCGGTTTGGGCACTCGGTCTCTAAAAGGTTTGCCATCACTGTCCTAGATGGACAGAAATGAAGCACAATAAATCTATGAAAAACAAGTCCAGCTGTATTAAGAGCCTATTCTTGTGCAACATAAGCCTTGCTCGATTTGACAAAAATTCTTTTGGGTGGCGTTGTAAAGCTTATGCTGCATAATTCAATACTGCTGTAAGCCCCCTTCTTACAGTTGGTAGGATCCACAATAATTACAATCTGGTAGTCGTTGATTTCTGTGAACTGGTGACAGTATAAAGATTAGGACAGCCTTTGTGAACCACCGTACAGACCAGCCCTGCCCAGTTGTATCTCCAGAGATGTTGGATCATAATAATGGCACTTAGTGCAGACTACCACATCTGGAAGACACCGACGTGAGGAAGATGATTGCCTCACGGTTAATAACAGGACGTGTCCCTTGCCTTGTCAACGGTGGCTGTGAGTCCTGGTTTAACAACTGCCTGGTGATGCTCCCTGAGTGAAAGTAGAGGGCTCTTCCTAAGAGAATTGGGCCGTTCCTCGGCCTAGGAGGGGTTTTCGTAGGCTTCACCTGCCAAAAATTGGGCAGCCCTTGGTGGGAAGGACCTTCCCTCCTGCCACCGTGCAGAGCTGCTGCCTGCCCAGATCAGGAAAGGCTCTGAAGCTTTTCTGCCTTCTATTTGCTGCTGCTGCTGTGTGTGTGTGTGTGTGTGTGTGTGGGGGGGAGAAATGGGTCCTCATTTGCCTGCTCAGTCTGAGGTCTCTTCTTCCCCTCTGTGTTTCCAGGTGCTGCTGCCCAGGCGGAGAAAGAGCAGAAGCGGCTGAACGTCCAGTACAAGGCTGTAGAAGACCAGCCGGACAACGTGTTCTTCCCCAGCAGCCGCCCCCAACATCTGGAGGAGCTGCACATCCAGGCACAAGCGGGACTCAAGTCCTTGCAGAGTCTAGGTAGCGCTGACTGGGTTGGTGGCCGGAGGGGCTGGGGAGGCCTCGTGGGGGTCAGCTTTGGAGCTGCTTGCTGTCTTGGAGGGCTCGCCCCACACTGATGTGACAGCTTTCCTTGCTTAGCATCACATCTCAAAGCCAGCAGCTGTGCACGTGGCACTGGCCAGCCTCTCCCAGCCTGATGCCCTCAAGATGTGCAATGGGTCCTGCTTGGCAGGAGACTGAGAAAAGTTGGGCTGAAAACTCAGCTTTTGTCTGTGCATCCATATTTGGATTTGTGGAATGAAGAACACAGAATTTGGGGATTCAGATGGCCCTTACGGGTCAGTCGGTTCGGTGCAGGAATCTGTCTATTAAGCTGCCCCAACGGGTGGGCCTGTCTCCATGGCTCAAGTCAGGAAATTCCTCTGAAAATCCATCTTTTTATTTAACCCTTGGTAAGCCCAAAGGAAGTTTAGAATTGCCGTTTTCTTCAGAGGCTTCTCAGGCTTGTCTCGTGAGCCCCTGGCTGCCCCATTGCAGATTAAAAAGGGCTTTAAATCTCACTGCAGAGCTCAAGCAGGGGATTCTGAAAACTAACAAATTTCAGCATTCTCATGTAGAATAGAGCTGGAAGGGACCATGGAGGTCTTCTAGTCCAGCCCCCCGCTCAAGCAGGAGAGCCTATACCATCTCAGACAAGTGGCTGTCCGGCCTCTTCTTAAAAACCTTAAAAAGCCCACGATTTCTGGAGGCAACTTGGTTAGTTGTCCTCACTGTTAGGAACTTTCTCCTTAATTCCAGGTTGCTTCTCTCTTTTGGTCAGTTTCCAACCCAGAATTCCCCAAAATTAAGCGGTGCCAGGATAATTTGGTTTAATATGAGAGTCTGAACGTGCCATTGTGGGAAAAGTGTGGCCAACTCTTGGTTTCACGGTTCAAAAATTTCACTGATCTCTTGGGATAAAATTCATGGGACTAGTAAAAAATAATACCTTTTTTCAGTGTTAAGTGCAGCATGTAGGTTTCACATAAACTTAAGGCACAGGTCCCTTTGCCCCCTAGAATATAAATTCACATGAAATGAAATGAAAAACAAAAACAAACCAAATGCATTGTTGGCCACCCTCTGTTTTGGTCTCTCAGTTGTGGGGAAGGGGTTCCTTTATGCATGATTTGTGAAGGGGCTTCTCTGTATACCTTTCAGAGCCTGGGAGTTGGGTCGGGGTCTCGCGGATGGAAGGTCTCCTGCTTCTGCTCGGTGTCGGCGAGGCTGCAGCTGAGGCACCGGGGGGGGGGGGATGAAAAAGGGCTCTTTGCTTGTTTCCAAAGGCCAGGGGCCTTTTTTGGGTGGGGGAGGGGGCCGGACGCTCCGAGGGCCAAATTGGGCCATGTAATTTTGTGCAATTTAGGTAATGACGGAGGAGATGACGTCAGGAAGAGGACATCCTTGCCTGAACTCTGAAATGGTTCTGCCTTCCCTAAGTGGAATCACAGGGTGATGGGATGGCACCGGGGGCGGGGCGGGGGGAACCAGACAATGGTGGGCTTTGGGGGGAGCAGAATTTGAGACTTAAGCTGCCTAGAGTTTTGCTTGGAGAACAACGGATTGTAAAGTGGGATATCACATGACTTCATTGCTCAGAGATGGCAATCCCAGCAGTCCTTGTCATCGTCATTAAGCAAGGACCGTGGCCAGAGGCAGGCCAGCAACCTAGAGCGGCAGGCAGGGGTGCATTATGGAGTGTAGACAGGTGGGCAAAAAAGTGGCAAAGGCAACTTGTTGGCTTCTCCAATTATTTTGATTGTTGGAAGCAGACAGGGAAGGTCACAAATGATGATTGTGTGACCATCATAATTGTGAGCTGGTTGCCAAGTATGTGAATTACGATCGTGTACTGCAGTGTCAGCAACCGTAAGCCCTGGTCCTAAGTCCCTCTTGTTTGAACAGTTACCTATAGATAGGCCCTGAGTTGGATTCCAGCCTGGTGTATCTGACAGATTTGAAAGGGGCTTGCTCTGGTGGAGGGATCTGGGTGAGTCTCTCAGTGACTCCCGAGGAAGGGGACAAATTCTCTGGGCTCTTAGTCTGCTAGGCCCAGGGCCTCTGGGGCTGTGGTTGGCCAGGAAGGGTCCGTGAGGCAGCATTGGCCTCTTTGAGAGGCAGGGGGTGCTTTATAAAGCCTCCGTAAGGCCACCCCTGGAATGCTGCACCCAGTTTTGGTCACCACATGACAAAGACTTTGGAAAAGGTGCAAAAAAGAGCAACTAAGGTGAGACTAAAACATACGAAGAACGTCTGCAGGACTTGGGTTTGGCTAGTCTAGAGAAAACAAGGACTAGGGGTGATGTGATAGCAGTGTTCCAGTATTTGAGGGGCTGCCACAAAGAGGAGGGGGTCAAATTATTCTCCAAAGCACCAGAGGGAAGGAGGAGAAACAGTGGTTGGAAACTGATCGAAGAGAGAAGCAACCTGGAATTAAGGAGAAACTTCCTGACAGTGAGGACAATTAACCAGTGGAACTCCAGAAATCGTGGGCGCTCCATCACTGGAGATTTTTAAGAAGAGGCTAGACAGTCACTTGTCTGAGATAGTATAGGTTCTCCTGCTTGAGCAGGGGGTTGGATTAGAAGACCTCTAAGGTCCCTTCCAAATTCTGTTCCGTTCCATTCCATTCCATTGACGTGGTGATGCATTCTCTCCCCAGGAGATGTATCTGGACTATTTTAGATACCTACCGTCTAAACATCACCCATGAGATACCTGGAATTCTTTTCTCCTTTGCAATAATGCTCGAAACACAGATTGTCTTTCATCCAGCTAAATGAGAACTGATGGGAAGAAATGCATGATCCACTTTCTTACAACACACTTTTTTAGGTTGAGTTTGTGCGCGCACACACACACACACACACACACACACACACACACACACACGGTGAAACATTTATCTGCTGGTTCCGCCCTCAACGGAGACCAAGCAAGCAGAATCCTCTGCAGCTGCGCAGAGCGGCTGGGCCAGTGTCAGAGCCACAGCGGAGTCCAGGGCTGGTGGGCCCGACTCTTTAAAGAGCCAGCGACCTCCGGCGTCTTCATGCTGCCCCCCAGTGCAGCTTCTGATCACCAGTGGTTGGGGGCTTATAGCTCAAGGGAGCTTCTAGTGTTACCATTTCTGCAATCAGACTCCGCACATCGTGGTCTGGGGGCCTCCGGGCCTTCTCTAGCTGATCGATGGCTGTGTCTGTCCTGTTGTATTCCAGAGAAACAGAAGAAGGCCAGGAAGATCTGGGACCACAGCGAGACCAGCAGTATCCAGGTAAGTCGCCTGCCTGCCTCCCGGCCCCCACCCCATCTCCCTATGCCATGCACACCCTGTGCAGCAGCAGCTGCTGTGCCCTCTTGGGGCCTCCCAGGTTTGCTGGGCTACAGCTGCCCCCCCAGGGCGCCCTTCTTCTTGGGGCCTAGTGTGTCCTGCAAGCGCAGCCACTTGGGAAGGCAGCTGGGGAGTTCTTGTCTGACCCCTTCTGTCAACCTTGCCTGGCTGACAAGGGAGGTGGCAGGGCACGCGGCTTAGGACAGGCTCTCTCCCACCGAAGCCACCCAAACCCTTTGGGGGGGGTGTCTCCCCCTCCCTGCTGCATCTCTGGGAATGTTTGCCTTGCCTTTAGCCAGCTGTACTTTGTCCCTCCGGAGCTCCCCATGGCTGCTTAGCCTCTTGCCAGAAGTCAGTTGCTCCCATCCTCTTCCCGACGCCTCTTTTTGGAAGGTGTTAAATTTGGTTTGTTTGTCTATTTTTTTCTTTTATTAACCTGTGCACAAAACACTAAGTAACAGTACAGTGGAGACCTTAATGCTATGTAATTAGCCCAAGACCAAAACTTTGATTATGTATCAAATACCTTGATAAAATCAGCATCGATTTTCCGCCCTAATGTACAGTAATATTACATTCTGGATGAATAATTGTACTCTCAGTAACATCCCAAATTGTAACTAATATAGATGTAATACTTCTTTCTCCTTTCTTTCTCCTCCATAGTCTTATGTTACCCTAAACATTTTTGAACTGAAGCTAATAATCTTCAATTAATGTTTTACAAATATAATTGCATCAAAATAAAATAATATATTAAGATTTACAGCAACAAGGGGGTGAGGGGAGGAAAAGAAACCCTCCAAGGTTCTGGGGCCTCCTGGATGAGGAATGGCATGTTGACATGTCTCTGAATAAGGGGAGACGGTGATGATGGTGCTTAAAGCTGTGAGCAAATAAGTAGCATGAAACCTCTCTGGATAAGGACAAGACCGGGAGATCATCCACTTGTGCTCCAAGCAGCTGTTCCTTGTGAGGAGACGACAGGAGGGTGGTTTCCCACGGTTTTGAGCACCAGGAGATAATTGTATAAATAAACAGCACTTTCATGTAAACTAAGTTATTTACCCTACTTTAGGGTAAAAGAGAAATTTCAGACTTTTATGATTTTAGAAATTGGATGCTACAGTAGTGAGGACTAACGGTTCTGAACATACAAGGTCAGTACTGGGACAGAATGACAGAAAATGGTCTGCCATTTGAAATAACTCCAGGAGCTTTTTGAAGAAGAGGGACAAAAACCAGCAGCTACAATGGAAGCAATGAAGTCTGCTTCAGTGATGGACATTGTTCAAATGATGTCAAAGGAGAAATGACAGTGAAATAGAATACCTTGGAAGAGCCACCGATAAAGAGCTGAAACAAACCTGATCTGATGCCGAGATGTTAAAGATATTGTTGAAAAATTAAAAAAATAAATTAAAAAATGCGGTGTCAACCTCCGGCTGGAAAACCCAACTCAGAAAAACACCAGAGCCATTTCATTCTCTAATGTAAACTTTATTGGCAGTATCAAACCCGCAGGATGAAAGTGAAAGCTAGCTCTGAAGAAATGGCAGGAAGCCAGTTAGTTAAAAGATGGAATCTCCTCCTCTCCTCTCTGACTGTTTGGGTCACATTGTCCAAGACATCTCCCAGTAATTGTTAGGAGAAGAAACTTTGGTTGGCCAAAACAACCCTTCCACAGTTCCAACTCTCTCAGGTGATAAGAACACCTGTGGATCCAAATTTCTCCCCGTCTCCCTCCCCACTCTGCGGTCAAGCCAGAAGCACGCAGCGGTCTTAAAGACAGTAGGGTTCATAGCTTGACATGTGTTTTATAAGACACGGGTGACAGTTAAAGTGGAAATACAAACGATAAGGCAAGAAAAAAGTTTCCCTGTTCAGGCGTGTCTGACTTTAGGGTCTGGTGCTCATCTCCGTTTCTTGGCTGAGGGAGCCCGCATTGTCCGAAGACATTTTCCATGGTCATGTGGCCAGTATGGCTATACGCTAAAGGCACACAGAATGCTGTTACCTTCCCTGCAAAGTGGTGCCTATTTATCTACTCACATTTGCATGCCTTTGAACTTAGTGGGCAGGAGCTGGGGCAAGAAATGGGAGCTCACCCCATCACACGGCGCTCAGGTCTTGAGCCCGGGCTATCAGCTTAATGATAATAATATAGAGAACTTTCTAAAAAGTAGAATATTTGTTCCACAGAAAAATGTCTGAGTCAATAACAACAGCAGTAAAAATCCTTTGGAATTCTGGCTTGCTAGGACTGAATAAGCTCGGCTGGGAACACTCCTTGCCTGTTTTTCGGATACCCAACTCCCTTGCACTCAGCAAGTAGCTCACTGCGGAATGTTAAGGATTCCTCATGGTTAGTTAATAGTTTCACAGATAGTCCTCAATGGGCACTCACCCTGTTGTTGCTCAGCACTCGGGTCTCAAACCTGGACTGTTGACTTTCATCACGCCCCCTAAGGCAAGAAAATGACCTGGATAATGACCCCTTACTGGATTTCCAAAAGAGATTTGCTAAAGCCTCAAAGAAGCCTATGAGATGGGAGAAAGAAAAAATGAAGAACGATCAAATCAACAACAACGTTTGAATGAATGAAAGAAGACCAAGAAGCAAAAGAAGGAGTTCAAAGCTGATTTGGCTGACCAAGGTTAAAACAAACAAGTTTCTATAAAGCTCTGGGAACCCTTGATGGACTTTTTACTGACACCGGGACTGAACTGTTAATGTTTTATGGATTTGTGTACGGATAAGGGATGGTCTGTGGCAGGGGTAGGCAACCTCGGCTCTTTTATGACTCATGGACTTCAACTCCCAGAATTCCTGAGTCAGCATAGCATAGCTGACTCAGGAATTCTGGGAGTTGAATTCCATGAGTCATAAAAGAGCCGAGGTTGCCTACTATGGGAAGAAGAGATATTTGGATGAGATACTTATAGGGGCTTTGCTTTATACTTGTAATGAAGGATAGGAAATCATTTCTTCACATATTTCTATTCTTTTTTTTCCTTTTTCCTTTTCTCTTGCACTTTCTATTCTTTATGTTTCTTTCTCTTTCTGAGTTTAGTTTGTATTGTCTTTTACTGTTATTATTTTTAAGCATTTTCAATAAAAATCCTTAAAAGTGAAAACAAAAACTCCCAAGCCAGGTATGTGGATGCAGGCCAGAAGGGCTGCTGCCCTCACAGCCCTGGCGTCCACTGGGGGGGGGGCAAAATAGTCAAGAGGGCAGCGTGACTGTAAGGCCAAAGTCCCACCCCTTCTTTACACTAATAGAATAAAAGGGCTGGGCTTGGATTGTGCAGTCAGGACTGCCATGTTGACATTTCTGACTCACACAAAGCTACCCTTAGTTACCCCTGTCCAGGTTTATGGTTTGGGGAAAAACCTGTTCACCAGAAACCGTAAGGCGATGCTACTTAATTCATCGAAGCAGCTCCAGCTGCAAGATGATTATTTCCTGCCCTTTTAACATATAACTCAAGGTGGGGAACAGACAACCTACTCCTTGCTCCTCCCTCTTTTCCCCAGAACAACAACCCCGTGAGGTGGGTCGGGCTGAGAGAGAGGCACTGGCCCAAAGTCAGCCAGCTGGCTTTCGTGCCTAAAGGCTAAGAACCCAGCCTCCCAGTCTGCAGTCCTTCACTACCACCCCAGATTTCAAAAAGACATCTTGATTCATTGGAAACATGCAGCCTTGTGGAAATCAAGGAAAATCTGGGTACCTGCAGCCCCTCTTGGGGGTAGGACAGCCAAAGAGTAACTGAGCAGAATTCCCAGAGCTGCAGCTTGAGATTCTGCCTGAATTCTGCAGCCAGCTTAACAACTGCAGTGTTCACTTAACAACTGCTGCACAAAAAGGTCATAAAAATCACACTTGAAACTGACCTCATCGTATGACTTTTTTGCTGAAAACCAGAAGTAAACCAATTTTGAGTAAAACTACCGTGAAACCTGGTCATGGGACTGTAGGCAGCGGTGGGATTCAGCCAGTTCACACCACTTTGGCAGAACCGGTAGCTAATTTTTTGTTGCCCAGTCCCAGAATGGACTTCCAGAAGCGGCATCCACACAGACAACCGGTTGTTCACATATTTGAATCCCAGCACTGACTAGGATGTTGCAAACGTCTATAAATATGTCCTGGTTGCCGAGCACCCAAAGTTCAGTCACATGACTAGTGGGCCCTGACTCTCAGAATTTGAATTCAGATTGTAAATAGCCCCAGGTTAGTCCATCATAGTTGGAACAGTTGCTAAGCGACTAATCATAAGTCAAGGATTGCCTGTATGGAAAACCAAGGCAGTCTCATTACAATTCGCACCATTTTTATGGCCCTTGGATTTCATAGCTTTGTGCCCTTGAAAGCAGCAGGTAAGAACACCTGCAGGCTGTTTTTCCTGTAGGATCAATAAGGTGCTGGCAGCCAGGTAGCGCCACCTAGTGGGCAAATCCCAAAGATGCTTTTTCACGAGGCAACTGGACTTTCTTGTTTTTCTTTGAAGACTTTTCGCTTCTTATCCAAGAAGCTTCTTCAGCTCTGACTGGATGGTGGGGAATAGGATTTATACTCCTTGTAGACAGCTGGTCATTTGCATTCTTTCAAAGAAAAACAAGAAAGTCCAGTTGCCTCGTGACAAAAGCATCTTTGGGACAGCTGGATGATTGAGAATCTCCATAGACATCTGGTGGGCAAATGAAATGCTTCTGCCTGGGGCTGGAACTTGCTTCCTCGTGTAATTCTTTATTTCATGAAGGCAAGAAAGAAGAGAACCAGCCGGGGTGCAAATTTTGTCCTGCTTTTCGGCTACCAAGATTCTTGCCCTGTACGATTGAGTGCCTTTGGGCAGCCCCCGGGGCTCTCAGAAAGATTCCCTGGTGGAGGATAAGCCTTGGGACAGTGTTTCCCAACCTTGGCGTCTTTAAGTGGGGTAGACTTCAACTCCCAGAATCCGCTGCCTGGCATGCTATTGGACTTTAAGAAGGGGGACTTCATGCAGGCTGGGGGATTTTGGGAGTTGAAGTCTACCCAATTTAAAGTTGTCAGGGTTGGAAAACACTGCCTTAAGATATGCTTGTGGATTCTCAACAACGGGTCTTGGTGGAGCAGTGGGCTAATGCCTCCTTAAGTAACACCAGCTGCCTGCAATTAGTGCAGGTTCGAGTCCCACCAGGCTCAAGGTTGACTCAGCCTTCCATCCTTCCGAGGTAGATAAAATGAGGACCCAGATTGTTGGGGGCAATACGCTGACTTTGTAATAATGCTGCTGGGGGGGGGGGCGGCGAAAGCCCTAATAAGCAGGCATATACATAGAATGAAGGCTATTGCTAAGCACATTGATTTGTGCTTTAGATTGTAAGCCGGCCTGAGTCTTCGGAGAAGGGCGGGATATAAATGGGATTAAAAAAACAACAACAAAAAACACGGATTTCCGTTTCCAAACTGATAGAAGACATTTTAATACGGAATTTCTATCAATGTTTTTTTCAATTTTTGATCGGTTTGTAAACCATCTTTATTTTCAATTTGATTTTAAAATTGAATTGCTTTATATTCGTATATGTAATACAGCTTTTTTTTTTTTAAAAAAACCCCACTGTTCACTTTTTTGTCCTCCCTTTTGACAAGCAGTCCCAGTCCACTGAGGGCGATGATATTTCCATCCGAAGCCAAGCCTCCTCGTGTGCCACGGAAAATGCCTCTGAAGATGCCATGTCTGTCCGCTCTGAGATGATCCAGAGAAAAGGTACCACCCAGCACAACCGTCCTGGGGCAGGGAAGAGGGGTCTGGGCTCTGGGCTCCAAGGGGTCACCTGCTGAACCAGAGAGACCAGGGTAGCTTGCCCTCTGGAAGACAGAAAGGGCCAGTGGAAAGGTCAGTTGCAGCAGCCTCTCCATCACAGCCTGCGGAAGCAGAAGTGGCCCTCGGAAGAGGGATGGAGGGAACTGGGGCCTTCAACCCCATGAGAGAAAAGAGGACACCATGTGGGGGAATGTTGGGGCCAAGAGAGGCTGCCTAGGAACGGTCAGCTAAGAGCGGGCATAGCCTGCCTGCAGCTCCACAGTGGGCGAGAAAGATGCTCCAAAGGGGGCCGAAAAGGAGATTCCTGGGCTGTAAAGCGGATGGCAGGAGAATCGCACTTCTAGCCTTGCAAGGTTCTGTTAATGTGGCTTTACGGGAAAGTAGAATGAGCTTATCTGGTCATGTTTCCTGCCTGGTCTGTCTGGGCAGGCTGACATCAATCTTGCAAGTCTGGAAGTACCAATCTCCCACCATCTTCCAAAGAAGAGCAACTAAGATGATTATTTATTTATTTATTTATTTATTTATTTGTTTTTATAAACCGCCCTTCTCCCGAGGGACTCGGGGCGGTGTACAGAATAAGGTAGGTATACAGAATGAACAATAGTGAAAATAAAACAATAGTAAAATACAAACTGGGACCCCAATTAGAGCTATCAGGCCAGGCCGGACTGCTGGAACAGGTAAGTTTTTAAGTCGCGCCGGAAGGTGCGGAGGTCGGGGGCCATCCGGATTTCGGTTGGTAAGCTGTTCCAGAGGGCTGGCGCACCCAGTGAGAATGCCCTCCCCCTGGGGGCCACCAGCCGACATTCCTTGAGCGGTGGCACCCTGAGGAGGCCCTCTCTGTGGGAGCGCACAGGACGGTGGGGTGCTGACATTGGCAGAAGGTGCTCCCGTAGGTAGTCCGGACCCATGCCATGTAGGGCTTTGTATGTCATTGTTAGCACCTTGAACTTCACACGGAAGGCAACTGGAAGCCAGTGCAGCGCACGGAGGAGAGGTGTGATATGGGAGTATCGGGAGGCTCCCAAGAGTGTCCGTGCCGCTGCACTTTGCACCAGTTGAAGCTTCCGAGTGGATCTCAAGGGCAGCCCCATGTAGAGAGCGTTACAGTAGTCTAGGCGAGAGGTCACAAGAGCATGGGTGACTGTACGTAAGGCATCCAGGTCCAGATAAGGCCGTAATTGGCGAACTAGTCGAACCCGGGAGAAGGCCCCCTTGGTCACAGCTCCTATGTGATCTTCCAGGGAGAGCTGCGAGTCTAGGAGGACACCCAGGTTGCGGGCCCTATCAACAGGGGGTAGTAACTTGTCCCCGATGTTAAGGGATGGGATGTTCTGAGTATCCTGGCTTGCCGGTACGTACAGCCATTCAGTCTTGTCCGGGTTGAGTTGGAGCCTGTTCCTCCCCATCCATTCCCGGACCGCTTTCAGGCAGCGGGACATCACGTCGAGGGCATCACTGATGCTGTTTGGAGTTGAGATGAAAAGCTGGGTGTCATCAGCATACTGATGGTACCCTACTCCAAAGCTACGAATGATCTCGCCCAGCGGTTTCATGTAGATGTTGAACAGGAGAGGCGAGAGGACCGACCCCTGAGGGACTCCGCAAGTGAGAGGCCTCGGGGTCGACCTCTGTCCCCCTGCCAGCACCGACTGCGAGCGACCCTGGAGAAAGGAGGAGAACCAACGCAGAACCGTGCCTCCCACTCCCAGTCCCCTGAGGCGTCGCAGCAAGATACCATGGTCGATGGTATCGAAAGCCGCCGAGAGGTCTAATAAGACTAGGACAGAGGAATGGCCCCTGTCCCGGGCTCTCCAGAGATCATTTATCAGAGCGACCAATGCCGTCTCCGTGCTGTAGCCCGGCCTGAAGCCCGATTGGTACGGGTCTAGATAAACCGCTTCATCCAGGATCTGAGGGAGTTGGTGCGCCACCACGCTCTCCACAACCTTCGCAAGGAAGCGAAGATTGGAGACTGGACGAAAGTTATTCAATGAGGATGGGTCCAAGGTGGGCTTCTTGAGGAGAGGTCTCACCACCGCCTCCTTCAAGGCGGTGGGGAAGTGACCCTCACTCAGAGAAGCGGAGATGACCGCCAGGAACCAGCCTCGTGTCCCCTCTCGAGCTGCATATGCCAGCCAGGAAGGGCACGGGTCCAGTAAGCATGTGGAGGAGCTCAACCTCCTCATAATCCTGTCCACTTCCTTAGGAGTCACAGGATCAAATTCCTCCCAGATGACGTCGACAAGACTGTCCATGCCTTGTTCTTCCAGCTCAGCCCAGTTGGAGTCCAGGCCGGTTCGAATCCGAGCAATTTTATCCAGCAGATATTGACCGAATTCCTTGGCTCGACCCTGCAAGGGTTCCTCCCTCACCTCTTGGTTCAGTAGGGAGCGAGTCACCCTGAACAAGGCAGCCGGGCGATTATCTGCGGACGCGATGAGGGTGGAAAAGTAGTTGGATTTTGCCACCCTTATCGCAGCGAGATAAGACCTGGTGAGGATTCTTAATCGCAATCGGTCGGATTCGGATCGACTGGATCTCCAACGGCTCTCTAGGCCCCGTCTCCGACGCTTCATCTCCCGGAGCTCCGCGGTGAACCATGGGGCTCGCTGGGATCTGCGCCGGGTCAGAGGCCGCAAGGGTACAACTCGGTCCAGAGCCTCCGTGGCTGCCTTTTCCTAGGCTTCCACTAAGGCATCCGCCGAGCTGTGAGCAGGGAGTGCATGTGCGTCCCCAAGCGCTGCCTGGAACCTATCAGGGTCCATTAGGCGCCTAGGGCGGTACCATCTGGTTGGCACCGCGCACCCACGGCGGGGGGTGGCAAAGGGGAAGTCTAGCCGCAGGAGGTGATGATCGGTCCATGACAGGGGCGTAACAGTCGTGGCACCCCCACCGATATCATCGCGCCACCGTCCAGACAAGAACACCAAGTCTGGGGTGTGGCCTCTCTCATGAGTCGGTCCAGAAATTATTTGCGACAGGTCCATGGCCGCCATGGAAGCCATGAACTCCCGAGCCAGATAGGACGATCCTCCCAGGGACGGTAGGTTAAAGTCGCCCAAGACCATGAGTTTTGGGAATTCAACCACCAACCCTGAGAGGACATCGAGTAGCTCGGGCAGGGCTGCCGCAGCACGATTAGGTGGTAGGTATGCCAGCAGCAGGCCCAACTGCGCCCCCGGGCCGTATCTCAGTAGGAGAGACTCACACCCGACCATCTGAGGGACGGTGGTCTCTCGCGGGCTAAGGGATTCCCTGATGATAACTGCCACTCCCCCGCCCCTCCCATGGGTCCGAGGCTGGTGCAGCACCTGGAAACCTGGCGGGCAGAGGTCAACCAGAGGGACACCACCCTCTGGGCCCAGCCAGGTTTCCGTGATGCAAGCCAGGTCCGCGTGCTCGCTCTCCACTAGGTCACGAACAAGGTGTGCCTGGAGACTAAAACATATGAAGAACAGTTGCAGGAATTGGGTTTGGCTAGTCTAGAGAAAACAAGGACTGGGGGTGGGGGGAGACATGATAGCAGTCTTCCAATATTTGAAAGGCTGCCACGAGGAGGAGGGGGTCAACTTATTTCCCAAAGCATCAGAAGTCAAGACAAGAAACAACAGATGGAAACTAATCTGGGAGAGAAGCAACCTGGAACTAAGAAGAAACTTCCTAACGATGAGGGCAGCCAACCAGTGGAACAGCTTCCCTCCAGAGGCTGTGGGTGCTCCGTTGCTGGAGGCTTTTAAGAAGAGACTGCACAGCCACTTGTCTGAAATGGTGTAGAGCAGACATGTCGAAATTGCGACGTCACGTGACGTATCGGAGCCTTTTTGCCATTGCCGGCAATGGGGTGGGCGTGGCTTCCGGATGACGCGTCCAGCCCGTGGGCCGGTGGTTTGACACCCCTGGTGTAGTCTCTCCTGCTTGAACAGGGGGTTGGGCTAGAAGACCTCCAAGGTCCCTTCCAGCTCTATTCTGATTGATTGATTAATCTCCTTTACAGCCTGAGTGAGGGTCCTTCTAAGCTCTTGGTCTACCCATTATACAGCTGTGGGCTCTGCTCTCTCTCTCTTTTCTGACCCTTCCCCAGGTAGCCTTCCTTCTTCCCATCTCCCAGGCCCTTTCTCACAACCAGTCCATCTGCAGAAGAAGATCACGAATTGTGTTTCTCTGTTGTCCGGAGAGCAGAGATAATGGTCTCCGGGTACAGAAAGACAGGCTCTGTTTGGAATATAAAGATTGGAAGAGATGTTCAGCCAAGGAACTGCCTACCCAGAGAGTTAGTTGGTGGTCTCCCTTTTTTTGGGGGGGGGAGTTCAACGGGATGGGTAGCCTCTGATCCAGGAATGTTTTAGTTTGATTTCTGCGCTCCCTCACAGCCCCATCATTCTATGGTTGTGGAGACATTTCTGCTCAAGGGGGGCATCTGGTTCAGGCAGGCAGGCAGGCAGGCAGGGTACCATTTGGTCTCCTCCGGTGTGAGAGATTAAAGGGAGATCTGGTAGCATCTTCCAATCCTTGGAGGGCCGCCACAGGAAGGAGGGTGTGGGTTTATTCTCCAAGGCGCCAGAAGGCAGGACGAGAACCAGGGGTGGAAGCTCTTTAAAGCGAGAAGCAACCTGGAACTAAGGAGAAATTTCCTAACATTGAGAACAATTAACCAATAGAATAGCTTGCCTCCTGGAATTGTGGGTGCACCATCACTGGAGTTTTTTCAAGAAGAGACTGCACAGGATGGTATAAGTCTAAGACATTGTAAGCTGGCCAGAATTGGTAAAATGGGCGGCCAATAAATTTAATAAATTAAGAAGGTCCCCTGCCTTCGACAGGGGCTTGGATCAGAAGACCTCCAAGGTCTCTTCTATGATTCTGTGAAATCACAAGAGGAAAAAGTCTGAATTCTTTGCCCCTTTGGATCCAGGTTTTGCAACATTTGCCTTTCACTTTTAAGGAAAGTAAGTGTGGCATGCATCAATTTAGTTTAATTTTACATGTTGGCACAAATACCCTTCGGGGGGGGGACTGCCAATCAATGCTGAGGCTTTGCTGCTGACGTTTGGTGACCATTTTCCTTTCCTTTTGCTTGCTTCCCTCCATTTGTCCTTGCTGCTGGCCGCTTCCAGGCTCCACCTTCCGACCACACGATTCCTTTCCGAAATCATCTGGGAAGGGAGAAAAGCGGCGGAGAGAGCGGAGGACCACAGTCCTGGGGCTGCCCCAACATGTGCAGCAGGAGCTGGGTAAGCTGCTGGCCAGGCTGGACCGGGCAGGGGGAGGGGGAGAGAGCCTGGAGAAGGAGAAGACCCCAAGGCTCCCGGCTCGCTCAGCTGAGGCCGTGGAAGAGGGATCCAGGGCCCCCAACGGCTGGCCTAGCTGAGGCTCTGGGGAAGGGACCTGCCCCCCCCCCCCGAGTCCCAGGGGAGCTGGGATCGCAACAGAGCACCTGGGGTGGGGGATGGTATTACAGGTAGTCCTCAATTTAGGGCCATAATGGAGCCTGCCTGTTACAGACCTGTCATGACAGTCATAAAGCAGGTTGCCAGTGGGACTGGCCTTTTTAGTGGCTCTTGTTATGCAAACCAATAGTTCACAGCGGGCCAATTTTGCCGAAGACCAGAAGTAAATGCCATTTTTGGCAAAAACATCTTGAAACGTAAGTGACCACTGGATGATGTCAGTGGCTATAAGTGCAGGCCAGTTGCCAAGTGCACAAAATACGGTCATGCGACTTTGGGGAGGCTGCAGCTGGCTGTCAGAACTTCAGAATTGGGTCGTGAGTACCCTGAAGCCCTGTCTTAATTTTGACTGGTCACTAAGAGGACCGCTGTTAGTTTCCCAGAGGAGAAACAGCTTTGATCAGCCGTCCTCGGACATCGGTTCTGGGAAGCCCCCTCGGGCCAGACAGCATCTCCCTGAAGCTGAGCTGACTTTCATTACCAGGGCCTGAATCTCGGCTGCTCAGGGGGTCTTGGCAGATGCTGCCATTTTTGCTGGCTTTTCAGGCGCGCAACTTTTACGTACTGGCCATTAGAGTTACCACTTTAGTATAGATGTTGCTTTAAGCATCATTCATTTGGAAGAAGTTCTCTTCATTGCAGAATATAAATTTCATAATGAAAGCAATGGAAAGTTCTGGACTTGTTCTACTGCAAAATTGCATCTAAGTTGTGCTGTAGCAGTTTTTTTTCTCCAGATTTTTCTTTAAGGCAAGCCTAAACGTCAACCCCATTTTGTGGGCCTTTGTCCTTGTTGGCTTTCCAGTGAGATGCCTGCTGTTTGACCCTTCCCTGCCCCCTTTGATGGTTTGGACCGGATCTTTTCCAAGGGCCCGTCAGATTGCATGGTGGCCAGAACAGCCACACTGGGGTGGGTGGTGGCTTTGCACAGAGAATGCTTGTCACAACTAAATTGGGGCCGAGTGGATTGTGGTTCAGCTTGTCATAGAAACTCAGCCCCTTTCTAGGCATGTGATATGAACCAGGCCATTGTTTTATGCCAGTCTGACTACCTTGGGAATAATGTTACCCAACAGCCCTTGTATTTCGAGTATTGTGTGGACCAGACAGTTAGTTGGTCCTGAGGATATGTTCATCCTCGCATCGTGGCAGGGCACTCCTGGAAGGTTGGAGATGTTTTGGAGATTGTGTCACAGAGTTCCCCTTTGGGCTTAGTTGTGCATAATCAGGGCCGGATTCTCACGTCACACTGAGCCAAAGCCAAAAGCACAGCCTGCAACTTTTATGGCTGGGTTCATGCAACAGGCATAGAGCTGTGGTGGTGCAGTGGTTAGAATGCAGCATTGCAGGCAAATTCTGCATTCCACTGCTAGCAGTTCGATCCTGACAGGCTCAAGGTTGACTCAGCCATCCTTCCTTCCGAGGTTGGTAAAATGAGGACCCAGATTGTTGGGGGCAAATAGGCTGACTCTGTAAACCGCTTAGAGAGGGCTGTGAAGTGCTATGAAGCGGCATATAAGTCTAAGTGCTCTTGCTATGCCAGGCCTAGACCAGCTGTGATATTGGAACTGGCGTGGGTTCCTCCAATGTTGAGCGAGAGGGCCAGCAGAGCATTTGTGGGATGGAGGTCCAGCCTTGGCCCAGTCATTCCTTCTTCAGTTCTGTCTTCGGTTGGTGCCCATTTGTCTTTCTGCCCACAGGCCTGAGCAACGGGCGTGACTCCACGAAACGTCCCGGCAGCATTGCCGTCAGAGCTGGCCCGACACCGCAGCCCCTGGTGAATGGCAGCCAGTTGCCCGGCCCTGCCATCCAGATCCCCACTGTCGATGGGAAGCCGCTTGCCACCGCCCTTCCCAAGGAGGGGGCCCACGTCTCCCTGCAAGCCTTGGAGGCCCGTTCCTCAGAGGCTGCCCTCCAACAGCACATCAGCCGCCTCTACTATGACGACTCGGTGCTGGGCCACAAGACGGCAGCCAAACTGTCTCCTGTGGCCAGGCCCAAGTCCCTGGCTGTTCCCTGGATGACCACCCAGCCCAATTCTCCCGAGCTGTTGAGCCCGGTCATGTCCATCTCGCCACAGGGCACCTACCTCTCCAAGATTATTCCCAACGCCATCTTGCCACCCATGGTGGATGTCATTGCTCTGTCCTGCAACCGGGTGCGCACCCTCAGCCGCTGCAGCCTGGCCACCGCCAGCCCGGCCCTCTCGGTGCGCTCCACAGGTCACTTCCCCGCTGCCCCCCGCAGCCGTGAGCACTCCTCCTCCAGTGACAACTGGAGCCACTCGCAGTCCACTGAGACCATCGTCTCCAACGCATCCACCATCTCCTCCCGCGGGGGCCCCAGCGGCCAGAAGGATGAGGCCAGGCCAAGTGGTAGGGACCCCCCTGACTGGCTCGCTTCTGCCAGCCCTGCCAGTTCCAGACCAGCCAGAGCTGCCCCGGCTTCTCCCAGCTTGCTGGGGGTGCAGCTAGCAGGGAGCAGCGGGAGAGCCTCGCCCACTTACAGCACCAGCAGCATAGCCGAGGGCTCGGACGATGCAAGCGTGCGCAGTGACCGCTCCTCGAGCCGGAGTCTCTCACTCCGGAAGATGAAGGTGGCCCCTTTGCCCCCCCGGAGGACCTACTCCTTGCACCAGAAGGCCCAGCAGCTGGAAGCCGAAGGGGCGCCCCGAGGAACTGGGCTGCCTCCCAAGCCGGAGCGGAGGCCCCACCGGGAAGGTGCCCAGTGCCCCAGCCTGGCCAACGAGGACGACGTCTTCTCCCCCGTCGGCTTGGGTGGGACCAGCAGCCTGCAGTCCAGCAGTCTGGCCTGCTCACCAGATCTCTCTGCCCGGAGCCCAGGGAGGGTCAGCCAGCTGCGGGAGACTGACGGGAGCGAGGCCCAGGAGCCCGGTTCTCCCCATCGCTTCGGCCGCACCATGTCTCCCTCGAGCGGCTACTCCAGCCAGAGCGGCACCCCCACACTGCACCCCAAAAGCCCCCTCTGCCACGCCGTGTCCCCGGGGAAGAAGAGGCCACAGCCAAAGAAGCCGGAGCGCATCTGCTCCCTACAGTCCCCGGGACCCTCGCTCTCCTCCTCCTCCCTGACCTCCCTCTCCTCCTTGGCCTCCGACCCTGCGCCCCCTGAAGGGACGGCCCCGCCCACCACCGGCTCCCTCCTGGCCTCTCCTGGTGCCCCACGTTATGTGGACCGCTTTGTGATCCCTCCCCATCCAAAAGTCCCGGCTCCCTTCTCCCCACCCCCCAGCGAGCCAAAGAGCAAGGAAGGGACGGTGGCCCCTTTGCCCCCTGGCAGCCAAGCCCCCAAGCAGCCCGGCCCTCTCACCAAGGAGGGCTCACCCCCACCATCCCCTCCACCAGCATACCACCCCCCTCCGCCCCCTGTGAAGAAGGCCGAGCCGAGGCCTGAGGCCCCTGGAGCTGCGCTGGTTCCCTCCGAGGCTGAGCTGGGGGCTTCCACAGACCCCCTATGGCTCCCTCCGCCCCCGCCCCTGCTGGACGAGCAGGATCTGTCCATGGCTGACTTCCCTCCGCCAGACGAGGCCTGCTTCCTGCTGCCTCCCCCCCCCTTGCAGACGGAGTCTGGGGAAGCCCCCTCTTTGGAGGCAGGGGCCCCTCCTGATCCCCAAACAGCCAACCCTGCAGGGCGGGAAGACGGAACGCCTCCCTCCTTCCCCACGGTGCTGCCCGCAAACTTCCTGCAGCCAGGAATTCTGCCCCTGCCGCCCCCAAGCACAGAGCCGTGTCCTCTTCCCAATGTTTCTCCAAGTGGAGAACTGTCCGGCTCTCAGCTGGGCTCCAGGCCCCCCGCCGCCTCAGGGCTTGTGGTGCCCTCCAGCATCCCCCCCCAGATTAAGAAGCCGCCCGCCAGCTCCCAGCCCGACCTCAAGAAGGAGCCTGCTACACGCAACAAGGCCCCCTCGGTGCCCAAGGAGGATGCCAGCCTGCCCATCGTTACACCCTCCCTGCTGCAGATGGTCCGCCTGCGCTCCGTTGACGTGGAGGCCCACGGCCCTGGGATCAGCCCAGCCAGGGTGTCCGTGACCCCCACGGAGTCCAGCAGAGCAAACATGGCCACAAATGGGAAGGTGGCCCCCTCAGCCCCCCAGAAGCCTCTCCGCAAGTCCCTGTCCTTGAGGTGTGGGCAGCCTGCTTCGAAAGAGGGGCTTAACCCCCTGCACGAGGCTGTGCGCCTGAAGGCCTCCACCTTAACTTCCAGGGAAGCCACGAGTCTCGGAATGGCTGAGAGGAAGACCGGGAGCCGGGCGGCGCTGCCAGGCACCCCGGCTAGCAACGGTCCGGTGTCCCCACTCCACAAATCCCCTGCCTCCACCGCCAGCTTCATCTTTGCCAAGAGCCCCAAAAAGCTGGTCATGGAAACCGCATCCTCGTCGGAGGCCCAGGCCAGCCTGCAGAAAAACCTAGTGGCCGAATTGATGACTGTCTCCAGCCAGCGATCCACAGCGGCCTTAGGGCTTCATCTGCAGGGCTCAGCCAAGCCCCAGAAGATCCCCCCTCCCATCGCCAAGAAGCCTTCTGTTGGGCCGGGGCGCAGGCTCTCCCCCCAAAGCCCAAAGCCCTCCGGAGCCGAGGAGCCAGCGCTCGAGGAGAGGACTAAGACGGTGGGCTCCGCCTTGGAGTCTGGCAATGGCAGCCCCCCAGCTGGGCCTGACAAGCAGTTGCGGAGGAGCCCCACAGGACAAGGTGAGCGGCTGGCAGACCCACGGTCCCATGGGGTGCCCTTCCTGTTGCAGGGGAGCTGCGGGGGGTTTGGGTGGAGCAAGAAGTCCAAGACCTTTTCCGGGGGTTTGCGGTAGTGGGACTTCTGTTTCTGAAGCTGGCTTTTATAGGGCAATTTTGCTGCACCCCTTGAAACTTGCTGCCAAAGAGGACTTGGGAAGCCTGGTGGAGCCTCCTCACAATTTGGAGGGGACACCATCAGGAGTTGCCAAGGGGGTAGGTTGGTTGGGAAAACATCCTGCAATAAGGCAGTGGCAGACCCTCTTATCTGCCAAAAAAAATGTTGGTTTGTCTGTTACGCATCACAGGAGTCAGCACCCCCTCCCCCCAATTCAGACCCCTGACCAAGGATGTCTGCAGAGTCAGGTTGGGGTCTGGGTACAGAGAAGAGACCAAGGAGAAGGTCACCTTCCTTGGACTCATTTGCCACTCAGCCGGGAAGCCAAGGGGACTGTACATCCAGACCAAGAACAACCCAAAATGGCTGTCGAAAGAGGGTAAGCAGATGGTTCTGCAGCCCATAATAAGCGCAGTCCACCCATTGTCCCTCCCCATGAATGTCTAAGTCCCACATGCTCTGCTGTACTGTGGCTTGGTTCAAGCACGGTACGCCTGCTCGGGCATAAGGACTGAAGTCGAATACTTAACCCATTGTAGCATCCCTGCGGGATTCACATGGAGTCCAAAGAAGCCACTTTGGGGCTTGGCGCAGTAACCAAACCGCTTTTAGCAGAGCAGACACAGACTGAGGTCGGCATCCAGGTCTGTGAATGGGACTCAGGGGCTCAAGATTTTTTCCCCATGGCCACAGAAATCAGAATCGGTGTAGAACTGGAAGGGATCTTCTTTTAGTCCAGCCCCCTGCTCAAGCAGGAGACCCACGACCATTTCAGACAGGTGTCTGTCCAGTCTCTTCTTAAAACCTCCAGTGATGGAGCGCCCAGAACGTCTGAAGGCAACTTCTGTTCCACTGCTTCGTTATCTCACTGCAAGAAGTTTCTCCTTAACTCCAGGTCGGTTCTCTCTTTGATTAGTTTCCACCCATTGTTTCTTATCCTGCCTTCAGGTGGTTTGGAAAATAATTTGACCCCCTCTTCTTTGTGGCAACCCCTCAAATACTGGAATGCTGCTATCATGCCCCATCCCCCGGTCCTTTTCTCTAGACTAGCCAAACCCAAATCCTGCAACTATGTTTTAGTCTCCGGACCTTTCTTTAATCATCTTAGTTGCTCTTCCCTGCACTTTTTTTTTCAAGTCTCAACATTTTTTTTTTGTAATGTGGTGACCAAAACTGAATGCGGTATTCCAGGGGTGGCCTTACTGAGGATTTATAAAGCACTACTAATGCTTCATGTGCTTTTGATTCGATGCCTTTGTTTATACAGCCAAGGATTTTATTAGCTTTTTTTGGCGGCTGCTGCTGCTGCACACTGCTGGCTTGTGTTTAAGTGATCGTCCCACAGTTAAAGTTGCAGCTCTTAGACTTTGTTTCAACAGAGGTGGTTCAAAGTTGTGATGGCACTGAACAAGTAGTCTTTACGACCGGTCCTCAAAGTTCTGATGGTTGCAGTGTCCTGCAGCGATGCAATTGCTTTTCACAATCTTCCCCAAGCAAAGTTAATGGAATTGCCAAGAGGAAGTCTCAAGTTGTGACAGTAATCGGGGATTGCCTGAACTGCCGTCACTAAGCAACCTAATCACACAAGGATGCGCTTAGAGATGGAAGTTTCCATCTCAATTGCCCTCATTAAGCAGGGCAAAACCCTTCTGATGATAAAATCTGAAGAACAGTGGGACATCTGCCTGTGGGGGCGGGCGTCTTCCGTCTCCAGACGGCAACCTTTCCTGGGTGGTTTGATTGATTTTCCTGCCCATTGCAGAGGGGTCCCTTCCTAGCTCTCAGAGTGGTTTGCAGATGAGCCTAAAGCGCCTTGCAGGCACCACCCAGTTTGAATCTGCTCACAGCTGCTATTTGCTCTGGGCCATCACGGCCCCCACCCTGGTGCCCACCAGCTGCCAGGCTTACGTGAGATGGGCAGTGATATCAGTCAGTCATAACAGTAACAAAAGTTGGGAGGGCACAGGCTCGGCCTCTTGAATTCGGCTGCAGAATCTCGTGCCGTTTTTGGGAAGTGAAAGTAACGCGACTCTCTTTTTGCAGATGGAAAACAGGAGGTGGTGTGAAGGAGGACCCTGCAAGGGACATTTGCCCGTTCAAGATGCAGGGATTGAAAAAGAAAATTACTCTCAGGGACCTCTTAGGGCCGGAAGAGGAGCTTCGGTGGTGGCGCTGGAGAAAAGAACGCCAACGTGCAGCCTTCGTCTGCCGGGGCCTCGACATTTATGCAGCCAGGAGGTTGGCTTGGAAGTCCTCAGCAGCGCGGCTCTCTTTTGCACCTGGGGACAAAGGGCCGCATCCCTTCCCGCTCTTCAGTCTCTCCCCGGACTCAAACCTCGTGTAGGTCTTGCTTGGTTTGGTGATGCTGAACCCCCCCACCCCCCCATTTGGTGTGAGAAAACAGTTTAAGGTAGCATAAGATGAGGAGAACTCAGCATCTGCCAGGAAGATGGTCAAAACTGGAGCAGCTTGTTGCAGTTCACCCCCCAGATGCCTTTTTAATGGGTTGCGTTGTCTGCTGCCATTCAGTGTGCATTTGGGGAGTGGGGGGGAGAGAAAACGGCCTGCGCTTGCACACCCATGTGGCATGGAAGCACTTTCTCAGCGGGACGTGAGGAGGACGGCCATTGCGGGAAATCCCTGCTCAGTCTTCCCGGGCAGTCTTGGGTCCCAGGAGAGGCCCTGCTGGTGGTTTTGCTCTGGACTCCTGTGGGCAGATTCTGGCTGTTGCAAAGAAGCTGATTCCTGCACCTGCTAAAAGCACAAATGGCAGCCTGGAAGATGGTGCAACTGCCAAAAGACACCTTTTTTCCCAGTCTCTCTTCACCTGTGCCATGAGCGCTACCTTAGGGAAGCCCCCTCCCCCAATGGGAGTGGGGGAATCTCTGAGCTTTCTTGCAATGGACACGAGTAGTTAGCAGGCGCCTGACACAACATCGACAGGGCTCAGCGAGCCCGGGCAACTGTCTAGAACACAGGTCTGCAACCCGCGGCTCCGGAGCCGCATGCGGCTCTTTCATGCCATGTGCAGTCCAAAAAGAAAAAAGCGGGACTAAAAAAGTTCAACCCATCAATTCAAATATGCAGGGTAGGTGCATATCTCGCCTTGGCTCCACTCTTCAGTCAAACCCTGTTCTGCACATGCGCGCATGTACGCACATGCGCACACATTTTTTGCGGCTCCCAGTTTTTCCTTTTGTGAGGGAACCGGTTCCGAGTGGCTCTTTCACTGTTTCAGGTTGCTGACCCCTGCCCTAGAATGCAGCTGTTCACTGCCAAAAGAGCAAAAAAGCCACTGAGTTTTGCACCAAGACATTCCAGTCCGGTCATGAGAAAAAGAGGATCCACTGGAAAATTGGGTAGGGGAGACTTTCCTTCTCCCCCTCCCGCCAAGAAGTCCAAGTGATAGCCTCAGGGGCGCCTGTTTGTGGTGAATTTGCCCATTCCTTGCCAATGGGCCCAGGCAGATGCAGAGTAATTGGATCCGATTTATAGCCCTTCTTTGGGGCGGCTGGAGCTGGGTGTGTAGAGAAGCAGCTCTTGCTAGAAGCGGGGGGGGGGGGGCAAATTCCATCCTTGGCTGAAGGGAAAGTCTGGACCCAGAAACACTCGGCGGTGTGACTCGGGGTGTCCCGATCCGGCCCTTAGGGTCTCCTCTCCCCCACCTGGCGTGGCCAGCAGTGGCTCA
This sequence comes from Vipera berus, assembly GCF_964194415.1. Classification (NCBI taxonomy): domain Eukaryota; kingdom Metazoa; phylum Chordata; class Lepidosauria; order Squamata; family Viperidae; genus Vipera; species Vipera berus. Next base: position 24,588,241 of record NC_138212.1, on the reverse strand, counting down.
TCCCAGAGGTCTTTGTGGTACCCAGAATGTGGTGAGGGCAGCCCCCGGCATCTCGGGAGCCCTCCAGTGCCCAGAGCCCTTGCAACGCCCACGTCTAGCCGCCTGGCTGGGAAGATGGGAGCGCTCAGGCAGAGGCAGCTGCGGACAAGGGTGGTTTTGTGGTCTCCTGCCAGAAGTGCAAGGAAAGGGCTGGGCGTAGTTAACAATGCTAAGTACCTATTATCTCCATCAATAGTGGACCTGGTTGGAGAAGTTAGCAAATGGCGCTGACGACCCTCTGCAGAAGGGCGAAGGGGGAGCTGGGACCGGGGCCCTCCTGCCTTCCTAAACAACCACGCGTGCCTGCAGTGGCAGATGTTCTTCCCAGGTCTGTGGGAGGCTTGCTACCATCCTCAAGGAGATCAGGGTTTTAAGTTTGCACCAGAGGTCCGGCTGGACACCACTAGTGCACATCCGGGCCTCTGTTCTCCAGCCCATGTGCAAAGAGCAGGGGCCTCAGCAGGGGGGAGAAGGCAGAGAAGGTGGTTGCAGCGCCATCTTGACGGGGGTGGCTCTGGAGAGCCAGCAGGGGAGGCGCTCACGACTGCAAAGGAGACCCAAAAGCTCTGCCTGGTTGTCCCTCCCCCTCCCAATTTCCCTCCCCCCCCTTTTACTCTTCTCTTCTTTGGACGGCTGGCAGCTGCTCTCCACACCTTGGAAAACTTTGGAGCCTGTTGATTTGATTTCCACTATGGTAGAGAAAGAGAAGGGTTCCTTTTTTTGTATTTAAAAAAAAGGTCAATTGTTTTAAAAAAGATGAATGTGCATTTGTAAAAGGACTGATTAAAAGCTTGCTTGCGGACTCTTCTTTCCTGTGATATGAGGAGGGGGAGACGGAGGGCAGGTTGGCTGCCCCGGATGGTGAGAAGGGAAGCGTGGGTGCCAGGGCCCACGAGAGGCCAGCACCATCAGGCCGCAAGGGTGGGGATTATGGTACAAATTCTGCCTTCTAAAAATCCACTGCATGCGCGAGACCTGCAGAAGGGCAGGGCCTCAGTTGTGTGGTTGGGAAATGGGCTCAAGCAGCCCCTCCAGGCCTGGTGAGCTTGCTTCCGGCTCCTTTGAAGGAGGGGGGCAAATGGGGCTGCCAAAGTGTATAGAATCTCAGTGGGAACGTTGGTTATTTTAAAATGGGAGGCCGAATAGCTGCCTTAATTTCACAGGCTCAAGACAGCCATCTTGCTGCTTGAAAACCTCCAGAACGGAGACAATTGCCAAGTTCTGGAGGGTTTGATTTTGAAGGTTAATGGATGTTTGCAAAGGGCTCTTTCGCCCCAAACCTTCCCCAGCTTGATCTGGGGGCCCCAAGCAAGCCCCAGCTGACATCTTTTTTCAGAAGAGCAAGAATTATTCTGAAGGAATTACGGGTCAGGGGCTTCCAAGGGGCGCGGGACAATCATGCCATTTCAACAGATTGGCTTCAGAGTACCATCCATCGTAGCAAAACCTCTTAAGGGCCGATTAGTTCAACTGTTGTACAGATGGAAACGGGCAGGAGGCCTGCCGGCCGCAGACGGAAGCGTTCCCACCTGTGGGCTGGCCTGGCCTCAGTTGATGCCTGAAGAGATGCAGAGCTGGGCTCCCGAGAGGCCTGGCGTTCCAGCCCTGCCCGAGGACCTTCCGCCAGGCCTTCCCTCTGGGCCCTGCCGAGACACCGGCAGCGAGCGGCTGCTTGGAAAGCAATGAAAACAAACGGCCTCAGTAAGAGGCAGTCCTCGGCTTACAACAGTTCATTTAGTGACTGTTCAAAGTTACAACAGCGCTGAAAAAAAGGGATTTGTGACCGTTTTTCACACGACTTGCAGCACCCCCAGGGTCACACGATCAAAATTCAGACGCTCGGCAGCTGACTCGTATTTATGACGGTTGCAGCATCCCGAGGTCACGTGATCAGCTTCTGCACCCTTCTGACAAAAGCGAAGTCAATGGGGAAGCCGGACTCCCTTAACCTCCGGGTTACTAAGTTAACAATTGCAGTGATTCACTAAACAACGGTGGCAAGAAAGGTGGTAAACTAGGGTGAACTAGGAACAGAAATTTTGGCTCAGTTGTGGTTGTAAGCTGAGGACTACCTGTACAAAAAGAGACATGTGATTCCGGCTCCGAGAGTTAGGAAGCACAGCCACGCTGGAGTTACTTAGAAAACAAACTTAAAAACTCGAAAGTTGATGCCAATTTGAGATTTAACAAGAAAGCGCTGCATTTCCTCACAACCGGAAAGGGTTGTGCATCATTGCCTCAAGTCTGGTGTGAGAATGTGGCTCTAGCCGGATTTCCTGGTACCCTCCTCCCCATCCTCCTCAGCCAGCACCTTCTCCTTCAATTGAGCATCCCCCCCCAACACAGCACACACCTTCAGCTTCCGCGTGCTGAGCATCCCTTCACAGGACCTGGCAGCCTGAATTATGTTATGCTGGCAGGGGGATGCTGGGAGTTGAAGTCCACCCGGTTTAAAGGTTCCAGGGATGAGAAACTCCGCTCTAGGTGTAGCTGCTGCTTTGGCACAGCAGTCCTGAGAACGATTTTCAAATCACGATTCAAGACCTTTTCTCTTTTTTAACATACAGCTTCCACAGCTGTATCCCGCTAGTCTGTTTTCAGCGGCAGAACGCGGACAACAGAAAGTTGGTCTGCCAGGAACATATTTTAGCACACCGAGGTAAATGTGCTTGCAACCCTGTCCCCAAATGCCCAAACTGGCCACTGCATTAGCAGACTGTTGCACGCCAATGTGGGCATGGCTAAAAGGCCATTCTAGGCTAAGGGCATCTACCCACTGCTCTGGAGAGGATTCGGGAAGACTGAGGTGGGCTAAAGTAGGGGGGTGGTCTGCCTGGGCAGTGACTGCAGCTTGCTGGGCCTGTGTGCCAGAGAGTGCCCCTCCCTCCGGAAGCGACGGTCTTTCTGTTAGGATCAGTAGGCAGAGAGGGACAAACACAGTTTTACAGATGCTACGAACACAACATTTACCTTGTTTGTGGGTATAAAAGAGTGATCAATAAAGTGGGTTATGGAATGAATGAAACTGGTGTGCGCAAAGGAGGGGGGGGGCAGGACGGTTGCACAGGCCAGACCAGCAGAGGGATTTGCTTCCTTCTCTCATGGTTTCAAACTTCCCCACCTTATTCCCTTTCTGAGCTTTGGATTGCTTTCCACAAAAGGGAAGCACATACCAAGCCACAGGTAGTCCTTGGCTTATGACCAGCCGCTTAGTGGCCATTCAAAGTTACAGCAGAAACCACCTGCCCCCAAGGTACTTATAACCCAAATTCCGACAGGCCTCCCCCGTGGTCATGGGACCGCATTTCAGATACTTGGCAACTAGCCTGCATTTATGGCCGTTTGTTGTGCCCCACAATTGTTGTAGTTGTCTGACCCATCGCGACCCCATGGACCTTCCTCCAGGCCTTCCTGCCCTTGAAACAACTTTGTTGCAAAAAAGGCAACTGGGCGATAACCTGCTTTACAACCATCCTAGTTTACAAATGGGCAGGCTCTTCTAGGGTCGTAAGTTGGGACCTCCTGCATATTCAAATGCCTTAAATCCCCCTGGTGCTTTGTAAGGTGCCGGGTCCCAAACGTTCAGGCCTTTGGTCTGCCTGTTTCTGTAAATCGCCTGCAGCTAATTTCTGGAGTTTATCTTGCATGGCCTAACAAAATTATTTTCTTAATATGGTTTGTGCAAGCATTCTAGACAAAATCCTTTTACGTCTTTTGCCCAGAAACCGAATCAAGTTTTTATCTCTGGAATACGATGCATCATTTACAGCAGGGGTGACCAGGTCTGGCAACCTGGTTTACAGAATAAGCCGATGCACGATCAGTTCATCTGAAAAGGGGGCGTTGCATTTTGAGACAAACATGACAATGTTTCACGACAGGCCTGACGGGTCTGCTCCTCCGAGGGAGCTCTTCTCTAGCCCGGATCCGAACTCAGGACAAGAGGTGAGAGCACCCCATCAGCTGGAGGGATGGCTGCTGTGGCAGTTGGCAGGAAGCAACGCCCCACAGAGGGAAGATTAGTCTGAAGGGGGGGGATCTCATTCTCCTAGAAGCAGCTTTTGTCACCTTCGCCAGCCAGTGAAAGGAAGCAACCGCCTCTTTCTCCCGCAACACACAGACAGACCTCAGTCACGTGGGGAGGGAAGGAAACCCAGGGCCCCGTCACTGCTGGAAGCGGCGTTCCTTCCTCAGCAGCCGCTTCATGATGTCCTGGGTCAAGTGCAGCTGCAGGAAGGACACTGATGGAAGCGCAGAGGAGGAGAGATGGGCAGGACACGGGGTGGTGGGCGCAGGAGGGGGGCAGGCTGGGGCTCTAGCGGATGCTGCCCCCTTTCAGAGATTTGCACGTCAGGTTCCCCAGAGCAGTCATGAGGTTCTTCCCCTTCCACTGGGCCACAAAGTTCTCCGAAATCTGGAGGTCAGCCTGGGGAGAAAAAAAGAAGGCGGTGCCAGGCTCAACATCAGAGACGGTCCCTAAGCACATTTGCTCAAAAAGCCCAGGCTGCCAGGGGCTCCGAAATAAAAGAGCCAACACAACACAGGTCCCTAGGCAACACACCCACAGGCTAGTCCTCGCTGCTCTCCTCTCCTTCCCACTGCTGCTACACCGCCTGCTGGGCCCTCCTGCCTCTTTCTTCCCCTGTTTTCAGCTGCTTATTTTCACAGAGGAACACACAACACCACAGCTGGCTGCCTCTGCCCAGCTTTTGTAGCCACCAGCTGCTGTGCTGGGGAGGGAGCAGCCTGAAGAGGACCGGGCAACAGCACCACAGGGCCGGCCAGCCTGTCCTCGCAAAAGGGCCAATTTGCAACGTGAGTGGTGTACTGTTGTGGATTTGGTTAGGATGGGAGGGTTAAGTTCAAAGTCTCCCTCGGACCTCAAAGCCTATCGATGGGGGCGAGTCGGCCTGTCTTAGCCAACCTGGGGGCAAACAGGCCAAAGAATTCTAGGCGGTCTTGGGGAAGGCAGGAAAGAGCCGTTTAAGGAGGGGCGACGGCAGTCCAGAGACTGAGGCAGCTGCGAGAAAGACACTCAAAGTAACTTTGTTTAGGGTCTGTCTGACCTTCTTCCAAATGTGTTTAAATGGTTTTGCCCTTGTTGCCTTGGCAGTGGAGCAGCCTAACTTCCTCAAGGTCACCTTCCTGTGTGTTGATGGCAGCTGCTGGAAGGACTCCAGAGAGGCTCTCTAAGTTGGTGTGATGGATGCAGCTATTGCGATTCCTAACGAATAGTTTCACTTTTACAAATTTCCCTAAGTAAAGAATCAGCGAAGCACACGATGGCTAGCGTGGTGTGCACATATACAGGATCACAGAATAGTGGGACTGGAAGAGACCTTGGAGGTCTTCCAGTCCAACCCCCTGCCCAAGGCAGGGCACCTTTTCTATCCCAGACAAACGAACAGTCCCATCTCTGACGATGGAGCGCCCACAGCTCCAGGAGGCGAGCTGTTCTCAGGAGATTTCTCCTGGGTTCCAGGCTCCATCTCCCTCTGACCAGCTTCCACCCATTGCTTCTGGTCCTGCCTTTAGATGCCTTGGAGAGCAAGTCGAGCCCCTCTGCTCTGTGACTGTCCTCAAGAACTGGAAGACGGTTACCACGTCTCCCCATCTCCTTCCTTGGACCAGACACACCTAGTTCCCTTCACCGTTTTGTACAGTTTAGCCTCCAGCCCCCTGATCATCTCTGCTGCTCTTCTCAATATGTGACGACCAAAACTGGCTGCATTATTCCAACGGTGGTCTTACAAGCCCTTGATCTTGATTCTATCCCTCTGTTGATGCATCCTAGTGTTGCGTTGTTGGCAGCTGCAGCACCACTGGCTCATATGTGATTGTCCACTAGGACTCCTAGATCCCTCTCACAGTTACTATTGTTGTTATGTCCAATAATTAACCTAATTATTTTGAACCTGCCATTGAACATCCATCAAAAATGGATCAAGACTTCCAAGCTTACTGTTCTTTTTCCAGAACTAGAAATAATGCCATTAAGTGCCTCCATCTCTTACACTTCCTTCTTCCTCTCTGGAGAGAGCAAAGAATTAACAGACCCCATAAAAGGCTGAGATGCTTTGAAGGGTTTGGCAGACTGCTCTTCCGTGGGACGTGTGTCAGCGCCGGTTTGCCACAAGCAGCCTCCTCCCGCAACAGCCCGAGCTCTTCCAATTGCTCCGAGCCCTTCTGCGGAGGCTGCTACGGCCACCCTTAGGATGACCACGCACACCTGGGCAAGGGGAGTTGTTTGGGTTGCCAACTCCAAGTTGGATGCCACTTCTGTGCAAACCTGCACCGAGACGGAGCTTCTCCACTTACCTGCAGCTTCTCAAATACTTTCTTCTTGGGCTTCAGCTCATCATCCGGTTGGCCATTCTCAAAGCCTTCCACAAAGACTCGTTCTCCAGGACAGGAGCCTGCTGGGGGGTCCAAGGGCTCCACTTGGCAGGGATCTCCAGAACTGAGGCGATGGAGAAAGAAGGCATCCATGGGAGAACATGAGTGCAATGTGCAAGTCGGGTCCAGCCCGAGCCCCTGCCCCACTTCCTTTGCCAACCTGAAAGCGCAGAGCAGCATGGCCTGGGACTCCACTCCCCGCATCTTCTGGGGCTTCATATTGCAGACCAGCACCACCAGCCTGTCCTGGAGCTCTTCCTTGGGCACAAACTCCACCAGGCCACTGACCACCGTACGAGGTTTGGCCTCCCCCAGGTCAATCTTCTCCACGTACAGCGTATTGGCATCAGGATGCTGTAGGCATCAGGACGGGAACATCAGGGACCAGCAGAAAGAGCCTCCAGTGTGACAGGCCTAACTTTAACAGCACCCACAAAGGGTGGCACCAAAAGCACCTCACCTTCTCAACACTGAGCACTCTGCCAACCCGGAGATCCACTCGGGACGGGATGACTTCCTCGGAGTCAGAGTTCTTTGTGGAGCCTTTCACGGCAGATTCTGCAAATAAACAGCAGAGAAAATAAAGGGTTTTTTTAAGGGAGCTGGAATTTCAAGAAGCAACAGCAGACTTTGGTGTGTTGAGCCAAACCAGCCTGGCCTCCATAAACTGAGGGCTGGAGGAAGCATAAGTTGCTCAGGACTTCAAACATCCTGATGTGTGATCAGCCAGAAAGGAAGGGAGGAAGTGAAAAGGAAAAATGGAGATTGAGCATGGCACAGACAAGGAACATGAACTTTTACACACACACACACACACACACACACACACACAAGCACACTGCTTCCGTACTGTGTAGAAGATAAGGGAGGAGGAGGAAAAAATACTGAACAAATTGTTGTTGTTAGCTGCGAAGTCGTGTCTGACCCATCGCGACCCCATGGACGACGTTCCTCCAGGCCTTCCTGTCCTCTACCATCTTCTGGAGTCCATTTAAGCTCACGCCTCCTGCTTCAGTGACTCCATCCAGCCACCTCATTCTCTGTTGTCCCCTTTCTTCTATTGCCCTCAGCCTTTCCCAGCATTAGGCTCTTCTCCAGTGAGTCCTTCCGAGCAGTCAGGGTTGATCTCCTCTAGGACCGACCGGTTTGATCGCCTTGCAGTCCAAGGGACTCGCAGGAGTCTTCTCCAGCACCAGAGTTCAAAGGCTCAAGATCAGAATTAAACTCGGAATTCAAAGCAACCTCAGAAGCTGAATCTCCTTAAGAGGAAAAGCTGTATTCATTTTTTCTTCTTTCAGTTCCGAAATCCTGTTTCAAAGAATCAGATCCTGGTTCCTGCTGAGCTACTGAAAGAGGAAGAATATGGATCTTGAGACTGGGAGGCATCTTCCTCCAGGGAATGGGAGCAAAAAAGCCCAGAGATTCACCTACACTGTCTTTGGAGACCTGCATCACTCTAGGGAAGGGTTCTCCGTTCTTGAGAACTAAATTCAGGCTGTGCTGGGATTTGAGTACTCTGGGTGAGCTTCACAGGGCGGTGCTGTGTGCTCAAGTCCCATTCAAAAATTCTAATTCAACTCTTCTTAGTTGATTCAAGAATTTAAAGATGTGGTGCAAAATAATGATTGAAATGAAATTTTCTAAATGACAACTTTTCACAGTTCTAGCAAACTTCCTAATCTCTCCTACAAAGCTTGGGTTTATAGAATGCCTAAAAAGTAAAGCTAGGTTTAAAAATATGATTTTTGCTCTTTTAGAGCATGCTATTTTAATGTGTAGCCCTGCTGGCTTGAGGTACAAGGCTTGCAAGAAAATTGGCACATCTTACAATCTTTGGTAGAAATGTTCTTTTGATCGAAAGCTTTGGGGAAAAAGGGGGAAACCCACTGAACAATTTTCTACAACGAATCCTGCTGTTGGTACATTATAATGTACATTATCCCCAACACCGATACAATATATAAATGGACTCAATTCCTGTTGCCACTAGGCTTATTACTGCAAAACTGTAAGCACATCTTTCTTTGGATCAGGGAAAGACACCTTTGTCTGAAAAATGAACACAATAAAGAACATAAAAAGACCTAAGATTAAGGATAAATGGAAATTATTTTTATCTATAATTCTCAGTTGCTTTTCCTTGGTATGGTTGGTATGCTTTTATTCTTGCTTTTGATGTTCTGATTTCAAATGAAGCCATGGAATACATCTTATTATTGCTGCCCGATTCCTATGCCTTTTCTCACTGAGGACTCTGCACTGCAGATGAGCTGTTCCATGCAGGCTGGGAAGGGGGGGGGGAAAGGGGGAACGGCACAAAGCAGAAATGGAGAATGCAAAGAAAAACAGAGAAATGTGAGAGGTGGGGGCTCTAAGCCCCAACCTTAGCTTGCATCTCGCTCACTAGACATGTGGCAGGCTAGTCCAGATGGAGCCCCCCGGCCCCAATTCTTGGGGACCTTACTTGCTGTGGAGGACTCAGGATATGCACAGCTAGCGAGTTTCTTCATTTGTGAGCTGCTGAACTTCTCTCTGATGGGATCCAGGAGTTTGTTCAAGGCCACCTCTATGGAATTTTTCAAGTCTCCCGGATGGACAACCTGATCACAAGATCAAAGCAGAAGCCATTAGTCATTCTTACACACCGTCTCTCTGCACAACTGTGTGCTGCCCTGCGTATCCTCAGTAGGGCTGCCTCCCTTCTGAACATGGCAGACAACGAAGTAAGAATTCATCTGACAAGACGAACTGAACAAAAGAGAAACTGGCATCTTCACATTCAAGCCCCCCCACAAGAAGGCTAGAATTTATTTATTTATTTGTTAAATATATTTGCTCCTATCTTGCCTTAGGGCTATTTAGGTGGCTTACAATAATAAAAAGGAAGAAAAATGAAAAGCATGTAAAGAGAAGCAAAATAGAATTTTAAAATAAACAGTGACAAAGGAACACAATGAGAACATATCAAGATGGACGGGTGGAGAGGAGAGAGCGGGGGGGGGGAGAGGAGAGAGGAGCCTGCCATCAACCCAGCAGCCCCCTCCAGCGTGGAACTCCCCCCCCCCAATTTGGAGCCCAGGCCACCCAGCAGAGCCGGCTCTTCAGGCTCTTGCAGAAGGAAGGGGGGAGGGGGTTGCCTCCAAAGGGGAGAGGGGGACGGGGGGGGGCGGCAGCGCTACGGCAGAGAAGGCTCTTCTTCTGGACCCGCCAGTCAGACTTCTTTGACTGACGGGATGCGAAGCAGGCGCCCTCTGCCAGCACAAGTGGGAGGGGCTTGTCCGGGGGGGGGCGAGGCGGTCCATCAGGCGGGCTGGGCCCAGGCCGTTAAGGGCTCTGAAGGCCCGAAACAACACCCTGGATTGCCCTTGGAAGCAGACCGGGAGCCAGTGGGGCTCACAGAGCAGAGAGGTGAGACTGCGCTCGCTCGCTGCCCCACTCTGCACCGGCTGAAGCTTCCCATGGACTTGGAGGGTAGCCCCACCCCGGAGCCCACTGGCATAGTCCAGGCGGGAGATGACCAGGGCTCGAGTCCTCACCCAGGAAAGGTTGCAGCTGGCGCACAAAGCGGAGCTGTGTCAGAGCTCTCCTGGTCCGCCTGCCACCTGCGCTTCGAGCAGAAGACATTACGTCCAGGAGAAGCCCCAGGTGGGGGGCTGGGTCTGAATGGGGGGGGGTTTGCAACTCTGTCCAGAACTAAGGATGACACACACTCGGGTCCCGAGGCTCCAAGCACCGCCCGCCACTGTGTCTTGCCAGGGTTCAGTCTAAGTCTGTTACGGAAATGATATAAAGTTTTCCCCAGTTCAGTCACTTCCGACTTTAGGGGGTGCTGCTCATCTGTTTCTTAGCTAAAGGAGCCAGCATTGTTGGAAGACCCTTCCGTGGTCATGTGGCCAGCATGCCCAGGCGCATGGAATGCTCTGCTTGCACTTGCATGCTTTTGGACTGCTAGGGTGGCAGGAGCTGGGGCAAGGAACAGGAGCTCACCCCATCACACGGTGCTCAGGTCTTAAGCCGGGGCTGTCAGCTTAAGGATAGTAACAGAGAACTTTTTAAAAAGTAGAATATTTGTTCCACAGAAAAGTATCTGTCGAGTCAATAACAAAAACAGTAAAAATCTTTTGGAATTCTGGCTTGCTGGGACTGAATAAGCTCAGCTGGGAACACTCCTTGCCTGTTTTTCGGATACTCAACTCCCTTGCACTCAGCAAGTAGCTCACTGCGGAACGTTAAGGACTCCTCATGGTTAGTTAATAGTTTCACAGAGGGGCTTCCGGTGGCTGCGCGGCGCCGGAGACAGCCTTCCCGGGCTGCCTGCGGCTCAGCTGAGTGATTTTCGCCCGAAACAGCGCCGATCAGCTGTTCGGGCGAATTTGAAGCCCCCTCCTCGGGAGAAGAGGAGGGGGTGAGGCCCCAGGTAGGGGTTGAGTTCTCCGGGGCCGCCCGAGCTTGTAGCTTGGGCGGCTGAAGGATTGAACTCCCCCGTAGCCTGGGTGGCTCCCAGCTGGTCAGCGTCTCTGCTCTGGACTTCATGGAGCAGAGCCAGGCGTCTGCGACCACCCCTGCCTGAAGGAAGGACTATGGAATAAAAGGAGCAGGCAGAGCGGTACAAGAGGAAAAGGTGAAGAGGATTATTATATTCTACTCTCTAGCTTGATGGACTTTTTAAACTTAAAGTGAAAGTGCGTCACAAGTGAAAAAGATGGCGGCTAAACCTCCCTCAAAAACTCTTCGGAGTGCTGGAACTTCTCCGGTACAACAATCATCATTGCAGGCGTTGCATCTTCCTGATGTATTGACATCGAAGGATTTACAAGATGCTCTTGAAAAACATGCCCAGGTAATTCTGGAATCAATGGGTGATAAATTTGCACAGATGGAGGCGAAATTGGAGAAATTGGAGGAGAGAATGGAAGAGAGGATGGAACAGAAGTTCAGGGTGATGAAGGCAGACATTTTGTCCTCAGTGTATAAAGTGGCTGAATGTGTGGAAGAATTGGAGGAAAAAGTGGAAGATTTGACTCAAAAGAATGCCATATTAGAAGCAAAAGTACTGGAGAATGAAGATTTAAGAGACAAAATGGACAGAGAATTGAGTCTTGCTCAATATTACCAGATGCAGTTTGCTGTTAGAATTAGAGGTTTAAAAGAGAATATTAAGGAAGATCTAAAGCAGCTGATTTCTGAGGCTCTGGAAGTGGTATTGAATCAGCCAGCATCTGAAATAAAGGGAGGCATGGATAAAGTGTTTCGTGTGAATTCATGGATTGCAAGACAGAGAAAGCTGCCTAGAGATGTGGTGGTTTATTTTACTAAGAGGGAAATTAGAGATGAAGTTATACAAGTTGCCTATGATTCTAAAGTGGTGATTGCTGATCAAGAAGTTTTGGTTTTAAAAGAAATTCCTCCAAAGATTTTAAGGAGAAGGAAGGATTTTATATTCCTCGTGCAAGAGCTCAAGCAACGAGATATAAGGTTCAGATGGGAGATTCCAGTTGGGTTGATGGTGATGTATGAAGGTAAAAGGTACCGTCTGATTACTGTGATGCAGGCGCGAGATTTTTATAATAACGTTTTAAAAGCAACCTCATTATCACTTCTGGAAGCTGCAAAGGGATCTGGAGAAGGAGAACATCAAGAGACTGAGGATGGACAGACAGAGGAGAATGGTGCTGGAGGAGATCAAGCTACAATTTCTTTGGATGATCCTGGAGAGCGGAGGGTGACGCGTGCTGCTTTAAAACGATCAAAAAGAAAATAATAAAAGAGCAAGACCAGCAGAAGTCTATGGAACTTCCACAACGAATATCTAGGAAGTTATCGCAATGGACACGTGGGAAAAGATTTGGGTTAGGAACGTAAAGAGAGAACTTTTATAACATGCTTTATAGATGGCATTTAGATCCTAAAAAGTTTGCAAGTATGTATCCGGACTATCAGCCAAAATGTTGGAGATGTGGAGATGAAGATGTTACATATTTTCATGTATGGTGGACTTGTAAAAAGATCAAGGCTTTTTGGATAAAAATTTGGTGGAATATGTAGAAGATTTTTAAGCAAAGGATAAAATTTTGTTCGCAATTTTTTTTTTTTTTTGGGGATAATTACGGACGTTACGGTTGTGGACACTAATTATGTGAAATTTAATTACGGCAGCAAGACTTTTGATAGCTCAGTAATGGAAGAAAGAGGAACTGCCGATTATAGGAGAGTGACTTCAAAGATTTTTGACCTGGCAGAGATGGTGTAGATTTTGGCCTAAGATTTTTCGCAAGAACGTTATATTATGGAATGGAGAAAATGGATTTATAGGGTTAAGAAGTTTCATGTAGCATTTGAATAAGTCTTCTTTCTTTTCTTCTTTTTCTATTTTTGTTTTTCTATATATATTTAATATATATATATATATATTATCCTATATAAGCTAGAGAGTGATGGATTTTAGAGTTTATGGATGTTAGTATATGGTTGTTTATGATTGTGTTTTTTTTATATACCTTGTATTTAGCTCTGGGAAGTCGGGGGGGGGGAGGGGGGGAGGGGGGAGAGGTAGGGGGGGAGGGAGAAGGGAGGGGGAGGGGGGATTTTTAAAGGAAAAATTGTATGTTAAAACTTTTTAATAAAAAATAGTTTCACAGATAGTTCTTAACGTATGACCATAATTGAAGCTGGAATTTTACAAGTTGTTTTTGTGGTGATCGTTAAGCAACACAGCTGTGGTTAAACCAACCTGTTTTCCACCATGGGCATTTTTGCAGGAAACATTGAAAACTGGCAAAACCCACCAAAAACCACAGTCTTATGACCACGGGACACTACAAATGGTCATAAATGCAAGCTGGTTACCGAAAACCTAAAATGCAATCATGTGATTTTGGGGCGGGCATCTGAACTTTGAAATCCGGTTGCAAATAGCTCTGGGGAGATCCGCTGAAACTCTGAACAGTTGCTAAGTACCAGTTATTAAGCAAGATTTACCTCTGTTACAACTTAGTAATATTGACAGAGAACTTTTAAAAACTGGATGCGATGGACACAAAGCAGTCCAATTTTTTTTGCTGCAAATTGTTTGCATGTCATTTACAGTACGTGGTGATGTTATCACACGAAGTACATAAATCTGCAAGACCCCCAACTCTAATTTAACAGATATCCTTCATCAGTGAACACCCCCTCCACTGAACTGTTTTTGTGTGTCCAAAAACAAGATTCCAGAGTTTCAATCTTTCTCCCACGTTTTATAATAGGAATTGGAAAATGAAGGGGACTTGCCATGTGCTTAGCAATTTTGTCTAGTCAATTTGCTTCCCATTTTGAACAAACCAGGGTGGTTTACAGCTGAATAAATCCCATTCATCCTGAAATATTTAGTGAGAGATATTGAGCAATATGTACAGTTTACCTGCTTGTTTCCAATAAGGTAGAATTCTAAACCATTTCAATTTATTATATGCAAACTGGCTCTTTGTTGTTCTACATCAATCTGATGAAAGCTATAAGAAAACATCTGCCTTTGCATTAATCTGACTTGCGTCTATTTTTAACATATAAAGGATGCGACTCTGGGACCAGCTCTACTAAGTATGCAGAATGACAGAAAGTTTTTCTCCAAACATCTGAAAGTAAAGTACAGCTAGGAAATTGCCACAAATTTTCTGCCTGAATACAGGGGAGGAAACCGGAGTTTGCAAAATCAAAGCAAGCAGCCCCAGCCTTTCTGACCCTGGAGCCGTCCCACTTATTACCTGCTCAGCAAAGTCCTTCTCAAGATCCCCGTAGCTCGTGTAAGTTTTATTTCCTCCCCACTTCTCATCTCTAAGGATCACAAACTCTACAAGAAAGTGAAGATGTCTGTTAAAGAAGAGGTCAGTCACATACATAAGCCCACATTTAATACCAGCATCCTCAAATATTCTTTTGGGTAAGATGATGCTGGGCATCACAACGACCTATAACGATGTCACTTAACGTCCACCTGACTGTGCCTCACCTGACTTCAGGCCAAACAGGTTCTTCACCAAGATCCAAAGGATGCAAAGTTCATTTCAGAGCCCCGGGAACCGGGGCAAACTTCACCTGGAGGACTGGGACCAATCCAGGCTGAAGATGGTAGATAAATTACAAAAGGAACCAAGACAGACAGTGGAATGGAAAACGATATTGATGTGGGAGAAGAGCCTGTTCGGCCTGGACAGAGGAGCTACAATTAGCAGTAACAGCACTTCCTGAAGCACCATCAGGTAGAGGAGCAAGAAGCCTCACTTTTCTGTGGAGTCCTCGGTGCTCCCCGAGTTTGTTTTCCTGCAGACATTTCATTACCCAAACTAGGTAACATCAGCAGCACTGGTGACGTTACCTAGTTCAGTCGTGAATTCTGCAAGAAAACCACCAAGCTCAGAAGAGCACCAAGGACCCCACAGATTAGCCCTGAACAGCAAACATTCTCCCCTACTGGTCCTTCACTTCTGTAATTCCCGCAGAAAGAATTACGAGGAGGTAGATTTTGACTGAATTAGCGACGTGGCAGATGGTCCCTCCCCCTCAGAGATCCCTTCTTTTGCCGCTGTAGAGCGATGCTCCTCCCCTCCCCCCGCTTCAGGATCCCGCAATGCTGCCAGGCGCATCCTTCGGGATTTCCCGCTGCTTAGGACTTCTTTTCTGGCTGGTAGAGAGACTGAGAGTTGGGTAGGAGGAAAGCAGCCTCCGTGCTCCCTGTGCTCCTGGCCAAGGCCCCAGCTGAGCCTCACCTGATCTGAGGGGGAAGAGCACGTGCTTGACGAAGGACAAGACCCCGTTGCTCTCCACATTTCCCGGCTCGCAAAAAGCCTTCTTGAGCTTCTTTTTCACATCCTCTTTTCGATCCAAAAGGTCAATCTTAGACTCCTAGAAAAGGGAGAAAGAGAGACACAACTTGAAGTGTTTTAAATAAAGAGGAAGTATAACAGGATTTCAATATATAGTTTTATATTAATCAATTACAGCATTGTTTCCCAACCTTGGCCACAGTCCCCATGAATGCATGCTGGCTGGGGAATTCTGGGAGTGGGCCCACTCACTTTAAAGTTGCTACAGCTGAGAAACCCCGGATTAGAGTTAATATCACAAGTAGATTGTCTACCCCTTGATAACCTTTTCTTTCTGGTTGCATTTTCACCGAGCGTGGGGATCACCAGCTGGAGTGCCCAGCCTCTCCCTGCAAGGCTCTGCTGTGGGGTGATGGCTGGGGAGTCTCCTGGGCGAGAGCCGTCTGAAATACCTGCAGGCCTATTCCTGCCACTGAGCAGGGTAGTGTTCCTGCCACATTTTGGGCACCATCAGATACAATGGATTTAAAAAGCAGCCACTGAACCAGGTGGACTCCACCGCTATATAAGGATTCATCAAATGCATTCATGTCAACAGGCTAATTTTGCTTCGAGGGTGTTCATTTGAGGTTAGCAAAATCACCTCACTCTTTCGAGGAAACGTAGTTTGGGATATTGGTTTCTTCTTCCTTTTTTTATCCCATTTATATCCCGCCCTTCTCCGAAGACTCAGGGCGGCTTACAATTTAAGCACAAACCAATGTGCTTAGCAATAGCCTTCATTCTATGTATATGCCTGCTTATTAGGGCTTTCGCCCCCCCCAAGCGGCATTATTACAAAGTCGGCTTATTGCCCCCAACAATCTGGGTCCTCATTTTACCTACCTCAGAAGAATGGAAGGCTGAGTCAACCTTGAGCCTGGTGGGATGCGAACCTGCACTAATTGCAGGCAGCTGGTCTTACTTAAGGAGGCATTAGCCCACTGCTCCACCAAGGCTCTTTCTTCATTTTTTCAAGTATTCTACTTGCCCCCCTCATTTTGTTTCTTCAATATACTCATCTAATTTTATCTGATTTATGAATCCCCTTCCTTCATACTCAGTTCGATTAATTACCCGTTCTCGGAGCGCCTCTGAAAACCACCCAAAGGGCCAGCCCAGGACAGCTCCCTCCCCGGCAGGCCTGGGCTGTTGGGGACCCACCTCTTCCGAGGAGCTCATCTTGCTGCCGGTCAGTCCAGGCACCATGGGGTTCATCAGATGGATGCGTTTTGTGTAGCCCAGGGACGGGAGGTACTACAGCAGAGCGAGAAACACACACCAACGTCACACACACACACACTGAGAGGTGGATGAAGGGACACAGGCCACTCCTCCAAGAAGGGGGCTGAAGTGGTGTCACAGGCCAAGCAACCAGAACTGCTTGTGGATTGGCCCCAGTAGCTCTTTTATTGTTGATCACAACAATATTACAAGACTGTCTGCCTTCCCTTGAGGAACGACATAGACCTAAAAGGGCCTGGCCTCAGAGGTTTCTTCCCCTGAACAGATGAAGCTGGATTGTCCCTCTCCTCTCCGTAGAGACCCCCTCCCCTTCAGCCGGGGCTTTCACCACACCTGGAGAGAAACTGCCCAAAGAATGCCCCTTCTGGACTGACTGGGACCCCTCGTGGGCCACGCTCAGTTCTTCTCCGGGCGGGGAGAAGATCCCATCAAATTGTGCTCACCCCTTGCTGGCAGGCAAGAACTCCTGGAAAATGTCTTGCACTAGCCATGGGACACCAGGTTATAAGCAAAGGCAACAGGATTTTGGCTAGCGAATTGGAGAAGGGGCAGCCTCTGCTCTCACCTTTTCTGCAAAGGTGAAAATTTTTCTCTGATCTACTCCTCCAAACTGTGCGTCAACTTTCAGGTACTCTTCATCCAGTGCCTGCAAGAGCAAGAAAAAAGGACTCCTTAGGAACTTTGAGAGAGTGCCCCCCATTTTGTGTTCACGAAATATCATGTGCAAGGGCCACAGCTGAGAGGCAACGAGCTCCAGAAGCTGGTCACGAAGAAACAAGTAGGCTGGCCATTTCCTTTGTTCAACCACAATTGACGTTCTAGTTTTTATGCAGCCTACTGTTAGTCTACGGAACATTTGCAAATGAAGCTCAGCTTGGAAATGAATTCACACATACGCCTCAGAAAGGTGCGTTGCTCCTCAAACACCGAGACTGGGGAAGTCCAAGGCTGAATCACTTCCAATTGACTTAAAACCAGGGTGTTTGTGCTGCTCTTATTGCTCTACAAGTGCTGGGCCCTGCACACATACTACGAACTCAGATTGTGTTTTTTTTAAAAGGTTGGCTAAACGTATGGCTGTCCCTTTCTATCTTCCAGGACCTGTGGTGGGTCCTTGAATGTTACTCTACCTGCAGCCCAGGGTAGAGAAGACCACTGAGGAGGGGGTGCTCCACTTGTTTCACCACTTCTGCGCCAGCTTTCTTGGCATCGTGCTGGGTGACAACAGAGGACAGTCGATAGACATCCAGGGTGTATTCCCTAGGCAGACGGAACGTAAGCCATGATCAAACGTCCTTCCTTTGCCAAAGATACAAACGGTCACGGGACTGCGGAGGTTAGTTTAGGGTACACAGGCCTTCATCAAATGGGCAGCTGATCCTTACATTCACTGGCAGAAAGGGAGGCCTCAACCTCCATTGTTAAGCGAGTAATTTTACCACCTTTTTGGCCACGGCTGTTTAAAGAATCACTGCAGATGATAAGTGAATCAAATGGTCATTAAGTGAACCTGGCTTCCCCCATTGACTTGCTTGTCGGAAGCCATCTGGGAAGGTTGCAAATGGCGACCACGTGGCCCTGGGACGCCGCACCCACCCGAAACACCTGCCGGCTGCCCAGTGGCTGAGTCTTCGTGGCCTGGCCCGGGGGAGGCTGCTGCAAGGACCGCTGCAAGTCACTTTTTCAATGTTGTTGTAACTTCAGGTGGCTGCTAAATGAATGGCTGTAAGCCGAGGATATCTGAATGTAATTCTTCAAACAAGGAAAGGCACCAACAAGGATGCTCATGTGCACCTATTTGTTCACTCTTCCTCTTGAAGAATTAGCAGAATGTCGGGGGAAAAATGAGGACATTTAACATCAATGTAAAAACAGGCCATCACATAATCCACCTGTTTGTAGTTCAAGGAATGCTTTCTTAGGAAACCAAATAGACAATATCTCATCTCAATTATGAATTTCATATATTGACAAATATAACTAAATTATATGCTGTGTTATTTTATCCTGATAAGAATGACATACTTTTAGAAAGTTATTGAATTTCTTATATAAGTTCACATGGATGGAAATATGTAGCAACACTTTACAAAGATTAATTTTTACTAGGCAAATAATTCATACTAGGCAAATGTTGGTTTATATAAAATTATAAAATCCAAGATCAAACAGGTTATACAATATGAACAAAACCATTAACAAAAGTTTAGGCATAAATTTGAAACATTTTTGTTGTTTCAGTTGAGAATTTACATTATTGGAAACTCAAATACTTGTCTAAGTGAATTAAATTACCAATGGAATTTAGTCATTTAGAACAGATCCCCAACCTTTCTCGGTTGGCAGACCGGAGGGAAAGGGAAGCATTTTACGTGTGTGTGTGCACACAAACAGGGCCGCCAGCACGCACAACGCAAACGTGGTGGTGCTAGTGTCTGCATGACACACGCTAGCATCGCCCCGGTTTTGCCGCGCGGGTGCTAGCGCTGCCGTTTTCACCACATGGAGCCATTTTCACCACACGGCGCCCCTTTTGCGTAGTGGTGGTGGCGCTAGCACGAGTGGGGGTATCTGCGTGCACAAACATGCGCACACTGGCCAGCCTATCCCACAGCCTGGTGGCCAGCAGGCCTTGGCCCGGAAGTGGGCCATGGCTCACAGGTTGGGACCCCTGATCTAGAGCAACAGCAATCCTCCTTGGAAGTAGGAAAGATTTCCATTAACCGTTATGTATATTTACTTATATCCCACCTTTGTATCTCTTAACCCTCTATAATTCCTTCAGTCACTCATGTCCTAGTTACCTCAGTTTGACTACTGCAATGTGAAGTATATAGGGCTGCCCTTGAAGACTATTCAGGAGACTCAACAGGTCCAATATTATTTAATTAACTTTATATAGCTGCTGCCCTGCCTTCTGGAATGAGTTTCCCCCATCCATCCCCCAGGCCCCTTGGCGAGGGAGAGCAAAGCCTTTCCCCAATCCATGCCATCTAT
This sequence comes from Vipera berus, assembly GCF_964194415.1. Taxonomy (NCBI): domain Eukaryota; kingdom Metazoa; phylum Chordata; class Lepidosauria; order Squamata; family Viperidae; genus Vipera; species Vipera berus. The sequence goes on along the minus strand of NC_138212.1, from coordinate 24,568,721 downwards.
CTGTATTGCTTGGCCTCTTTCATCCACCTTTTATGTTTTACTGATTTTTCTTATAAACAGCCTAGAACAGTGATGGCAAACCTTTTAGAGACCGAGTGCCCAAATTGCAACCCAAAACCAACTTATGTATTGTAGGGTGCCAGGTGGGCATGGCCCATTGGGTGGGTGTGGCCCACTGCATGGGCGTTGCCAATTGGGTGGGCGTGGCTGCGGTGGTAAAGGCAGACTGGGTGGGACTAAAAAGTTCGATCAATCAATTCCAACTTTGTGAGATCTTTTTTCCCCCTTCCCGCAAGATGAAATTGATTGAACCTTTTTTTTTGGCACATGGTGGTGGAGACCTAAAGCGGAAAGGTTTTATAAAACCCAGCTGAAGGCCTAGGACTGGACGATGGTGCGCATGGCCACAGAGAGGGCTCTGCGTGCCACTCTGCGTGTGCCATAAGTTCGCCACCACGGGCCTAGAGTCGTTGGGAGTCACGAGGCTACAAATATATTAAAAAAATAATTTTAAAAAATCTGCCTTTGGCATCAGATTCTATCTTTCCCAGGACTTCCCCTGGCAGGAAGAGGGCAGCTTCGGCCTGCCCAACTTACTTGCTGAGCTGGAAGTCGGTCCCTCGGACGAATCGGAGCTTCTCCAGAGGCACCCCAATGCTCTCTAGCATCGCCTTAATGACCCCCTCGTAATACTGGGTACGCAATTCCAGAAGTTCCCACGGAGCCTTCATGTTGTCTAGGTAGGCATGCAGGTCAGCGAACAGGATGGTCACCTGAGAGACAGGGGCGGGGGGGTTTGTCATATGGGCTGCTGTCCTTTGGGTGAGGCAAGAGGCGGCGATCTCTCTTCCCTTGCCCAGGTGTGAGGGCGAGTCTGGGAAGTCATAAAATCCCCCCCTACCCTTAAAGCCAAAACCAGAACAAAAAGGCAACCTGACTGGGGGAGGAGAGGATTTGAAGAGAGCCGTGTAACTCCAAGGCATCCTGTTCACTTCTTAAACCACCCCCAAAGTAGCCGAAGACTGCAAACTTAGATCCCCCCCACTCTGGGCAGTTCTGGAGCCACAAATAGGTTTTCAGCTGATCCCCACTACCTGCCTTGAGGGAAGGCCAAACCTGTTCTTTCCTCCAAGTCCCCAGAGAGGAAACTGAGGGGATTCAGAGTCAAGCACTGTTTACACTGAAGGCCCTGCAGAGTCTGCCAGCCTCCCCCTGCTGAGTGCCACTCCCACCAACCACAACTGGGCTACGAGCGCTTAAAGGCTCGATCTTTTCTGAAACCTAAAAAAAGCACAATTCCATTTATTCTATGCAGCTGCCCAATAATCCCTATCATTACCAACTGCAGCAAATTCTACTTAATGAATAAAAATCCCAAGAACAGGTGATTTCTGAGTTAATTCCAAAGAATTTAGGAGTCCCATGGAGCTGTGTGTTTCAGGTCACAGTTTAAATAGTTTGGTTGAAGGAATCCATCCGGTCAGCGGGACCCGACAGATTATATCCCAGAGTTCTGAAGGAGCTGGCAGATGTTATCTCACAACCATTGTAACATATCTTTAAAAAATCCTGGAGCACTGGGGAACTACCAGAGGATTGGAAAAGAGCTGATATGGTTCCCATCTTCAAAAAAAAAAAAAGGGGGGGGGGGAAAGACCCAGGAAACTACAGATCAATTAGTTTAACATCAATACCTGGGAAGACACTGGAAAAAACAATCAAAAACAGATCTGTGAATATCTAGAAACAAATAACATTATAACTAAAAGCCAGTATGGGTTTGTTAAAAATAGATAATGCCAAACCAACCTTATTTCATTCTTTGATAAAGTGACTAAATTAGTAGACCAGCGAAATGCTGTGGACATAGTATACCTAGACTTCAGTAAGGCATTCGACAAAGTAGACCACAATCTTGGTAAGCTAGAAAAAGGTGGAATAGACAACATCCCCACCAGATGAATCAGTAGCTGGCTGGCAAACCGTACTCAATGAGTAATCCTCAATGGCACTACATCCACATGGAGAGAAGTAAGCAGTGGGGTACCACAAGGCTCCATCTTAGGCCCAGGACTCTTCAATATCTTCATCAATTACTTAGATGAGGGAATAGAAGGGGAACTCATCAAATTTGCAGATGATACTAAACTGGAAGGAATAGCCAACGCCTCAGAAGACAAGCTCAGGATCCAAAAAGATCTTGACAAACTTGAACAATGGGCCCTATCCAACAAAATATTTAATGTGGAGAAATGCAAGGTTTTATACCTGGGCAGGAAAAACCAAAGGTACAAGTACAGATTAGGTGAAATCTGGCTCAAAAACAGTAACTGTGAGAGGGATAGAGTCCTAGATGATCACTTAAAGTTGAGCCAGCAGTGTGTGGCAGCAGCCAAAAAAGCTAATACAATCCTTGGTTGTATAAAAAGAGGCATAGAATCAAAATCACGTGAAGTATTAGTACAGCTTTATAAACCTTAGTAAGGCCATACCTGGAATACTGCATCCAGTTTTGGTCACATTACAAAAAAGATGTTGAGACTTTGGAAAAAGTGCAAAGAGCAAGTAAGATGATTAAAGGTCTGGAGACTAAAACATATGAAGAATGGCTGCAGGATTTGGGAATGGCCAGTCTAGAGAAAAGAAGGACTAGGGGTGACATGATAGCAGTGTTCCAGTATTTGAGAAGTTGCCACAAAGAAGAGGAGGGGGTCAACTTATTTTCCAAAGCACAGAAGGCAAGATAAGAAACAATGGATGGAAACCAATCAAGGAGAGAAGCAACTTGGAATTAAGGAGAAACTTCCTAACAGTGAGGACAATTAACCAGTAGAACAGCTTGCCTTCAGACGTGGGTGCTTCATCGCTTGAGGTTTTTAAGAAGAGACTGGACAGCCACTCGTTTGAAATGATATAGGAACTCCTGCATGAGCAGGGGGCTGGACTAAAAGAGCTCCAAGGTCCCTGCCAGCTCTATTCTGATTGACTGATTGAAATAAGATGATTGGGCCCACTAGGTCAACAGGAGTCAAGAGACATTCCTTTATCAAGGTACAAAGTATTTTTCTGCCCCTTCTTCCCTTCCCACCCTAGAGATACAGCTTGGTGTAGTTTATCTAGTGATCCAGAGTCACATATGGGGGGGGGAAGGTCCAAGGAGACACACTAGGGCAGTGTTTCTCCACCATGGCAGCTTTTAAGCGGGTGGACTTCAACTCCCAGAATTCCCCAGCCAGTTTTGCCTGTCTCCCTCTCCAGAGGTCTCCAATATTCCACAGGCCCTCCAGACCCATATGGAGACAGCAGTATGACTCCCCCCTAAGGATCCAAAGCAAAGGCAGAGTTGGCTCAACCTCACAGCCAGCCTTGAGGAAGTCTGCAATCTTGGACATGGGCACGAAGTAGGCGATGTGAGGCTTGCCCGTCGTGGCTGTCCCCCAGTAAATCTTCAGCTCCCGTTCTTTCAGGATGGCTTTCAATTTATCCTCTCCAAGAACCTCCTGCAAACACATAGGATTGTTTAGTATATCTGCTGGAATTTGCCAAAAGTCAAGATTAAATGCCTTGATTGCAGCAGAACTGTTCTCAAGGCCAGCAACCACAAAAGACCAGACTTGCACAAGAAATAACTAATGTTGCCTGAAAAGTCAAGGGATCCAAGCATGGCTCTTGCACAAGGGATCAGAAAGATACCTTGAGCTGACCAGAGAACTTTCTTTATTGCTACTGGCCTATTTACAAGAAACGTGCAAGACTAACTGCGCTCTCTTGAGAACAAGCTGATAAGCACTTCAGGATTCAGGAAGGAGGTCAGGTCTCCATCGTTTCCTCCCCTTCAGGGATTCCAACTCCACCTCCCCCCTTCAGCCAGATTCCACCACATTCCCTGGTCCCTGCAGAGAGCAAGAAATGAGACCTCATCACCGCCATTATCTAAATTGGTCCTGCAGCAGACAAGCGGCAAAATCAGGGGAGACTGCCCATGGCATTTCTGCGGCATGCTTTGTTCTGCACTCATCTTTTTTTATCACAACGCAGATTTCTAGCACGACCGAGAGGGTCTGTCTTAAAATCTTTACAGCGCTGGCTGAATAATATAGCCTTTCTGATAACTTACCCGAAAATGAATCTCGTGTAATTCAAAAGCTTGAGTCTTGCCAATGCTCCAAGCTTTCTCAAAACTCCGGGAAGGGGAAGGAAAAAGGAAAGGAGTCCTAAGCTCTCTCATGTGCCTTTACAAGTAGCCTCTGACTTACGAGCACAACGGAGCCCAAAATGTCCATTGCTAAGCTAGACAGTTATGCCCCATTTTATGAAATTTCTTGCCAATGTGATTAAGTAAATCACTGCAGTTGTTCAGTTGGTAATACGATTGTTAAGTGAATCTAGCTTCCCCATTGACTTTGTTCGTCATAAATACATGCCACTTGCCAAGCATCCCCCCCACCCCACCCCCCCGGATCTCCAGCCAAAGCTGCTCTGGTCAGCCCACTGAACCTTCGGCTGCTGTGGCATCTTCACCAAACACTCCACCATCACATCCATTGCTCTCCATGGCGGAGAGAGACAAGAGGCTCTAAAAGAGAGCCATGTTTTCTCTGGATGTCCTTCCTTACACAGATGGCTTCTTGATCAATTTCAAACTGCTCTTTACACCACCTTTGCTGAGGAATGCCTCGATGCCTCCGTTATGGAGCCCTTGCACAGGATGGAGGCCCCCCACGGGATCTGAACGCCTGGCAAGCTGCTGTCAGAGGAGTAGCTGACCACCAGAGTAGTGACTCGGGATGAAGATTGCCCGACCTGGCTTTTCAACTGCCCAAATGCCCAACATCGTCACCAACAAAAAGGCTTCCCTCTCCCCACTCCAACTGTTAAAATACTGATTTGTACAAGTAGTCCTCGACTTACAACCATTTATTTAGTGACCAAAGTTACAGCAGCATTGAAAAATGTGACTTACAATCAGTCTTCACACTTACAACTGATCAAAATTTAGTTGCTCGGCACCCAGCATGTATTAGGACAGTTGCAGTACCCTGGGGTCACGCGATGGCCGTTTCTGACCTTCCCAGCCGGCATCCAGCAAGCAAAGTCAACTGGGAAAGCCGGATTCACTTAAAGACTGCACGAGTCACTTAACAACTGCAGGGATTTGCTTAACAATCATGCCCCCAAAGTCATAAAATTGGATCTCATTTATCAACCGTTCTGCTTAACAGCAGAAAATCTGGTCTCAACTGCGGTTACAAGCACTGAAAAATGCGACTTACAACCAGTTCTTCGAGTAATAACTTGAACTTAGGGCCTGTCCAGTTTAAGGGCTAATTTCTTCCTGTCCCCTTGAATCCCCCCCCCCCGGCCCAGCCAAGCACCTGCAAGTTCCGGGTGATCAGGTGAAGCCTCTCCTGGGCGCTCAGCTCCTCCCCCATGGCGACGCCCCGCCAGCTGCTGGCTCGCTCCGCGGCCTCCCGAGTCTGCAAGCCCGACGAAAAGCCCGTTAGTGCCGGGAAGGACGGGGGGAGCCCCTCTCCGCCGCCCCAGCCCTGAGGACCAAGCGGGGAGACCAGAAAGGCGGCAGGCAGGCCAGGCCCACCGAGGCTCCCGCAGGCCCCCCCTCCCTCCCCCCCTCCCTCCGGCCAGCGGGGCTCCCTCGGGCAGGGCAGAGGCCGGCCGCGGGGGCGGAAGGAAGCCAACCTCTGGCGCGCCGGTCCCCGAGCTGCCTCCCGGCCGGCGCTCCCCGCGCGTTGCGTCAGCCGCCGCTCGGCGCTCCGCTCCCCGGCCTGCGCGCGCTTCCACCACCCCCGAAAGGCCGATCGGAGGGCGGGGCGGCCGGGAGGCGGGGCCGGCGCCTTTCCCGCGAAGATGGCGGCGGGTGAGTGCCGGGGGGGGGGCAGGGGCGGCGGGGCGCGACCGGGCCTCGAGCGCCTCTCACGAAGGGCGGGCGGCGGGGTAGCCGGGCTCTCGGCCGGGAGGGCTTCGTGGGGGCTCGCTGAGGGGGCTTAGCTCGGTGGGGGCGACTTTCCTGCGGCCCCCTTGCGGGAGGGGGAGGGCCCGGCCTGGGGGGGTCCTGGGATGGGGCTGTGGCCGGAGGAGGGCATCGCGGACGGCGGGGGGGGGCGCTTCAGGAGACGGGAGTCCGGAAGAGAAAGGGGGGCGGGGGATTTTTCCGATTTGGGGCCCAACCGTCCCCAGAGAAGGGAGGAGGCTGGAGGAGAAACGGGCTGGAACAGGGGTAGGCAACCTTGGCTCTTTTATGACTCGTGGACTTCAACTCCCAGAATTCCTGAGCCAGCCACGCTGAGGGGAAAGGGAGAGGTTTCCAAACTGAGCCATGCTGGCTCAGGAATTCTGGGAGTTGAAGTCCACGAGTCATAAAAGAGCCAAGGTTGCCTACCCCTGGCCTAGGCCCCTTTATGGCTCGTGGACTTCAACTCCCCGAATTCCTCAGCCAGCCACGCTGAGGGGAAAGGGAGAGGCTTCCAAGCTGAGCCATGCTGGCTCAGGAATTCTGGGAATTGAAGTCCACCAGTCATAAAAGAGCCAAGGTGTCCTACCCCTGGGCTGGAACAAGGAGGCTTCTTGCTGCCCTTTTAAATCGGTTCTGTAGTGTACCCATCTGTGGGTAAAAATATTTAAATAGGGATTTATATGAACAAACTCAGAATAAATCCGTTTATTCGAACATTACTGTGCCTGCCTTTTAAATATCAAACAAAATGCATTTTTCCAGATTTCCCCCCCCCCCCCCAGAGCTTTAGGTTCTTCAAGAGATGTGGAGGCCATTGGTCTGGATCTCCCATCACCAAAGAGATCAAGTTCTCCTTAAAGTGGAACTATCTTCACCCTCAGTATAAATTCACCTCACTTAGTTTTTTTAATAGATGCCTTTACTTTTAAAAGTTTATGTCTAGCATTTGTTCTGCCAGAATTAGGAAAGTCATAAACATACTAACTTTAAAAAGATCAGTAAAACTTAAAATAGCCCACTGCTGAATGGACAGAAAGCAATATATAGATATTGGCAATGCTTTTTTTGTAAAAGAAAAAGGTGCCGGAACTCACACATGTCATACAACCCACCTTGCCTACCCTACAAGGTTCCATCCAAAAAAGGTGCCGGAACTCCGTTCTGAGCGTTCTATGAGAAAAAAAGCCCTGGTATTGGTCTCCAAAGATTAAATAGGAATTCATTCAAAATTTCTAGTTTCTAATGTCTTTGGCATATCCCCTGGATGCTCCTAGAAGATGGCGGCAGTATTTTTGAAAGTAGACTAGAAGCAAATGTCCAAGGTGTAGGCAGCATCCTGGGAAGCTATAAGGGGGGGGGGTGTCAGGGTCACCTGCTTTTTGGCATGCAGAGATGTTTTCATTAACTAGTCCACTGTGGGTGCCATTTTATTAGCTAACTTCCCAATGACAATTCACAATATCTTGACTTTCCAAATAGACACTGAAAGTGTAGTGTTAGAAGCATAACTTAACTGGCATAAGCACTTGTTTGTTTTACTGAATGTTGGTTTTGAAAATTTTTGGTGTAAATAAGTCACTGTGAAATAGAAATGCTGTATCTTCCCTTTGGCTGGGAAAATTAGGACTTTGTTGCTGAGAATACTTTTCCTATTATATGGATCGCATTATGGTTAGTCCTTGACTTACAATAGTTCATTTAGTGGCCGTCTGAAGTTACAACAGCTCTGAAAAAAGGGACTTATGACATTTTTCACACTTACTATTGTTGCAGTATCCCCATGGTTACCTGATCAAAATTCAGATGTAGGGCAACTGACTTATGACGGTTGCAGTGTCATAGGGTCATGTGATCACCTTTTGCAACCTTCTGACAAGCAAAATCAATGGGGAAGCTAGATTCATTAAACAACTGTGCTACAACAACAATCTTTATTATGGTCACAGACCAGTACCACAAACAAAAGCATTAAAAATACTAAAAGACAAAAATAAAAGTCAGACAGAATAATGTATTGGAGTTGGTGGTGGATTATCTGTGGGCAACTAAAGTTTGCCCAATTTTACATACAACATAGCAAAATTTGGTCACATTCAAAGAAACTACTTTGTACTGATCCAATAGCTGTAGTTCCCAGATATTTTATTAGGTGAAGTGTTATAAATTGAATCTGTGAGTCCTAATAGAAGATGCAGTATAGCAGGATATAAGCTATAGTTTCAATGGCGCCTTGTCCACAGGGACACAGTCTCGGCTCATACAGTTTTTTTTTTGTATTGGCCCTCCAAAACTGCTGTGGGAAGTGCATTGCTAAGGTTAGTGCCCTTCGGATTTGGGGGATGGTTATTTGATATAAATATCTTGCTGCTTTTAAAAGGGGGAGTTTGACTGTTCAAATAAACATTCTTGGGAAGAGCAGCCCAATCTTGTTCAATTTCCAGATCTTGTAAGTGCACTGTGCACACTCATACCCCATTATTAAAAGCACTTCCCTGGAGAGAAGCATGTTAATTTAACAACTGAAGTGATTCACTTAACAACTGTGGCAAGAGAGATCGTAAAATGGGGCAAAATTCACCTAATGTTGCTTACAACAGACATTTTGGGCTCAGTTGCGTTCATGAGGACTACCTGTAATTGAATATATCACAGATAATATAAAGATTAAGTCCAACTTTGTAACCATTTATAATGACTGTCTTTACATCAACATACTAAACATGGTTACTTTAATCCTGGATTCACACTGCATTAAGCCATAATGTAGCCATAATATCTGGGTTCATGTAACTTGGTTATTTGCAAAACTAAGATTAGACATGGTTAGCATACTGTACCAATACAGCCTTTAAAATATCCATATGGCATTACATTGTTACTAATACCAATAAATCATTTAAAAATATTTCCTCTTTGAAAAAGACTTAAATATACAATTCTAATTTTTAAGCTTTATTTATACCTTTGAATTAGTCTCGACTCCTAGTGACTGCCTGGACATGACTGTACAGTTTTCTTAACCAGATTTTTCATATATAGACTTTCATTAGCAGAATCTGACCTGCAATTGAAGCCCGAAGGAAATCATCTCCAGTCCCTGTAGCAAATTTGTTCAGGCTACCTATTAAAATGAACTCTATGGGAAGTCTGCAGCTCAGGGATGTTAGCTTGTTACTCTAGTCACGCAACAAGCAGGTGGCTTGACTTAGTTTGCATGATGAAGCCTCCTTCTAAGTATGTGCAATCTCAGGAGAGGAGGAGGAAAGCCACGCTTGAACTTTCTCAAAAATGAGGTTACAGGTAATTGGAGACCACTTTGATTGAAACAGGGCTTCAGTTACAAGGTTATCCTTCCTTAGTCTTTAACCTGGAGAGTGGAGGGTGGGATCCTTAAAATATAGTGGTCAGAAAAGCAGCATTCGGCCAAGTCACATTGTCTGCTTCTGTAGTATCTTAAAGTTGCTTTCTCTAATGCTTTAGGTTCTGGGAGCAAGAGGCATTTAGAAGAGGAGTGTGAAGAAGGGGGCGCAGCAGACGTGAAGAGACAATGCTGTATGACCTGCAGGTGCTCATCCTCTCAGGCACATTCCCTCAGCAGTGGAAGAGCAGCTTCTCCAGGCTCTTTCCTGAGCAGCAGTGGATGCTTGGATAATGACTTGGATGACACCATCCTGGCTCGTTCTGATGAGGAAATGCCAGATTCTCCCACCGGACTCTCTCGTGAAGCTGAGGATGAGCTGATAGCAGAGGATCTGGAAAACCCCCCATGTTTTGTAGCAGTTGAAGTAAATAGCTGTGAGGATGTGAAGAGTGGTAGCCTTTTAGCTTATCCTGCATCTGCACAGCCTCTGAGGGCTCTGGATGAGGTTGAAAGCACAAAACCTCTTCCTCAGACCGCTTCTTCAGCCAGCTCAAGTGAGGGGGCTGTTTTCCCGAATGATTTGGAGAAATATTTGAATAAGAGCTCTCAAAATCAAGCAGAGTTTGGTGCAAATTACAGTGGTCTTAGGATTCCAGAAGCTGGTTCAGACCTAATAGCTTCTTTGAATCTGGAGAGAGGTCTGTCTGGAAAAGTAGATAATGAAGCAATAAAGACAGTGACAAGTGTTTTGCCAGTAGGAAGCCAACTAGTGGCTGAACATGAATCATTTGGTGCGGTGGGTGGACAGTCCTCAGAGAGACAGACTTCCTTAAGTCACAAGCAGCTCAGAGGCAAGAACACAAGCAACCCACTGCCTGAAAAAAAATTAGATACTGTTGACTTGCATGCAGTGCCCACTCATGTCAATGGCCAAAGAAACGATTGTGTGGAAGTTCCTGATGTTAAAAAAACAAATAGGTTAGAATACCTCCCCCTTCCCCTTCTTCCAGTGATGTGCTGTTAGGCGTGCTTTCTCAAATCCCACAGAGTTTGGCATAATTTGTTTTTCCCTGCTTTGTACAAGTTATGGATTGAGTTGATTACACTTCAGAATCTGGAAATGCATTTGGGGGGCCTTGTGTGTGAGACATAAGATGGGGCTGTCTTCTATCCCTTTGCCTTCCACTAGATGGTAGTGGGCACTAAAATTTTAACCATGGAAGAAAGATTCCATGTCCAGGTTGATGATTTGGAAGCAGTTAACATGTTTTGGTTTTCTTTTAAATTTCATTTTCCTTATTTTCCTCTCCCCTCTCCTACTCCCCAAAATCCCAGTTTTTCTTTTCCATGGATATAAGAATTTTTCCTGTTTGAAATACGACACAAGATTGTTTAACAGTTGAGTCTTCATCCTGCAGAGGCCTAAAAGCTTGTACTCAAAACCAATATCTATCTAAGCTATTCAAGATAACTTTCATATTTTTTTTATTTTAATCCCATTTATATCCCGCCCTTCTCTGAAGACTCAGGGCGGCTTACAATTTAAGCACAAACCAATGTGCTTAGCAATATGTCAGATGCTAGGCAGTAGTAGCTACTCATAGCGCTGATTGTTATTTTTTACAAATTGTGGGTGGTATGAAAGCATGCCTTGTTGGCCATTGATGCTGCTGTAGATATCTGCTTAGATCAGAGACCAGGCTGTTCTCTGTCACCAGAAATGGAAGTGAATAGAAGGAGGTAGCTCCATCTCTTCTAGCTAGAAAGCAGGGCTTAGAACCTGGATCTGCACCTTTTGGCTTGCCTGAGCTGCATTGAGTGAAGAGTAATTCTCTTGAGCTGTGTATAAAATATATAGTTAATGTATATTAATCTCATAATGATGACAAAAGTTTACAACCTTGTGGAGGCGTATTACTAGCTGTCCAGGGCCTCGTGGGCCAGGGGTCGAACATACCTGGCTTAGAGTGTCTTCCTGTGTCCTCTGAGAAGCCCCTCTCTTTACTCTTACATATTGTCTTCTAGAATATACAATGCTAATCTCCCCTGCCTGGACCTTGACGAGCTAGGCATTGGGCAATATCAACTGGCAACTGTTCAACAGACTGAAAGAATATTTATACATGCATTGAGATATGGTGATGATGAGGGAAAAGAGAGACAAATTGGCTCAGGCTGGTTGTGGGGCAAATGATGCCAAAGTGGTACAACATTGTAGGAGGAGGAGAAGGTCACTCGTCCCAGCGGTTGATAAGGTAATGCACAACACCAAAGCAGCCAATAGTCATCAGCAGCTCCAAGATGGAAGTTGGAGGACTAATCTGGAAGCATTGGCCTCCCAAGGTGTCAATGGGGGCAAGCCCACCATATCTGCTTTTGCTCCCAATGGGATGGTGACAGGAGAGTCTGAGGACGTTGGATGTGATATTTTTGGCACAGTCTCAAGATACATATAAAGAAGATACAAACTGGTCTAATGATGCCCAATGGGCAGTTGAGAAACGGGATAGGTTTGGTGGGACCCTCATTAGGTACACAGGATGCAAACGTGCCAGCCCTTTTACTCCCTCCGGCATTATGTTTGTTCCAAAGTGAAGCCATACATGATCAGAGTGATGAAAGAGGACAACCTACTGTGTTCATAAGGAGTTAGTAACTTCTTTCAGAAGTCCATCTAACAGATTTTGTTCCTCCCTATCTCTGCCTACTCACAGGCAGAAAGTGGCAAAAAACCAAAGAGGAGGCTACATCTTTCAGTTTGTCAACCCCTGAGCAGCGCGGAAGATTCCATTTTCTCTGTTAAATCAAGGTACAAACCACAACAGCCATTCTTCAAGGGCTTCAGTCCAAGGAGAAGATTAATTGCATAACGTTATTTTCTATCTGCACAGTATATATCGGAACCTGTTCAATATTGACCTTTTTTAAAAAAATAAAAAGATAAAACATGTTGATCTGGGCCATAACAATTTAGTAGACGACATTTGAAGAATCTCAATGGACAGTAGGGTTTTTTCCCCCCTGCACATTGCTCACTATGGATGTCGGAACCCAAATGCTGGATTTCCTTATCAATATGGTCGGGGGTTGAATAACTAGCTGTATCTAACATTGCCCCTTCATGGATTACTGCCTTGTCGTGGCGAAGGGGCTTGCGTAATTCAATGAAGCTATGAGCTATGCCGTGCAGGGCCACCCAAGACGGAAAGGTCATAGCAGAGAGTTCTGACAAAACGTGATCCACTGGAGAAGGAAATGGCAACCCTCTCCAGTATCTTTGCCATGAAAACCCTATGGAGAGTACCAAAAGGCAAAACGATATGATGCTGGAAGATGATCCCCTCAGGTCGGAAGGCGTCCAATATGCTACTGGGGAAGAGCAGAGGGCTAGTACTAGTAGCGCCAGAAAGAATGAAGCGACTGGGCCAAAGCCGAAAGGACGCTCAGCTGTGGATGTGTCTGGTGGTGAAAGGAAAGTCCGATGCTGCAAAGATTTTTTCTCCATAGGAACCTGGAATGTAAGATCCATGAATCAAGGAAAGCTGGACGTGGTCAAACAAGAGATGACAAGACTGAATATCGACATCTTAAGTATCAGCGAACTAAAATGGACAGGAATGGGTGAATTTAATTCAGATGACCATCAGGTATACTACTGTTGTGACTCAGGGCCAGCCTGTGGGTCCGACAGCCGGCTCCGATGTATCGGATGACTCAGATGAGGGGGAGGAGGGAGACGAACCGGCTGATGATGGTTTGGAGGCTTTGCAGAGCCCTCAGCCGGGGACCTCTTCTCAGCTGCGTGAGCCCGATAGTGCGGAGGATGATGACCCACAGCTGGCCCTGTTCAAGGACGCCCGACGCAGGAGGCAGTCGAGCAGGAACAAACAAAGAAAGGCTGTGGGACTCCTCGGGAGGAGGCACAGGGAGACCACGCCCTGAGCTCTCAATAAAAGGAGTGTTTGGGGAGGGGCTGGTTGCTGAAAGCAACTCTTCCGCTTGAGGAGACAAGCTCTAGTGTTTTTGTTAATTGAGTAATAAAACTTGGCAGACGCCTTTTAGCCTTGGACGCTCTCCAGTCTCTTCTTTCTGAATAGGGGTTTGCCTTACTACAAGGCCAGAAGAGGGCTGGTTCAGAACAACTACTGCGGGCAAGAATCCCTCAGAAGAAATGGAGTAGCCTTCATAGTCAATAAAAGAGTAGGAAAAGCAATACTGGGATACAATCCTCAAAATGACAGAATGATCTCAGTTCGAATCCAAGGCAAACCATTCAATATCACAGTAGTCCACGTCTATGCCCCAACCACCGGTGCTGAAGAGGATGAAATTGACCGGTTCTATGAAGCCCTACAGCACCTTATAGAACTAACACCAAAAAATGATGTCCTTATCATCATGGGGGATTGGAATGCTAAAGTAGGAAGCCAAAAGATAACTGGAATAACAGGCAAGTTTGGCCTTGGAGTACAAAATGAAGCAGGGCACAGGCTGATAGAATTTTGTCAAGAGAATACGATGGTCATAGCAAACACTCTTTTCCAACAACCCAAGAGACGGCTCTACACATGGACATCACCAGACGGTCAACACAGAAATCAGATTGACTATATGCTCTGCAGCCAAAGATGGAGAAGCTCTATACAGTCAGTAAAAACAAGACCAGGAGCTGACTGTGGCTCAGACCAGGAGCTTCTCCTTGCAAAGTTTAGGCTTAAACTGAAGAAAGTAGGGAAAAGCACTAGGCCACTCAGGTATGAATTAAATCATATCTCTGTTGAATATACAGTAGAGGTGACAAATAGATTTAAGGAATTAGATCTGATAGACAGCGCCTGAAGAACTATGGACAGAGGTTTGCAACATTGTACAACAGGTAGCAACCAAAACCATCCCAAAGAAAAAGAAATGCAAGAAAGCAAAATGGTTGTCTGAGGAAGCTTTGCAAATAGCTGAGGAAAGGAGGGAAGCGAAAAGCAAGGGAGAAAAAGAAAGATATGCCCAATTTATTTATTTATTTATTTTTATTTTTATTCCATTTATATCCCGCCCTTCTCCGAAGACTCAGGGCGGCTTACAAGCTTAGCAGTAGCCTTCATTCTATGTATATGCCTGCTTATTAGGGCTTTCGCCCCCCCCAAGCGGCATTATTACAAAGTCAGCTTATTGCCCCCAACAATCTGGGTCCTCAGATTGAATGCAGAATTACAGAGAATAGCTAGAAGAGATAAGAATGCCTTCTTAAATGAACAGTGCAAAGAAATAGAAGAAAACAATAGAATAGGGAGGACCAGAGATCTTTTCAAGAAAATTGAAAAGATGAAGGGAACGTTTAATGCAAAAATGGGCATGATAAAGGACCAAAATGACAGGGACCTAACAGAGGCAGAAGAGATTAAGAAGAGGTGGCAAAATTACACAGAAGAACTATACAAGAATGAGCTTAACGTCCCTGATAATCACAATGAGGTGGTCACTGACCTCGAGCCAGACATCCTAGAATGTGAAGTGAAGTGGGCCTTAGAAAAACTGAGCAACAACAAAGCTAGTGGAGGTGACAGTATTCCAGCTGAGCTATTCAAAAACTTAAAAGACGATGCAGTAAAAGTACTACACTCAATTTGCCAGCAAATTTGGAAAACTCAACAGTGGCCACAGGATTGGAAAAGATCAGTTTACATTCCAATTCCAAAGAAAGGCAGTGCCAAAGAATGTTCAAACTATCGCACCATTGCACTCATTTCTCATGCTAGTAAAGTTATGTTTAAAATCCTACAAGCTAGACTCCAGCAGTATGTGGATCGAGAACTACCAGAAGTACAGACAGGATTTCGAAGAGGTAGAGGAACTAGAGATCAAATTGCTAACATGCGCTGGATCATGGAGAAAGCTAGAGAGTTCCAGAAAAACATCTACTTCTTCATTGACTAAAGCCTTTGATTGTGTGGATCATAACAAACTGTGGCAAGTTCTTTTTTTTTTTTATTGAAAAGTTTTAAAGTACAATTTTCCTTTAAAAATCCCCCCTTCCCCTTCCCTCCTCCCCCCCTACCTCCCCCCCCTCCCCCCCTCCCCCCCCCGACTTCCCAAAGCTAAATACAAGGTATATATATAAAAAGTAATCATAAACAATCATATACTAACAACTATAAACTCTAAAATCCAACACTCTCTAGCTTATATAAGATAAGACAAACCTTAATAATATCAAATATGTATAAAAAGAAACTAAAGTAAGAAAAGGAAAAAAAAACGAAAGAAGACTCATTCAAATGCTACATAAAACTTCTTAACCCTATACTTGATCTGGATAAACTCAATCCATTTTCTCCATTCCATAATATAGCGTTCTTGCGAGTGATCTTTCAAATAGGCCGAAATCTTCGCCATCTCTGCCAGGTCGGAAACCTTTAAAGTCCACTCTTCTATGGTCGGCAGTTCCTCTTTCTTCCAATATTGGCCTATCAAAAGTCTTGCTGCCGTAATTAAGTTCAACATCAACTTAGTGTCCACAACTGTAGCGTCTGCAATTATTCCCAACAAAAAAAATTGCGGACAAAACTTTATCCTCTGTTTAAAAATCTTCTGCATATTCCACCAGACTTTTATCCAAAAAGCCTTAACCTTCTTACATGTCCACCATATGTGAAAATATGTTGCATCTTCATCTCCGCACCTCCAACATTTAGGCTGATAATTCGGATACATACTTGCAAGCTTTTTAGGATCTAAATGCCATCTATAAAACATTTTGTAAAAGTTCTCCCTTAGATTTTGAGCTTGAGTAAATTTTACGTTCCTCACCCAAATCTTTTCCCAAGTGTCCATTGTGATAACTTCCTGGATGTTTTGGGCCCATTTTATCATACAATCCTTAACAAGCTCTGTTTCTGAGTCAATCTCTATCAATGCAAGATATATCCGTTTGATATGTGCTAGTCCCTGATTTCTAATTTGCTTTATCAAATTTTCATCAGTCATTGTAAATCCATTTTTCTGATCTTCTTTCCACCTGGCCCGTAACTGAGTATATTGAAACCAATTTTGAACAACCTTCTCATCTCGCAAGAGGCTATATGATTTCAAACACCAAACATTTCTTTCCAAGCTAAGGATCTCCTTGTACGTAGTCACATCATGTTTGAAGCCAGCATGTATATTTTCTATTGCGTGTTTTGGAATTGCCCACAATGGTATCTTACAACTTAACTTATGTCTATACTTCTTCCAAACTCTCAGCAATGCCTGTCTTAAAATATGCACCCTAAACACGTTATCTACCTTCTTATCATACAACAAATATGCATGCCAGCCAAACAACAAATCATGGCCCTCAAGATTTAATAACCTCCCTTGCGTCAAGTTAATCCAATCACTTATTCCTACTAATGCAGCAGCTTCATAATATAATTTAAAATTAGGCAATTTAAGGCCACCTCTCTCACGAGTATCCTGCATAATCTTAAGTTTAACTCGTGGCTTTTTCCCTGCCCACACAAATTTATTGATACCTCGCTGCCATTCCTCCAAATTAGAATCTTTCTTAAGAATCGGTATCATTTGGAATAAAAATAAAAATTTAGGCAGGACATTCATTTTTACTGCTACAATCCGTCCCAACAAAGACAATTGCAATTTTTCCCAACTCTCCAATTCTTTTTGAATTTTCCCCCATAGTTTTTCATAATTATTTTTATATAGCTTTGTATTAGAGGGCGACAAAATCACCCCCAAATATTTGACCCTTTTAACAATCTCAAATCCAGTTAATCCTTCTAAGAGAGCCTTTTGCGAAACTGTCATATTTCTGGCCAAAATTTTGGTTTTCTGTGTATTAACTTTAAATCCAGAAACCTTCCCATATTGTGTTATTATCTCCATCAGGTCCACAACAGAGTTCTCTGGCTGGGTCACTGTAACAACCAGATCGTCTGCGAATGCTCTCAATCTGTAGTCCTGATCTCCAATTTGTATCCCCTTAATTTTCCCTGAATTCCGAATTTTAACCAATAATATCTCTAATGTTAACACAAATAACAAGGGCGATAACGGACACCCTTGCCTTGTGCCCTTCTCAATATTACATGCTTCTGTCAAGCTATTATTAACTATAATTCGGGCAGTTTGTTTTTGATATAATGCCCTAATCGGTTGTAAAATTTTTTCCCCAAAATCCATTTTGTCTAAAACTTTCAACAAAAATTTCCAATTCAATTGATCAAAAGCTTTTTCAGCATCTAAAAAAATTAGCACCGCAGCGATCTGGTTGTTCCTTTCCAAAAACTCTAACACATCAACTATATGCCTCACATTATTTTTCATTTGCCTACCACTAATAAACCCCGTTTGATCCCCATGGATCACCTGTTGCAGAACCCTCATCAGTCTATTAGCCAAAACCTTAGCAAATATCTTGTAATCTGTATTTAAAAGCGATATTGGTCTATAGTTTTTAACTTGAGTAGCATCTTGGTCTTCCTTCGGAATCAAAGAAATAAAAGCTGTTCTCCAAGACGGTGGCACCTTTCCCCCCCTCTGAATTGTCTGGAACAGTTCCTTTAACGGTTTTATCATCTCTAATTGTAAATTTTTGTAATAGGCCGCAGTCAAGCCATCCGTACCTGGTGCTTTATCCACCTTCAATTCCTTAATTGCTGTGAAAATTTCTTCTTCTGTAATCAGTTGATTAATCCCCTCTTTTTGTACTTGCGTAAGAACCGGGATGCTAGCATTCTCCAAATATATATCAATATCTTTTTCATTAATTTCCTCTTTAGCATATAGTTTCGAATAAAAATCCACAAAAGCGTCCTTAATAAGATCCTGTTGAAACACAACCCTTCCTTTATGCTCAATCTTGTCTATATTAGAAGCCCTTTGTTTTTTCCTCAATCTATAAGCTAACCATCTACCTGGTTTATTAGCGTTGCAAAAAGTATTATGCCTGGCAAACCGCAAATTGGTTGCCACTTGGTCAGCCATTAATTTATCAAATTGTCCTCTTAACAGTCTAATAGCCTCCTTGGTCTTCACATCCTCTGGGTTCAAAATCAAAGCCTTTTCTTTTTCTTTTATTTCATTCTCCAGTTCTTTCCTTCTAGTTTCCACTGCACGTCTATGTTTATTATTCATATATATCAACACCCCTCTCATATAGGCCTTGCTAGCATCCAAAACCATATCCATAGAGGTACCCTTATTCATGTTAGTCTCAAAAAAATCCTTCATCCGCTGTTTGCATTCTTCCACATTTCTCTGATTTCTAAACAAATTCTCATTTACGCGCCATGAGCGCCTGTCTCTTTTCTCCTTATCAATCTCTAACCAAACTGGACTGTGATCAGAGATAGTTCTTGCACAGATCTTCACCTTTTTGGTCCTCCAAAAAAAATCATTAGTCAGCAAAATAAAATCAATCCTCGAAAAAGATTGATGTCTATCAGAATAAAAAGTATAATCCCTCTCCTGCAAATGTCTCTCACGCCAAATATCTCGCAATTCCAGGTCATCCTTCATTTCAAAAAAAGATTTAGGCAGTCTAGCATGACCTGGAATGCGCTTGAAAACTCCAGCCTTGTCCAGCTGTACATCCAAAACACCATTCCAGTCCCCCATAAAAATAAAAGATTTATAATCCAACTGGGTAAGCTTTGTGTGTAGTAAACTAAAAAAGTCAGCTTGTTGTTGATTAGGTGCATATAATCCAACTAAAAGCGTCTTTTTACCTTCTAACAGCAGCTCAATCATGACATATCTTCCATGCTTGTCTGCTTCAATTAAGTCTGCTGTTAAGGCACTTTTAACATAAACAACCACTCCATTTTTCTTGTTCTCTGCAGAAGCAACAAATTGCGTACCCAACCTCGAGTTCGATAAATACTTTTGATCCAAAACTCTAATATGCGTTT
The DNA here is from genome assembly GCF_964194415.1 of Vipera berus. Lineage (NCBI taxonomy): Eukaryota > Metazoa > Chordata > Lepidosauria > Squamata > Viperidae > Vipera > Vipera berus. Next base: position 24,549,481 of record NC_138212.1, on the reverse strand, counting down.
CTTGCAAACATATAACATCTATCTTAAATTGCTTTAAATATTGAAAAACTTTCTTCCTCTTCTGTGGTGAATTTAGTCCATTAACATTCCAGGTTAAGAATTTAGTTGCCATGCATATCCTCCCAAAGCTCTTGGAGCACAGCTTTGATAGGACTATCTTCTTTAGGCCGTGCTCCTCCCACTGCTTGGCTATGAGTACGTTGTGAAGATTCTGAAGACTTTTGCTGGTCTTGTTCTTTTATTTTCTTTGCTCGTTTTAAAGCAGCACGCGTTACCCTTTGCTCTCTAGGATCGTCCAAGGAAGTTATAGCTTGATCTCCTCCAGCACCATTATCCTCTGTTTCATCCTCTTGATGTTCTCCTTCTCCAGATCCCTTTGCAGCTTCCAGAAGTGTTAATGGGGTTGCTTTTAAAACATTATTGTAAAAATCACGCGCTTGCTTCACAGTAGTCAGCCGATACCTTTTACCTTCATGCATCACCATCAGCCCTTCTGGAATCTCCCATCTGAACCTTATATCTCGTTGCTTGAGCTCTTGCACAAGAAATGTAAAGTCCTTCCTTCTCCTTAAAATCTTTGGAGGGATTTCTTTTAAAACCAAAACTTCTTGATCAGCAATCACAACTTTAGCATCATAGGCAGCTTGTATAACTTCATCTCTAATTTCTCTTTTTGCAAAGTAAACCACCACGTCTCTAGGCAACTTTCTCTGTCTGGCAATCCATGAATTCACACGGAACACTTTATCCATAGCTGCTCTTATTTCAGATGCTGGCTGGTTCAATACCACTTCGAGAGCCTCAGAAACCAGCTGCTTTAAATCTTCCTTAATATTCTCCTTTAAACCTCTGATTCTAACAGCAAACTGCATCTGGTAATATTGGGCAAGGCTTAACTCCCTTTCCATTTTGTCTCTTAAATTTTCATTCTCCCGTACTTTTACTTCTAATATTGCATTCTTTTGGGTCAAATCATCCACTTTTTCATCTAAATCCTCCACACATTCCGCCACTTTATGCACTGAAGACAAAATGTCTACCTTCATCACGCTGCACTTCTGTTCCATCCTCTCTTCTATTTTCTCCTCCAGTTTCTCCAATTTCTCCTCCATCTGTGCAAATTTATCACCCATTGATTGGTTAATTGATTCCAGAATTACCTGGGCATGTTTATCCAGCGCATCTCGTAAATCCTTCGGTGTCAATACATCAGGAGGATGCAGCGCCTGTAACGATGATTGTTGCACCGGAGAAGATCCACCACTCCGAAGAGTTTTAGGGGGAGGTTTAGTCGCCATCTTTAACTTTCAATTGTAACGCACTTTCACTTAAAGTTTAAAAAGTCCACCAAGCTCGAGAGTAAAATAAAATAATCCTCTTCACCTTTTCCTCTTGTACCGCTCTGCCTGCTCCTTTTAATCCATAGTCCTTTCTTCAGGCAGGGGTGGTCGCAGACGCCTGGCTCTGCTCCAAGAAATCCGGAGCAGAGACGCCGGCCAGCTGGGAGCAACCCAGGCTTCGGGGGAGTTCAATCCTTCAGCCGTCCAAGCTGCAAGCTCAGGCGGCCCCGGAGAACTCAACCCCTACCTGGGGCCTCACCCCCTCCTCTTCTCCCGAGGAGGGGGCTTCAAAATCGCCCGAACAGCTGATCGGCGCTGTTTCGGGCGAAAAAAGACTCAGCTGAGCCGCGGGCAGCCCGGGAAGGCTGTCTCCGTCGCCGCGGAGCCACCGGAAGTCTGGCAAGTTCTTAAAGAGATGGGAGTACCAGACCATCTTATTTGTCTCTTGAAAAACCTATATGTGGGCCAAGAAGCAACAGTGAGAACTGGACACGGAACCACTGATTGGTTAAAAATTGGGAAAGGAGTCCGGCAAGGCTGTATACTGTCACCCTGCCTATTTAACTTATATGCAGAGCACATCATGAGAAAGGCAGGGCTAGATGAATCAAAAGTTGGAATTAAGATTGCCGGAAGAAATATCAACAACCCAAGATATGCAGATGATACCACTCTAATGGCAGAAAGTGAAGAGGAACTAAAGAGCCTCTTGTTGCGGGTGAAGAAGGAGAGTGCAAAACTTGGGTTGAAACTTAACATTAAAAAACCCAAGGTCATGGCATCCGGCCCTCTCAATTCCTGGCAAATAGATGGGGAAGAAATGGAAGTAGTGACAGATTTTATTTTCCTGGGCTCCAAGATCACTGCAGATGGGGACTGTAGCCAAGAAATTAAAAGACGCTTGCTCCTGGGGAGGAAAGCCATGGCAAATCTAGACAGCACACTAAAAAGCAGAGACATCACTCTGTCAACAAAAGTGCGTATAGTCAAGGCTATGGTCTTCCCAGTTGCAATGTATGGCAGTGAAAGTTGGACCATAAAAAAGGCTGAGTGCCAAAGAATTGAGGCCTTTGAACTGTGGTGATGGAGAAGACTCCTGCGAGTCCCTTGGACTGCAAGGCGATCAAACCGGTCAGTCCTAGAGGAGATCAACCCTGACTGCTCTTTAGAAGGCCAGATCCTGAAGCTAAAACTCAAATACTTTGGCCACCTAATGAGAAGGAAGGACTCACTGGAGAAGAGCCTAATGCTGGGAAAGATTGAGGGCAATAGAAGAAGGGGACGACAGAGAATGAGGTGGCTGGATGGAGTCACTGAAGCAGTAGGCGTGAGCTTAAATGGACTCCAGAAGATGGTAGAGGACAAGAAGGCCTGGAGGAACGTTGTCCATAGGGTCGCGATGGGTCGGACACGACTTTGCAGCTAACAACAACAACATCTAACATTGATGCGGTGGTGGCAATCCTAACTTTCAGAATCCGTTCTGAATGGAGAAGCACTCACCAATCCCAGTGAACAAAGGGCAGCCCATTGGTGGCATGATGCAGCCCAGGCTTCAGGCATTGCAGATGGATGCCAAGCGAAAGTCAGTCTTGGGGAAGAAGCTATTCAGAGAAGTGATCAGATAAGAAAAGTTCTTGCCCACAGCTCCGGTTGTTTTGGACCGATCTGGAACGGGGCATGTGAAGACCAGGAGAAGAGCTAAGGAGATGGATGGTGATGGCAAAGTAAAGCAGGGAGGGGGGAAGGTGCTGGGAAAGATGCTGGCAATTGGGCCTTGCTGTGATATTGGCTGTGACTGAGGTGAGGGAAGGCAGGGGTGGAGAGACTGCTAGGCAAGCTGCTGAGATATGTGGCGTTGGTGACTGTGGAATGAAAAGACCCTTGCCCTGTCTGAACATTGTTTTCTCTGAAATCCAGGACAATCAAAGTGTTCCAGGTCCTATTTCTGATGAAACATGGCTGACTGTGGTTCAGCAGAATTTTTGTAACGCAAGTGCTTGGCTCCTATTTTGGAATAAAGGGTTTTCCCCATTTGGGCACACCCTGGGCAGGATCTTAGGCAGCTTTTGGATAGGAAATGGACAAGAAAGTGTCTGCTGCGCTTAGTGTCCTGGCAGTCGGTGTCCCCATCCAGCAGAGATTCAGTGGGAACCGTGCTCAGCAGGATCCCCTCATCTCCCAGGTGAACATGTACCTGGAGAAATTCTGGCCTGCCTGAAATGGAGAAAGAATTAGAAAGAATTCCCAGGGAGAATATGCACCAGAATTTTATTAGAATGAGTTAGAACTTAAAGCAAAACAATAATAATAGTAATAATAATTCTATTGTCTCCCACCTCCAAGAGAATTTCAGGGTGAAGAGAAACACTGAAGCATTTACAGTACAAGGACGTGATGAGATGTGTAAACCCAGAAAAGGTGTGACTTTTTCCTTCTCTTTTTCATTGTGCCAAAGGAAAACCGAGATTAGAGAGCAGCGATTCATTGGGCTTTTAATACTTTATGATGGAAACATTAACATTAGTGGTGGAAAGCAATTCCAGGCAGCTCTATCTTCCTATCTCCACTATCCATAGGAGCTTTTCAAGTTGGCACAGGAACAATCGGTTCAGACATGGCATCATTATCCAATGTGAAAACAGCTCTTCCAGGCCATCTAAGATCAGCCTAAGGTCCACTTAGACAATCCACTCAGCAGAAGGTCTTTGAGAAAACAAGCTCAGCTTAAATTTCTGGGAATTGCACATAGCAGGAATTCACTGGCTGTGAAAAGAGATAACATCTCCGAGGTGGGAATTGTCAGAAGGAGATGTTTCAAAGAGATGCTGCCCTAAATGGCTTTCTATAAATCTGCTTAGGAGCATGTACAATTTTTACAATTGTGTGAATTACCTGACTAGAATTAAATAAGCATTTCTGAAATCTGCATGGTTCTTAATTTCTTGAATTTGCTAGCTATGTGGTCTTGACAGTTTCAAGCCTCAAGAAACAACCATGTGAACCTGGCCAGGGCCATGTTGGTATCATCCAAGTGGATTCTACACCTTTGTCACCATTGGACAGATAATGATTTTTGTTTCCTAAGTGAAGGACTTTGTCCTTCTCCCTGGTCATAATGTTACTTTCAGCCAATTTTTCCAACCATCAAAATTGTTTTAAATTTTATTTCCAGCTTAGTTTTAACTGTCTCACCAAATTTTGTCATCTGCAGATTTGATGAAAAAGGATAGAAGAGTTGGAATACTTATTTTGGTGCTCCAAAAATGAGACTCTAGTGCAGTTTTTTAAGCCAGCTTAAATGTCATGCATTGGACCAATGTGGTAGATTATGGCCTTATTTCTTCCACATGCCAGTACAACATCATTCCCCGGAGGCACTAAGGCAACTATCCATGGCAGAAGGGAAGACGTGCCTGAAGGCAGAGGGTGCTAAGAATCACCGGATTAAATCAGGCTGCCTTTGGACTTTAGACATAGGAGCAGTCAAATTTGAACAACGAAAACAAATGTTCGATTAGAAGAACTGCTGATTGAACTCAGCAATATCCATTGGGATATCATTGGATTATGTGAAACACAAAAAGGCACTAGAGATACCAATGATGGTGAAGTTGATTTTCTCATTAACCCAAAGCTGAAAGACTCAGTAGTAAAATTTGAAAGTATATCAGACAATGCATCATTCAATTGAACAAACAATATGAGCTTCAAATCATCCAGGCTTGCACATGAACCATACGTTATAACGATGCTGAAGTCAAAAGAGTTTAATAATGATGTGCCCCACTTTCAGGATTAAAATACCGATACAAAATACTAATTGTTGACTTTAATGCAAGAATAGGAAGAACAATACATAGAGAAAAAGCGACTGGCCCATATGGTGGACTAGGTAATAGAGGCGACAGACTAGATTTTGCTGAAGGTCAGGAACCTTATAAACTCATTTTACAAGAAAAAAAGCTAGCAGAAAATGCACATGGAAGAGTCCATCTGGCTACATAAGCAAAATTGACTACGTCATGTCAAGTAATAAAACCATATTCTGCAATTGTACTGTCATCAATCGCTTTAATGTTGGAAGTGACCACAGAATGGTACAAGCTAAAGTGAAGATAGATGTTGAAAAGAGTGCATGAAAATGATAAAGACGTCACGAAAAACAAACATGATAGGCTGTTAGAGGAAAAGAGTGATTTTGAGATTAATCTATCAAATTGCTTTGTTCTTTTGCAAGATTTGGAAGAGATGAACATTATGTACCTAAATGAACAAATAGTCAAAAACATCCTTGAATCTGCTATATCTATAGCATTGCCAGAAAATGAGGTGTACAATAAGGCGATACAATATCACCTATCCTTTTTTCAGCCTGCCTTGAAGAACTATTTCACAAACTAGACAGCAAAATATGGAATAAAAATCAATGGTGCCTATTGCAGGTGATCACTTAAGATTTGCAGATGATGTTGTTCTCTTCTCACAAGACACAGAAAACCTACAAAGACACATACAAGAGCTACACAAAGCAGGAGAACCATTTCACTTAAAAATAAACTTGAAAAAGAGCCAAGTTATGTTTAATAAATTTGCCAAAGGAAAAAATATTTGCAGAAGAATTAGACATAGTAGACCAGTACATATACCTTGGCCAACGGATCTCAACGGAAGGTGATACAGTAAAGGAAATTGAACGGTGCATTAAATGTGGTTGGCAGGCATTCGGCTAGCTAAGCGTAATTTTCAAGACCAACCTCCTCCTATGCCTGAAGAGAAAGGTTTTCGATCAGTGTGTGCTACCTGCTCCAACATACGCCGGTGAAACATGGACACTAACCTCACAATTGATACAAAAGCTACGAGTGCTGCAAAGAGCCATGGAAAGAGGAATGCTCGGCATCACAAAACAAGATAGACACACATGGATTAGAGAACAAACGAAAGTATAAGATGCCACCAAGGGAGAAAAAGAATTGAAATGGAAATGGGCTGCTCACATAGCAAGAAGAACCGGGAAGGGCAGGTGGGGCAAGGAAGACATAGAATGGATCCCACTTGATAAAAAGTGTCCGCAAAAGAGACCTAAAACAAGATGGATTGACAACATCAGCAAGTATTGCGGGGCCCAACTGGCAAAAGAAAGCTCAGGATTGTCTTGGTTGGAAACATGCAGAAGAGGCCTTTGTCCCACAGTGGATAGAGAATGGCTAAAATGATGGTGGTGAATGAAATGGCATGCCATGTTATCTATTTTTAATTAACTGAATAATTGGAATCTCATGATGTATTTTTGTCATTTATATCTTGCTGAAGTCAGGATAAATTATTCAGCATTCTACAATCAAGGCAATTATCCATTCAAAAGATGAATTAAGAATAGTTTGACAAGATTTGTTCTTGAAAATCCATGTTGACTTCCAGTAATTAACAAAGCATTTGGCGAGACAAATACAGGAAGTCCTCAACTTATAACCACAATTGGGACTGGAATCACAGTTGTTTAGCAAAGCGGTTGTTAAGGAAGACACCCACGAGACCACTTTTCTCAATGACTACAATCCTGGTTCTCCCAGTTACGGTTCTTAAGTAAACATACTGGTTGTTAAGTGGATGGAGCTGAAACGAGGTGCCTGCCAAAGAAAGGCAGGAGGTTCCCCTCCATGCCCGGAAGGGAACTCCTGGGCTTGGCTGGAGAGAGAAAGCTTTGATCCCAAAGATTCCAGCCTTGTTTTGGCAGCTTCACATATTCCTGCCCGCCCCCCTCCCACGCATGAGGTGGAAAGGAAATCTTTTGGCAGCTGGCAGTAGCCTGCCACCTTCCCTGTTGGTTCCCCCCATTGACTTTTTGGGGAAGCTGGCACAGAAGATTGTGATCATATGACCTCAGGGTCCTTGGCAACCGATCTTAACTACGAACAGGTTACCAAGCATCCAGATCATGATTTTGTGATGGGGGGGGGAAACGACTTGCACAGCATCTAGAATTGCTTCACAGAGTGCAGAGCAGCCTTTCCAAACCATCATAACTTAACATGACCGGCCATTAGTTGAGGACCACCTGTAATGGTTACCAACATCTGACTAGCTTGGCATCCAATATCTATTGCACCATCTGTATAGATCCTTTCCATCTAATGCAGAGGTCACCAACCTTTTCTTAGTTGGCAGACCGGAGGGAAAGGGAGGGGGAAGCATTTTATGCGCATGCGTGCGCAGGGCCTCAAGCATGCACATGATGCAAACGGGGCGGGGTTAGCACTTGCGTGATACTAGCCCTGCCCCGTTCTTGTGCACAGTGCCCTGTTTCTGCGTCCCGAGGCACGGCGTTGGCCCGTTTTCATGCACTGGGGCGCGGCAGCATCCCATTTTCATGCCCTGAGGCGTGGCGACCCATTTTCATGCAGTGCGGCGTCCCATTTTTGCGACCCACAGTGTGGGGGTGTCCCATTTTCATGCCCTGAGGTGTACGGCAGCCCGTTTTTGTGTGGTGCTAGCACAAGTGGGGTGGCGCGCACACGTCCGCACACTGGCCAGCCTATCCCACAGCCTAGTGGCCAGCAGCCCACGGCCCACTACCGGGCCGTGGCCCACAGGTTGGAGACCTCTGTTTTAATGCACATAGATTTGGTAGGTATATAGGTTTCATGGGAAAGCCGGATATAGCAAGAACACTTACAGCCCTCTAAGCGGTTTACAGGCAGCATATGTCTTTATCATGGCACCACTTTATCCTATGGAACAAGCTCCAGTAGAAGCTTGGATGGCTGTGTCACCACTGAATTTCAGAATTCTTAAAAACAGTCAACAGAGAAAGGGACTTATTATTTCGTAAAAAATATGGTGTACTTAGACCGTTTTAAATATTTTTTATTTTTTATTACTGTTACTTCATTTTCATTTTTTTGTACAACATCCTGTGTCCTTTTGGAATTTGGCAGCATTTTTTAAAAAACTATTTCACTCAAAATCTGGGAATGCCGTTCATATGATCCTGGAGTTTTAAATTCAAGTAAAGATACATTTCCCTGACCATGTTTCTGCCAAGCCTAAGCTTTAATCCTGATGCTTCACAATTTCATGGTGGAACACAGAATTGATGTTGGAGAAGCCTGAACAAAGCATTGCTGCAGCTTTTCTTTATTACCTATTGACATTTTCCTTTTTTCATTGAGCAGGTGATATACTGGTATTTTTCCTTTCCCCATTTTATAGTTTGTTGACAAGTTACACTGGGAACAAATGTTAAAATTGAATTCTTGACTGAAAATGGATTAGACATTCACCCCATTGTCTTATTTAGAAAGATGTTTAATGCAGTGTCTTGTGAGGCAATTCATTTATAAATATATATTTTAAAAATTTGAAAGTAAACCCTTTTTACTTTTGGTTATCTGAAAGTAGCAGGAACAACCTCTGTGCAATTATGTCTTGCTTTAGTTTTCAAAACTTTGCTAGTAATTCGATCTTTCCTAGAAGATCATTTGTGGTACAATTTGCATGTTGTTATTTTGTCCCCTCCTCTTCTAGTCTCGTAAAGCCTAAACGGATATTAATTCAAGAAGCAGACCTTGAGTCAAGAAAAGCGAGATACGTCAATGCTGTACTTAGCCACGCTAGCTCTGTCCCCTCGCTCATCGGTAAGTGTGAAGGTAAAAGGGGAGTTGTGGGTGGCAGGAACATCACTAAAGTCAAAGCGGAGGCTGGGACGTTCCAGGGTTCTTGGCTACCCTTTCCGCTGGGAGGAATGGGATTTGTTCCAGAAAAGACTTCCTTCCTTGCTTCCATTTTATGCAGGCTAGAGATGGGGGTCAGGGGACATGGAGGTTTGTGTGGCAATTTTTATCTAATAGAGTTCTAGAAAGAATTTTGCTTATAAAAATTCTCAGAATACGCCTAGCTTTATAAATGAATTAACTTGCAACATACATTGAAATGTAAACTGAGCAACAGGCTGGATTCATGCAATACACCAAGCTTTATTCTAACCAGGTTTCAGCATGTTGTATGAGAGCACACTCATTTAGTCTTTAGCTGATTGGTTAACCGTGTTGGACAAAGTTGGCCATGATTGCCTTGTCATCCAAAGAGGAGCTTCATTACAAAATCTATAGGTAAAGCTTACTTCAGGCTGACAGCACACAAAACTTCCACATGATTGTTTGACTGCAATTATGGTAGACCATAGTTTACAAACTTAGTGTAATCATTTATTTTACTTTTATAGTTAAGTAATAATTTTATAATTATTACTTCAATCCCAAAAGTCTCAAAATGGTGTACTAAATTTGTGGAACAGGCACGGAGTTTATCCAGGGTCATAAGCATTGGAAGTTTGGCCTCCCTACCATAAAATTCTAGCTATGGGCCTGCAGGGGGGCTTTGTGGGGCCAATTGTTGCCCCTCTTTGGTTGAACATATGGTCTGTCCTGCACCAACATTTTTGTTACAATATAGGCCAGGTTGGGATAGTGGCTTAAAGATGGGGGCGGGCGGGGGAATAAAGGGTGTGTCTCATTTGTCAGGCTATTTGGGATTGCAATTTGGTTTTCCCCTGGAGTTTTTAACAGAAGGAGCTGAGTTCATGGTTGTGGTCCTTTCAGGAAGATAATATAGTATTTTTAATACTAGTTTGCAATTTTTCACACATGTAGTACTAACATGGATCACTTCTGGAATATTTACCATGTATATATTGAGAAAACTAGTGTAAGTGAAAGAAAACATCGTTTAGGCTTTACTAGACTGTAAAGCACTGTGAAGCAGGATATACGGTAAGTCTAAACGCTATTGATACTACTATGAGCAACTATGACATGGAAGCATTATAGTGCTCTGACTCTTCCATATTAAACAGAATCCTTCCAAGCCCTGCCAAAGGCCAGCAGGAAGGGGACCATTGCTCTTCCATTGGGCGAGCAAGAGTGACTTGTCCACAATGCCAGGTGTATCTTTAAGGGGGGAGGTATCAGCCTCGTGATATTTTTGTCGCTGTTTTCTGCATGATTTGGACTTTGTTTAATTACACTTTAAAAGGTAAAGGTAAAGGTTCCCCCGCACATGCGTGCTAGTCGTTTCCGACTAGGGGCCGGTGCTCATCTCCGTTTCAAAGCCGAAGAGCCAGCGCTTGTCCGAGGACGTCTCCGTGGTCATGTGGCCGGCATGACTAGACGCCAAAGGCGCACGGAACGCTGTTACCTTCCCACCGTAGTGGTCCCTATTTTTCTACTTGCATTTTTACGTGCTTTCGAACTGCTAGGTTGGCAGAAGCTGGGACGAGTAACAGGCGCTCACTCTGTTACGCGGCACTCGGGATTCGACCCGCCAAACTGCCGACCTTCCGATCGACAAGCTCAGCGTCCTAACCCACTGAGCCACCGCGTCCCTTCTAATTACACTTTAGCTTTCCATTTTTCCTACTGAGAACTTTCACACAAGTGAACATTTATTTACATCTGTTTATACTGTTAGGTTCTCTTTTCAGCACTTAGTTTCATTTTGAAAGAGAGAATCAAGTGTTATTACATCAGCTGGATTAATATATATACTTGGACAAAACATAGTTGGCTAGTTTCTGCTTCAGTCTGTTGTATCAAACTATCCTTAAAAACTTGGCAGAACAAACATCTCATGGGTTTTTGTTCCTGTTTCACTTAGATAAGCCAGCATCCCAATCAAGCGGAACAGGAGAGGAGGGGGTCAGATAGCAACCCAGCTTCGCTGTGTGCAAGCTTAGCATAACCTGATGAAGTGATGTAGTACAAATAAACGCTGGCTAGCAGTGGCATTTAGCAAATCCATTATAAGGCAGCCCGGAACAGGAGCAACTTAACTGACTAAAGCTTGATGACAAATAGGGATCCATCCCAGCCATTAGCCTGCCCAGGTGATGCTAACGGTAGCTTCTTAATGATAGGTGAAATTTCCAGTGCATTTTTTTAAAGTTCTCAATAAAATCCACCGTTTTCTGTTTCTCACCCCCCCTTCCTCTTTCTGAATAACAATTTTATTGCTAAGTTTAAATATGATTGAAAGGAAAGGAATGCTGTAAGACCTGCAGATTAGGCTTCCAAAGGCCTTTATTTTCTTACAGAGCAGAATGAATAATTGAGCAGAGAATTAAGACAACACAGGCTGTGTTGTCCAGATATATTGGTATTGAGCTACAGGTCCCGTAGTTCCCAGCCAACATAGTCAGTACTTATTCTAGTGAACAGAAAAATGGATTGCTTCCTCATTTCCCTCTTACTACTGATTAGTAAAGGTTTTTCAAAAACAGCTGCTACAGCCTATTAGCAATAGCGCTAACAATAGCACTTAGATTTATGTACCACTTCATAGCACTTTATAGCCCTCTCTAAAGCAGTTTACAGAGTCAGCAAATTGCCCCCAACAATCTGAGTCCTCATTTTACCGACCTCGGCAGGATGGAAGGCTGAGTCAACCTTGAGCCAGTCGGGACTGAACTCCTGGCAGTGAGCAGCGAGTTAGCCTGCACTGCTGCATTCCAACCACCACTGCGCCAACATAGCTCTACAGTTGTCTGAGATGTTGATTTGAGATTCTTTTTCTGTCTACGACTAGAGGATTTGACCTTTTCGTAAAGTATCCTGTTAGGCTAATTGTTTTGGTTTAACTAGTTGGTGAAGAATGGTAACTTAGAAAATGTTGGACTGGTTAAGCTTAAATAGTGTTGGACTGCAGGTTGGAGGACAAACTGGAAAAAAATGATTTTAAGAATCTCTCCTTTATCATATTTTTAATCAAGCAGCACTTTGAATTTTCTTGGTCCTGAGCAAATGCAATCCCCCAAACCGCTGACTCTTCTTTTAGTGTATGCTATTATTCAACTTAAAGTAAGGGTTGTCTCTTCCTTTCTTTGGTTAGCGAAAAATAGATTCCAAAGTGTTAGTAGCAAAATCTCCCTCCTAACTGTCATGTCTTGATTCATCTTCTGCTCTACTGAATTTCAGACCCAGTCCATGAGTTGCACACCCTGGTTAATACAGTCGCGTCGGAATCTGGTTACGACCACCCAACAGACTTGACCGTAAGGTACGGTACCTCTGAGAGGACAGGCAGAGCTCAGTGGCAAGTTTTTCCTGGGAAGCAGCTTTGCTGATCTTGTAGCATGTAAAAATAGGTATAATTATTTCAACTTTGAGGAACTAGAATTTACTATCTATCAGGCTGGCAAAATATTCTTACTTATATGTACTGATATTTGGGTGATAAAGATCACACTGTAGTTGAACAACAGTGAGATTTATGGATGCATATGAATTAAAGATACAAATTTCGAGCATTTTTTGAGCATTTATTTCCCTGAGGTGAACAATAATTGAATAAAAGAGAAATTGGGGATAAAATTGTACAACTGAAAAGAAAAGAGTATTTTTATAATGTAAAAGATCATTATAAAAGTCATTATTTTTAAAAGATAATGTCTTGAAGCATCTATTTCACTCTAAGCATTGTCTTTTTATCTGAAAAAAATCTGGTGGAGTGGAACATTTCCTTGACATGCTAGCTAAACATCTTTAGAAATGGAAGGAAGCAAGGAATCTGACTTGCCTGCCCATTACGGTTGTAAGGCATGACAGTTGTAAAGCAGGTTGCCCACACGACTGACCTGATTTTACGACCTTTTTCCGGTGATTGTTAAGTAAATGTGGCAATCATTAAGCGAATTCATTGTTTGCTTTGTGGTGTTTTTGCCGAAAATCAGAAGCAAAGACTGATTTTCAGCCCAAACTTTGTAAATTGCAGCCACATGCAGATGGCCCTAAAACATGGGCTTATTGCCAAGTGCCCAGGTTGTAAATGCCTTTTGGGGAGGATCTGTTGTAACTTTGTACAGTCACTAAGTGACCGGTCATAAGTCGAGCACCAGTTCCGTCACTCATGAAGATTCAAAATGCAAAGGAATTAAAAGCTCCCCTTTCCCCCAAATCCTAGCTTTGGTTTTCTGATAGTGCTTTGAATTCTGATCAACATGGCCGTGTTGATTTTGTTAAAAGTTAATCTGACACTTTTCTAATAAAAATTTTATTTATTTTTTATTTTAATTCCATTTATACCCCGCCCTTCTCCGAAGACTCAGGGCGGCTTACAAGCTTAGCAGTAGCCTTCATTCTATGTATATGCCTGCTTGTTAGGGCTTTCACACAGACCCCAAGCGGCATTATTACAAAGTCAGCTTAATTGCCCCCAACAATCTGGGTCCTCATTTTACCTACCTTGGAAGGATGGAAGGCTGAGTCAACCTTGAGCCTGGTGGGACTCGAACCTGCACTAACGCCATTTTCTTGAGGAATGCTCCTCTGTTGGTTTGACAATGGTTGTGGGCACGGAGGCTGCAGTTTTTGAAAGGGGACTGGATAAAGTCAAGGAAGAGAAGGCCTAAAAGTGAAGGGAAGGCAGGCTAGGAAAGGGGTCCGGCCTGTGCTTTGCTTGCTCTGTTTATGGTGTCCCAGGCTGAAAAGTGGGGGCGGGGCTCCCGGGATTTGTGTCTGGAAAGCTGCCCCAAGAAAAAGGGAGAGGAAGGAGACTGTCTACAAGGTTGGGGTTGCTGCTCTTTTGTCTCCCGAGTTTTGCCCTGACGTTTTTTCTTTCTTTCTTCCTTTTTTTTTTTTGTAAAATGCCCTCCCTCCCTAGGAACTACAGCAAACGGAGTCACAGCAAAGCTCAGAGATTCAGTCTCAGCCAGTGGGTGGAGCACAGCAGGCGCAACTTCGGCCGCTTTGATGGCGTTCCTGATCGCTTTGAGCGCAGCCCGACCCTGAGCTAGGGGACCCTTTTTTTATTCAGAGTTGTTCTTTACACGTTTAGGTACCAGCAGTTTGATTTGTGTGTGTTACTACTAACTTGAAGGCCAGTTTAATGTATTTGTTTTTATTACAAATACTTGTTCATTTTTTTGTCTTAAACATTTTTCACGGCTGAATATTTTAGAAATGTTGTATTTTTACTATTCTGTTTGATATTGCACCTTGAATATGTTATAAATGTTTATTTTAAAATTCTGGGACCTATTATCCTTTTTCCCCTTCTATGCTTACTGCTTGACTATGCCCAGATTAATTGTTTACCTTCTCCGTTTTTAAAATTTGATGGAAATTCTAGGCGCTCTGACTTTGTTACACTTCGACAATGAAGAACGATGATATCAAACATCTCATGTTCCTTCAGATACAGAACTTTTAATGGAGTCCATTCACACATTCAACTGCTACGGTTGAGGCTACAAGTAAATGAAGGAAGTAGCATTGGATTAATTGGAAAATTATTCACCCCTTCTTGAAATGCTCATATGTGTAGGGGATCATCCGGCATCATAGGCTTTAGTAGACTGCTTAAAATGTAGAAGCTTTTTCTTAGGTCATCATCCCTCTAATAACAAAAGGCAGCTATTGCAAGTGATGCGAAAATGCCCTGAATTTTAACTTTTATATTGTTTTTAAACTTTGCCCTGTAAACCGCCCTGAGTCCTTCGGGAATAGAGTGGTATATAAAACTAATTAAATAATAAAATAAATAAATTAAAGTAATTAATTAAAAGTAATGGCCAGTATATATTTAGGGCGTGAATGTTATTTTTGCATGGAAAGGAAGGCAGGTGCTTATATACAATAATGCAGTATTTGGCTAAGAAAACAGGCATTTCTTGTTTTTCTGTCCTCCAGCCATCTGTGCAACTGAAGTCAAACCCCGCCCTTTCTTAAACCCTGGTGCTCTTACAGGAAGCATTAGTGAAGGATAGAAATAACAGGAGAAGTCCCACGTATCTGTTCTCCAGTTTAATATAGTTGAGAAAAAAATAAGCACAGAGGCTTCAGAAAAGCAACTCTTTGCAAAATGCTCTGGTTCTAGAAAGAAACAGCAAAAATGGCAGCATCTTGTGACATAAGAATAAGCATTTATCTTCTTGCTTCCATCTTTCAAAAGGTGGAGCAAAGACCTGTTCCTCTTTCTAAATTTTAAGCATTTGATGGAGAGTCCCTGCTGAGGCTCTTATCTGCTTCTCTCTAGAGACTAAGAGCTCTCTTGTTCTGCAGCTCATTGTACCTGCAAGAAGAAAACTGCCTTTCTTTTTCCTTTTTCCCTTGAGGCATTGTTGACTGTGTCAGTTGGAGCAGCATTAAGGCCCAATAAATGAACTTTGACTTCTAGCTCATTTCTAGTTCAAGGCAGTCTGTATCCCTGTAACCCCCATAAGGAATTTGAGCGCCACTGAGTGGATATGCTAATCAATAACATTCCTGCCATTTTTTCCAGGTGCAAATCAGCTGCTGCACGTGTGGTTATAAGCACAAAATCTTTTCCCCTCGGCTAGAGAGGAACTGGGGGCTGGTTTTCTGTTTATAACCACCCATACAAACTCCTGTAGTAAGTCTGCTTGGGGAAATCTTCCTAAATTTGTTCTACTATAACAGTAAAATTATCTGTAGTTGCCAGTCTTGGTGAACTGGCAAGCTAGGCACTTTCTGTGAAAATGAGCAGTATATTTCAATGTTGTTTATGAGAGTTGGACAGCTTAGAGGGGTCCCAGATAAGGTTTCCTTCTTCCACAATTATGCATGGCATATTTGCATTTAGGGGGAATAATTCTTAACCTTGCCCTTATCCTCTTATCCTTCACTGGGCTTCCTTCAAAGACTGTTAACTTCCAGGCTGGCTGCTTCAGATATGCAAAGGCTCTTAATGAAAAATGCAGTGGAAATCTTAAAAACAAGGCAGTTCCTGCCATTTCCTCCAATAAGTCAGACTAAGGGCAATTTTCGCCTGGCTCATAAGTGCAGATCTGTGGAACGCCATCCTTTTTCTTCTTCAGCATCACTGGCGCTTGGGAAGGGAAGGAAAGTGCAGCCCTTCCTTCTGCTTCCAGGACCAGTTCATATGGACAGACAGGCCCTATCCTGGTCCAGCCCACAATCCGTGGCAGTCCCAGGAGCTGCAGCCTCTGCCAAAGCAGCCTCCCCCCATTTCCTTAGGAAGGGAGCCTAACGCTCTGGTCTTGCCTGCAATGGATCCAGCTAGTGATGGACCTGCCTCTGTTCCTGACGGAGCCGAGATCCCGGGAGGAGGAAGTACTGAAGTGCTTGCTGGCGCTGACGATTTTTGGTTCCTGGACAGCAGCTTTCAAGGCGTGTACTTGAGGTATCTGTTGTTGTGCAGTGATGCCAAAATGATGTGTGGGTTCCCTAAGGGAGTCCTCGAAAGCTGCCCCTTGGTGGCTGCAGATTCCTGGCAGGCCAAGAGGAACTCCCTTCTCTCCTGGACAGCTCAACACATCCCCTCGGGCTCTGCACGTAAGGAAGGCCAGCTGCCTTTCCTGGGCTCTGTGTGTGTGTGTGTGTGTGTGTGTCTCTCTCTGTGTTGCTGCTGCTGCATCCCAGCACTACAGGTTGTCCCTGGTTAAGGGGGTCTGACTTAGGGACAACCCAGTCTGTTACTAAAAATGTTAAATGGCATTGTTTGTCAGTTCGAGAAAGGAGAATGCCGTCCGCCGTTTTTAGGCAGTTCATTTGTAAGTAAAAGTTGCTTCTACACGTCCAAGTTCTGGCCTACACATGCATTCCAGTTAAAAGGCTTAGGAATGGGTCTTCTTAACCTGAGGTCTGCCTGTGTTGTTGATCTTGGCTGCTGAATGACCCAGAGAGGCGCATCTGCGAGCCACAGGCTGGCTCTGCACACGGCCAGGCGCCCTGAGGGCAGCTCTGCCCCCAGTGCCATCACCGGCCGATCAGGGCGAATGCTGGGCTGAAGGGCACCGCTCTGACCAGGCCTGCTCCGGAAGGGCCGGCCGTTTGCCAGCTCCTCCCTCCACCCAGAGGCACAGAAAAGAGGCAGGGGACAGGCAGCCTTTGGCTTGCCATTGGTGGCTTAGCATCCGTTCGAAGTTCTGACAGATAGGTCTGATGGTTTCCCCACATCCCACCCTGCAGTCACAAGACTACCTGTCACGCGCTTGGCAACCAATCTGCATTAACGGCTGTTTGCGGTGTCCCATGATCACAACACATTTACCGCTTCTGACCATTTACTTCTGATTTTTGGAAAAAACAAAATTACAAACAATGGGTACACTTAATGACCACTACAAAGTCACAAAATTGGATTGCTCACTTGGGTGACCCACTTTATGACTATCACAACTTACGGCTGTAATGAGCAGACTCCATTTCAGTTGTAAGTCAAGGAATACCTGTAATGATTTGTGAAATGTTACATGCTAGAGCTAGACAGACTGTTTATTTCAAAATGGGAGTTAAATTTTCTCAGATTTTCCAAGGTTAGCTACGTCTGTCCACCATCTGGTTCTCAAAAGCCCCAACTCTGAGAGAGGCAAAGAGGATCAGTTTTCCTTATAGCATCCTAGGGTTGGAAATTACTTAGAGATCATCGAGTTCAACCCCCTGCCCTGCTCAGGAATCCTCATACTATTTTTATTTATTAAATTTATTTGCCACCCATCCCAATCACCAGGTGACTATCCGGGACATTTGAAACTCTCCAGGGATGGAGGCTTCATGACTCCGGGAGGCAGGCGGGTTCAGCCTGAGGACCGCCACATTCACGTAGCTTCTCTCCCACCTTCTCCAAGGTCTGCTCAGTGAGGAGACCCTGGAGCATGAGTGAAACTCCCAAGCAAAGGGATGCAAGAAGGAGAACAGCCTGCAAGGTACCCTGGAGGTTATGTAGTCCAACCCCAGGACAGTGCAAGTCAGCGCTGTGGGCAAAGGAGGGTGCTTGACCTTTCCTCTCAAGCGCAGCCAGAGATTCAGAGGGTCTTTCTAGACTGGCAGGTACCTCCAGGGTAAGTCAAAGCAAGAGCAGAGGAGGTCTCTTCACAGCACGCATGACAGCATGCAGCTCATCCCGTGGATATGGGAGCAAAGGCTGTGAGGGGTATGGAGAAGATGTGCTAGTGACCTAAGAGAAGTGAAAAAATGTTTTCAATAGGTCAGATCAAGGATTCTGGTATTTCAACTGCTGCATTGGATCCTCTGATGGGCAGTGCCTCCTGCTCCTGGTTTGATAGCACTAAGGTTCTCATAACAACCAGTGGGACTGGGTGCTGCAGTTTCATTACACTCATGGGAAATGCAATTTTAAAAAAAGTAAAAAAACTTGTATTGACCCAGAATCTCTCTCCAACGGTCCAACAGAAGTCTCAACCACTACAAGTTAAAAATTTGAGAGAATAGAATAGAATAGAATAGAATAGAATAGAATAGAATAGAAT
Source organism: Vipera berus (assembly GCF_964194415.1). NCBI lineage: Eukaryota > Metazoa > Chordata > Lepidosauria > Squamata > Viperidae > Vipera > Vipera berus. Next base: position 24,530,893 of record NC_138212.1, on the reverse strand, counting down.
AGAATAGAATAGAATAGAATAGAATAGAATAGAATAGAATAGAATAGAATAGAAACAGGGTTGGAAGAGACCTTGGAGGTCTTCTAGTCCAACCTCCTGCTCAGGCAGGAAACCTTATACCATTTCAGACAAATGGTTGTCCAATCTCTTCTTTAAAACTTCCAACTTCTGGAGGCAGGTTGTCCCACTGATTAATTGTTCTAACTGTCAGGAAATTTCTCCTTAGTTCTAGGTTGCTTCTCTCCTTGATTAGTTTCCGTCCATTGCTTCTTGTCCTGCCTTCAGAGGCTTTGGAGAAGGGGTTGACACATCTTCTTTGTGGCAGCCCCTTAAAATATTGGAACTCTGCTATTATGTTTCCCTTGTCATTTTTTTCACTAGACTAGACAAACCCAATTCCTGCAACCATTGTTGTTTGTATGTTTTAACTTCCACATCCCCTAATCATCGTTGTTGCTCTTCTCTGCACTCAACATCTTTTTTACATCATGGCGACCAAAACTGGATGCAGTATTCCAAATGTGGTCTTACCAAGGCATTATAAAGTGATATTAACACTTCATGTCGTCATCTTCAACTTCTGGTTTCATCGCTGCTATGAGGCGGGCGTGGTGAACCAGCGCTCTGATTCCCACGCCCGATTTCTCCCTGCCATGGATCTTAAAAGGACCGAAAGTCACCCTGTAGAGGTAATGGACCAAGAGGGGACCCTTGTCGATTGTGGGAAGGCGGTAGCCAACATGCTTGATCCGAGGAGCCCTCGGGAACGGCAGGAGAAAGACTGGCCCCATCTATGCAGCCTGTTGGAAGCTGCTGACTGCTGGGAGAAAAGCGATTTAAAATAGGCGTGAGCAACATTTTGGACTTGGGTGAGACTATTTTTCTTTTTTCTCTACAATTTTAAAACTTGTTCTGGGGAAAAAAACATCCAAAAGCAATTTTCCAGAACTTAGAGGGGGAGGTTTTTTATCCCTCCCCCCAGGAAAAGGGGGTGGTTTAAGTGTTTGTGGAGGAAAACAGAGAAGTCTACAACATCATTGTAGATATAACAGAAACAGAAAAAAGTTTGGGAAGTTTTAATATTTTTTTAGACAAAACTCCTTTTTATATTATTTTTTGGAGAATATCAGATCAAAACTTTGTCTAAACCAGTGGTTCCCAACTTAGAACGCTTCTGATATATTCTCGCATCCCTTACAAAAGTTTGAAGTAATGGCAACGAATTATGCATATACACAATAATTTTGAAAACCCAAGTTTTTGCACCCCCTGGAATATCATCTCGCACCCCCAGGGAGTGCAAGCACCCCGGTTGGGAACCCCTGGTCTACACTAACTGGAAATTTACAAAATAAGCATCTAAGGACATCTAGTGGCAAGATAAAAGAACCACACTAAACCATTTACAGACCTTATCTAATATTTTGTCTAGAGACTTAGAACTTGGCTAGATACCCAGATATAGTTTACAGTTTAAAACCTTTGATGTTTCTGACCTTCATAGTCCTGTGGATTACAGCTGAAAAGAGAAGACTTTCCTTGGGCTGTTTTCTGCAGGATTGATTATAGCTAAAAGATATAAACTATTTTGAAGTCATCTGGGTATTTTTTGGGGGGGGATTATAGATACTGTTGAGCTGTGATTTTATAAGCTAAAGACAGATTGAGTGTGGATTATAAATTCTTAATGTTGGACTGGAGAACTATTTATGGACAGTGGAAACTGAAATATTGGAGAAACACTTTGGAGAAAGCCTATGGACTATTAACTCGAATAGGAGGTCTTGGTGGATTATAAATTTTGACTGAGGGGCAACTTTGGATGCTGAACAATTGTGTTTTTGGAAGTGAGCCCCACTTTTTTGGATTATAAATACTGTTTGAGCTGTGATTTTTATAAAACAGATTATAAATGCTGTTTGAGCTGTGATTTTTATAAGAGAGTGAGTGGTAAGGAACTATTACTAGCAAGACATTTTGGACTAATTTTTGGCAGGGGGGCAATGTCAGACCTTGGGATAAATTTTATGTCTTTCTTTTTTGTTCTTTTTTCTCCTTTTCTCCTTTTTGTTTTTTTATCTCTCCTATTGGTTTGGGGAGCCCAGTGGATTATAAATTCTTAATGTCAGACTGAAGAACTACCTATGGTCAGTGGAAACTGAAATAGTGGAGAAACTTCTTGGAGAAGGCCTATGGACTATTAACTCAATTTGTTTTAACTATTTTTGGAAGTGGGTCCTACCTTCAGAAATGGATTATAAATCCCTTTTCTTACCTCTTTGGTGAGAGAGGTTATTGATCTAGAGACTACAGATAAGGACTATAAGAACCATTTAAGATAATTTTAAAAGATATATTGTGTTGAATATAGTGTTAAATGGCTTGGTTGAAGGCGAGTGTGGGCAAAAGGTCTTAGAATTTGAAAAAAGAGTTTGGGGGATAGAAATAAAATGAGTGTACAGAATTTAAGTAAAACTGGTAAGAAAGCGCCTTCAGCCCCATCCTCCGCCTCAGCGAGCCCGGTGTATCAGAAATCAATTGAAGCAATGCTCCAACTAGAAAAAGCTAGTAATTTCCAGAAGGAGATGCAAGCAACACTACAAGTGATTCAAGAAGCAATTTCCTCTCACAAGGATGATACAAGGAAAAATCATGAGGAGAAAAAAAGATAACCTTGATAAATAAAGATAAGTTACTAGAGACTGACCAAAAGTTTGCAGAACTGAAAGATGAGAACCAAAAACTGATGCAGATCAACAGAGAACTGGAAGATTCAATGGCAGTTATAGAAATGGAAAAGGCATCTTATTTCTTAAGATTCCAAAACATAATTGAGGATAAAGGAAAGGATCTTGCGGATCTGATAATGGAGCTATTGGCTGAAGCACTGGAAATTGGGAAACAAGAAATGGAGAGTTAGATCAAATATTTTGAGTCAACTCAAGCTACGCGAGAAGAAATAAAGTCCCCAGAGAAGTACATGTTAGATTTGTCAAAAGATCTATAAGGGATGAGATTTTGAGAAGAGTGAGAGATGACCCTCTGCGATACAAAGAAAAAGAGATTCCTAGGAGAATAAGAGATGCACGAAGAGACGATGCCATAGCTACTGCTTTACACTCTGTAGCAAGTCATCTTGAGAGACCTGGAAGTTATGTCAGGATGCTTTTTGTTGACTACAGCTCGGCTTTCAACACCCTTTTGCCGAGCATTCTCATCGAGAAGCTGACTGACTTGAAATTCTCCCCCGCCATCTGCGATTGGATTCAAGACTTTCTTAGGGATCGGTTACAAACAGTGAGGGTTGGGTCTGCTTTGTCCACCTCCCTGAAGCTTTGCACCGGCACGCCACAGGGCTGTGTGCTTAGCCCCTACCTGTACTCTTTATACACTTATGATTGTGTATCATCTGACCTATCCACTGCAATAATCAAGTTTGCAGATGATACAACTGTGGTGGGTCTTATTACAGGTGGGGATGAGACAGCATATAGGGTGGAGGTACAAAAACTATCCATATGGTGTAGTAACAACAACTTGCACCTAAACATCGGCAAGACGAAAGAGATGGTGTTAGACTTCCGGAGAAAAAAGGAGGAACCTGCCCCACTTTACATCAGGGAGGACTGTGTGGAGAGAGTTTCCTCCTTTAAATTTCTGGGAGTCTACCTCTGTGAAGATCTGACCTGGAAAGTTAACACAACCCAGGTGGCTAGAAAGGCCCAACAGAGGCTTCACTTTCTTAGGGTCTTGCGGAAGAACAGGGTAGAACAACGGCTAATGACCCTCTTTTACCGGTCTACCATAGAGAGCATCCTCTCGTATGGTATTGTGGTTTGGTATGCTGGTCTGACAGCCGCGGACAGGAAAGTATTACAGAGGGTAGTGAGCACAGCACAAGACATTGTGGGCTGTTCCCTGACACCACTGGATGACATCGCCAGGGCTCGTTGCCTTGGAAGAGTGAGGAAGATTCTCAGGGATGACTCACACCATTCGGTAGGAGATATAGGAGTATAGCCAGCCGTACCAACAGGCTGAAAAATAGCTTTTATCTGTGGGCTGTTAGGCTTTTAAATGGGACATAATCTTATGCAGAATTGACTTGGGAGGCCGGTGTGTGGTGTAGTTGGTTCACTTGGTGTGGTAGGATGGAGGGTTTGTTGTCACTGTGTGTTGGGGGGAGAGAGCACGGGGGGGGGGAGGCTCAGCTAATCTCAATGTACACGTACTTTGACCATAAAGATTTATTATTATTAATATCAATTCTTGACTAGAAAATTAAAATTAAATTAAAGGAGTGAACTTCAGATGGCTGATTCCAGAAGGGATCCTAATTAACTGGGATGGGAAAAGATACAGATTTAGGACACGCCACTTGAGGCATTGGAGTTTTATGCTAACCATAAAGCGTTTCTGGAAGGGGAAAGTTCGGAACCCCGTCCGGAGAGAGAAACAAAGAGAGAGGAAGAAACGGTAACAGAAGGAGCAGCCAAGCCAAGGGAAGAAGAAGAAGACACTGAAAATAGAAAGACAGAAGGAGTGGAAAGAGAAAGAGAACAGAGACAGAGAAGAACAACTAGAAGGTTAAGACCTATATAGAATTGAAGGAGATGGAGAAGGAAAGTGGGATTCTTTCAATGAATATAAATGGATTGAACTCCTCTATAAAAAGGAAAAACATTTATACACGACTATGAAGATTAAAAATGGATATAATCTCTCTCCAAGAAACACATATTAAGAGACAACACTACAAATTGTTGGAGCAACCGAGAATTGGGACGCTTCATTTCTCATTAGCCCAACAAAAGAAAAGAGGAATAGCTCTCTATATTAAAGAAATAATGAATCCCAAACAAATCTATGCAGATGAACAGGGAAGAATATTGATGGTGGAAATAATGATAAACCCAAACCAGATACTGACAGTAGCAATGTATGCAACTAATAACAAGCAAGAAGAGTTCTACCAAAAACTGCATAAAAATAGTGGAATTGGAATACCAAAATATTTGTTTAATGGGAGATTTTAATGCAATAGTAAACGGAATACTGGACTATAAAAGTAGTAAAATAGGGAAAAAAGGGGAACATATGTTTCCTAAAACTGTATCCAGGATATATGGAGAGAAAAGAACACCAAAAAATCACAATATACTTTTTACTCGAACAGACATAAATCATGGTCCAGAATTGATATGATATGGCTCTCTCCTGAATAAAGCACTATTATGTAAGAGATTGAGATAGAACCTAACATATGGGCAGACCACAACCCGATAAAGATGATTTGGAGAGAAAAAATTAAGATGGTCTATGAATAAATCTTTATTAAAAGAGAAAGAATTTATACAAATAGCAGCAAAGGAAATGGAATTCTTTTTCAAAATAAATAAGAAGAGACATCCCTTCAAAACGCGTGGGATATGGCCAAAGCATACTTCAGAGGGTTGGCTATAACCTATATAGTGAAAAAGAATAAAGGAAAAAAAACAACAACAGTTAAAGCTACAGGAAGAACTTATGAAATTAGAATTAGAACTACAAATAGATCCACAAAATAAAACACTTAAAAACAAATGGAATGAATAAAACACAAAATAAATCTAGCAGAGGCTGAAAAAAATGGCGCAACAAATCAAAAGGGGCAAACAGAATTTTTTTGAAAATGCTAATAAACCAGGGAGGTGTTTAGTATACAAACTGAAAAAAGAAAGAGAGAAAAAAGTGATAAATTGCAAGACTTAAAAGGAGATCTACAGTTCCAAAATGACATAAATTAAAAAAATAATTACTTCTATGAGACACTTTATGATACAGTGTGTCAGAATCCATTTATATTTCATTTCTAACTCTCTGTGCAAACCCAAATCTCACCCCCCCACCTTGGATTCTGCCATTCCCAAGGAGGAAAGGGAATAAACAGGGGAGTTTATTGCCTCCATTTCCTCCCCTTAGATGTAACTTTTTGTTTATCTAGCCTGCCTGTTGGCCATTGCAAAAAGATCGATGAAAGGAATCCTCTCTCTCTGATCTACGAAAAACTAAGAAAGGCGGTGGGGGAATTCTGGTTTGTGTCTCCGGATGGAATGTGAAGGGGAGGGAGTGATTGTGCTACGAAGGAACTGACGGTTCTCCCTTTCCCAGAGGAGGGGCTTGCCACCTGACACTTGACTGATCCGGAACTGACCAAATGAAGTGAGGGGTGGGGTTTTGCTCGGGGACACTTTAAAAATATTGATCTGTGAGGAGATTTTTCAGATTCTGTCTATTATACCTTCTATCATCCATGTCTTAGTAAAAGTTCCTGCTTGGACAATCTTGCCTCCAAGAGTCTTTCTTTCTTAAGATGTGGACTGGAGTGGGTTCTGACACAGAGGAAACTTCTCAAGAAAAAATAAAGCACTGTGTTAAAAAAGGGGATTTACCGAAAATCCCAGAAAATATACAAAACATTTTAAATGAAAAAATATCAGTGATGGAGATGACAGAGGCTATAAAAAGACAAAAATGATAAGACTCCAGGTCCAGATGGATTACCTGCAGAGTTTTATAAATGTGTATAAGACACTAAGTCCAATAATGAAAGAACTATGCAATGAAGTACTTTTAGAGGCTAAAATACCAAATTCACAGACAGAAGCTAATATCACTTTAATACCCAAAGAAGACTCAGATCTGATGCAAATAAAGAATTATAGACCAATATCTTTATTAAACATGGACTACAAAATTTTTGCCTCAATAATAGCAGAAATTCTAAAGAAATTTTTGACTGAATTTATATATACAGATCAAAATGGATTCCTACCTAAAAGAGAAATAAAAAATAACTTAAGAATGATCCTAGCCTTTTTGGAATACTATGAACTTCACCCAGGGAAACAGATGACTTTAATATTTCTAGATGCACAGAAGGCTTTTGACAACATAAATTGGCAATTTATGTTTCAACAACTAGATGAAATGGATTTTGGAAAAAACTTCATAAATATAATTAAAACAATTTATTACAGACAAACAGCTAAAGTAATTGTAAATGGAGATTTTACAGAAAATTTCAATATTAAAAAAGGCACAAGACAAGGGTGTCCATTATCTCCATTGTTATTTATATTAACATTGGAAGTACTAAATAGAAATATTAGGGAAGATATGGAAATTAAAGAATTGGAAATAAAAGATAAAAATATAAATTACAAACATTTGCAGATGATTTGGTCTTCATACTAGAACTGTGCTGGCGAACCTATGGCATGCCTGTGGGCATGCGCGCTGTCGCCCCAGTCCTAGGCCTTCAGCTGGGTTTTATAAAACCTTTTCGCTTTAGGCCTCCGCCGCCGTGTGCAAAAAAAAAAGGTTCAATCAATCAATTTCAACTTCTCATCTTGCAAAGTTGGAATTGATTGATTTAACTTTTTAGTCCCATTCAGTCTGCCGTTACCACTGCAGCCACGCCCACCCAATAGGCCACGTCCATCAAATGGGCCAAACCACCCAATGGGCCATGCCCAGCTGGCACCCGACGATACATAAGTGGGTTTGGGTTGCAGTTTGGGCACTCGGTCTCTAAAAGGTTCGCCACCACTGAACTAGAAGATCCCCTTGAGACAAGCTTATGAAAAATATAAAGGAATTTGAAGAAGTGGCATGTCTGAAAATAAATAGAGAAAAGACCAAAGTGATAACTAAAAACCTTACAGAAAAACAAAAAATCAATTATTGGGAAAAACAGGTCTTCAAATAGTCAAAAAATTAAATACTTGGGAATCTACTTAACAGCAAGATGTGCAACAATAAAAGAAGACAACTACATAAAATTATTAAAACAAAACTAGACTTAGAAAAATGCTGGGGAGAAAAGCAACAGTGAAGATGAATATTCTACCAAAAATATGTTTTTGTTTCAAACAATACCTATAAAATTGGAAAAAAACTTCTTTGATGAACTAAACAAATTAATACTGAAATTTATTTGGTAAGGAATAAAAGCTAGAATTAGATTGAAAATGCTTCAAGAAGCAAAAGAAAATGGAGGATTTGGACTGCCAGACTGGACTTTATACTACCAAGCAGCTGTATTAACATGGCTAAAAGAGTGGATAACTCTGAGAGATAAAAGATTACTATACCTAGAAGGACATGACCTACAACTTGGATGGCATGCCTTTCTATGGTATGGAAAAATAAAACACACCGATATTTTCAGTATAATTACATAAGAAATGTACTTTTGCTAGAATGGGAAAAAATAAAAGCGAAAATCTATATGAAAATACCTGGATAGCTTTCAAGATTGGAAGCATTTGTTCACCCAAACTTAATAAACTATGAGAAAATTGTGACATAAAGACATTTTGAATAATGAAGGAAAATTAAAACATAGACAAGAACTAGAAGAACAGAGTATTGAACTATCATGGTGGCCATACAGTTGCAAGAAAAAGTATATGAACCCTTTGGGATTACGTGGAGTTTTGCATGAATTGGCCATAAAATGCGCTCTAAACGTCATGTAAGTCACAACAATAGAAAAACACAGTCTGCTTAAAATAATACTACACAAACATTAGCTGTTGTCATGTTTTAATTGAACATAAGATGGAAACATTCACAGTGTAGGGTGGAAAAAGTATGTGAAACTTTGGATTTAATAACTGGTTGACCCTCCTTTGGCAGCAATAACCTCAACCAAACGTTTCCTGTAGTTGCAGATCAGACCTGCACAACGATCTGGAGTAATTTTGGACCACTCCTCTTCACAAAACTGTTTCAGTGTAGCAATATTCTTGGGATGTCTGGTGTGAATCGCTCTCTCACAGCATTTCAATCGGGTTGAGGTCAGGACTCTGACTGGACCACTCCAGAAGGCGTATTCTGTTCTGTTGAAGCCATTGTTTTGTTGAATTACTTGTATGCTTTGGGTTATTGTCCTGTTGCATCAACCATCCTCTGCGGAGCTTCAGTTGGCGGACAGATGGTCGTACGTTTTCCTGCAAAATGTCCTGATAAACTCTGGAATTCATTTTCCCATCAATGACAACAATCTGTCCAGGCCCTGAGGCAGCAAAGCAGCCCCAAACCATGATGCTCCCTCCGCCATGTTTTACAGTGGGGATGAGGTTTTGATGTTGGTGTGCTGTCCCTTTTTTTCTCCACACATGGTGTTGTGTGTTTTTCCCAAACAACTCAATTTTGGTTTCATCTGTCCACAGTATATTTTGCCAGTAGTGCTGTGGAACATCCAGGTGCTCTTTTGCAAACTTCAAACGTGCTGCAATATTTTTTTTGGACAGCAATGGCTTCCTCCGTGGTGTCGTCGCATGTACTCCATTCTTGTTTAATGTTTTCCTTATTGTAGATGTGTCAACAAAAATGTTAGCATGTGCCAGAGATTTCTGTAGGTCTTTAGCTGACACTCTAGGATTCTTCTTTACCTCATTAAGCATTATGCACTGCAGTGGCGTAGCGTGGGGGGTGCAGGGGGGGCCGGCCGCACCGGGCGCAACATCTGGGGGGGCGCATTAGATGCATTTTACTTTAATTACATCAGTATTTTCATAACAAACAATACATGTGCTTAGGGGGTAAGGGTTTCTTTAACTAATCTAGTGGAAGAGACTCGAGTGCTAAAATCCACGGGTTAGGGGGCGCAAATTATTTGCCTTGCCCCGGGTGCTGACAACCCATGCTACACCACTGATGCACTGTGCTCTTGCAGTCATTTTTACAGGACGACCACGCCTAGGGAGAGTAGCAACAGTGCTAAACTTTCTCCATTTGTAGACAGTCTGTCTTACCGTGGACACATGAACATCAAGGCTTTTGGAGATACTTTTGTAACCCTTTCCAGCTTCATGCAAGTCAACAATTCTTGATCGTAGGTCTTCTGAGAGCTCTTTTCTGCGAGGCATGGTTCACATCAGACAGTGCTTCTTGAGACCAGTAAACCCAAAACAGGTGTGTGTTTTTAAAGGGCAGGACAGCTGTCAACAACACATCCAATATCATCACACTGGTTGGAGTCAAGGTTGGCTCACTCCTGGCTCCAATAGCTCTTGGAGAAGTCATTAGACTAGGGGTTCACATACTTTTTCCACCCTGCACTGTGAATGTTTCCATCTTATGTTCAATTAAAACATGACAACAGCTAATGTTTGTGTAGTATTATTTTAAGCAGACTGTGTTTTTCTATTGTTGTGACTTACATGATGTTTAGAGCACATTTTATGGCCAATTCATGCAAAACTCCACGTAATCCCAAAGGGTTCACATACTTTTTCTTGCAACTGTATCTGCAAATTCAAATGAGATATGAAAAAGATGTAAAACATCTGGATTTTATAAAGAACAGACAGAATTTGATATTACTGACAGATGAAAAATTGATTAAGAAACTATAAATATATGCTAAGTTTAAAGATGGAAGAGGAACAAGTTAAAAAAACAATGATAACATGGGCAAAGAATTTTGAACATAACATAGAACTAGAAAACTGGCAAAGCCTTTGGGAAAGAAATTCTAAAATAACAAAAGCAGTAGCGTACAAAGAAAATTTATATAAAATGTTTTATAGATGGCATTTAACTCTGGTGAGGTTAGCAAAAATGTTTAAAAATATATCAAGCAATTGTTGGAAATGTAAACAGAAACCAGGCACTTACTACCATCTTTGGTGGACGTGCTCTAAAGCCAAAAGATTCTGGTTAAGAATACATACATGGTTAGAGAAAATGATTAAAAACATATAGATTATAAGCTAGAATTATTTTGTTAGGCATAATTGTAGGAAATTATGAGAAAAAGTGTATATATTTAATTTTACATATATTAACTGCAGCAAGAATTGTATTTGCTCAACTTTGGAAAAATGAAGATTTACCAACGGAGGAAGAGTTAATTAAATGCAGAAATGGATAGATTGAAAATGAAAGAGAAAGAAGACTCAGTTTATTTTAGAACATGGGATACCTTTTATCATTGGCTAGAAAAACGAGGTAGAGAGAAAGGAACTTAATATGTATTAGTAAGTTAAATGTTGGAACCCAGACAATATGTTGCTGATAAATTAAGCAGTTGTGATTATAAAAATTAATAAAAATATGTATAAAAAACACTTCATGTCATCTTGATTCCATCCCTCTGTTAATGTAACCTAGAACTGTGTTGGCTTTTTTGGCAGCTGTAGCACACTGCTGGCTCATATTGAAGTGATTGTCCACTAAGACTACTATTGAGTCAGGTACCACCTACACTATACCTGTGCATTTGGTTTTTATTGTCTAATAAAATGAAATTCACCATTGAATTTCATTTTGTTAGGTGTTAGTGCCCAATGTTCAAGTCTGTCAAGACTCTTCTGTATCTTAAGCCTATCTTCTGGAGTGTTGGCTATTCCTGCCATCTTGGTGTCATTTGCAAATTCAATGAGTTCCCTCATCCAAATCATTGATGAAGATATTGAAGAGTACTGGGCCTAAAACAGACCCTTGAGGTACTCCACTGCATACTTCCCTTCATGTAGATGCAGTTCCACTGAGGACTACACATTGAGTACGATTAGTCAGCCAGTTACAAATTCATCTGTTGTCTGGTGATGCTGTCTAACACACATTTTTCTATCTTATCAAGTAGTAAATTGTGGTCTACTTTATCAAATGCCTTACTGAAGTCCAAGTAAATTATATCCACAGCATTCCTCTGGTCCACTAATTTTGTCACCCTGTCAAGGAATGCAGTAAGATTTGTCTGGCATGATCTGTTTTTGACAAACCCATGTTGGCTTTTGGTAAGACTTTGTTTGCCTCTAGGTGTTCGCCAATTCATTGCTTGGTTATCTTTTCCAGAATCTTCCCAGGTATTGAGGTCAGGCTGATAAGTCTGTAGTTTCCTGGATCCATTTTTCCCCCCTTTTTTGAAGATGGGAACTACATCAGCTCTTTTCCAGGCCTCTGGTAGTTCCCCGGTGCTCCAGGATCTTTGAAAGATATAGTTCAGTGGTTCTGAGATCACATCTGCCAGTTCCTTCAAAATCCTGGGGTGTGATTCATCTGGTCCTGGTGATTTGAACTTATCTATCTTGTGCTTCTAATCTGTTTTTTTACGGTACTGTTTTTGATAGGTTGGACTGGTTTTTTTCCTTTTGTGTAAAGACAGATGCAAAAATGAGTTAAGCAGTTCTGCTTTCTCCCTGCTGCTTGTCACCTTCTTGCCACTTTTTCCCATTAATGGACCAATCATTTTCTTGACTTTTTTCTTGTTATTTTTGACTTTTGTCTCAAGCCTTAGTTCATTTTGAGCCTTAGCTTTTCTCACTTCATCTTTGCAGGCTCTGGCTGTTGGCTGATATTCTGCCTTAGTTATGTGCCCCTCTTTCCACTTTCTATACTTGTCCTTTTTATCTTTCAATTTATCAGAGAGTTCTTTATGCAGCCATGCTGGTTTCTTTTGAGAGCTGTTATTTTTCTTTTTCATTGGTATTGTGCTAGACTGGGCTTTTATGATCTCACTTTTCAAAGTTTCCCAAGCTTCTTGGGTTGTTTTCCACTTGAGGATTCTCATCCATGGAATCCTTCCCAAGCTCTAAGTTTATTGAAATTAGTTCTCTTAAAATCTAAGACTAGTTTGATTTTGTTCTATTGCTTGTGTTTGCATAATGTTGAATTCCAATATTGCATGATCACTCCCCCCCACAAGGTTCCTGTGGCTTCAATACCTTCTATCATCTGGCCATGATCCAGATGTCAACGAATCAAAACATCTGCCACCATTATGTCACAGAATCTTACTAGGGATAAAATGCCTCAGGGAGAGATCAGCTTTTATTACCAAAAGGGCTTGAGGATACAAAACACAACAGCTGAATGAAATGTAATGCCTTTACCTTCAGAACTTTAGTTTAAATAGGAATATTTTGATAAAGCAGGAAATAATCCTTGAACTGAGCTCTTTTGTCACCTGTATTTACTTGTCCACTTAATTACCTCCATTTGCTACACATTTGCAAACAATGGACAAGCACAAATCCAATGTTCCCGATTCACCATTGTTACATTTTTACTCCAGGGATGTGTACTACTCATGTCAGTACCATAAGCTGCATTCACTGTTGAAGTTCACAGGTAGGGACTTTTTTGTCAATCAAAAATTAAGTCGTGTGTTACTGAAAGTGCACTGAGAAGTGCTCACTACAAACTTCTATTTTACAAACAACAACAGCACAATCTTTTCTCACAGCAACTTCCTGTGAGGTGAAATGAAAAAACAGTTGCTATAGAACAGGGGTGTCAAACTGCCGGCCTGCAGGCCGGATGCATCGTAGTGAAACCGCGCCCACCCCATTGCCGGCAATGGCAAAAAAGTCACGATACGTCTCAACACGTCACGTGATGTTGCGAGTTTGTCACCCTTGCTACAGAACATTCAGATTTCTAGTCTAATGCATCAATGCTGTCACCTGTTGGCAACTTTTGATGGCATTACTTTTCATTCAGTCCCTGAATATGCAACATCCACTGAAGGTTCATATTCATAGCTTCAGTTGGAGAGATGGACATTTCCATGGAACTTTCCATTGAACATTGTCCCTCTCATAGAAAAGAGCCTTTCTTTGCTACTGGACTTACTAAAAGAATTTGCTGGTAGATACAACTGAACTGCAAGAGAACAGGGCTTTCCCATTTCAGATAATAAAACTTAACATGTGGCTTCTTAAAACATAAGATAAAAGAGAAGTACAAACCAATTGGAGATTGCAGATGAGTAAGAAAATTCTAGTAGTTGATTTTATTAAAGGATGGCATGCTTTTAATTGTTTTTATTATTGTTTTGCTAATGTTGGAACTCTTTGTAAACAAATGCTGTTGTTTGACCAGAGTTACATACATCATTTCCCACAGATTTCTCCTCTCCTGTTCAAATAGTGGATGTTTTAATCCTTTGTGGGTAAGCATCAACTTGAAAAAAATGTATGAAACAGTGTACTACAATCAAGGTGGTATCAACTATGGGAAATAATAAGTGTTCTAATTATATGTTAAGCACAGTTAGGGTTTGATGTTTGAATGCCAAAACAGAATCACATAATGACTGGGTTCACATATCACACTGACATAAATAAATTAGAATTGTCTGGCTTTACACAAATTTATAATTTGTAAACCAGGCAACATCATTATGGTGCAGCGTGTTGTATTCGTGTTCTCTCCGTGGTCGTTCTAAGTACACTTTGGCCATCAAGAACCTGTGGATCTGCCCTTTCGAACAATTAACAGAAGAGTTAGCCCATTGGAACCGCTTGCCTCCAGAAGTTGTGGGTGCTCTGTCACTGGAGGTTTTAAAGAAGAGACTGGGCAGCCATTTGCCCGGAATGGTATAGGCAGGGGTCCCCAACCTGTGGGCAGCAGTCCACTACTGGGCCATGGCCTGCTGGCCACTAGGCCGCAGAACAGGCTGGACAGTGCGCACACTCACTCCCACTCACGCCAGCGCTGCTGTCGCTACGCAAATGGGGCACCACGTGGCAAAAATGGGGCGATGCTAGCGCCCATGCTCTCTAGGCCCCTTCTCTGGCGCTTCATCTCCCGCAGGTCCTTGGAGAACCAAGGAGCGAGTCGGGACTTGCGCCGGGTCAGAGGCCGCAAAGGGACAACGTGGTCGAGCGCCTCCGAAGCAGCCTGTTGCCAGGCATTAACTAAGGACTCGACCGGGTTGTGGGAGAGGGAGGTGGGAATCGGTCCAAGCGCCATCTGGAATTTAGTAAATATCTGGTGGACAAAATTGCTCAGATTCGGGCTGGTCTGGACTCTGACTGGGCAGTATCTAACGAGAGGAAAACGATGAAGTTGGCCGAGTACATTTGGGAAGAGTTCAATCCTGTGACTCCGGATGAAGTGGACAAGATCATGGGGAAACTAAGTGCCGCCACATGTTTGTTGGACCCGTGTCCCTCCTGGCTAGTCTATGCATCTCGGGAGGTTACACGAGGCTGGCTCCTAGCAGTTATCAATGCCTCACTGAGTGAAGGGTACTTCCCTGCTGCCTTGAAAGAGGCGGTGGTAAGGCCCCTCCTCAAGAAACCGGCACTGGACCCAGCTGTTTTAAACAACTTCCGTCCTGTCTCCAACCTTCGCTTCCTTGCGAAGGTCGTTGAGAGCGTGGTGGCACGACAGCTCCCTTTGAACCTGGAGGAAGCCGAATATCTAGATCCGTACCAATCGGGTTTCAGACCAGGGCACAGCACGGAGACGGCATTGGTCGCGCTGGTGAATGATCTCTGGCGGGCCCGAGATAGAGGTTATTCCTCTGTCCTGGTCCTATTAGATCTATCAGCGGCTTTTGATACCATCGACCATGGTATCTTACTGCGTCGGCTTGAGGGGCTGGGAGTGGGAGGCACCGTTCTGCGGTGGTTCTCCTCCTACCTCTCGGACCGTTCGCAGACGGTGTTGGCAGGAGGGCAGAGGTCGAGCCCTAGGCCTCTTAATTGTGGAGTCCCTCAGGGTTCGGTGCTCTCGCCCCTCCTGTTCAACATCTATATGAAGCCGCTGGGAGAGATCATCCGTAGCTTCGGGGTGAAATATCATCAATATGCTGATGATACCCAGCTATTCATCTCCACCCCGAACCAACCCAGTGATGCCCTCGATATGATGTCCCGTTGTCTGGAAGCGGTACAGATTTGGATGGGAGAAAACAGGCTTCGACTCAACCCGGCCAAGACTGAGTGGCTGTACATACCGTCATCTCGTTTAGTCCAAGAGGTTCCATCTCTGACTATAGGAGGAGAGATGTTACCTCCCATTGATAGAGCACGCAATCTGGGCATCCTCCTAGATTCACGACTCAGTTTTGAAGATCACATTGGAGCCGTGGCTAGGGGGGCATTTGCACAGATTCGTCTTATATACCAATTGCGCCCCTTTTTGGACCGAGATGCCCTACGTACAGTCACACACGCACTCGTTACCTCCCGTATTGATTACTGTAATGCTCTCTACATGGGGCTGCCCTTGAAGACCACCCGGAGGCTTCAGCTGGTGCAGAATGCAGCTGCACGGGTTGTGATGGGAGCTCCCCGATACTCACATATTACACCCCTCCTGCGTGAGCTGCATTGGCTACCAGTTGCCCTCCGGGTGAGATTTAAGGTGCTGGTACTTACCTTTAAAGCCCTACATGGCTTAGGTCCGGGATACTTGCAGGACCATCTGCTGCCGGGAACAAATTCCCATCGTCCAGTACGCTCACACAGAGAAGGCCTCCTCAGGGTACCGTCAGCTAGGCAATGTCGGCTGGCGACCCCCAGGGGGAGGGCCTTCTCTGTGGGAGCACCAACCCTATGGAATCAGCCCCCCCATGAGCTTCGGATGGCCCAAAACCTCCAATCCTTTCGCCGCGGCCTCAAAACACACCTGTTCCACCAGGCTGACCTAGACTGACAGGCATTTTAATTAATTTATATTTAGTATTTTTAATTCATTTTTTAAATTCTCTAATTTTTTTATTGCACTGATGTTCTCAATTTCATTTTATCTTGATTTATGTACTTATTATATGTTTTGTTGTTAGCCGCCCTGAGTCCTTCGGGAGATAGGGCGGGATATAAATCCCATCAATAAATAAATAAATAAATAAAAATGGCAGCGCAAGTGTCACGCGGGGACGCTAGCACCTCCCAATTTGTGTCACACATGCTTGCGGCCCCGTTTGTACGTTTGTGCGTGCGTGTGCATAAAATGCTTCCCCCTCCCATTCCCTCCAGTCCGCCAACCGAGAAAGGTTGGAGACCTCTGGTGTAAGGTCTCCTGCTTGGGCAGGGGGTTGGACTAGAAGACCTCCAAGGTCCCTTCCAACTTTGTTATTCTGTTCTGTTTATTCAAGCACCATTCTTGTTTTATATTTACATAAGGTACAAGAAGCAGAACAATTTTAATGTGGGATTTTGTTTATATTATGCTTAATTGGAAAATCATCAGGGCTGAAATATTTGATTTCTTGCTTGTGTATCAACTTTTTCTTGGAAGTATTCTGGGGGAGGAAAAATACCCCCATGTTTTGGGAGTATTTTTGTTGTGAGCTAAATGTCTTATCCGCTGTCCTTATAAAAACTCATTTAGTGTGGTTTGGCACAGAGCTTTCTTAAATAATGCAGAGGCCGGCTGCATCCCTCTTGTGTTTTGCTCTGTCCCTCTGAAACCTTCCCTCCCACTTGCGTAATACGTAGCTCTTTCTTTACCATTGTGTGCTCATAATGCATTCCTGTGTCTGTAAATCGGTTGCCCCACTGGGTCCGGGGGCTGCTTTTCATAGCTTGAAAGTCCCCTCTCTGAAGCGTAGGAGAGCTACGCTTTGGGCTAGCATTGTTGATCCCTGGTACAGCTCCATTCTTGAAACGTGCAATTACCGGAGCAAAAGACATAAAATGCAGCACCGGCTTCTTTCCCTTGGATGCCAGCAGGAGGCCTTTGTGAAGGCTGGGCGAGCTACAAAGCCTTTGCCTTCTCGTTTTCTCTCCCAAGGAGGCAATAAGAAGGACTGAGGGAAAAGCCGCACCAGGCAGGGCCTGCTGCTAAGGGTGGGCAGAGGTTTTGCAAACTCCTTTCGGTTCTTTCTCTACGCCTCTGCGTGGGCTGCATGAGTCCCTGGAAACCCCGCTCCTCTTCGTGGGGGGAGAACAATTGACAGAGGGTCCCTTTTGACTGGGGTCCTTCTTAGAGGGGGCTCAATCTTTGGAGAGAATAGAATCAAATATAGAACAGAACCCTAATTTGTGGTAAGGTTTCAAACCTGAAATGGCCGAATGAAGGGGATTCAGTCAATCAGAATAGAGCTGGAAGGGACCTTGGAGGTCTTCTAGTCCAGCCCACTGTTCAAGCCGGAGACCCTAGACCATTTCAGACAGGTGGCTGTCCAGTCTTTTCTTAAAAACCTCCAGTGATGAAGCACCCACAATGTCTGCAGGCAAGCCGTTCCATTGGTTAATTGTATTTGTTAATCACTGTTAGGAAGTTTTTTCTTAATTCCAGATTGCTTTTCTCCTTGTTTAGTTTCCATCCGTTGTTTCCTGTTCTGCCTTCCGGTGCTTTGGAGAATAACTTGACTCCCTCTTCTTTGTGGCGGCCACTCAAATACTGGAATTCTGCTATCATGTCACCCCTAGTCCTTCTTTTCTCTAAACTAGCCATACCCAATTTCTGCAATCATTCTTCAAATGTTTTTGTCTCCAGGCCTTTAATCATCTTAGTTGCTTTTTGCATGTTGTATCTTAAGGAAGTAATTCTAATCTGCTTTAATATGAATCCTAATTTAATTCAGTGTTTGGGTTTTCATCCAAATTGCTATTTAACCTGGCCGCTTACTTCAATAGAAAACAAAATAGATTAAAATAATCAAATTGATGCAACAAGAAGGTATGTGAAGGTGTTAAATGAATATTCTGCCTCCAGACCTCTCCACATTTTAACTAATCCTGGATGGGCTTTTGCAGGGCTGTTATTCCAGTTTCTTAAAAGTAAAGCTACATCTGAGAAGCAGTTTGGTGCTTAAAGACCCACGTTAGAAACCAAGAGATTCTAAGTTTTACTTCTCTCTTAACTACAAACTCAGCTGGATGACTTTGAGCCAGCCATTCTCTCTCAGCTTCAGGAAGAAGGTAATGGCAAGCCACTTCTGAAAAACCATGCCAAGAAAATCACAAGGACTATATACATATCCAGCTGTTCTTCCATACCTCTGTTTGCGGCTTGCTTCTAACTTTGAGGAACCCAACCCAAATGCAAAATGGCTGCACAGTTGGCTGGATGAGACCACTTCCAGGCCTAGCAGATGCTGAATATTTGCAATTAAAGAAGACGAATGATTCCTTAAGAATAGAGATGGTCTGGGGAGGGAGTGATTATGAACAACATTATGAAATCGTTGTTCCCTCTTTATTAGTGGCTACTTCTGAAAATTGTTTCCCTTGCAGCAATGAAATTTAAAAATAGCTTTCATTTCCTCAGTATTTAATCAAGAGAGCATGTTTAAGGGCTAGGCTAAGATAAAAATGGGAAATGGATGGAGGAACTCTGAGCCAAGAAGAAATATTGGGAAAGCTTGGGGAAATATTTAGATCAGTGTTTCTCAATCTCAGCCACTTTAAGACGTGTGGGTTTCACCTCCCAGAAATCCTCAGTCTTAGTTATCCCAACAAAGGCCTCTTCCTTTAAAGGTAAGGGCCACTGAATCACACTGAAGAAATTAATTAGGACCAGGTTCTTGCTACTCAGGACTTGACAATGAAAGAATGCACCACTCGGCTATTTCCAGGAACAACCTAGAGCCAAGCATTTAGGGCCAAAATGGGCTTATATTGAGCATTAATTTAGTGCTACTCATTAGTTATGTTCATGGCTGAACGAAGTCATGAATGGGTATAGAAACCACAACTGATGCACTAAGCCTGCCTTCCATTGATGCTCAACATAAGCGCTCTCTCTCTCTCTCTCTCTCTCTCTCTCTCTCTCTCTCTCTCTCTCTCTCTCTCTCTCTCTCTCTCTCTCTCTCTCTCTCTCTCTCTCTCCCTCCCTCCCTCCCTCCCTCCCCTAAATGCTTGGCTCTAGGTTGTTCCTGGAAATAGCCAAGTGGCACATTCTTTCATGCAGTGGTGAAAAAGAGGGCTGAGAAAATATGTGCAGACCCCTCACCTCCTGGACATAAGCTGTTTCAACTCCTTTCCTTGGGACTCCACCATAGAGCATTGCATGCCAAAACAACCAGGCATAAAGCAGTCCCCCCCTCCCTCCATGTCATAATTCTGCTGAACACCTAATTCTCACAGTCTAAAGATATTTTACCCAAGTATTAGGGCTGTATTACTGTTATCTTCTCATCTTTCCTACTATCTTCTACTATTGGATTATAATAAATTGTTGTTTGTATGTACAGGTAGTCCTTAACAATTGCAGTGATTCATTTAACAACTGTCAAGAAAAGTCTTAAAATGTGGCAAAATTCAGAACAAATGTTTCACTTAGCAACATAAATTTTGAGCTCAATTGTGGTCGTAAGTTGAGGATTCTCTACACTGAGAGCTTAGGCACCCAAGACAAATTGTGTGTGTGTTCAATCACACATGGCCAATTAAGTATTCTGTTCTATTCTGTTCTGTTCTCCTCTCCTCTTTTCTGTTCCTTATTCTATTCTACATTTTCTATCCTTCCAAAACTAAACGAAGCCAGCTAAGTGCAATCTGAATCTGCCCTCTTGGGTCTCTTGGTTGTTGCTTGTCCATAGTTGAGGTGTGAGAGAGAAGATATTGTTGTAGCCTAACAGAAACAATTCCAAGCTTCCAAGGAAATGCCCCCTTTGACATGCAGCTAACCCTGTAGATGGGTTCACATGTTCCTCATTGACATTAATTTCTTCCCCACCTGATCTGCCAGCTGAAATGGTACAATCCCAAGAACTCCATCATACACGCCACATGTGAAAAAGGGCTCAACAGTAGCACTTTGACACATACTATTAATTCAGGCATAGGTTTTAGAAGTTTTGTTAAGAATAATTCCTTCCCCTATAGTTCCTGTATTTAAACCCTGCTGTAGCATGCTTTCCTAAGGACAGCTTGGGGATAATAACTGATACATATTTCCATTCAAATGAGATCTTCCTTTCAATGTATTTTTAAAAATACGGTTTATTGCTTAAATTGTTATCACAGGTAACAACTATGTCCCAAGCCAAACAACTTGTTCTGAGCCTCCTTTTTGGTGAGTGCTGGACAGAGCAAAGTGTGGAGTCAGACCTTCTCTTGCAAATGGCCGTGATGAGTTGCCCCATCGCTGCTGGTGCCTTGTGTGGAATTTGATGCAGGACCTCATTTCAAAGGGGACTTAACAATAGCCTTCTGCTGCTCTCCAGGCTTCTTGGAATTGAATCTCAGAAGGGCCCTCCGACATGGCCGGCGTAGGAGCATGAGGGAAACTCTGTGTCTCAAGCATGACTCGCTATTTCAGTTACCTACAAAAGTGATGCTGCTTTGAAGAGGCTCATTAGGACCCTCTGGGTGTAACTCCCGTGGCCGAAAGCTAGCCAAGACAGAGATTGGGTGTTTGGAAGCAGAAGTGCTGTCATGAGAGCTTCATTATGAAGATATTTGACATGGTATCGTGAAGTCATCTCTTGATACTATCTAGCACTGGAGCCTCTTCTGTGGGGTGTGTCAAAGCAATTTAGTTGGGGATATCCATATAAGAAACGTAAAGGGAAGGTTAGAGAAGCCTAAAAAGAGCCACGTTGGGACACCTGGAGAAAGAAAGGGCAGGCCGAAGAGAGTGCCACCAAACACGACCACGGTGAGGAACGGAGAGTCCCTGAGTAGGCCACTCTTTGAACCTCTCTAGACAAGAACTCTCTGGACTTGGGATTGCCCATAAATGCCTGTGAGGGGATCACAAGATAGCAGCCTCTTCCCTGGAGCTCTGGGCGATGAGCCAACTTGCTCAAGTCATGGTCGGCGCCTTAGAAAGGTTGCTAAGTTCACCTGCTTTTCAGCTATTAAGAACCTTTGTACTGACAGCAAGTGCTAAGCTTCCCTCCAAGCCTTGTTATAAACTCCCCAAAGTCACTTAGGTGAAATGGGCTGTGTAGAAATTTAATAAATGATAATAAATAAATTCTTAGCAAAAGAGATTTTTAAGTACAAATTTAAGAACGTATGGAGGGGGGGGGGATAAACAGCAAATGGGTGATTAGACTAAGGGTCCGGATAAATTTGAATTAAGATTTTGGAATTATTTATAAGGAATACTTATGGGAAAGTGCTTTTGTTTTGATTTTTAAATACACGCACGCACACACATTTTAAAAATGTATAAAAATATTTTAAAAATTGGATATTAGAGGGAACTAAAGATTGCAATTAAAGAACACAAACTCAACTAATAATTACAGACTGGAGCAACATATGCTAACATTAGACACAATGAAGGATATTTTGGAAGAATGGATTCAGAAATTAATAGTGTCAACAGTGACACCTGCCTATGTGGGAAGACATCTAAAAGATGTTATCGAAGAAGTTTTACCTGACAAGATCAAGACTGAGTTGAAAGATGATGTAACAAATAAATGACAGGCTACAAGAATGATATGGAATAAGATTCACTGAACATACAAAAGAAACTGGCTGATCTTTTAATAATTAAAAGGCACGTATAAACAATACACCAAAGAGTTTATTGGAAAACTTACTGGATTATTTTCCTATCTTAGATTTACAAAAGAGATTTGTTAAAATTTTGAAGAATCTTTTAGGAAGGGAAAAGAAAAAATAAAAAGAAATCAAACTCTACAACATTATTTGATGGAATAAAGATTAAGAAGTTAGAAGTAAAAGGAAGGAATACAAAGCTGGTTTATTTGATCAAGGTTAAAGTAGATGTGCCATTATGTCTGGTAATCTTTAATCAACTTTTGCTGGCAGGACTGAAATGATGGGGCTTTGTGGATTTGTTTAGAGCTTAGAGATGGGATATGTGGGCCACAGTGGCCTAAGTGGTGGAGATGTGGGCTTTGCCAGCCAGGAGGTTGGCAGTTTGAGACCCAAATACTGAATGGTGGTTGAGCATCTGTTCTTGCCCCAGCCGCTGCCCACCTAGCAGTTTGAAAGCATGTAAATATGAGTAGATAAACAGGCACTCCTTCAGTGGGAAGCTAAGGGCGTCCCATGTGCCTCAGCCGGCCACATGGCCATGGAAGCATCTTTGGACAACGCTGGCTCCCTCAACTGGGACACAGAGAAGACCCTTGCCCCCGAGAGTCGGATGTGACTAGACAGGGAAAGCTTTGCCTATTTTTTTTAAAGAGATGGAATATGGAAAGAAGAGATCATTTGTTGTCTTCTAAGAGGAGGTGATAAATTACTAAATTTGTTTATATTTGTGATAAAGGGAGAAGTCATATATATATATATATATATATATATATATATATATATATATATATATATATATATATATATATATATATATATATATATATATATATATATATTCTTTTTTACCATGTTCTTTTTTATCTTTTCTATTTCTACATTTTTTCTTTTCTGCACCTTCCATTTCTTCTTTTTTAGTTTGTAGTAGCTTACCTTTGTAATTGCAACCTTTAATAAAATTACTATTTTAAAAAAGAGCGCTTTTCCAGCACTGGTCAGTCCCCTGTTCCTGAAGGAATTATTTCTTCAACCATTCCTCCCTGGCCATTGGCGCCCAGTATATCAAACTTCACCTTCCCACTGAGGTGCCTAGGACAGGAGAGCATCTTAAGTAAAATTGCCAGAGTCATATGTTGTATGAAACCGTACTGCTGGAGTTCTCATTACAATATGTCAAAACTTAACAAAGAACATTATGGCTCAAGGGAACGTATAAAGCGAGCACCGAGTCTGAGTCTGAAATAAAATTTAGCCAGAGATCTCAACCATCTTAGCATTTCATAGTCTCTGCCACTTGTGCTTTTAGCAAGGAACAGAAACCCAGAGCTCTGTTACTATGGAATGGAAGAAGCCAGCTGTTTGGAGCAGCATGGAAGCTTTAAATAATGTGGGAAAAGCAATTCGCTTGTGCGTATGTCCTCAAGAACACAACGTGCGCTCCGCAATTAGTGAGCAGCACTGGGTCTCCCAGCCTCCTTTAAAAAGAGGGCCTGGTTAATTTTTACCCACCAAGATTTACAGAGAAGGTTTCAAGCTTGCCTCACACCATCCTTTGGGAAGGAACAGGAGAAAATCCAATTGCCCCCCCCCCACTACGATGGAGGGCAATTTCCTTCTTACTGGGCTGCCTGTTCTTCGTGCAGAGATCTGTTTTGGGCTGCAGTGGTGTGGAAAAGTTGCAAACTCCCTTGAATTTTCAATTTTCAACATTTCTGCATACAAGTGACCTAAAACACGGAACGTTTAGTTGTAGTTACTGCTACCTAAGGCGGACACATCTGTTACTGAAAGCAAAGATTTGCCTACTTTTGCAACACACAAATATGTAGCTTCAGATCATTTTCCTCAATAAATGCATGGACAAATACAATTTTTGATCATTGGTGGTGTGGACTCTATCTAGTTTTAGGCGGGCAGAGAAAAGATCATGTATTAGATCATTTTTATGCAGAAATATTGAAAATTCTAAATGGTTCAAGCACCACTGTATAGAAGGCTTAGAAGATTATCTAGACATTTTGATGAAGACACTCCACCAGTCATCAGACAGACTTGGCGTCTTCCAAATCAGATGGGTTACAGGGGATGATGGGAATTGCTATCTACAAAGTCAGTAGGCCTGGAAGGTGGAGGTTGTCTGTGTTTTGGAGCAAAGCTGTAGTGATTTTGAAACAATGAAAAGAAATATGTTTTAAAGACTTCATCTGCAATTGCATATATAGCAAGTGCTATATAATTAAGACCTGGAAGGAGGCAGCTTGACTTTGCTCCTTCATCCACTATACCCCATATGGCTCAGTTTGTGGGTTTCTGTCATGGAGTAACCAGCACGGTGGACTTTGAATGTAGGAAATGGGTTCCTGTCCTAGGACAGGCGCAAGACCCAGCCTGGGCTTCTCCTTCACAGGTCTGGCAGATTACAAGGCTGCGCTGAGAAAAGAAAGGCAGGGCATAAATACATGAATTAATATATGAATTCCCCCCATATTTTGATCTTACAGCAGTAAAGTTTAACTAATTAAAAAAATAAAAAGTCTTGCTAATAAGACAGGCGAAGGCAGCGCTAAAAAAAAGTCACAATTTTGTAAGTCCACTTCAAATCCAGTTCGGTGAATCCCCTCCCTCAAACAACATCCATTAACATTCCAAGAATTTGCTTATCTTGAGTGCTTGCAGGAAAGTTAAAAACGATATTCCACTTATAAAGTCTCCTTTCCCCCCTGCATTAATCTGGGATCTTTTCTTCCCCCAACTGAGCACTCAAACACAGATGGGGAATGATTTCAGGAACGCCAGAACTCTTATTAGTGCCAGCTACTCAGCTGCTATGCTCTTAATATTAAATTGGAGACACTGCAAGGACTAACACTTTTCATGGACCAGATTGCAATTGCTTGGCACACAATTATGGATGCATCACATCAGACCCCATTGAAAAGGAATATTAGGGTTAGGGTGAGATCTGTCTGAGGAATCAGGGAACTGGTTAGGTAAGGCCTCCGTTCCGGTTTTCTGACAAAGTAATTGATTACCTTTTTTAGTTTGCCCTAAAACCAGCCAAACAGTAAGTTTAAAACAGGTAAACGCAAACCCTTTTTTGCAAAAGGACAATTAACAGGGCATGAATTGTGATTGTGGCCACCCCACAAAAGGGGACTAAAACATTTAATGGCAGACACTGCCCTTACCTTGCATTGTTTCATAAAACTGATAACTGATTCTCTGAGCGTGCAAAATAGAGGATTAATTGTTGGGGCCAAAGAAGAAGTGCTTATGGGTTCCTACAAAACACCCCTCTGGCTATTCTCCTAGGAAACAAGACAGTAAATAAGACCCTTTCTTTAACCTGGATCATCTGATTGTGTAATTTTCAGCACTACACTAAACTATAATTTCCAGGACCTTTTTGAAGAAGTGAAGATATTAGAGAGAAGGGTGGGGTATTATCCTCTCCCTATTTAAGAGGAAAGAACAGCATGTGTTCAGTTCTGGTCTGTGATGCTATCAAGCTTCGTTATTCGGTAAAACTGGAACAATTTTCCTTTTTTTTGCATTCTGTGTTGATTATCCCACAAATTGTGTGAATAAGATGACTTACACAACTGCTCAAAATAATTTGAAAGCAACAGCAGCTAATGGAGCCCTGAGAATCCAGGTGGGAAGTGCCATGTGCTTCTGATTTGTTTTTGTTTTAAAGGAAGAACATTGAATGCCTCTCAACAGTTATAGGTGCTTAATGCACAAAGAACAAGATGCCTGCAATGGAACTCATTGTGAAGCCAAACCTTTTGGTTAGTCCAAGGAAAAGTGTCTCCAATATTACCACCAAAAGGAGAGACTGAGGCAGTGATGCCTGAAATACAGGATAGCATGTCCTCCTTAAAAAATTTAACCATGGTAGCCCAAAAGCAAAACAGCAACAAGATGAACTATTTTCCAGGAGCCGGATGTAAGATACAAAAGAGACACATAACCTCTTATTATCTCCGGCAGCAAATGTAGTTCAGTTTTCCCTATTCAGGCCCTCTTCAAATGTGTGGATTTCATCTCCCATAATCCCCAGCCACAAAGGTCATACCAGCTGGGGATTAAGAGAGTTATCACTTAGTACATCTGAAAGGTATGGAATTGGGGAAAGCTAAGCTAGTAATGTTGTTGAAGACCGGCCCCAGTACTTTGGACAGTTTCGTGGAAAGGTTCCCATTAGGCTGTCTTCCTTGCAGAGTTATTCTCTTCATTTTGCAAAAGTTTTGCCAGACTTTCTTCTTCCCATGGCAAAAATGGGGAGGTTTTAGCTGAGCCAGTTGAGCAGGAAGTCTAATCGTGTTTCACCTCTTGGCTGCCAGATCTTGGAGAGGAAAATGAAGAGAGGAAGGTGGAAAGAGTTGCAGCCCTTTCCATCCGCTGTCATGCTTCAATGATGTTCACAGAGGGCTTGTTTTTTGGAAACTGGAAGAGAGAAAAGGAAGACAATGATGAATGTCAAGACATTGTGCCTTAGGACAGTCTAGATCAGGGGTGTCCAACACTGGCAACTTTAAGACTTGCTGGGGAATTCTGGGAATTGAAGTCCAGGTCTTAAAGTTGGACACCCCTCAACTAGAATATGTGTACCAGAAGTGTTAAGTCAGCTGGATGCATGGCTATAAAGAAGTCTAACTCTCATTGCTCAGGGTTTCCAAGATATATTAATGGGAGGACTTAGTCTAAGACTCTAAGGGCTGTATCCAGGTACTTGAATATACCTTAAAGCCACACTCTTAGGTAGGTGCAAAAAGAACACTCACAGAGGTGTCCCTGACTTGAGTCTGGATGTTCAACAAAGTATGGTTGGATCAGAAATTGTAGGCTATCCTGGGATGAAGTAGACGGCCTCTGCCAATACAGAATGCAGCTTCCTGAATCCGGTCTCTCTACCCCCCACCCTCACCCGCATCACTTAATGAAAGTTTTGATTGACTTGGCTCAGTGCTGCATTGTTGACATAATTGGCCTTCCTGCTTTGGGAAACTCCAGTTCCCCATGAAAAGAAGGAATCAAAACGAATCAGCTCCCCCTCTTCCATATTAAACTTTGTAGTAAATCTTGGAACGGCTGACATTTTATTCATTTGATTTTTTTATCTGCCAAACTGAAGAGCTTTTGGTGCACCTGATTGCTTTTATTGAGAGTGTTGCCTACACAGAAAGACGCAGGGCATCTGCATGACTCCAGGCTGCAGCTGGTAGATAATGCCTATCTTGATGAATGCACACCTAACATGCTCTTATTTATTGTCACATTGTAGATGAATTTAGTTGTAAAAATGTAATTCCTTGTCCTATCCTCCTTTTAATGAATGCTCTGGACCAGTGGCTACTTGCAGCTCCACCAGTGCCCAGCCAGGCCTGTTGAACCTCTACTGCGGCTTGCTCAGGCCAGAGCCCCCTTCCCTTCTCTTAGCATTGCAGAGCCTGAGTCTCCTACCAGGGCCTGGGCAGGGACTGCCACGTGGGAACCCAGCAGTAGTGGGCACATCAGTCCTTCTTCATCCCTTGTGCAGCCTTTTGTGGCTGGAGTGGAGCAGGGAAAGCTGGTGCACAGGGCAGAGTGGGAGGCAATATAAGTCCCACTGTATATCTGGACTTTAGAGATGGGAATTATGGGAACAGGTTTTCCCTGGGATAGTTAAACAAGAGGCTAAGAGACGACTTCTAGAACAGTTAGCTAGGTTCTTAAGGTGATATGTTTGTTGTATTCTTGGATAACTGCAATGGTTAGGAGCAACTAACCTGCATTTGGACACTTTGCATTTATTAAAGAGGGTTTCATTGGGTGTATGATACAGCAGAAATTAGTGACTCACACATGTCTCCAGTAGGCTGGCAATCTCATTTTTTATCTAGGGCCCCCATGGAATTGGCCTAGCCTCACTTTATGATTTATGCAACCTTTCTCGCATGCAAAACAAGCCACGGAGAAGAATTGAAAAAGGAAAGAGAAGATCTCTTTGATATGCTGGAAGTTCTTCATACGGCCACAGCAAATATTGGGTTCTGCTGAGGATGCCAGTGGGGAAAGCCTCGGGGTGCTTTGGAACTCCTGCCACCTCTGGCTGTAGCCCACGCATCGCTCCGCCCCTCTTTCTAGGGAGGATGATGATAGAGCATGAGGTTTCCAGGGGCTCTACTGGGAAATGCCGGCCACCTTGCTCTTGCCCACCCCTCCCCACCCTCCTCCTCACCTTACTACGCAGGAGGCCCCCACTCTGATGTTCTGGGGTGCTGTTTTCTGATGTGTTCTTGGCTTTCTCCTTATTGTTGTTCGGTTCGTTGTCTTTGATGATGTCATACTGCCTGCAGAAGAGGGCAATCACCCCTGAGGGAAGGAAAGAGGTCACAGATCAGGATTTCCTGAGGCTCCCACAAGCACCTCCAACCCTCCTCCTGCCGAGAGGGAGGGAGGGAGGGGAACTGCCCTGGGCGCCTTCTCTGCAGTGCTGCTTTGGGCCCTCTAAACGGCTCAAGTTCTGCAGGGCCACAAAAGCAACTGAAAAGGGACCAGGTCCACTCACACGTTTAAACAGGATGCGTTTTCTTCTCTTTCAGTGTCAAAATCTGGAGAATTGGCCGAAAGGAGGGCCAATGGGAATAACATGGTTCCAACGAAAGAGGCAGGCAGAACCCCACCTTCCGTCGTGGAGCTTCCCTGGGTGACCGTGAGCCCTTCCCTCATGCTCAGACCCTGTGAGCGGTTGGTGCTCTGGGGATAAAAGAAAGAAACTGCCCAGGATAAGGTGAGCCTTGGCAACTGAAGATGTGTGGACTTCAACTCCCAGGACTCCCCGGCCAGCCATGCTGGGAGTCAAAGGTCACACATTTATAAGTTGTCAGGGTTGAGAAACGCTGTTCTGGAGCATTAGATTATTGTCTCCAGATATGATACACCATACACAATACACACGATCTACAATCACAACTGAGCCCAAAATTTCCATTGCTAAGCAAGACAATCGCCAAGTATGTTTTGCCCCATTTTGTGAGTTTTCTTGCCCCAAGTACATGCCAGTTGCCCAGCATCCAAATTTTGATCATGTGACCCCGTGGTTGCTGCAATGGTGGTGTGAAAAACAGTCACGGGTCACTTTTTTTAGTGATATGTTAACTTTGAACAGTCACTAAACGAATGGTTGTAAGTTGAGGACTACCTGTAATGACAGCTAACAGTATTTTTACAGATGGATGACTACATACGTGAGGGCAAGATCAGCAGTAATAACTTTGTAAAAATAAATTTGCTTCCCAAACTTCTCTTTAAATTTCTTTGTCCATTTTTAACACTTTTGATATACTTAGGATGGCAAGGAATGAACGGTATAAAATGTGCTGAAAAACCAACCCTCCCATTAGCATATAGGAATGATTGGGTGGTAGTGTGCCCACTAAAATTCACACATAACTGGACAATTTATGTTTTGAGATGGATGTTTAGAGTTTGCCTGCAACTGCAAACTGCAATTTGCCTATGTTTTATAGGCAAAATGGAAGGCGGCATCTCTCTGCAAATCAGAGTTTCAAACCTGATGCATTCTTGCAAGCATGCTAAGTTAACTGAGACACTTGCAATATCACACGATCCAATCTGGGTTTGTCACCAGGACCAAAACATTTTCAGACTTCCGTGGAGCCCATCCTCAAGGTATTTATCTCTAACAGAATGTGAGCCTTGAGCTATTCTATGCATAGGTAGTATTTATGTGGTGCCTGGTTGTGTGTGGCTTTTTATTTGTTGATTGGGGTCTTGATGGCTGGCTATTATGTCATTGTCTGTTGTTTTTTTATGCAACTGAGTCCTCAGCTCCTAAGTACCTGTTGACTGACAAGGGGCCCGTTTCCCAGGCTTCAATCATTTCCCTGTCTGTCTTTGTACCTGCTCAGCCAACAAACTTAGTAGCTGTGGAATTGAATGTATGTCCTTGTTCACTGCAATGTGAGGCTACCAATGAGTTAGGGGTCTCCTCGACTGACCACTCACTCATGCACTTGCAGTCTGGTGGTGAGCTTCCTCCGTGTCTGCCCTACGTAGTCACAGGGGAAATCCATGCAGGGGATCTGGTAGATTACATTGGAAGTATCTCCCACCTCCAAGTGATATTTGCAATGCGTGTTTTGTCCTCGGATGATAGCCTCTGGGAAGTGTGCAATGCCCACTTGCAGATCTCAGAAACTGTGTTCTATGGCTCCTGAAAAGTTTTCAAGGTATGGCAGGGTGTACCATATAGGTGGCCGTGAACCTTCTTTCTTCCTTTCTCTCCCTTGCGTGTTGCGCAGGTATCTTGTAATAAATTCTTGTGGGTCCCCCTTCTGCCTGAATTGTTCATGTAGGTACTTGCTCTCCAGTTGTTTAACATCTCTTCCAATAGTCTGATCAAGCTGGCTGCAGTTGCCCTGCCTGATTCCACAGCCAGCCTCAGCTCACCCAGGGCCATCTCTGCCATAGGTGGCCATTGTTTTCCCCACATGGGACACAGATGGACTCCGCTCAGGATCTCCTCTTTGGACTTGGGCACTTGGAGTTACCTTTTCTTCTGGAAGGCATCTCTGCTTATGCCATATTTAAAACTTGGACACAAGGCACAGCCTCACAGCTGCGGAGAATCCTTTTTAGGGCCCAGATTGTGCTCTGCAGTGTCAGTGCAATGCTCGTTCTTTACTGCAGGTTTCTGTTTGGGAATCAAATAGGTTGGAAGCAACGTTCCTTCACAAAAGACACCATTCTTTTTAGCTCTTCAGTGCTTTGCAGAAAGGCAGAATTGGAGTGGGGTGAGGGCACTTTTCTTTGTCCCCCTGATGTTTAATTCTTCCTTTTGTCATTTTCACAATTCAGTCTTAGCCAGATATCCTCTATTGTATAATATCTTCTGGTCAATTTCCCAGAGGAACAAAAAGCCTCCCCAGATTGATTTTCTTTTCTTTCCCCACAGGGTCTCTCAAGAAACCGCACAGAAATGTTTCATAAAACTCAAGAGAACAATAGGTATTTCTGACCACCACCACCCCAAAAAAAACACCCTCCCATCAACAAGGCTTATTGATTTGCCCCTCATCCTCATAGCAGCTGAGAAAGATTATGTCCCCAGCCTGAGGCTAAGCCACTATAGGTGGCTAGCAGCTTTCTGTTCTTATGGCAGAATTCACCCCACATGCTAAATACAGGTTAGCAACAACACAACTGTTCTATCTGGTGCTCATACAAATAAACCATATTGCAGCTTAAGTTGACGCTTTTGTTCACAGACACAGGCAAATTCCACAACACACTGGATCATAAAGCAAAGCCTGCTTTAGTCGAGCGTGCTGTATGATTTAGCTTAAATACTGTGAAAACTCTTTGTCGTGTTTAATCTGCACAAGGGTTGGGATTGCAGATATAGCCAAAGGGTTTAACTTCCAGCAGTTCTTAAACTGGAGGTCCACAATTTCTTTTGGGCCCATCTGCCCATTTGGAATCTAGGAAAATGTCACAAAAACACTCACAAAACATCTGGATGTTTGTGCATAGCCAGAAGGAAAACAGTGAGTTGCTGCTTGCCACTTTCTTTAGACATAAGATTTCACCTTGGTTTCCCTTTATTTTTTCCTTTTTATGTATAGGTGAGTATGACTCCAAGTCAAGCATTGAACTGTTTCTCTTCTATAAATGTTCTTGGGGGGGGCAGGTATTCTAGGGGGAGAAGCTTATTTTTGTTTTGTAGAGTGCTAAAAAATATTAAAATCAGGCAGAGTGTGGAGCTCACTTGATGCCAAAGGAAGTATTACTGGATTACTGTTGTAAATCCATCAAGATTCCCAGTCCCCTCATTCTACTCTGTGCTGTCCTTCAGCTCTTGGGTTCTGGAGTTCACTTCCTCCTTAGAGCTGCTGTATCTGGGCTGCAAAAGTCTGAATGATCCTTAAAAAGGTAAAGGTTCCCCCGCACATGCGTGCTAGTCGTTTCCGACTCTAGGGGCCGGTGCTCATCTCCGTTTCAAAGCCGAAGAGCCAGCGCTTGTCCGAGGATGTCTCCGTGGCCATGTGGCTGGCATGAATAGATGCCAAAGGCGCACGGAACGCTGTTACCTTCCCACCGTAGTGGTCCCTATTTTTCTACTTGCATTTTCACGTCCTTTCGAACTGGTAGGTTGGCAGAAGCTGGGACGAGTAACAGGCGCTCACTCTGTTATGCGGCACTCAGGATTCGACCAGCCAAACTGCCAACCTTCTGATCGACAAGCTCAGCGTCCTAACCCACTGAGCCACCTTAGATGGCAGCAAAAAGACCCTTCCCAGTCCTCTGGCTGTGGACCCAGGAGAGATGCTGGCACTTTCTTTTCCTTCAGAAGGAGGTCTGCAAGATTTCCTGACAGCTCTGTTCCCAAGATAGGTGGAATGGTTTTGCACAATCCTGGCGACAAAGCTGCTAACCGCGTCACAGGACTAAAGCAACTGTGGGGATGCTCTAAAAATAAGCAGACATAGGTAAAGGTAAAGGTTCCCCCGCACATGCGTGCTAGTCGTTTCCGACTCTAGGGGCCGGTGCTCATCTCCGTTTCAAAGCCGAAGAGCCAGCACTTGTCCGAGGACATCTCCGTGGTCATGTGGCCGGCATGACTAGACGCCAAAGGCGCACGGAACGCTGTTACCTTCCCACCGTAGTGGTCCCTATTTTTCTACTTGCATTTTTACGTGCTTTCGAACTGCTAGGTTGGCAGAAGCTGGGACGAGTAACAGGCGCTCACTCTGCTACGCGGCACTCGGGATTCAACCCGCCAAACTGCCGACCTTCCGATCGACAAGCTCAGCGTCCTAACCCACTGAGCCACCGCGTCCCTAAGCAGACATAGTCAGAGACTATGCAAATTACCATATTTTTCATGTGAATCCAACTAGTTATTAGTCCAAATATTCCACTTCTAAGCTGCACTTCACCATGGTAGGATGTTCTGTGGACCCAACGTTGGGATTTATTTGTAAATCTTATTTAAGCAAATGTTTTAGGCTACAGGAAGTCCTTGACTTACAGCTGGTTACTTAGCAACTGAAGTCTTGACAGACCTCCCCAGGGCTA
This sequence comes from Vipera berus, assembly GCF_964194415.1. NCBI lineage: Eukaryota > Metazoa > Chordata > Lepidosauria > Squamata > Viperidae > Vipera > Vipera berus. The sequence goes on along the minus strand of NC_138212.1, from coordinate 24,497,609 downwards.
CTTAAGACCCAGATTTGAAGCTTTGATAGCTGCTCCTCCCCCCGTGGTCACATGACCATACTGGGCCACATTTTCCATGACATACGTTTTTTGCCAGTTTCTGGCAAAAAATGCCCATTGCAGACAATGAGTTTGCTTAACTATTGTGGCGCTCACTTAACAGAGTTGGAAAGGACCTTGGAGGTCTTCTAGTCCAACCCTCTGCTCGAGCAGGAGACCTAAGATCCTTCCGGAGAAATGGCTGTCCAATCTCTTCTTTGATGGCCCACCCACAACATCTCAAGGCAAACCCTTCCACTGACTGATTGTTGTCAATCTCAGGAAATTCCTTCTCAGCTCTAGGTTAGTTGTCTCATCCATCACCACCAGATGGATTTGTAACCTGCACTCCTTAATGGTACTACGTCTACATGGAGGGAAGTAAGAACTGGGGTACCGCAAGGCTCTGTCTTAGGCCCAGTACTCTTCAACATCTTCACCAATGACTTAGATGAGGGTATAGAAGGGGAACTTATCAAATGTGCAGGTGACACTAACCTGGCGGGAATAGCCAACACCCCAGAAGACAAGCTCAGGATCCAAAAAGATCTTGACAGACTTGAACAATGGGCCCTATCCAACAAAATGAGTTTTAATCTGGAGAAAAGCAGGATTCTATACTTAAGCAGGAAAAAACAAAGCTACAAGAACAGATTGGGCAAAATCTGGCTCAAAAGCAGTAACTGCGAGAGGGACCTTGGAGTCCTAGTGGACGATCACTTAATCTTGAGCCAGCTGTGTGTGGCAGCAGCCAAAAAAGCTAATACAATCCTTGGTTGTATAAACAGAGGCATAGAATCAAAATCATGTAAAGTATCAGTACCAAGGCCACACCTGGAATATTGTATCACATTTTGGTCACCACATTACAAAAAAGATGTTGAGACTTTGGAAAAAGTGCAAAGAGCAACTCAGATGATCAAAGGTCTGGAGACAAAAACATATGAAGAATGGCTGCAGGATTTGGGTTTGGCTGCTCTAGAGAAAAGAAGGACTAGAGGTGACATAGCAGTATTCCAGTATTTTGAGAGTGTGCCACAAAGAGGAGGGGGTCAACCTATTTTCCAAAGCACCAGAGGGCAGGTCAGGAAGCAACGGATGGAAACTGATCAAGGAGAGAAGCAACCTGGAATTAAGGAGAAACTTCCTAACAGTGAGGACAATTAACCGTGGAACAGGTTGCTTCCAGAAGTTGTGGGCGCTTCATCACTGGAGGTTTTTAAGAAGAGACTGGACAGTCACTTGTCTGAAATGGTATAGGATCTCCTGCTTGAGCAGGGGGTTGGACTAGAAGACCTCCAAGGTCACTTCCAGCTCTATTCTGATTGACTACATGTAGTGGAATGTATGTGTAGTCACTATAAATCCTTATAACATCTGAAAGGGAGTAGTGCCTTTGTGGAAAGATACTTTGGATAGCTAGTTTAGGCAGAGCACATGTCCGAACAGAAAATTGTTTGCCCAGCAAATTACCATTTCTAGTGATCTGTTTGTGTCAGGTGGCTGAATAAATCATGGATGCACTGCTTCTGCTAAGTCTCAGAGGACAATCAACATTTAAAGCAATAAGCGGTTTTAAGATCTACAGATGGTTGGCTATTCCAGCTTTTGTTTTGCAGAAGGTTGTATCTACTTTCTCATCTCAATTGAAAGTCTATTCACCAAGATGGTTTTTCTCACATTCATATAAATTAAGTCTGTGTATATGGCAGAAAAATAAAACAAAATGCTTTTCAGCTGGAGAAAGGAAAGAAAGAAGACGGGAGTGATCCTCTCCCATCTTAGCAGGATGTCAATTACACTGTTTTTCGGTGTGTTTATTACACCTAAGCAATTAATTGCTAACCTCTCAGAGTATTTTCCTTTCACAAATATTATATATTAGAGACAAAAGCAGTTGTCAAACAGAGCTGGGGGTGTTGGCTGATGCTAAGTAAAGAAAGCAAACAAGGTACAGCTTTATTGTCCACTAAATGATATTTGGCAGATCCAAATGGGCTGGAAGAAAAAGCTTAGAACAGTGTTTTTAAATCTTGGCCACATGAAGAGGTGTGGACTTTGGTTCCCAGACTCCATGCTGGCTGGGGAATTCTGGGAGTTGAAGTCCACATCTCTTCAAGTGGCCAAGAATGAGAAACACTGTACTAGAGTTTCAGCCCTCAGAACTTGATAAGAAGCCAGAGAGAGGTAAAGGGATAATTCTGTTAAGGGAAAGCATTTTGCCATCGGAGGCCAAAGGTTTGATCTCCTCCCTGCCCTGAACGCATTTGCCAGCTGCCTGTCTTCGCTTTCTCTGAAGCTGGCTAGCAACTGCCATAGCTGGGGAGGGGGGCATTTGGGAGGGGAAGAGTGCTGGAGGTGTGAAAGAATGCAGTGGGAATTTGGGGAGGATGGACACTAACAGGAACCAGAGGAGCCAAACTGGGCCGTCTGCCTGCCCTCAAGGACAAACTCCCCGGGAAAGGGATTTATAGCAGTGCCTGGAGGCTTGGGACTCTGGGGATTGCTTTCCACCTACAGTGTCCACACGGCTTTTCCTTCAGAGCTGGGCTCGCTCGTGCTGCCCTCAGCATCTCTAGGACAAGTACCTTTTCTCTAACACCCACAGAGTCCAGGTCCTTCTTTCCTAGGGAGCCAACTGGGGCCAGTCTGGCAGCATTTCTTTTGGCCTTGGCCGAGCTCTCTTTCCCAGCCTCGGCAAAGTGGGAAGAAAAATAAGTGGCCAGATCAGAAGGACTGAGCTGAAGAACTGTGTATATTATTGTGAATAGCATCTCTATAACCTCTTGGAGAATTCAAATTGTTTTTATTCATAATAATTCCATAATTAATTGATTATGTGCCATAAAGCTGGTGTGAACTCTTAGCAGCCATAAAGATAGATTTTCTCTGGGATTCAGAAAATGACTAATGATTATTATACTGTGGTTCAAATGATATGTAGCTTTGACTTATCGTTATTCCTTGTGAAAGCAGCTACACCAACCTTTTGTTACCGGGGCAGATCTGCACAGACCTCCTTTACGACTTGTCTGAAATGGCTTTGTTCACAGAACACATAAAGCAAATGCCAATTGGTCTTCACGACACAGTTTTTCCTTAAAAATGGTTCCCCCTCCTGCTTTTATGATGGATCAGTTCAGCATTCACGGCTTCTATACCTGGTTGAGCACAATCAGTGGGATTCTGCTAAAGAAAGTTGAATGCTGCCGATAAAGCCAAGCAGAGAGGTTTTGACAGAGGCTTGTAGATCAGTATTTCTCAACCTTGACAACTTTAAGACATATGGACTTCAACTCCCAGAATTTCCCAGCCAGCGTGTCTTAAAGTTGCCAAAGTTGAGAAATGCTGCTATAGATTGCCTTTGCTGGTTGTCAGTGTTGGATTGCAATTCCTTATAGAATTGGTAAAGTGAGATAGGCTGGAAAAGAGGAAGAGAGCTTTTTCTCCAAGGGCTGGAAGAACAGAAATATTTGCTTTACTTTAAACAAAAACCAGTGCTAATGCACAGGGTTAATATTTCAGTACTGTACACATTGGTAGATTAAAAAAAACTACAAATAGGAAGACACAACTGAAGTTGAACCATGATTGGTTTCCAAAATCCTGCACTTTCTCCCACAGAAAGGAGATTTGTGTCTTCTGTTTGCATCTGAAGCACTGCAGGTATTGCAGACACTTGCTTGTCACCTGCCTCCGGAGGAGGAGTGGTGCTTTCTAAATTATTGCCTCTGTGATGCTCAAACAGGAGACCCTGCACCGTTCCGGACAAATGGTTGTCCAGTACGTACCTAAAAACCTCCAGTGATGGAGCACCCACAACTTATGGAGGGAAGCCCTTCCACCAACTGATTGTTCTCACTCTCAGCAGTTTCCCCTTCTCTCTTTGAGAAGCTTCCGGCACATACTTCTGCCCTCAGGTGTTTTGGACAATAGGTCAAACGCTCTCATCTGCGACATCCATAAAGTAAATTTATTGTATTCCACCATGACCCTCCAGTGAAAGGCCCCATCTTGTGAAAAATGACCTACAATATGGGAAAGGATGTTATCTAGACAGGAGAATCTCTGGGTACCTACAAAGCAACAGACTCTTTGATCATGGTGGAGATAGAAGCAATATTTATATCTGGATTTACAGGGAATGTGGCAGGAGGCTCAGAAATCTTTGTGTGAAGAGAATGCTGGCAATGCTTCCCAATTTTGCCCAAGCAAGTTCCAGTAGGCTTGGTTTAGGTACAGGAACCAGGAAATGTGTGCCTGGTCTTGGCAGTGAGTTTTGCAATGATGATGCTTCGATTTTCATCCATCCCTATCAGAGTTTCTCAACTTCAGCAACTTTAAGATACTCACACTTCAACTTCCAGAATTCCCCAGCCAGCAGAAAAGCAGAATTTTTCCCTATGATTTGGTCACTCCTTTTTTTCTTTTTGTCTGATCATTCAACATCACACAGCAATTTTGCTCAAAAAGAAGCTTCACACATGTTGTCTGCATAATTGTGTTCTTTATTTTCCTGACAATGGACAGGAAAGGTTGTAGGTGGTGCACTTGGTTGAGCTCAGCTGGTGTCTGGACACTTTAAGGGTAAGAATTGGAAGGAGCAGCTTGAAACTCAAGCCACATAAAGAGAGTGATAAACAATTTACTGGATCCAATTTCTTGGAAAGTTTAGGGTTCACAATTTAAGTTTATAGCTCCACGTTTGTCTAGAGAGATCACATTCAAATATTAATTAGGGGATATTTCCACAAGAGCAGCAGGTGAAGACACATGTGCACGCAGAAGTGGAGCAGCGCACACATCAGCTTGCCTGCTACTTCCATGGCCCAGCTCTAAATGGGACACGGCCTGGTAATGTGCCATGGCCTGGGGGCTGGGGACCCCTGCCTTAAGGAATCTGAGCAGAGAAGTACGCATGCTGTGTTACATTGTGCCCCTCTGTGCGAAGTTTTACATAACTTCCCCTGCCCCTGGGTGTGTAAGGGATAATAAGATCAGAAATTGTTTAATGATCTTATGAAGAAAATTAATCCTGATTGCATAGCTGAAACTTAAGCAGTGTGATTAAAATGGAGTTGCTTAAGTTTTTAGAAGTGCAAGATTGTTGCTTAGATCTCAGACATGTAGGTAGTCCGTAGGAAGCTAGCTGTAACTGCAAGCAAGAGGAAATATAAAAATAAGGATAGAGCTTATGCCAGCAAAAGGTCATGGTTAGCAGGTACATCAAACGTAAGGGCTTTTTCCTGGGAGGAGATGAACGGGAATATATTCTGTTTAGGTGCTTTGGATTAGCTGATCGAGATGACCAGGTGGGCTGTTGAGTGTGATAGGTGTGGGGAGGAACCAGCTTCGTGTGAGGATATAAATATGTGCTTTTAAAAATTATGAGTGTGGCCTTTTCTCCTTCATTTTTTTTAATCCCATTTATATCCCGCCCTTCTCCAAAGACTCAGGGCGGCTTACAATCTAAGAAGCACAAATCAATGTGCCTAGCACATTGCAAAAGCTTTGTTTCAATAAAACTTTGTTCCTGGAATCCCAAGTGAGTTTGTTTGTCTTTGGAAACCTGAGCCACCTTCCACACAGGTGGGAGCAAAATTTCTCTCATTTTTACAAGTTGCATATCCTATGTGGTGTTTTCATGTACACTGATTACCAGAGGGCATTTTTTCCTATTAAAAGTGGTAGCCTAATGCACTGGGAGTGAGCAGGTCGAGGAGGATTAATCCAGCCATATGGTCCAACCTTTTCTATGCAGAATGTATGGTCCTAGTGGTTCTTAGGATCCCAATTATTTATGCCCATATACTTCATCCCGTTTAGTCTTCCACATTTTTTATTATTTTAACAGTGGCAGAAAGTGATGCCAATAGAAAACTAAATGTTTTATTTATTTATTTAGCATATTTATATATCTGCCCATCTTGCAAGCATGTGACTCTGAGATGGTAAACAACTACTTTTTGCTGAAAATGATAAAAATGACCTGGATTTCTGGATTTACCAATTAATAGCAATAGCACTTAGATATATATATACCGTTCTCCAGCCCTGTCTAGGCGGCTTACAGGGTCAGCCTATTGCCTCCAACAATCTGGGTCATCATTTTACTGACCTGAGAAAGAGGGGAAGCTGAGTCAACTTTGAGCTGGTCAGGATTGAACTGCTGGCAGTGGGCAGTGGAGTCAGCCTACAGTACTGCACTTTAACCACTGTGCCAGTTTAATATGGGGAGAAGTTACAATGCTATGTAATTTATAAGGGAGGAAACTGTTTCAGGTATGTCTGGTTGGTGATTCAATTATAAGGGATGTAAATTTAGGAAAGGACACAGAGGTTTTGAAAGAGGTCAGGTGTCTTCCAGGTGCTACTGCCAGTAGGGACAAGAAGCGTATTTCTAAAATCTCTGGCGGGCTCGGGACAGGGGTTGTTCCTCTGTCCTAGTCCTATTAGACCTCTCAGCGGCTTTCGATACCATCGACCATGGTATCCTGCTGCGGCGCCTCAGGGGGTTGGGAGTGGGAGGCACAGTTCTTCAGTGGTTCTCCTCCTACCTTCTGGGGCGTTTGCAGTTGGTGTTGGCAGGAGGGCAGAGGTCGACCTTGAGGCCCCTTGTTTGTGGAGTTCCTCAGGGATCGGTCCTCTCGCCTCTCCTGTTCAACATCTACATGAAGCCTCTGGGTGAGATCATTCGTGGTTTTGGAGTTGGTTATCATCAGTACACTGATGATACCCAGCTTTTTATTTCAACCCCAAACCACCCCAGTGATGCCCTCGACGTGATGTCCCGTTGCCTGGAGGCGGTCCGTGTCTGGATGGGGAGGAACAGGCTTCAGCTCAACCCTGACAAGACTGAGTGGCTGTGCGTGTTGGCATCCCGGGAAACGCAGAATTTTCCATCTCTTAATATGGGGGGTGAGTTATTACCCCCCATAGATCGGGCTCGCAACTTGGGGGTCCTTCTAGATTCACAGCTCTCCTTAGAAGATCATATAGGAGCTGTGACTAGGGGGGCCTTCGCCCAGGTTCGCCTGGTGCGCCAGTTGCGGCCCTATCTAGACCGGGATGCCTTGCGTACAGTCACTCACGTGCTCGTGACCTCTCGTTTGGACTACTGCAACGCTCTCTACATGGGGCTGCCCTTGAGGACCACTCAGAGGCTTCAACTGGTGCAGAATGCAGCCGTGCGAGTTGTACTGGGAGTTTCCCGATACTCCCATGTTACACCTCTGCTCCGCGAGCTGCATTGGCTGCCAGTTGCCCTCCGGGTGAGATTCAAGGTGCTGGTAATGACCTATAAAGCCCTACATGGCATGGGTCCGGATTACCTACGGCAGCACCTGCTGCCGGCATCAACTTCCCTCCGTCCAGTGCGCTCCCACAGAGTGGGCCTCCTCAGGGTGCCTCCGATCAGAGAATGTCGATTGGTGGCCCCCAGGGGGAGGGCATGCCAGACCTATGGAACCGCTTGCCGGTTGAGCTCCGGATGGCCCCCGACCTTTGCTCCTTCTGGCGCGATTTAAAAACTTATTTATTTGAACAATCTGGCCTGGTCTGATGGGTTAGGGGTTGGATTTAGTTTTAACACAGTTTTATTATTGTATTATATTGGGCATAATTATTTAATCCTTTTTAACTTCTTTTTTAACTTTTGTATTTATATTTTGATATTTATTGCCCTGTACACCGCCCTGAGTCCTTCGGGAGAAGGGCGGTATAAAAATTTAATAAAAAAAATAATAATAATCAAGAATGTGATGTGGAGGCTATTGTACATCTTGGCACTAACGATCTGTCCTAAAAAGATGTACTCTCTGTGCAGAATGATTTCCAGAGCTTGGGGCAGGAACTTAGCACAATAGGCTGTAGGCTTACTTTTTCAGAGCTTTTACCAGTGTATAAGGAGCAAAATGGAAAAGGCCAGTGTATAGCAGAATTTAATATGTGGCCAAAGGAGTGGTGTAAAGGAGAAGGCTTTGGTTATATTAGTCACGATGTCTGTAGCTGGTCCGATGAAAAAATGTATAAAAGAGATGGTCTGCATCCATCCAAGAAAGGGACTGAGTTACCTGGCAATAAAATCACAGCTTTTCTGGAGGAACATTTAAACTAAACAATGGGGATAGTGAGTTAATTGATACAGAACATCACTGTCCCCGGCAATCTAAAAAAATAGGGGAAGCCAGGCACCACACAAGTTATGCAGCAAGTAAACACAGGGTCAGTCATAAAGGACTCAAATGTCTATACACTAATGCACAGAGTATGAACAGTAAGCAGGGTGAACTAGAAATTCAGGTAAATGAGGGCGGATATGATATTGTTGCCATTACGGAAACATGGTGGGACGAAACCTACAAATGGAACACACAGCTAGAGGGATTTAAACTATTTAAAAGAAACAGACTAAACAAAAGAGGAGGTGGAGTTGCTCTCTATATAAGAAATAACTTTATCTCTACAGAAATAGAGCACAACAATGATGAAAACTGTAAACTTGAATGCATTTGGGTCAATATAAAAGGGGTAAAAAATGACATTGCCATAGGTGTATACTATAGGCCGCCCAACCAAGCAGAGGAAATAGATGAACTTTTTGCTAGTCAGCTAACTAAGGTATGTAAGAAGCACATCACAATAGTAATGGAGGACTTTAATTACCCTGATATCAACTGGGAGACAAACTCTGCACCAAGTGGAAGATCAAACAGATTCCTGACAAACCTAGCAGACAACTTTCTCTCCCAAAAAGTAGAGAAGGGAACTAGGGGATTAGCCATATTGGATTTAATTCTCACAAACAGAGATGAAATGATAGAAAATGTCGAAGCCACAGGAACCTTGGGGGGAAGTGATCATGCAATATTGGAATTCAACATTCTGGAGGCACAAGCAATAGAACACAGCCAAACTAGAGTCTTGGACTTTAAAAGAGCTAATTTCAATAAACTTAGAGAGAACATGGGAAGAGTTCCATGGATGAGAATCCTAAAGGGGAAAACAACTCAAGAAGCTTGGGAAATTTTGAAAAGTGAGATAATAAAGGCCCAGTCTAGTACAATACCAACAAAGAAGAAAAATAACAGCTCTCAAAAGAAACCAGCATGGCTGCATAAAGAACTCTCTGATAAATTGAAAGATAAAAATGACAAGTATAAGAATTGGAAAGAGGGGCACATAACTAAGTCAGAATATCAGCAAATAGCCTGTGCCTGCAAAGATGAAGTGAGGAAAGCTAAGGCTCAAAATGAACTAAGGCTTGCAACCAAAGTCAAAAATAACAAAAAATGCTTCTTTCAACATATAAAAAACAAGAAAAAAGTGAAGGAAATGATTGGTCCATTAGTGGGGGAAAGTGGCAAGAAGGTGACAAGCAATAGGGAGAAATCAGAACTATTTAACTCGTTTTTTTGCATCTGTCTTTACAGAAAGGGAAAAACAGTCCAACTTACCAAAACCAGTGCCATAAAAAACAGAATAGAAACGCAAGTTAAGATAGGCAAAAAAATGGTAAGTGAACACCTGTCCAGCCTGTTGTTGTTGTTGTTAGTTGCGAAGTCGTGTCCGACCCATCGCGACCCTATAGACAACGTTCCTCCAGGCCTTCCTGTCCTCTACCATCTTCTGGAGTCCCTTTAAGCTCACACCTACTGCTTCAGTGACTCCATCCAGCCACCTCATTCTCTGTTGTCCCCTTCTTCTATTGCCCTCAATCTTTCCCAGCATTAGGCTCTTCTCCAGTGAGTCCTTCCTTCTCATTAGGTGGCCAAAGTATTTGAGTTTTAGCTTCAGGATCTGGCCTTCTAAAGAGCAGTCAGGGTTGATCTCCTCTAGGACTGACCGGTTTGATCGCCTTGCAGTCCAAGGGACTTGCAGGAGTCTTCTCCAGCACCATAGTTCAAAGGCTTCAATTCTTTGGCGCTCAGCCTTTCTTATGGTCCAGCTTTCACTGCCATACATTGCAACTGGGAAGACCATAGCCTTGACTATACGCACTTTTGTTGACAGGGTGATGTCTCTGCTTTTTAGTGTGCTGTCTAGATTTGTCATGGCTTTCCTCCCCAGGAGCAATCGTCTTTTAATTTCTTGGCTACAGTCCCCATCTGCAGTGATCTTGGAGCCCAGGAAAATAAAATCTGTCACTACCTCCATTTCTTCCCCATCTATTTGCCAGGAATTGAGAGGGCCAGATGCCATGATCTTGGTTTTCTTAATGTTAAGTTTCAACCCAACTTTTGCACTCTCCTTCTTCACTCGCAACAAGAGGCTCTTTAGTTCCTCTTCACTTTCTGCCATTACAGTGTCCAGCCTAGATGAGTTCACCAGGACCAGATGGATTACACCCCAAAGTTCTCAAGGAACTGGCAGACGTGATCTCAGAACCACTGAACTATATTTTTCAAAGATCCTGGAGCACTGGGGAACTACCAGAGGACTGGAAGAGAGCTGATGTAGTTCCCATCTTCAAAAAAGGGAAAAAAATAGATCCAGGAAACTACAGACCTATCAGCCTGACCTCAATACCTGGGCAGTTTCTGGAAAAGATAATCAAATAACGAATCAGCAAACACCTAGATGCGAACAAAGTCATTACTAAAAGCCAACATGGGTTTGTCAAAAACAGATCATGCCAGACAAATCTTATCACATTCTTTGACCAAGTGACAAAATTAGTGGACCAGAGGAATGCTGTAGATATAATTTACTTGGACTTCAGTAAGGCATTTGATAAAGTAGATCACAACCTACTACTTGATAAGATAGAAAAATGTGGGTTAGATAGCATCACCACCAGATGGATTCGTAGCTGGCTGACAGGCCCTACTCAGTGTGTGGTCCTCAATGGAACTGCATCTACATGGAGGGAAGTGTGTAGTGGGGTGCCCCAGGGCTCTGTTCTGGGCCCAGTGCTCTTCAATATCTTCATTAACGATTTGGATGAGGGGATAGATGGGGAACTCATCAAATTTGCAGACGACACCAAGCTGGCAGGAATAGCCAATACTCCAGAAGATAGGCTTAAAATACAGGAGGATCTGGACACTTGATTACTGGGCGCTATCTAACAAAATGAAATTCAATGGTGAAAAAAGTAAGGTTCTACATTTAGGCAGGAAAAATCAAATGCACAGGTATAGTATAGGTGGTACCTTGCTCAATAGTAGTAACTGTGAGAGGGATCTCGGAGTCCTAGTAGACAATCACTTCAATATGAGCCAGCAGTGTGCTGCAGCTGCCAAAAAAGCCAACACAGTGCTAGGCTGCATTAACAGAGGGATAGAATCACGATCAAGTGAAGTACTAATACCACTTTACAATGCTTTGGTAAGGCCACACCTGGAATACTGCATCCAGTTTTGGTCACCACGATGTAAAAAAGATGTCGAGACTCTAGAAAGGGTACAGAGAAGAGCAACAAAGATGATTGGGGGACTGGAGGCTAAAACATATAGGGAACGGTTGCTGGAATTGGGTATGTGTAGTTTAACGAAGAGAAGAGTGAGGGGTGACATTATAGCAGTGTTCCAATATCTCAGGGGCTGCCACAAAGAAGGGAGTCAAGCTGTTCTCCAAAGCACCTGAAAGCAGGACAAGAAGCAACGGATGGAAACTAGTCAAGGAGAGAAGCAACCTAGAACTAAGGAGAAACTTCCTGACAGTTAGAACAATTAACCAGTGGAACAACCTGCCTCCAGAGGTGGTGAATGCTCCAACACTGGAGGTTTTTAAGAAGAGACTGGACAGCCATTTGCCTGAAATGGTATAGAGTTTCCTGCCTGAGCAGGGGGTTGGACTAGATGACCTCCAAGGTCCCTTCCAAATTATTATTATTATTATTATTATTATTATTATTATTATTATTATTATTATTATTATTATTATTATTATTATTATTATTATTGCTGTGAAAAATATCAGAAGTAGCTTCTTTTTTCTTTTTCTTTCTTTTCACTTTCTATTGTTTTCAACACTTATCCATTTATATTTATTTTTTCTATATTTTTTTCTATTTATCTTTAAACCTTGTAAAAAAACTTCTTTAATAAAAATTACAAAGATGTGACTACGGGTAGCAACACAAATAGCAACACTTAAAAGCTACACAACCACCTAAAAACAGTCAGACATAATAAACATATTAAAAACCTGAGATTGAAGGAAAACCAGTCACAGCCTCATCTGGCCACCTTGTAGCCTCCCCACGGGGTCCAGATGGCTGATGAAAAAAGGCTTTAAGGACCTTCTGTAATACCAACTGAGGTGGGGCTAAACTCACCTTGGGGAGCAATGATATCCCAGGGGGAAGGAGCCACACCGCCTGGATCCCACCATGGTGTTCCTTTGGGAATGGGACCCACAGCATACCCCTTTGACTTGAACTGGTGGCACAGGTCGCTGTCACGGGGGAGAGGAGGTTCCTCAGTCTAGTCCCATGCCATGTAGAGCTTCAAAGATGAAAACTGTCAACCTTGACCCAGAAGTGACCTGGCAGCCAATGTAGCTCACAGAACAGAGGCGTAACGTGCCACCCTCCTAGGGGCACACATAACTGCTGCATTCTGCGCCAGCTGATGCTTCTGGCTGCTCTTTAAGGGCAGCCCACGTAAAGCATGTCACAGCGGTCCATGCTGGAGGTGACCAAAGCAGAGGTGACTCTGAGTGGCCTCACAGTCCAGGAAGGGAGGCAACTGGCACACCGCATGAAGCTGTTGAGAGGTCCCTCTAGCCACAACTGTCACCTGCACCTCAAGATGGGAATTGTGAGTCTAGCAAGACCTCCAGATTGTACTCTGCTTCTGTTTAGCAAGGTAAATCCAGCTGCCAGTGCCACATTATCATGAGCTGAATCCCTCCCTCTGCCCATTTTCTGCAGTAAACGTTTTGTTGGTATTCATAAGTGCTTCACATTTGTGAAAAATACTTTGCATGAGCTCACTACCTCCCTGGTATGTTCTACTCTGCTTCCTTTGGAACTGAATTGCTTGTAGAACTCTACCTAACCCATTTTGATGGCCAACACATTTGCACACCACTATCTCCAGGACCAGACCATGCCCAGCAGCCCCCAACTGAGACCCGGAGTCCCTCTGCCTTGCCTTTTACACACACACACACACACACACACACACACACACACACACACACGGACTCCCACCAACCTGCCCACATGAACAAGACGACCACGATAATCAGGATTTCGCCGGCTCGCAGCTGTTGATTTTTGTCTCCCATTTCCTTCATCGTTACTTCATCTGCACAGAAAGGAAGGAAGGAAGCAGAGCAAAGGGGAGGAGGTTAGCTACCCATGGAGATTTTGTCTTGATTGATTGGTTGATTGATTTAGCATATGGCATTGGTACGTGAAAGCCAGGAATCTACAACATTGTTACAGAGAAGTGGTTTGGTTGCCTAAGATTTTTAGTTTGTGAAGTTCATGCTCGCACACTGTCTAAGGTGCACCTAGGGAGTGAACTAGCTCCGCACACAGAGCAGCTAAGGGTATTCTGTGGGGGCGTCAGTGTCATCCAGGGATTTTTTCTTCACCTTGCATCTGGCCTGTTTTCTTGCTTCTGCCATTAGTCTCACCAGAATGGTACCTATTTATCTACTTACATTTGCATGCTAGGTGGGCAGGAGCTGAGGTGAGTGACAGGATGCAATGGTAGCACTCGAACTGCTGGAGAGCCAACCTTCTCTGGCCAACCAATCCAGCATCTTTAAACCTCTAAGCCACCGTGGCTCTCATCTCCCCTAAACAAGGGCTAAGCCAAGAAATAAATGTAGGCCTCAAAACTTCCTATGGTAGTTATAGTAGGTTTGTGGAGGAAACCTAGCCAGGGAGTGAGGGAGGCCCTTCAGAGATGTTAACTCCATCTCTGAGCTTGATGTTCTCCTGGTATTACAGGGGTTCCCAACCTTGGCAATTTTAAGATGTATGCACTGTAACTCCCAGAATTCTCCAGTCATATTAACCATTCAGGTCATACAAAAGACTACAACGTCCATAATTACTTGCTTGGCAGGGAATTATGAGGGCTACATGTGGACAGCTGTGGTGAAGAACAGTCTGGATTCCCAGAAGGAAGGGGCTGCATTCCAAAGGCCCAGTGAAGTTTAGATAGGTTGGTTGGGAAAAAGAGGGTCAAGATAGTAGTTACTTTAGTTTGGCAAGATTTCTGTGTATAGGTGAGACACAATAAAGAAAACTGCTTGGAGGTAACCTTATGTGTCTTTCTTGGTTCTTGAGGCCAAACATCAATTTTGCTGAACTAAAGTGTGTAAGCTATACTCTGAGGATTGCTAGGGAGGTGCCATCTTAGCTCTCCTTTCTCCTAACCAACCCATCTCAATTTTGCTGTCTGTTGCTCCTGTGGAATGTAGCCCCTCCCTGCTGGGAATTCAGACTACTTTCCACCACGAAAGCATCCAGTTGGGGAAGGCAAGTTCCCCTTGAAGGGACATATGGTATAACTGTTGCTGAGAAGCTATGTAGAACGACAGACAAAGCTTGTGCTGTCTTCTACTCTCTTTTTAAAAAATAATATTTTATCAGTTTTCTAATTTTACAATTACCGGTAAGTATTCAAAAAGCAATGTGGTGACTGGGTTAATCAATAGTGCAATAACATACATATAAATCTTTAGTATAAATCTCAAGTTACAACATCAGATATTTCCTCTCTTTTTCCCTTAATATCTACTATCTCATATTAGGTTAATAGAGTTCTTATTATTATCAACTAAGTAAAACCATCTTTGTTACATTTATCAATAATTTTTAGCTTATATATATCTTAATTGTGTTTGCGTTCAATCCTTATATACAATCCATGTCCTGTTTTTGTTTTTTCCCCGAAGCTTTAATTTCCCATCAATATTCCAATTAACATTTGATATTTATAATTTCCAAGCTTTAGGTAATCAAACTTTCCCTTATCTTAACTTCTTTCTTTTTCCCTTTTCATAACAAAATCTAATATTCTAAATATACATTTTATCTATTTGAATATAGTCTTGTTCTGTTTTCTAACAGTTATCTATTTTCCACCATATTAAACCATCTAATTAATAATACAGTATCCCTTCTAATAAATCCAAACCATTATATGTATTGTCTGGGTTAACTAATAAATCAGTAATATACATACATTTTTTTCATTTAGGTCTAATTTTTAAAACCTCTTCTTTTTCTGGTAATCTGTTATCTCCTATTTGGCAAACAGAATTCTTATTTTCAGCTGATTTCCAAATATTTTATATTAGGCGACTCTTTTATTACATTGTTAAACATTTTACAAATCAAACATGGAGTCCCCCCCTTAACAATGTGTTGAACACAAAGGATCTTTTTAGATACTATACTCTGAATTTCACAATTATAATAGAGGGACCACAGTGTGGAGGGCTTGAAAACCATGTATCTTTTGGCTTTAAAGCATTCAGCAATAGGGCAATTCCTGGCCCAAAGCATCAGAAAGGACTGTGAACTTCTAGGAAATGGTGCCTTGTGTGCATCTGGGCAAAATGAGAATGGCATAGTTCAGCTGCAAAATATTTGAGGCCAGCTTTGCTTCTGCATCTAAACATGTATTTATTTTATGCCTTCAAGTCAGACTTGGCTCCTGATAACTGCCTGGACAAGCCCCTACAGTTTTCCTGGCAAGATTTCAGAGGTAGTTTGGGCTTCCTAGGGCTGAGAAAGAGGGACTGGTCTCAGGTTGCCAACTGGCTTCCTGCCTCAGGCAGGTCTAGAACTCAAGTCTCCTGATTTCTAGCCTAAGGCCTTCCACCAAGCTTAAACTCGGGTTTAAAAATATGGTTTTGGAAATTCTGGGCTTGACCGTCCTTATCCTTTCTGCAAGGTAGCAAAAGGAGATTTTTGCAGTTTGCTCTGGTCGTCCTGAGAACAGGCCACTGAGCTGCCAATTTCTTCACCCGCCCATGACTTATTCCTCACCTTTTCTCTCTCAGTAGATGGAGACAGAGGAGGGGGGATTTTAGCAGCAGCAGCAGCGAGTTTTCCCATACCACATTTGCCCCCATGCCCAATTCCGCACTTGACCCAAGGGCCCCCTTGGGCATTCCCGAGTAGTGGTCTCCTCTCCCAGCTCCTCTGCCCCATCTCCCTCCTCCCCTGGCCCTTGCCTGCGCCAGGCCGTCAGGGGGCTGCAGAGCCCCTGGGCCAAATGCAACAGGCCGTTTGCTAATCTGCAACAGGTGCTTGACGAAGGAAGGCAACCAGGAGGGCCCAGCAGCCGCTGGCCAGCCATCTCCGAAGGGCCAGCAGGTTTGGAAAGGAGGGCCAATGGCGGGGCATTCGTCAGAAAGACTCGTTTTTGGTGGGGTTAATTATGGCTGTTCCTGGTTTCCAGCTGAACTCTTTGTCTTTCCTGGCCAGCAGAATTTAAAGGTCTCTGAAAAATGTACTTTCCTTTTCCTGAAGGAGGTGGGAATTCATTTGTCCACCTACAACCTTCTCCACTGAAAGTTGGGGGCAGAATCTAAGATCTCCCAGAAATCTCTCCAAAAATAGGGGTTAAATTCTAATTTTGAATGTGATAAAGAATACAATTATGAGACATGCCGTGGATTTACTTGATTTAACTGGGTTAAATTATTGGGTTTACTACACTGAACTATAGATAAATGGAAATGCAAATTAAACTATTATTACTGTTGTGTTTTTATCTAATATTCCTTCCTTCTCCTATGTTCTCCTCAACAATAACCATGTGAAGTGGCTTATGCTGAGAGAGAGGATTGGCCCCAAACCACCCAGTTGGTTTTTATGCCTGAGGGAGGAGTGGAATTTACAGTCCCCCAGTTTCTAGTCTGCTGCCTTAATTGCTAAAATTAAGCTAAATTAAATTTTAAAAAGTTAACTTCCATCTTTGTTTTGCCAGTTGTGGAGACAGCTGTGCCAACCCTCAAATACCAAGGTTACCCCTGGTTTCCAAAACATTTTACAGGTCTGGTTTAACGGGACAGTTGAGGCTTATCCTGGCTTCCTCTTGGTTGATCATGACTTTGCCAACCTTGCCCCTCTCCAAAGCCTGCCTTGCCTGAGCCCCCTCCTCTCTGCGGCCCCCTCCCGCTTGCCTTTGTTCTTTGAAGCCAGTTTCTCTGCTTCTCGTGGGGTCTTGAAGTGGACTGGCTCGCTGGCTGGACTCTGGCCTTGGATGCTGATAGACTGGACGTGCACGATGTACTCGGTGTCTTCCTCCAGGTCCCAGAGGGAGCACGAGCGCGTGGTGGTGTTCACTTCCTGGATGAAACGCAGCATTCGTACGTCCTTCTTCTGCAGAGAGAAGGATGACAAGCAGGTCGTGCAAACGGTGGGAATGGTTTCCAACCAATGGCCTGTTGCCTCCACATCTGTGCAAAGGCACACACGCTCATTGGAGAGAACTGGGCTTCTCCCAATCCTATGTAAGGAGCCAGAGAGAAGAAGATGAGGTTTTGAGTCAAGGACCTCCTCCATTTCCTCTCTTGCCCTCTCCCTAGAGCAGTGATTCTCGACCTTGGCAACTTTAAGACTTGTGGACTTCAATTCCCCATGGGAATTCTGGGGAATTAAAGGTTGAAAAACACTGCCTTAGAAGTTGTAACCCCAAAATCTGTCCCCAGGCCCTGACTTGATGAGAGAGAGGCTCTGAAACAAATCCTTACTGCTCTCTGAGGCTGGTTATTTCCTTGCAGATGTTTTATTACTAACTAGGTAACATAATCAGTGGTCTATAATTGTTACCTAGTTGGGCAATGAAACATCTGCAAGAAAACAACCAAGCTCAGAGAGCATCCAGGATCTCCCAAATGTCCATGCATTGGTCTTCAGACCCAAGAAGAACTGCCTCAGCCTAGTTCTGTTCAAGGAAGATTAAAAAGAATGGTGGAAGGGTAGGGGAAAAGCAAAATCCAGGAGTTCAGATAAAAGAACAAAATAACTTCCGACTTCCTTTGATACAGATAAAAACCTAAAAATCAACATGGCCCTTTGAACCAGATTTTACCTGCTGCGAAATTGCGAAGCCGATGACGACTTCCTCTTCCAAAACATCCCAGGTCACAACCGCTGAGTTGGCCTTCAGAAGCTTGACTGTGACATTGACCGGGGCGGAGGGGCTGTCTGCAAGGAGGCAGAATGGAGGTCAGGGCGCAGGTGGTCCTCGACTTACATCTATTCTTTTAGCAACCACTCCATGTTACAGTCGCATGGAAAACGCTTCCAGGCTGGTCCGTCCACCGGCAACCTTTGCCGCTTCCCCACAGTCATGGGATCGAGGTTGGGTGCTCGGCAACCGACCTGGGCTTATAGCAGACACAGAGGCCCCAGGGTCAGATGATCACCCTGGGCAACCTTCCCAGCTGGCTTACGACCAGCAAGACAATGGGGGAAGCCAGATTCCCTTAGCAACCATATGATTCACTTAACAACTGCAGTGATATGCATCACACCCATGGCGAAATAGGTTGTAACACGTGGTGCAACTCACGTAACAACTGCTTTGCTTAGCAACAGAAATGCTAGTCCTGATTGTGGCTGTAAGTTGAGGATTACCTGTTTTGGTCACTGAAGAAACAATTCACCATGGAGATGGTCACCCATTGATGCTATATATTTTTTCCTGCTGCTGTCTAGGAAACCAAGATGATCATTCACTAAGATGGCTTAAAGAAAAGCCATTTGCGACAGGGAAGCTAATGTCTTCCTTGTTATTTAATGTAAGTCAGGGCAACCCTGGCTAGTGACAGCAGATCCAGCTGTAGCCATGCAGTCCATGGCTTCTACCCCATTGCATCTCCCCTTTGCCCTCCGAAAGCTCTTCCTATTCCATAAGCACAGACCTCAGAGCAGGACCCATCATGCTCGCAAGCAGCCCTGGATAGAAACTAATCTAGGAGAGAAGCAACCCAGAACTAAGAAGAAATGTCCTGGCTTGCCTTCAGAACTGTGGGGGCTCCATCACTGGAGGCTTTCAAGAAGAGATTGGACAGCCATTTGTCCAGAATGATATAAGGTCTTTTGCCATAGGCAGGGGCTGGACTTGTAGACCTCCAAGGTCCCTTCCAATTCTGTTTTTCTATATGCTGTATTCTATTATCTAACTGAAAACAAATGGCCACATGCCCACTTTTTATCCACATGCAAAATAATTGTGTTTATTTAATTTTCGAATATATTGTGGTTGGAGAGGAACACTGTTTTTTTTCTAAAGGAGCTCATGTTGTTTCAACCAACTCCTTACTAAAGTCCTTAAGGCCACATTCACTCAGCCTCAATGTTGGTTAGTAAACTGGAGATAACTCCGGTGCACTGACTACCCCAGATCACTGAGCAACAAGACACTTCGGAGCTACTAGCATTGAACCAGCTTTGGCTTTGTTTGGAGGAAGGTCATGGGGAAGCTTTGATTTCTACAAATATTTGAACTGAGCCTTAGCAGAGCAGGTAGTTTAGGCTTGGGAAGACAGTCGAATCCAGTATATCATATCAAGCCTTGGGGGGCAGGGAGAGGGCACACAACCCCTTTGAAGTGTATCTAAGGCAGGATTTCTCAACTTGATCGACTTTAAGATGTGTGGACTTCAAGTCACAGAATTCTCCAGCTAGGAGAATTCTAGCTATAGCACAAATGGGCAAATCTGCAAACATTGGATGTTTTTGCTCTGACAATATAAGAGGCAGCCTTTTGCTTAAAACCGTTTTGCTTTGAATCACTGAAGGAGGGGGGGAGAATGTTAACCTGGATGTTTTGATAAGATAAGGGATGGCTGCTATAGAAAGGAAGTGAAACTTTGTATGTTAAACTAATTGGAGAATGTGATTCATGATGTGTAATTAAGGGAGGGAATTGTGTATGATACATGTGTTCAGGGGAGGAGAATTCAGATTCTGGCATCCATCCATGAGTGCCGATGCTTCGTTCTCATTATTATAGACTTTTTAGAATAAACAATCATGGAATGTTCTTTGATCTGTCTTGTTATTCGGAACCATGACATCATGCCAGAATCTGAATTCTCCTCCCCTGAACACATCATATCATATATAATGATAGCAGTCTTCCAATTCTGAGGGGCTGCTGCAAAGAGTGGGGGTCAACCTACAGTATTTACCAACCTATTTTCCAAAGCACCAGAAGGCAAAACACGAAGTAACAGATGGAAACTCATCAAGGAGAGAAGCAACCTGGAATTAAGGAGAAACTTCCTAACAGTGAGGCTTTCAACAATGGAAGCATTTGCTTACCCAAATTTAATTATGACAAAGTTGTGACCTATTAAGATATTTTGGACAATGAAGAGAAATTGAAAGACAAACAAGATTTACAAGAACAAGGTACTGATCTATCATAGTGGCCATATTTGCAAATCCAAACAAGATATGAAAAAGATGCTAAATGGGATTTTATAAAAAATAGACATAATTCAACCAGATACTATTAAAAACAGACAAAAACTGATTAAAAACTCTATAAATATGTGTTAAGCTTAAAGATAGAGGAAAAACAAGTAAAAGAAACTATGATAGCATTGATAGCAAAGAACTTTGGACATAATATAGAATTAGAGAACTGGCAAAAGTTATGGGAAAGAAATGCTAAATTAAAGAAAGCAGTGGCATACAGTATAAAGAAAACTTATATAAAATATTTTACAGATGGCATTTAACACCAGTGAGATTAGCAAAAATATTTAAAAATACTTCAAACAAGTGTTGGAAATACAATAAAAAACCAGGTACTTATTACCATATCTGGTGGACATGCTCTAAAGCTAAAAGATTTCGGTCAAAAATACACTTATGGTTGGAGAAAATGACTAAAAAATACCGGTAAATAGACTTTAAGCCAGAATTATTCTTGTTAGGAGTAATATGGGCAAATTATGACAAAGACTGTATATATTTAATTTTACATGTACTAACTGCAGCAAGAATTGTATTTGCCCAACATTGGAAAAATATAAATTTACCAACTGAAGAAGAATTAATTAAGAAAATTTTAGAGTGTGCAGAAATGGATAGATTGACTTTAAAGATAAAAGAGAAAGAAGACTCAGTGTATTTTAAAACATGGGATAATTTTTATCAATGGCTAGAAAAATGAGTTAGAGAGAAAGGAATGTGATAGGCAACATTGAATATATACTAGTAAGAAGAAGACTATTGAGCGATTAATTAACATATTGTTTATGATAATTAGTTACTACATTTTTTTCTTTTTAAATACATGTACCAAGACAACATGCTGTTTGCTAAATATTAAGAATGTTATTTTAAAAAATCCTAACCCCAACCTCAACCCCGACCCTACCCTATTCCTAATCCTATAAAATATATATTTGCAATAGGAGTTCCCTAACTCAGTTTTTGCCTTACCAAGTAGGGGCAACTAGAGATGCGGAAAGTGATTGTGTCAAGTTTCTGCCGTACGGGCTTTTCAAGTGACTCTGAGGCATTGTTTACCTTAAAAGTCCTTTATTAGCCTAATATACCGGCAAATGCTTGCTCGAAGGAAGCTGGAATCTGAAATCTCCGCCCCTTGCATAATATATTAAAACACAATTTTCCACCTTTCTAATTTTGTCATTAATCATACTCTCCAATTAATTTAAAGAATCAGTTTTCCTTCTGTTAGAAAACCTGCCAGGGTCTTATCTTCTTGAGTTTCAGATGGCCTTGAAGGTACAATCCTCCTCTTCCCCCCTCCCAACCTTCAACTCAATCTCTTAAAGCAATACACAAGTTTCACATATGAAATGGCTACTTCTTCATCTCTTGTCAAGCAATAACATTCAATGTTAGCAGCGTTGACAGATTGACTCTGGAGAAATCTTTTTTTTAAAAAAAATGTAGCAACAGTTGAGAGTTGCAAGTGATCTCTTGGTGTGTGGATCACATTCTTGGACATCTTTCCTCTGCTGAGAAAACCAGCGTGTCTAAATATTGTGTGGCTTGGAGGTGATGGTTTCACATCACCCTCCTTCGAAGGGTTGTGAGCATCCTTTGCCTCCGTTCACAATCAGAGCAGCAGCCTCCCCGCACAGCTCCCTCTGCCCACCTTCAGCCCTTTCATTCTGCAATGCAGGGCCACTGACTGCTGCAGGGCCTCCAGGGAGGCGCCCCAGGCTGCCTCTCCCCACCCTGGGGCAGTTTGAGTAGAAACAGGGAACGGTCCCACCTGGGAACCATTCTGGCTGGGGAATTCTGGGAGTTGAAGTCCACCCATCCTCAAGTTGCCCAAGTTGAGATGCCAGCCGCAGAGACTATTTCCTGACAGTGAGAACAATTAACCAGTGGAACAACCTGCCTCCAGAAGTGGTGGCTGCTCCATCCCTGGAAGTTTTTAAGAAGAGTACAGGGCTTCCTGCCTGAGCAGGGGGTTGGACTAGAAGACCTCAAAGATCCCTTCCAATTTTACTATTATCATTATCATTATTATTTCCTGGGGAAAGAGCTTTGGTTCTAAAGGACTGGATGTGGGAAGAGGCCCTCACGGGCACCGCTTTCTACTCAGCGCCCTTTTTGGCGGACCAGAGAGCGTGGGAGTGGGAGCCGCCCCCACAGCGGCCCTTTCAAGCCCACCTCCTCTCCTTGCTCCCATCTGCTCTCAGCCACAGCAGGAGCCCCTTTCCCTTCTCCAGAGCCGGGGGCGCCTTTAAGGGCTGCCTCTGTGAGGGCTGGAAGCGTTTCCAGGGGGCTGGCCTAGTGCTTGCTTGCCTAGTGCGGCTACTTGCAACATTTTCCCAGCAAGGTTTCATTTCTGGATTCATAACAGACAACACCTGGATCCCTTCGGATGGCCGCCTCTTCAGAGAGGACCCAGCCTGTGAACTTGGAGACTGTCATGAATATTAGTGAAATGTCGTCAATAGAGTCCAACTATTGTGACTACATGCACAAAGGCTGCGTCCAATGTTAAAGCATAGCTCATCTGAGGGCGTCCCCATCTTTGATGCCACCCCTCAACCGATCCATGATCTTCTAATCAGCCGTTTGTTGCCCATTCAAAATATCCTGCCTGATGTGGTTGCCGCATTTTGCAAAACCCGCAAGAGAAAATCTCAGGTATGGATCTTTCTGGGAAAGGAAAGGAGCAACGCCTGAACTAAACGAGGAAGAGAGCAGGAAATGTATTTGCAAGAGAAAAAGACCCCAGCATGAAAGGCAGAGAACTTCCCCCTGGCCCACACACAGTTGTGTAAGAGCTGAATGCAGGTTCTCAGAGAAAATCCCTGTGATGGGATCTTACATGCCTTCTGCCGTGGAGCCCAGGAATGTAAGCAGAAAATGAATTAGTCGACGGAAAAATCACTACAAGATGGTGCATATTTTACTTATTTATTTATATTCTGCCTTTATTATTTTAAGTCAAAGTGCCAGATACTTCGTCCCCCTTCGTCCTCCTATTTTTCCTGCAACAACCCTGTGAGGTAAGTTGGGCCGAGAGAGAATGACTGGCCCAAAGTCACCCAGCCAATTTTCAGACAGGACTAGAACTCACCGTCTCTTCGTGATTGGCTCAGAGTCACCACCCGATTTTCAGGCCTATGGTGAGAGTAGAAGTCATTGTCTCCTGGTGATGGGCCCAGAGTTGCCCAGCTGGCTTTTATGCCTTAGTGATTAATTAATTAGCAACAGTAACAGTATAACAGACTCGGAAGGGACCTTGGAGGTCTTCTAGTCCAGCCTCCTGCCCAAGCAGGAGACCCTATACCATTCTAGACAAATGGCTGTCCAGTCTCTTCTTAAAAACTTCCAGTGATGGAGCTCCCACAGCTCCTGGAGGCAGGTTGTTCCACTGATTAATTGTTCTCACTGTCAGGAAAATTCTCCTTAGTTCTAGGTTGCTTGTCTCGATTGGTTTCCATCCGTTGCTTCTTGTCCTGCCTTCAAGTGCTTTGGAAAATGGGTTGGCCCCCTTGTCTTTGCAGGAGCCCCTCAAATATTCGAATGCTGCTATTATGTCACCCCTAGCCTTTTTAAAAAAGCTAGACATACCTAGTTCTCTCCACTCTTTGTCATGCCATTTAGCCTCCAGATCCTTTATCATCTTTGATTCTCTTCTCTGCATACTTTCCAGGGTCTCAACATCTTTTTTGTACCAAGGTGACCAGAACTGGATACTATATTCCAAGCGTGGGCTCACCAACATGCTATAAAATGTTACTATCACTTCTCATTGCCTTGATGCTGTCCCTCAGTTGATGCAGCCTAGGACTGCATTGGCTTTTTCTGGCAGCTGTAGCACACGGCTGGCTCATACTTAAATGGTTGTCCACTAGAACAGGGGTCCCCAACCTGTGGGCCGCAGCCCGGTAGTGGGCCATGGCCTGCTGGCCACAGGACAGGCTGGCCAGTGTGCGCACATGTGGGTGCACACCCCCATTCACAGTAGCGCTGCGGTTGTGCTGCGTGAAAATGGGCTGCCACCATGCCGCGGGGCACAAAAATGGGCCGCTGCATCATGGGGTGTGAATACAGGATGCCGCTGCACCTCGAGAGGAAAATGGGATGCCGCCGCCAGGCTGCAGGTGCAAAAGCAGACGGCACTATGCTGCACGAGAACAGGGCAGGACTAGCAAGTATCAGGCAAGCGCTAGCCCTGCCCCACTTGCATCATGCATGCTTGTGGCCCTGTGCTTCCCCCTCCCTTTCCATCTAGTTGGTGACCTCTGAACCGTCTCACAGGGATCTGCTGCTCACTGCTGCTAAGCCAGGTATCACCTCCTCTTCTATACCTGTGTGTTTGGTTTTTCTTGCCTAGCTAGGTGTAAATACCAATAGACTTATATTCTGCTTCACAGTGCTTTACAGCCCTCTAAGCAGTTTACAGAGTCAGCATGTTGCCCCCAACAATCTGAGTCCTCGTTTTAGTGACCTCAGAAAGATGGAAGGCTGAGTCGAACTCTTGACAGTGAACAGAGTCAGATGCAGTTCTGCATTCCAACCGCTGTGCCACCGGGCCTCCTGCAAACCCTCCTTTCCTTGCCACTGAATTGCATTTGTTTGGACAGAGGCCAGATCTGTCCAGATCCTTCCGCATGTCGTGCTTATCTTCTGGAGGGTTGATTATTCCCCCCAGCTTCATATCATGTGCAAATCTGACGAGCTCCCTTTCTATCCAAATATTTAATAACAGTTTAATAGTGTGGGGATTATTACATTTTTAAACAGTCTAATGGCTGGGCAGGGGCAGGGGCCTTCAACATAAATTTAATAGGAGGCCCCTGGTTAATTTTTTAGCAAAATTTTTTATGGGGTTAGGGAGAGGGGTGGGAGGGGGTGGGGGTTGTTTGGCTATGGGGGGTGGTCAATCAACCATGGCTCAGGCCAGGCTTGGGTCTGGCCGCGCGGGGGGAGAACAGGGTGTGGTTGTCTCCGGGGCTCTGGAGCGGGTCGTGGGACTACCGATTCCCACGTTGGGGAATGGCAGCAGGTGCATAAACAGAGGACCGTATCATTACCGGGGGGGGCCGTCTCCGCTATTTGCAAGCGGTGAGGCGCTCCGACCCTCTGTTTCTTCCCCAAGGTTCTGGGAGCGAGGATGTGCAGCCTCCTGAGCTCCGGCTGGTGTACCTGAATGCCAGGTTCGTGGTTAACAAAGCTCCCCTTGTTAGGGATTTAGTTGAGGGTGAGCATGCGGACCTGGCTTGCATCACGGAGACTTGGTTGGGCCCAGAGGGTGGGGTCCCTTTGGTTGACCTCTGCCCACCAGGTTTCCGGGTGCTACACCGGCCACGAGCTCAAGATAGGGGTGGGGGTGTGGCGGTAGCTATCAGGGAGACCTTATGTCCGCGGGAGACCACCGTTCCTCAGATAGTCGGGTGTGAGTCTCTCTTTTTGAGATTTGGTCCGGGGGCGCAGTTGGGCTTGCTGCTGGTGTACTTTTCGCCTAGTCACGCAGCGGCAGCCCTGCCCGAGCTGCTCGATATCCTCTCAGGGTTGGTGATTGAGTTCCCCAAACTTATAGTTTTGGGTGACTTCAATCTACCATCCCTGGGAGGCTCATCTGAGCTAGCTCGGGAGTTCATGGCTTCCATGACGGCCATGGACCTGACGCAAGTAATTTCTGAACCAACTCATGAGGGAGGCCACACCCTTGACCTGGTTTTCTTATCTGGACGGTGGTTTGATGATCTTGGTGGGGGCTCTCCATTTATTATGCCCCTGTCATGGACCGATCATCACCTCCTGCAGCTGGTCTTCCGTTTTGCCACCCCCCGCCGTGGGGGTACGGAGCCAATTAGATGGTAACGCCCCAGACGCTTAATGGATCCTGACAGATTCCAGGCGGCGCTGGGGTCCCCACCTGCCTCCGTTGCTCACAACTCGGCGGATGCCCCAGTGGAAGCCTGGGAAAGGGCGGCCACTGAGGCACTTGACCGAGTTGTACCCTTGCGGCCCCTGACCCGGTGCAGATCCCAATGAGCTCCATGGTTTTCCTCGGAGCTCCGGGAGATAAAGCGTCGGAAACGGGGCCTAGAGAGCTGTTGGAGGTCCAGCCGATCCGAATCCGACTGGTTGCGACTAAGAACCTTTATTAGGTCTTATCTCGCAGTGATGAGGACGGCGAGGTGTAATTACTTCTCTGCCCTCATCGCGTCCGCAGATAATCGCCCGGCCGCCCTGTTTAGGGTGACCCGCTCCCTCCTTAATCAGGAGGTGAGGGAGGAACCCTTGCAGAGTCGTGCCGAGGAGTTTGGACAACATCTGCTGGATAAAATCGCTCGGATTCGGACCGGTCTGGACTCCAACTGGGCAGAGTCTGACGAGCAGGACACGGGCGGTCTTGTCGATGTTATCTGGGAGGAGTTTGATTCTGTAACCCCTGAGGAAGTGGACAGGATTATGGGGAGGCTGAGCTCCACCACATGTTTATTGGACCCGTGCCCTTCTTGGCTGGTTTATGCAGCCCGGGAGAGGACACGAGGCTGGTTCCAGGCAGTTATATCTGCTTCCTTGAGTGAGGGTAATTTCCCCGCCGTCTTGAAGGAGGCGGTGGTGAGACCTCTCCTCAAGAAGCCTGTTCTGGACCCAGCTGTTTTGAACAACTTTCGTCCGGTCTCCAACCTTCTCTTTCTTGCGAAGGTTGTTGAGAGTGTGGTGGCGCATCAGCTTCCCCTGGTCCTGGATGAAGCGGATTATCTAGACCCGTTCCAATCGGGTTTCAGGCCCGGGTACAGCACGGAGACGGCATTGGTCGCTCTGGTGAATGATCTCTGGAGGGCTCGGGACAGAGGACATTCCTCTGTCCTTGTCCTATTAGACCTCTCGGCGGCTTTCGATACCATTGACCATGGTATCCTGCTGCGGCGTCTTAGGGGATTGGGAGTGGGAGGCACAGTTCTTCAGTGGTTCTCCTCCTATCTCCTGGGACGCTCGCAGTCAGTGTTGGCAGGAGGACAGAGGTCGACCCCTAGGACCCTCGCTTGTGGAGTTCCTCAGGGGTCGGTCCTCTCGCCTCTCCTGTTCAACATCTACATGAAACCGCTGGGTGAGATCATTCGTGGTTTTGGAGTTGGGTATCATCAATATGCCGATGATACCCAACTTTTCATTTCGACCCCAAACCACCCCAGTGATGCCCTTGATGTGATGTCCCGTTGCCTGGAGGCGGTTCGGGCCTGGATGGGGAGGAACAGACTTCAACTCAACCCTGACAAGACTGAGTGGCTGTGCATTCCGGCATCCCGGGACATTCAAAATATTCCATCTCTTCTTATGGGGGGTGAGTCCTTACCCCCCGTGGATAGGGCTCGCAACTTGGGAGTCCTCCTAGATTCACGACGTACTCTGGAAGACCATATAGTGGCCGTGACTAGGGGGGCTTTCGCCCAGGTTCGCCTGGTGCGCCAGTTGCGGCCTTATCTGGACCGGGATGCCCTGTGTACGGTCACTCATGCGCTCGTGACCTCTCGCCTGGACTACTGCAATGCTCTTTACATGGGGCTTCCCTTGAAGACCACTCGGAGGCTCCAACTGGTACAGAATGCGGCCGCGAGAGTTGTCTTGGGAGTTTCCCGGTACTCCCATGTTACACCTTTGCTCCGCGAGCTACATTGGTTACCAGTTGTCTTCCGGGTGAGATTCAAGGTCTTGGTTATGATCTTCAAGTCCTTACATGGCATGGGTCCGGGGTACCTCGAGGACCACCTGCTGCCGGCGTCAACTCCCCTCCGCCCTGTGCGTGCCCACAGAGAGGGCCTCCTCAGGGTGCCTCCGGTCAGGGAATGTCGACTGGTGGCCCCCAGGGGGAGGGCCTTCTCTGTGGGCGCGCCGGCGTTATGGAACCAACTGCCGGTTGAGCTCCGGATGGCATCGGACCTTCGCTCCTTCCGGCGCGAGCTGAAGACCCACTTATTTGAACTAGCTGGTCTGGCCTGATGGGGAACGTTAGGGTTCTTTAATGGTTTTTTTTTTACTGTTTTTATTGTTATTGTATTTTAATTGGGCATTTGTTTAATTTCTTTTTAATTTTTGTATTGTTATTTATATATGCCCTGTTAACCGCCCTGAGTCCTTCGGGAGAAGGGCGGTATAGAAATTGAATAAATAAATAATAATAATAATAATAATAATAATAATAATAATAATAATAATAATAATAATAATAATAATAATAATAATAATAATTTAGGAGAAACTTTCTGCGGCTGCCCCTTTCACTGCAGCCCTTGAATGGCCCTTTCGCGGCTCGGCTGTGGGAAACAACAAGCCGGAATTCAGGCCTCTCTCATAAGACCCAACTTCAGTAAAGACTCTTCTCTCAGCCTCGGTGGGGCCAGAGCAGGGAGAAAGGGGTCTGAGGCCACCTCTGAGGCTTTGAAAGTCGCTCTTCCACATCCTCACCCTCAGAACCCCAGCGTCCCATTTTGTGCCTTGCGACTCCAGAGCATGCAATTTTAAAAATAATCTGCACAATTCACTCTCCCCTTTTATTAACCTTTGAGTAATGCACTCCATTCCATCAGAGCTCTATAGCAGCTCAGGGAACAGGGCTGGGAGTGGTCACTGAAGCCTTTGGGCTGGTATCACTGCAAAACTAAATCCAATTTCCAGGCTCTGAAAAGGCCCAAAAGATGATGTGGGCAACTGCCTTGAGCAGGTGGCAATGGAAATTAGAGGTGGCGCATGGCGGAGGGAGTTGCTAATGGACTCCCTTCCCAATCCCTGCAAGTGCACTGATTGCCCCCCCCCCGTTGATTGCCTGAGGAGCAGCTGCCCAATGAAAACCCCCCTCCCTTCCTGCTTCCTTCTTCTCTCTACCCAAAGGAGCTGCTTTCACTCCTTTATTTTCATTTTCAAGCAGGTAAATAAAGCGAATTAGCTGACTGCACTTTACCAAAATGAGCCCCGAGAAAGGCGGGGTGGGGTGGAGAGCTGCTTTTTCTGTGCTCTTGTTTATTATTCCTTATTGTTGAAACCATCCAGGAAGGAAAGTGCATCCTTGTGCTACAGGCTTCTTCAGCCTGGGGTCTACAAATGTGTTGCCCTGCAGTTCCACAAGTTTTAATCCAATTTAAGAGAGCTGAAGTCCATCAGACAGGGAGAACACTAAGCTGAGAAAGGAAAAAAGGGAAGGAAGGACAGAAGGATGCTTAAGTGATTAGCAAGACACTGCTGTACTGCAGGCCCAAAGCGAACAACGTATCCCAGGAGAGAGCACAGAGGTCTACCCTAAATTTGCTTCTCTACAGAATGGTTTCTGGAGTGGAGCCAAGAAAGGTGTCGAGATTCTACCAGCTCCTAAAGCAAATCCCTTGTTTAGCAGGTGGGAGATATAGTCCTCATCAGCTTTTTATTGCTTGTCGTTGTCAGGAGCAGCTGCGGTGGTAGGAAATGGTTTCCTTGGACTAACGTGACCACTGGCTTCTGGCTCCCTTTCTACCTTGGTTGCTCCCAAGAGGTCCAGGGAGAGGCACATTCAGGGATGGAGTCAGGAGGAGGGAGGGCGGGTATATTAGGATTTCAGACTGTTGTGCATTTTGCTGGGGAGCCCAGACGACAAATGCTCCTCCCCAGGTCTTTAAGATATCATGCATGGTGGTTCCAAGTGGATTTATGCTCAGGACATGTCAGCTAAAATTTGTGGGATTGATTGGCTCTCTGGATGTGAGATGGAAAGTCTCCAAAGTGCTTTTGCTTAGGAGGAGAGTGCAGGCTACATGGGCTGCTCTCCAGGTGAGGAAGTGTGAGTGGCTGAGTGCTGAGCTGTAGGGACAAAGTGGGCCTTCTGTTTGCATACTTGATGATCTGCTGTCTGGTGGAGTAGCTGCCTGAGTTCTAGGCCTGAGTTCCCTTACTTCAGGGTGCTGTTGGGAAACCGCCAGCTAGGCTAGAAGGAGGGGTCAAGAGAGGGCCTAGCTTAGAGTCCTTGTGCAGTTGCAAGAGGCACAAGCTTGATCTTTCCTTCCAGCCTAGCTGGCAGTTTTCCAGCTGAGTGACTTCAGTTCCCATGCCCAGGTTGTCATGTGTTGGGACAGGTGTGAAAGAATGGTCTCTGTGGTGTTCACAGGTTAGAGCTCATCTATACTTCAGAGCAGTTGTGTGGTGATCTGGGTATGGGAGGCATCTCTTGTAGCCCTTTACCATTGGTCAGTTCATTTTCTAGTCCAGATGAGATGAACAGCCACCCAGGATCTCTACAAATGGCCCACCCAGGATGTATGGATTCTCTGGACTCTCATGGGGGCCCCATTGAGTTCTGTTGATTGTCTGCTTAACCCTGGCAAGGGGGGATAATCTCGGTTTTGAAGTGCTTGTTCCCGGGGAGCGTCTGTCTTTTCACCCAACCAACCAAGGCAGCTGCTTGAGATCCAGAAGCAACATCTGGAGTGGAAGATGAAATGTGACCCCAAGGGTGGCAGCCAAAGAGGCCAAGTGCTCGGAGTTCACCCCCCCTTCCTGTGTCGCCGCTTTGCTTAGAGTAGCCAAACTCCCTTCGGGGGTGAAATGAGCAAAAAGGTCCTTTACTGTCAGGCTTCACCCCACTGAGTGGCAGGAGAATCACTGAAAATGAGCTCACAAGAAAACTCGGGAACTTGGGATCTTTATGGAGAATGTGAGGCAGCCATAACCAAAAGCGTGTTCACCACTGCAACGATTCAAGAAGGAGCCCAATTTACAGGAACAACATCAAAGCCTCTTGCATTTCCTTTTCCTTCTCACACCAAACAGTGGAGAAGGCTGGCCAGTTTCCATTTGCATTTTGTTTTTGCAATTATCACACTAATTCTTGGATTCTTTTACTGACAGTGTGAGAACTAAGTCCCACCCATGCCTGGCTGCTGTGAACATTTGGCACAGAATCTTGCCAACAGATTTACCAAAGACTTGATTCCTTACAGGCAGATCTAATGTGGTTATTGGAATTACAACTTTCTGTATTCGCTGGGAGACATTTTGCTCTGATCCAGTTGAGGGGCGTTCTTCGGCATGGTCAGCCTTCTGGGAACCAGATCTGTGCTCCTCCTATTCTCTCTGTGGGGCAGGGATTGGCCCGATCGGGGAGGTGGTCAGTGCCTTGTTCCAGGAGGGGGTGCCTAAGGCCTTGAAAGAGGCCAGGATGCCTCCCTTCCTCGAGAGGCCTGATCCAGTCTCCAACCTCCCCCTTTTCATGAGGGTTATTGAGAGAACGCAGGGGAGCTAATTATAGCTGGCCCCAAAGAAGAAACCTAGCGGGACCCCTTTCGTGCTCTCAGTCCAGGCCTTTGGTCTTTCTTGGGACCCCACATTCATTTTACCCTTTCTTTGGAAAGCCGAGGGTGCCGCCGAGGCTTCCAGGGGGAGTGGCCAAAAAGTAAAAATGGCAGCCATCATCATGTGATCGAGACCCCATCACTTTTCTACCTGTGAGTACAAAATAAGAAGAAATTTCTTGAACTGTTAGAACCATTAATCAGTGGAACAGCTTTCCTCCAGATGTTGCGGATGCTCCATCACTGGAGGTTTTCACGAAGAGATTGGATAGCCATCCGTCTGAAATGATACAGGGCTTTCTGCTTGAGCAGGGGGCTGGACTAGAAGGCCTCCCAGGTCCCTTCCAACTCTGTTCTTCTGCTATTCTCATGCATGTGAGAACAGGGCAGGCAGGCTGGCAAACAGCATCTCAAATTCCCTGTCTCAGCCCATTCGTTTAATCGCCAGGCTGCGGTGGGAGGTGAGACGGCCCTGTTTTTGCCTTTCTCTTCACTACAAGATGGGGTGGGAAGGGAACCTCCTGAGAGGGGAAGAGGGAGGGGACTAGCTGTCCGTGAGCCTTCCTGCTTTCACTCCCGGCAGGGGATCCCGTGGCAGCTTTTCTGCCTCTTCCAGGTGGAAGCTCTTTTCTTCCCCCCCCCCCCCGAGCATCTTGAAAGAGCCTTACCGAGCAGGGAAGGGAGGCAGGATCCGGGCCACGGCTGAGGGTGGCGCTGGAAAAAGTCTGTGCAGGTAAACCTTCTAAGGCTTCACAGAGAAGATGCCTGCCAGGTGTTGCGTTTTGGCTGCTGAACTCTCTTGTGTGGCCTGATCCCATAAGGCTCATGACCCCCCCCTCAAGAGGATGCCCTCCCCCAGGAGGCTGGATTTCCGTTTCCATCTCTCACACCTAGGATGGCTAAGGGGAGAAGGGAAAGGCTAACCCCATGGGGAAAAGGGGCCAGGAATGTGAGGAGAAAAAAAGCCAGGGCAAGGCAGAGACCCACCCTCCCCTCCCTCCCTCCCTCCCTCCCTCCCTTCCTTCCTTCCTTCCTCCCTCCCTCCCTTCCTTCTCTGTATGATTTCTTCTGCATTCGGGGTGAGCTGAGGACAAGGGGAGACAAAGAGCAGGAAAGAAGGCAGGCAGGTGATCTGAAACGCCTTTGGTGTGTGAGATGAGCATGCACCCTGTCTCTCCTCTGCCTCCCTCGAGCTGGCGTGTATTAAAGGCACCTTCATAAATCTTCCACAGTGTCTCCCAGACGCTGCCACTTCCGGAGTCCCACATTGTTCCACCATCGGAATCCTCAAGGACGGTTGTGTGAAATGCAAGGGCACCTTTAATCTTGGTGATGGTGCCGTGTGTGTGTGTGTGTGTGTGTGTGTGTGTGTGTGTGTGTGTGTGTGTGTGTTGTTGACTTCTCTCCTAACGCAAGCAGGAAGAAATGGAGCAGATGGGAGAGAAATGGGCTGTGCCTGGGGAGGCAGAACAAGTTGCCTCATTAAACTGGGGGCCTCAATCAGCAGGGAAAGAGGTCTTCTTTTAGCTTAGGGGTGGGTGGGGAGGGGGGATGTCTGCCATTTCTGAAAAGCACATTGCCTCTGTTATCAATAGAGCATTTACTTGTTTCTTTGTAGTAATGTGACTATCCAAGACCTCAGGATTGCGAATTATGTAAGCTAAGTTAGCAGGAGCACCGGCTAGTTATAATAATGTGCCTTATTTTATTTTCAGAAGGCCCATGTGAAGGACTGTGTGGCAAAGTTCGGTGTCACTTCAGCCAGACCCTAGAAACAGAGCAAGACCTTTCCCATCGAAAGGGCAACTTCACACATCTGCAGCCCCAGGCTTTAGCTGCCTATCTACAGCCATCAGCTCAACAAATGAAGCTGATAGATCGTGTTAGTTTCAGTGAGTAAAATTGCCCCCCTGCTGTTTCCCTTTCCCAATTCCCTTTCCCTGGGAACATAAACTATCAAAGTCAAAGAAACGTTTAAGACACAAGGATGTTGACTGGGATATTAAGAGAGAAGAATAGCTGAGAACAAATTTCCGAGAGAAGATCTAGTAGAGGAAGGAGCACATCCAAGAGCACAGTGTTTACCCAACTTAGGGGACCATGGTCTTTGGAATACTGTCCTCATTTCCCCACCAAATATATTCTGATTTGGATAACTATATATTAGAGCAGGGGTGTCAAACCCGCAACGTCACGTGACGTGTCGTGACGTATCATGACTTTTTTCCCATTGCCAGCAATGGGGTGGGTGCGGTTTTGGCATGACGCATCCGCCGGCAGCTTGACACTCCTGTGTTAGAGAGCTTGTATGCCTGGCTCCTTTTCCAGTTCTTGCTCACTATCTCCAATCTATGTTTCAGTGTGTTTAATCTCCATTACTAAAGAACTCTTTGGAGATACTTCTCCTATAAAAATATTTGTGCAATTAAAAAAACCCCCAGCAACTATGCAATTTAAAATCTCTTTGTGACCATCCCCACTTGTACTGGAAAAACCCAAATCCCCTTATTTCAGAAAAAATCTGGAAAATGATTGGAAAAACAAATTCTACCTACAGTGATGTTGCTTAACAAAAATATTTAGTTATAAAACATAACCCGATCCAGATATTTCCAGTGTGACTATGAAGTCTAGAAACTTTTAAAAATATGAATGAAATCTGCAGTCAGTCATGTTTTCTCTTAGCAGGATTTAATTCAATGCTAATGGAAAAAGCTCAGAGAAGAGCAACTAAGATGATCCAATGCCTGGAGACTAAAACATATGAAGAACGGTTGCAGGACTTCTAGTGTAAAGAAAAGAAGAAATAGGGGAGACATGATAGCAGCATTCCAGTATTTGAGAGGCTGCCACAAAGAAGAGGGGGTCAAATTATTCTCCAGAGCACCGGAAGGCAGGACAAGAAGTAACGGATGGAATGAAAAATGTACTTGGGAAAAGAGTGGCCCAACTCATCAGGAGGGCTTTGAACTAAAATTGAGGGGGAAGGTGACCAATCTTTAGAATCTCTAGAAGACAAAACCAATCACAAATCCCCCAAAACAAATCAAATAAAGGTAGGGAGTGATGAGAAAAAAAGAAAAACTCAAACAACAATCAGGAGATGCAGGAAACATATCCACAAACAGACATAAAAGTCTTAAATGCTTATATACTAATGCTGAAAGCTTGGGGAACAAACAGGGTGAACAAGAAGCAATAGTACACGAGGGAGGGCATGACATAGTAGACATTTCAGAAACCCAATGGGACAAAACCCATGACTGGAATGGACTGATGGATGGATACAAATTGTTCAAAAGAAACAGGTCCACAAAAAGAGGAGGGGGAGTTGCACTATATGTAAGAGAACACTACATATCTACAGAAATGTACATGATCAAAGATAAAATCTCTCCAGAATGTGTATGGGTCAATATAAAACAGGAAAAAAGTGACATTGCCATAAATGTATATTACAGGCCGCCCAACAAACCAGAAGAAATAGCTGAACTCTTTGCCAACCAGTTAACAAATGTATGCAGGAAGCATACTACAGTAGTAGTGGGAGACTTCAACTATCCAGATATCAACTGGGAGACAAACTCTGCAGTGAGCAGGAGGTCAAAGAGATTCCTAACCAACCTTGCCAACAGCTTTGTCATCCAAAAGGTGGAGGAGGAAACTAGACATAAAGCTATAATGGACCTAATTTTTACTAATAGAGAAAAAGTGATAGAGGGAGTTGAAGTTGCTGGAACCTTGGGGGAAAGTGACCACGTCATACTGGAATTTAATATAATCCAAACACTAGCAATAGTAAACAATCCAATCAGTGTCTTAAACTTCAAAAGAGTCAATTTTAACAAACTAAGAGAGAACCTAGGAAAGATTCCATGGATGAAAATCCTAAGGGGGGAAAACAACTCAAGAAGCGTGGGAAACTCTGAAAAATGCTATCATAAAAACCCAGTTCAGCACAATACCACTGAAAAAGAAGCACAAGAAAGTCAAGAAGAAACCAGCAGGGCTGCACAAAGATCTCTCAGACAAACTGAAAGACAAAAAGGACAAGTACAAAAAATGGAAAGAGGGACACACAACTTAGGCCGATTATCATCAGACATCCATTACATACAAAGATGAAGTCAGGAAAGCAAAGGCTCAGATCAAACAAAGACTTGCAACAGAATTCAAGGATAATAATAATAATAAAAAGTTTCTTCCAACATATTAACAACAAGAAAAAAGGTAAGGAAACTGTAAGTCCACTAAAGAGAGAGGATGGCAAGGAAATAACAGGCAACAGGGAGAAAGCAAACCTGCTTAACTTATTCTTTGCATCAGTCTTCACACATGCCAAACCAATCTTATTTCATTCTCTGATAAAGCTGTGGACATAGTACACTTAGACTTCAGTAATGCATTTGATAAGGTAGACCATAACTTACTCCTTAGTAAGGTAGAAAAAGATGGGACAGACACCGTCACCACTAAATGGATCTGTAGCGGGCTGACAAACCGTACTCAACAAGTAGTCCTCAATGGCACTACATCCACATGGAGAGAAGTAAGCACTGGGGTACCACAAGGCTTCGTCTTAGGCCCAGGACTCTTCAATATCTTCATCAATGACTTAGATGAGGGAATAGAAGGGGAACTCATCAAATTTGCAGATGACACTAAACTGGCAGGAGTACGCAACACCCCAGAAGACAAACTCAGGATCCCAAAAGATCTTGACAGACTTGAACAATGGGCCCTATCCCACAAAACGAGTTTCAATGTGGAGAAAAGTTTTACATTTAGGCAGGAAAAACCAAAGGTAGAAGTACAGATTAGGCAAGACCTGGTTTAAAAACAGTAACTGTGAGAGGGACCTTGGAGTCCCTCTCCAATGTGCAGCAGCAGCCAAAAAAGCTAATTCAATCTGGGTTGTATAAACAGAGGCATAGAATCAAGATCAGCCAAAGTATTAGTACCGCTTTATAAAACCCTAGTGAGACCACACCTGGACTACTGCAGCCAATTTTGGTCACCATATCACAAAAAATATGTTGAGAGTCTGGAAAAAAATTCAGAGAAGAGCAACTAAGATGATCAAAGGTCTGGAGACTAAAACATACAAAGAACGGCTGCGGGACTTGGGTTTGGCTAGTCTAAAGAAAAGAAGAAATAGGGATGACATGATAGCACTATTCCAGTATCTGAGGGGCTGCCACAAAGAAGAGGCGATCACGTTATTCACCAAAGCCCCAGAGGGCAGGACAAGAAACAATGGTTGGAAACTGATCAAAGAGAGAAGCAACCTGGAATTAAGGAGAAAGTTCCTAACAGTGAGGACAGTTAACCAGTGGAACAGAAGATGCCTTCAGAAATCTTGGGCGCTCCATCACTGGATGTTTTTAAGAAGAGACTGTACAGTCACTTGTCTGAGAAGGTATAGGTTCTCCTGCTTGAGTGGGGGGCTGGACTAGAAGACCTCCAAGGTCCCTTCCAGCTCTATTCTATTCTATTCTATTCTATTCTATTCTATTCTATTCTATTCTATTCTATTCTATTCTATTCTATTCTATTCTATTCTATTCTATTCTATTCTATTCTATTCTATTCTATTCTATTCTATTCTTTAAAAGAAACAAACTCTTGAAATACGCGTTAGTCACCAGCTATTTAAACTGTCTTCGGGAAGAAGCGTTTTGCTGAAGAGCTTTTCTGGAATGCTATTTCTGGGGCTGAAATCACAGCAGTAACAAAAGCTTCAATACGTTTCATGGTTATGTGTGGACACTACTTCCCCAGTTTGCAGGGAACCCCATTGGCTTGGAGGTCCAGGGGCCTCTGAGAGAGCTTTGCATCCAAACTGCTGGAGAGGAGCTAACTGCAGAGCAAATGGAACAAAGGTTAAACAAGCAGGCAGGCCAGCTTATGGCCCTGCTCTAAATGGAAGCAGGTTTCATTGGGGAAAAACTTCCATGAGTGAACATGCTCAGGGCTACGGCAAGGCACCAGCAGGTTCACACTAGGAGAGTCTGTAGGACAGTTGAGCTGGAAGTGGGCTGCATTCTTCGTACCAATTGTAAGAAGAGAGAAGGCTTAACTGAGGCTTCTCAGAGTTGGAAAAGAGGCAGCAGATCCTCTGAGGAGCCAGGGGACCCTTCTCAGTCTTTTTTGAGTACCGGGCAGGCTCGTGTCTCTCCTCTCATCCTCACAAAACTAGTCCTACAAATCCCATGCTCACCTTAGAATCCCAGTTCCAGTCAGTGCTGGAGCAAGTCACATTTTTGGACTCTTTGGCCAGGTTTGGAAACTCTCTAGGTGCCTCTCTAGGGTCAACTGTTTGTCTCTGGCCCTGAGCCCTGTCACCTGAAGCTGGCATGGTTGCAGTTTATTGCCACACATAGGCATGCTTGTATCTACTGAAAAGACAGACTCTAACCTTCTCCAACCTGAGGCTCTTGACTTGTGCTAGACTAGAATCCTGGAATTCTCACTTTGCATTGTCTGAACACGCACACACTCGGGAGCAGGAGAGGCTCTCTTACTTGTCAGAACAGACGGATTAGCTTTTTACGTGCAATCAAAATGACGGCTGCAGAATCAACTTGAAGACAATCAATCTTGCTGTGGCTTTAAGCAAAGCAACATCTAAGTGAAATGGAGAGGAAGCCATAGGGCTCACTTGATAGGACCACCAGGATCCAGTCCACATCTTTCAAGAGATGAATCTGGCTAGTGAGGAATTATTGACCAAGCATGTTGAGGATGTAAGGCAGGGGTGTCAAACTGCTGGCCTGTGGGCCGGATGCGTCATGATGAAACCGCACCCACCCCATTGTCTGCAATGGCAAAAAAGTCATGATACGTCACGACACGTCAGTTTGACACCCCTGATGTAAGGTGTTTCCCAGTGTTTTCTTCATTTCAACGCAACAAATGATTTCTCTGAAACTAGATTATTTTTGTTATTTCTAGGCTTCATTCAGGGTTCTACCTTGTTGAAATTTCTTGGCTTGAAATCAGTTGACCTCAGGGATGACCTTCTCTCATGCCGCCCTGCTCTGCAGGCCTGGCCCTAAACACTTCGCATCTCCCTGCCTAGTTGAACATGGGATTAGGCAGGTTGTGATTTGACCTATTGTGGAAGCCTAACATTATATTAGCATACTGTATGAAGCAAGTCATCTCACTGTTTGGAGATTATATAGAGAAAAGAATTGGGCTTTTCAGGTTTAGGATTGAGTGTGTTGTGTCAAAACATTGGATCCAGACAGTTGTTCTTTTAAAAAAATTCCACTGAAATCAGCACATTAATTTTGTAGCTCTATTTTGAAACTAGATTAAAGACTATATTTTTTTCAATAACTGTCAAAAGATCTTAATAATGAATAGTATAATAAGTTTGACAATTAACAAATTTCTATCTATGACTCCAGAATCTGCTGCCTGAGCCACCGACTGCTTCGCTGTGTCTCAAATGAAAGTCTGTTCCTGGCTGTGCTGATAAATCAGAACCTCCTTGGATTTTTTTCTATCCACCTCGTTTCCCCCCCGCCCAATTTTTAATTTCTCTTTCTAGGAATTCCAGTCTGTTAAACTTCATATTTAGTGATCTGCTTTTAAAGTGAGGACTAATTTACTTTCTGATTTCTGAGGTCCTGATAATTTTAATGGGACCCTGTGTTCATGGTTTTTTAAAGTCTATTTTTCTGAGAGACTTTCTTAGCCTGACAAATATCTTGGCACATTCTGTGACTCCTTGTAACAGATTTTTGAATAAGCATTATGCTTGATCATTTTGCATATTTTCACTGACTCCTTGGCCAATGTGACCTTGTGAAGCATCCCATGCAATGTGTGCCCAGGAGTCAAAACTCCTTTCTTTCTTTCTTTCTTTCTTTCTTTCTTTCTTTCTTTCTTTCTTTCTTTCTTTCTTTCTTTCTTTCTTTCTTTCTTTCTTTCTTTCTTTCTTTCTTTCTTTCTTTCTTTCTTTCTTTCTTTCTTTCTTTCTTTCTTTCTTTCTTTCTTTCTTTCTTTCTTTCTTTCTTTCTTTCTTTCTTTCTTTCATCTTTATCCCTCCTCCAATCTTCCCAGGACTTCCTTAAACAATTGGAGCCCCTCCTATCTTATGAAGAGCTACAACAGGGGTGTCAAACTGCCAGCCCATGGGCCGGATGCATCATAGCAAAACCGCGCCCACCCCATTGCCAGCAATGGCAAAAAAGCTGCCATACATCGTGACACGTCATGTGATGTTGCGAGTTTGACACCCCTGACCTACATGTTTGTATTGGTTTCATAACCCCTCCCCACCTAGAACAGCTACATTATTGAGAAAGATGCAGGGGGGATGCATCTCCATCCACAGACCTGTGTTGCTAGTAATCTGGAAAATCACTTAATGTTGTCCGGGGACTTATTTCACTCCAGCTGCTGTTGCCTACTTGCCTACTAATATCTGGTTTGACCACCCTGCTGTCCAAAGTTGTTTGATTCTAAGGAAATCACCGTTAACAGATATCGGCCACATCTCTCCCCATATTTTAGGAATCCTGTTCAGCACTGGGGGCTTTCTGACAACATGAGAAGAACCACCCTGGGCCAAGTTAAGGTCCAGTGTGCGGCAATTCCTTTCTGAGAGAGGCAAGGGAGCTAGCTGATTGTCTTCACATGAGACGGCATCACATGATCTCTCAATGAATCACTTGGCTGACTTGAAGGACAGTCACCCGGGCCACTGATTGGCTCCTTTCTCTCAAGCCCAGTTGAATAAATAGAATTCAGTAAGGAGGCCAAATCTCACAGCAATCAGCAGCCAGTCAGTAATGTCTCCTTGGGATCTGTGCACTCTTATGGGGTCTTCTTAAACCCTGTTACACAAATTGCTTCCTTTTCTTTTTCACAAAACATCTCTAAATGGTACACTCCCAATAGAGTATTATTCATCGTTCCAGAAACATGCAGCAGTGAGTGCCACAAACGAAACGTGTTGTCCTATGCCACTACCACAAATACTTCTTTGTTGACTCTCCTCAACTCAGCTTATCAGATAGATGGTGCCCCAGCGAGCGAAGCAGTTGACCGAGAGATGTTCAAACGTGGAGCAGCACCAGAGGTCAGGAAGGTTCGGGGCAATTCAAGCACCAAGTACAGAACAAAACCTGCTGTCCATTGCCAACCCCGCTTCCCTGTCAGGGGTCGCAGGTACCCGCTCCCCCACCCGCGCCCTCTTACCTGCATCTGCCCAGGACAGGCTGGCACAGCTGAAATAAGCCAGGAAGGCTGCGTTGATGTAGAGGAGCGGATCTGCCATCCTCCTCCGGCGCGAGTCCATGGTGCAGCCACATGGAAAGGAGGGCCGCTTCAGCCCCGGAGGTCCAGACCCCGCATGGGGAGGGAGAAGCCGAGGGAGCCCGGGGCGCCGCCGATCACAACGACGCCGGCCGGCCCCGCGCCCCGGCCGCCCAGCCGCCGAGAACCCGCGCGGACATTCCAGCACCACGGAGAGCTCCCGCAGCCGCCGCCTCGCTCCCCCGGCTCCTCCCGGCGAGGAGCGGCGGCAGCTGCGAGGGGCCCCGGAGGCCGGGGGGGAGCGGGCGGGGGGCTTCTCCCGGGGCCCGGGGAAAGTTTCTCCGAAGCGGCGGGAGGCGGCTCGGCTCCGGCGAGGCAAATCTAGAGCGAGGCGGCAGGTCGGCGGCGGCGCTGGGTCTCTGCAAGCTGCAAACGTGCCGCCTCCTCGCCCATCAGTCAGGCGGCTCCATTCAGCGGAGCGAGAGGGTAAAGCGGGGAGCCCCGGAGTCTGGCCACAACGCGGCGCCCCCGCCCTGCCCGCCAAGCTGAGTCCGGCTTCCTCCCACCATCCCCGGCCGAGTCACACCGCCCTCGCCTGGCGTGGAGATGTGCGCGTCGAACGCACGGAGGGGGGGGAGTCTTCAGTCGGCCCCTCCCTCGTTATCCTGAGCCGGAGAGCGACAGGCTGCGAAGGGGACAGGGAGCCTTTCGGGCTGGCTCGGGCTGCCCAGCCCCAGTTGGCGACGGCCCCTTGCAGGCCAAGGAAGGAAGCGCTCGGGGCCTCGGAGCCCTCCCCTCCCCGCAGACGCTCCCCTGCGTGTGCCTTGGCTGATTGGAGGCGGAAGGAGAGCGAGGCGGGCAAGGAGGGAGCCCGGCCGAGTAGGGGAACTCTGCCCCCATCCTTCCTCCGGGACCCCCCTTTGGGGGACGTGCCAGTGCCAAGGACAGCAGCGCCCGTGGGTAGCCCGGGAATTCGAGCACGGAGGAATCAATCCAAAGGGGTGAGCGCTATGATAGATGGCAGCCTCCAAGAGAAAGAGCCGGTCCACTCAGCAGCACATCCCCTTGCAAGGTTTCTCCCAATTTGCACCAGGAGAGGGAGAGGAGGGCAACGGCTCGCATTTGGAGGAATCTGTACGGAAATTAAAAGCATCCTCTTCCGTTTATGCTCATCAAGCACCCCAAGAAGAAGACATGCAAGGAGTTACAGGGAGGAAGATGGGGCCAAACAGGCTCAAATAGCCACATGTTGAGGGCTTGATGAGTTCAATCTTGCCATGCTGAACTGTCAATTTCCTTCCCTCCCAACAGATCCACCTGAGGGGTGATTCAACTGTATGAAGCTAGCCTGACTATGGAGCTTCTGATGATAAGGGAGATGCCGTGGCCTTGAAAAGTACAGCAAAGCTGT
This sequence comes from Vipera berus, assembly GCF_964194415.1. Lineage (NCBI taxonomy): Eukaryota > Metazoa > Chordata > Lepidosauria > Squamata > Viperidae > Vipera > Vipera berus. The sequence goes on along the minus strand of NC_138212.1, from coordinate 24,455,182 downwards.
AATAAAATATGGCATCCTCTTGTAAGGAGCTTCTTTCCCAAATACCCCAAGTGGCTGGGCACATGCAACAGAGAAGCAGATAGGGTCCACAAAGGGGAGCAGGAGGGGCATGCCCCCACTGGACAATTTGTCATGTGATCTGGGGACTTCCTTGCTGGACTGACAGGTCCTGGGGGCAGGAGCCCAGGCAGAGTCATACAGACTGGAACCAGGGCTTCATCTGTGGCTTGCTCTCAATTCAAGAAACATCTCCCTCTGAATAGGAATTAGGCCAAAATCCAAAGATTTATCTGGTTTGATACACCTAGATCAAATTATATAGGCCACTTGTGTCACCTTTAAATAACAGCTCTGACCAGCACAAAAAAACCAGACAGAGCCCACTCTCTCTCAAGCATGTACTGTATGGCTGATATTACTGACTAGGAAAATATGGGGTGAGCCCTGCTGGATCACCCCAAAGGTGAGAGGCACCCAGCTGCCAACGGTGGGTCAGAAGTTGCCAGTGTCCCCTCTGCTGCCCAGCAAATGTTCCCAAGGAGGTGGAAGGGCCCCGTCTCTCCATCTTGGCTAATGTGCTTTTCAGACTGCCCGATGACAGTCAATTGCGTAAAATTTAGCTAGATGGCATGTGAAAATGCCGCCTCTTTTCTTTTTCTCTTTTCTTTTAAAATATTTGTTTTTTGCCTATTCCCCAAAGAATAAATGTCTGTTAAAAATTATCCTAACGTGCACCACAAAAGCACAGGAAAGCAACTTATCAGCATTTTAAAAGCAACTAATTAAAACAATCTGTCGTGAATCTCCCATCATTCAGCTTCTCTCAACTATGAAAAAAAGTTTTTCTCCACTTTCTACCATGTATTATTTACATTCCCATTATATTTCTTCTTATCACATACACTTTCTCGCCTTTTTTGAAAGGAAAATTTTCCAAATTTTCTCGCCTTTCCTCACAATAATTCCAGCCCCTTGATCATTTGGTTTTTCGGTAATTTGCTGGTTCTAGAATATTTTTTTCTGTTTGTTTTTATCTTATCTTTACTATTTGTATAGATAATTCAAGGCAGTGACCATATCGAATGCTCCTTCCTCCTCCTATTTTCCCCACAACAACAATTCAGAGAAGGACTGGCCCAAAGTCACCCAGTTGGCTTTCATGCCCAAGGCGGGACTAGAGCTGCCTCCTGGTCCCCAGCCTGATGCCTTCACCCTGGGCCAGGTAATTGTCTGCTGAAGCCATTGCAACATGGAAAAGCATAAGGGTGCTGGGATGGGAACTTTTACTGTCAATTTCTTCTTTAACATCTCCAAGCCGGGGTCATTTTGCACATCTCTTCCACATCTGCTGCAACTGGGCCATCGAACTGATTGGTCTCCCAGCTCTGCATAAAGGGCAGAGCTCTGTCCCTGGGTATGGGGAGCCAACGTGAACACACACACCCAATTCCCCCCCCCGTTCCCCTTCCTTCCATAAGGATGGCCCCTTCCCTTGTCTTTGGCAAGTCCAGAAGGGCTGGGCGGATCGGCTGCCTGCTGTGACTTCAAATGCAGCAAAGCTAACTCCCCCAGTCTCTGTCCCCTATGCTCCCCACCACAGGCAAAGGGAGAACAAAGGTTTCCAGAAGCTGCTGTTGTGAGTTCTTTGGAAGCAGGAGGCGAGACGAGAGGGTTCAAACAGTAACATTGCTTTATTGAAGTAACAGGAACAGAACTCAGAACAGAGGCTTCTACACAGCTACTTATACAGTTGGCCACTAGCCGGCGGCCAATAGGTTTAAAACAGGGGTGTCAAACTGCTGGCCCGTGGGCCGGATGTGTCACAACAAAACCGCGCCCACCCCATTGTCGGCAATGGGGAAAAAGCTCCGATACGTCGCGTGACGTCATGTGACGTCGCGAGTTTGACATGCCTGGTTTAAAGGAACCTATTCCCGCCCCACAGCCGACCAATGATCATTCTGGAGACTGCATGTCTGGGCAGCCAGCGACCGTACACAGACACCCTAATTAGCAATCTCAAGCAGCATTCAAAGACAGGTGAAAACAGTTCAAGTGAAAAGCCCAATACATTACAGCTGCCACAGCAGAAAGAGAGGACTGAAGGGGGGGAAGCTCTCTCATTAGCCACGTGCTGCTCAGCACCCCATGGCCAAAAGGATCCAAGCGATCTATTCTTTCTCCATTTCTTGCTAGAACTATGTAGTTCAGTTGCTATGACTCCCTTCCTGAAAATATCATTTCATCCATGGGGGTCTGTTCTTCTATTTGCGTGCACGCGCACACACATCCCCCCACACACACATACTGGCCTTCCTTCCTTCTTGGATTCCTGGTGCATTCCTTTTGGTAGCTTCCTGCTCCTTCAGCCTCTCCTCATGAAGGCAAGCGAAGCTTCCTTGGCTCCTTCTGCTCCTTCATCTATTCTTCTGTCCTGCAGAGGTTGGCATCTCTGGAAAGAATTGACTTTTTTTTGCATTTTCCTTCTGACAAAAGAGGCCACCCCTCTTTCCAAGGGGCAATAGCCAAGGGAATCAGAATGAATCTGGGCAAACGGTCAAGGTTGTGATGCCAGGGAAATGCATCGGGGTCCCAGTAGATAAATGATTAGACGATTTACTTTTTAACTCTTTCGGTGGGTTGCTCCAAAATTATTCCTTTTCTCAAATTCAGCACTCTCAAAGGAGATGGAATGGATCTGAGGAAGGAAGATACATCATTGCAGACCCACAGAATCCTAACTTGGAAGACAGTCAGCTCCTAGGAAAGGCATAGATTTAGAATCTGGACCTATATATGCACAAACATCACAGTTGACCCTTAGTGTCCTTCTCTTGCCCAGATTTTAGAACAGAATAGAGCTGGAAGGGACCTTGGAGGTCTTCTAGTCCAGCCCCCTCCTGAAGGAGGAGAACCTATACCATCTTAGACAGGTGACGTTTTGTAACATTCTGCTTCTTCATTCTGATTTTGCAGGTTGCACCTGCCCTGGGTTTACAAAATGGCCCACTTAGTGCCCTGTGCCTCATTTGCTGGTTCCACCCCTCAGATTATCTGTTTCTCATGAGGTTGGAAGGAAGTCCAAGAACATGGATTTCCCTTTCAGCTTATTTCTCTCTCAAAAATGCAACCATTGTCATTGTTTCTAACTAGGGCCTCTTTTGATCTTTTTTAGCTCTTGTTTTGCCATCCCCTTGGATCAACTCACTGAAAGAGATCTGGAGGTGATTAAACCAGATTTACTCCAAGGTGGTGATCCCCAAATATGGTCCCTCTCATCCTTAGAATTCCTCATGGATCGGGGGAGGGGGAGGGAGGGGGGAGGGGGATGGTAGTGCCAAATCCTCTCAAGAGCTCCAGGTTGGGGGTGGTTGCCTAGCCCAGTGGCTGCTTAATGCAAGAGTATTCTTCAGCTTTCCAGCCATGAGACTTCCCAGCTTCTGATCCAATGCCTCTGGCAAAGAATTGGGATAAGGGAAATGTGGTGGAAGAAGCATGAGGCCAACTGCTGCCTGTGACCTCTGCAGGGCAGATGGACCATTTAGATGTCCTGGGCACCTTAGAGATCTGAATGATTTCCAGTAGCCAATTGAGGAGTTTACCCACTTTCGTTGCTCTCTAATGGCTGATGAGGCCCTGGCAAGGAAAACCAGTGTTGGGTGGGCTCCTTCTTCTCCCCAATCCTTACTGACTCCTTAGTTTGCTGAGGGGCCTCCAGAAAATGCAGAGAGAGAAGCAGCGAGAGAAAGATGGAGAGGGATCCTGACTGAGCAGGGTGCCGGCCCATATTTGGGCAGCCTCGTTGTTGTGTAGTGAGTTCTTCACGCAGGAAAGAAGACGAGGTGATTGAGTTTAACAAAGCTCATGGTTTATTGCTTGCAGGAACTGAACTGAGAATTGGGCTGCAGCTTGCAGCAATTTATAGCCTGGCCCCTAGGCGGCAGCCAATAGATTTAAAGTAACCCATTGCCGCCTAGGGGCAGCCAATAGCAGCACTGGAGACCTGGAGTCTGGGTTGCTGGAGAGCCGTTAGCTGCTCCAGCTAACCACGTGGTGTTACACTTGAGCCCAATACATAACACCCCTCCCCTCTTAGATCAGACAACATCATAGCAATAATTAGTAAACAAACAAATTACAAGACTTAACATCATAGCAACTATTTGTGAAACAATACAGTTAACATTATAGCATCAGATAGTCAGAATGAATAGACTTCCATTATAGTACAAAAGACAGTTAACGTCATAGCTCTACTACTGTTTACATACAGTGACAAGTTACAGTATAGACAACATTATAGTTCTTTATTTTACAACATAGTCAGCTAGGTAAGAAGGAGGCTTTCATGCCCTTGTGGAACGTCTCGGGGTTCCAGTCACATTGTGGTCTATCAACTTACCCAGTGGGCCAGGTAAACCACTGTCTTTTGATGCACTTGAGTCAAAGGAATTAGAAGCTCTCTGGCTGGCCTCTCCAGGTTGGCCCACCCCAGAGTCATACTGATCAGCAGAGGGTGCACAATGGTTGTTGAAGTCTGGTTGGCTTGCTCCGTCAGGGGATCCATGTTGCACTTCTGGACTCCCTGCCTCTACACCCAGTTCCTCATTGCTAATGAATGAATAGTCTTGAGAGTCCATGTGTGGGCTAGCTTGACTGTAAGTTTGGGGACTTTGGGAGGGACTTACGATGCAGTTCTCACTGGTCATTCTGGAAACCATTTCCTGAGTTGATCAATGTGGCGTCTGACAACTCGCCCTCCCTCCAGCCCCACTTCGTAAGAAAGGGGACCAGATGATTTGGTAACTTTACCAGGGACCCACAAATTTCCATGTCCATAGTTCCTTGCCCAAACCCAATTGCCCACTTGTAGCTCCCTCGGGGGTTTTGGTCGAGAGGCTTCTGCTGCCACTCTATCAGGATGCAACCTGTCCAGTTTAGTGATCAGTCGCCTCCCCCAACAAAGTTCTGCAGGACTTTTACCTGTAGCAGTGCAGGGCGTAGAATGCTGGCAGAGTAAAAAATCTGCCAGTCTGTGATGCCAGTCACCTGTTACAATGCATTTAAGCGATTCCTTCATGGTCCTCACCATACGTTCAGCTTGACCATTAGTAGACAGGTGAAAAGGGGCAGACGTTGCATGTCTGATAAGATTTGCTCTTAAGAAGGCCTGAAATTCAGCAGAAGTGTATTGAGCCCCATTGTCTGAAACTAAGACATCTGGCAACCCATGTGTGGCAAAGAGTTTTCTTAGCACCTGGATGGTCCTAGCAGTAGTCATGTTTGCAACTGGAATTACTTCCAGCCATTTGGAATGACTGTCCACCACTATGAGGAAGAGCTGTCCCTGAAAGGGCCCAGCATAGTCTATGTGAATTCTAGACCAGAGAGTGTGCGTTCCCTCCCACTTGTGAACTGGGGCATGTGGCATCCCAGACCTAGATTGCTGGCATGTATAACAACCATGTACCTGTGCTTCAATGTCCTTGTCAAGGCTAGGCCACCACAGGTAGCTTCTTGCTAAGGCTTTCATTCTGACAATGCTTGGATGACCCTCATGTAATGACTATAAGATCCTATCTCTCAGTGACGAGGGAATTATGACTCTGTTTCCCCACAGGATGCACCCCTTGTGGGCTGATAGCTCGTGTCTTCTGACAAAGTAACTCTGAAACTCAGAGCCTGGGCTCCTGTGTGTACCCATGAGAGCACTCTACTCAGTGTTCTATCTGTAGCTGTTTCTGCAGCTATGTCCCCAGCATGGAGGGGAAATTCTGGCAGGTCCTGAATGGACAGAATTCTGGCCGCAGGGGCTGGGTCTGGTTCTGTTACTGGCAGTGGGAGTCTGCTGAGGCCATCAGCATGGCCCATTTCTTTACCAGGTTTGTGAATCAATTTAAATTTGTATGCAGATTAGAAAATAGACCATCTCAACATTCTTGGTGACAGTATGTGGGGGGTTTGTTTGTCTGTTGTGAAAAGTCCCAACAGAGGTTTGTGGTCTGTAAAGACTGTGAAGTCCCTGCCATATAAATAGTCATGGAATTTTTTTATTCCAGCAACAATGGCTAGGGCCTCTTTGTCAATTTGAGCATAGTTATGCTCAGCAGAGGACAAGGCCCTTGAGTAAAATGCAGTGGGGACTTGTGTTCCATTCTTTTCTAAATTACTCAAGACTTCCCCCACCCCATAAGGAGATAAATCACATGCTAAACAGACTGGTTTAGATTCCTTAAAATGAGTTATAGTGGATTTGGCTGACAACAGTGCTTTTAAGTCCTGGAAACTTTTCTCATGAGTGCCTGTCCATTCCCATGGAGCTTTTTTATCTAAGAGCCTGTGAAAAGGCTCTGCCAATGCAGCTTTGTGAGGCAGGAAAGCATGGTAGAAATTGAGGAGGCTCAAAAATGCCTGTAGCTCTCCTTTAGATTTAGGGCTAGGAGCCAGCTGAATGGCCTTCACTTTGGAATCAGCAGGGTGAATACCATTAGCAACAATTCAAAATCCTAGAAATTCTGTTGAAGGGACCCCCATACTACATTTACTCTTCTTTAATTTGAGGCCTGCTTCTCAAAGCCTCTGTAAAACAGCCCTGAGCCTGCTGGCTAACACTTCTGTGGATTCCCCAGCAATAAGTACATCATCAAAATAAGGGCAAACACCCTGAATGCCTTTAAATGTGCGTTCCATGATTCCCTGAAAAATGCCTGGGGCAATGCTAACTCCAAATTGTAAACACTTTACCTTGAAAGACCCCTGTGAGTCACAATCATCTGAGATGCGGCTGTGGCCTCATCAACCGGCAGTTGCTGATAGGCCTGTGCTAAATCTAATTTAGCGCAAATGGTTCCTCCTTGGAAAGAGGCTAAAATGAGGTTCGCCATTGGGACAGGGTAAGCGTGTTGCTTAAGGGCTTTATTCAGTGTACATTTATAGTTTGCACATATCCTAATTTCTCTGTTGGTCTTGAGTGGCGTGACTATAGGAGTTTCCCACTCCCCACCATCAGCTGGTTGTAAAATGCCCTGTTCTACAAGCTTGTCTAATTCTAAATCAATTTTATGCTTCAGGGCAAAAGGGACCCTTCTAGGCTTAACCCCAGATTGTTGGGGGCAATTAAGCTGACTTTGTAATAATGCCGCTTGGGGGGTGTATGAAAGCCCTAATAAGCAGGCATATACATAGAATGAAGGCTACTGCTAAGCTTGTAAGCCGCCCTGAGTCTTCGGAGAAGGGCGGGATATAAATGGAATTAAAAATAAAATAAAAAAATAAAACTACGTTGGGATCTAGTTTGAATGAGATAGGCGGGCCTGTGTATGTTCCTAGGGCTGAATCAAAAACGTCTGCAAAGTCCTTGCAGACTGACGAAAGGTTTGCAGCATGTGTCCAGTTAATACCAGTTATTTGAATGCCTAAAGCATCAAACCAATCGAGTCCTATGAGACTCATTCTCTGGCCCCCTACTACTATGACATCCAGGTGCCCATAAAACCCCTTAAATTTTACGGCCAAGGTGGCTTCTCCCTTAGCTTTGACTTGAGCGTTTTGAAAATCAGTTAAAATTATGTTGGAGGGCCTTAGCTTGGCCCATTTCCTACTGCGACTGCACACGAAATTGAAGGTGTCCAGGGAGATAATGGAAACAGCAGAGCCAGAGTCCAACTCCATTTTACAAGGGACTCCTTGTAGCTCCACCTCCAGTTTGAGTTTAGGTTTGAGGGGGCGTCGGGCCCCAGTGCGGCATACACTTCTACGGCTTCTACAAAACCCCACACTAAATGGACCCTGGGCCCCAGTACCTCTCCTGGTCAGATCTTCCGACTGGTGTTTGGGTGGCCGGTCCCTCTGGCGAGCTCTGCAAACCATTGCGATGTGGCCTGTTTTGCTGTAGGCCCTGCACGTGGCTGATCGGAATCTTCAATCAGCGCGTGGATGGTTGCCACTGCAGCCCTTACATCTCGGTAAGAGAACTGCCTTGTAAGTGTTCTCTTGCTGTTTGCTGCTGCGGTGCTGTGCGTCGGGTTGCTTGTGAAGCTTGTTGACTTCAGGATCTTCTTCCTCCAAAGATTCCTCTGAGCGTTTGGCGTCCTTGTGGTGGACTGTTTCTTCGTGCTTTGTTGTTTTGGCCGGCTGGACTGTTTGGACTGCACCTCTGGCGGTTCGTCTGCCATTACTTCGGTTTGGGCTTCGATGAATGTTAAATTTGGTCTGGCAAAAAGTCTTTGCTGGAGCGTTCGATTCCGTAGGCCGCAGATGAACCGATCTCGCAGTCGCTCCTCCACGTCGGAAAATTTACAGAGGTGTGCGGCCTGCCTCAAGGCCGCAATGTATTCAGATGCTGTTTCACCAGGCTGCTGCAATCGCTGTTCAAACTTGAAATGCCAAGCAATTACTGACATCTTTGCCTGGAAATGCTCTCCCAGCTTCTTCTTGAGGTCAGCATAGGAAACTGACTCTATTGGCGTCGGTGCGAAGAGATTTTTGGCCAGGTCAAATGTAGCCGGGCCACACACGCAGAGCAGCGTGGCAGCCTTTAGCCTGTCTTCTGCGACTTGGTTTGCCCAGAGGTAGCTCTCTACCTGGGACAAGTAGGAAGGCCATGCCTCTGGATGCTTGACATTGAATTTGCAAAGTCTTCCAACCTTCGGCATGCTGTCTTCGGCTGGTTCCTGTGGTTTCCGATCCTGCTTCTTTGAGGTCTTGGTGGAGCAGTGGGCTAATGCCTCCTTAAGTAACACCAGCTGCCTGCAATTAGTGCAGGTTCGCATCCCACCAGGCTCAAGGTTGACTCAGCCTTCCATCCTTCCGAGGTAGGTAAAATGAGGACCCAGATTGTTGGGGGCAATTAAGCTGACTTTGTAATAATGCCGCTGGGGTGTGTGTGAAAGCCCTAATAAGCAGGCATATACATAGAATGAAGGCTATTGCTAAGCTTGTAAGCCGCCCTGAGTCTTCGGAGAAGGGCAGGATATAAATGGAATTTTTTTAAAAAAAGGTCCAGGGACTGAATCTGCTGAGCACGAGGTTGCTAGCGTGGCTTGCTAGCTGACCGAAGGGGGGGGGGAAATGCCTTTTCCCTCCAGGCGTGAGCTGCTCCTCCCCTAGTGAACTTCAGCTCTTCTGGAGAAGCAGGATCCCATCCTCATTGCCAGTGTTGTGTACTGAGTTCTTCACGCAGGAAAGAAGACGAGGCGAGTGAGTTTAACAAAGCTCATGGTTTATTGCTTGTAGGATCTGAACTGAGAATTGGGCTGCAGCTTGCAGCAATTTATAGCGTGGGCCCTAGGTGGCAGCCAATAGATTTAAAGTAACCCATTGCCGCCTAGGGGCAGCCAATAGCAGCACTGGAGACCTGGAGTCTGGGTTGCTGGAGAGCCGTTAGCTGTTCCAGCTAACCATGTGGTGTTACACTTGAGCCCAATACATAACACTCGTCATTTCTCTTCCCCACCAGAAGACTCATCCAGTGGCCCTTGGCCTAAACATATAATGGAATGTGTGGGTGACCTTGGGGAAAGATAGGAAATAGGCAAGAGAGGATTAATGGTCAGAGGAAGAAATTTAGGAAGGATCTGTCCTAGTGGATCAAGCAGTTATACGTACTGGCAGGAAGTTTGTACCTTCAGACTTGCAAGGTTCTCTTGGATATAAAGTAGAATCAGCTTATCTAGTCCTATTTCCTGTCTGGTTTACATGGGAGGGCTGACAAAACAAGACCTCCAATTTCCTGTTAGGGGAAGGTCCATGGAAAGCTCTTGTGCGTTGCCCACAAAGTTGCTCTGATTGGCCAGAATCCTGATTCCCTGTGAGTCTTTGATGTGACTAGGGCATTCTGTGGTTGATGTGTGGACTTCTTTCAGCCTGCGAACTCCACAGAAGGCATCAACTATTTGTATAGCTACAGATATACTCTGAGAATCACTAGGCCATTTTGAGCCTCTTCTTCGCTACCAAACTTTCCATGCTTTGCTGCCTCTTTGCCCTCTGGAAAGCAGCCTCTCTCTCCTGGAGATCCAGACTACATTCCACCACATCAGGTCGTTGGGGAACCTATCATCAGTACCCTGATATCATACAACTTCAGCTGGCTCTGCTGCAATAGCAGAGGCTTCATGGCCCCCAATTAATCTACTGCCATGGGCTTTGCTCCCTTTAGACGCCATTTGGAAGCTGCAGTTTGTTCACCTGAAAGCTGCAAGGGCCCAAATGCCCAAACGGGCCATTTCTGGAAATCTCTTTCCCATCCCTGCTGTGTGGATTGAAAGGGCTGATGTTGACCTATAAAAGCTCAGGATCTACAGGATCACCTGCTCTAACCAAAAGCAACCCTCCCGTTAGATCATCGAGGGAGACAGGGCTCTTGGCCCCGGGCTCAGGAAGTAAAGGAGCCACTGCTTCTCGATCAGAGGCCTCTGTTGGATTCAGGAAGAACCGAAAGACGGCGCTGTAACGAGACTGGGCCAACTTCGTCTTTATTATTTGAGCTGCTGTCACTGTTATCACTGAAATTTGATTTTATGTTTATATTTAGCCTAGGTGTTTTAAATTGCTTTCTTATACCAGGTAAATTGCCAACAGTAAAAATGATTTGCTGTGGAATATAAATGCAACAAAGAAAGTTTAGATGAACACAGCAGGAAGGGAAGCCAGTCCAAAGGGCCTCCCCAAAGCCTTTTACAGAGGAATGGGCAATTTACAAGGCCAATTTCCCACTACACGTATCAAACCACATATATCTCATTACATTTTTCAACTTCTAACTGAAAGTGTGAGTGTGTGCACGTGTGTTTCTGGGGTCAACTGACCATACATTTCTTTATTCTATCAAGAAGAACTAATGCACCTAGGGCAGAAATCTATATTGCAAATGCAGAACTATGTGAGTGTAAGACAGGACCCCGGAATTAATGCACATTTAGATGAATTAAACTGGCAGTGGCCAGATTTATATTAACTACTTGATCAGAATAGAAGCCGTTTTCCCCTTCTTGGACACGAGCCTTCTCACAGTGGGTCACTGAAGGAGAAATGCTGGTCTTTGACCGGGAGTGGGCAGGAGAGAAGCAGCCTTGGCAACAGAGGCAGAAAGAAGAAGAACCACGCCGGTGTCGGCTGGGGTCGGGATCTCCATGGTCGGCCTGGCTGGGCTCCTGCCATCAAAGGGGAAGGGAGGGGGAGGCGTTCGGGGAAATCCACACCTGTGTATCTATCAAATGGTGGGAAGTAGGGAGGTGGGGGTGGGGGAATGGGGAGGGGGAGGGGGAAGTGACAACAGAAGACCAGATCTCCACTAAACCGGCTTGTACCAGGATCCTCAAGGCTGTTTGCCCTGAGAATGGAAGGTCACCAGTTGGACACCTCAGAGTTTCTCAAAACATCTCACCTGCATGGCATTGGCTGGCCGGGGGGGGGGACTGGTCATGGGAGGAGGGAGTTGGAAAGAATAGCTGTGCATTTTGCATGGGAACACCAGATTCCGCCTGACTTTGCTGCAACCAGCTTCTTTCGGTAAAAGTTTGCTCTGCTTCATGAGTCTCCCTTCCCTGAGAGAGCAGAGCAGGGCAGGCCTGACAGCTGATCCCACGTTCTTCCGAGAGGGAGAAAGCAGGTTCCCCCCCCCCAAGTCTCTGAGTGCCAGAGAGGAGCAGAGCCTGAGCAGCACCTCCTTCTGGGGGTGGCACTAAAGCCAGCCCGAGAGCAGCTGAAAAGGGACCTCAGTGGAAGAACGGACAAGGAGGCTGCAGCCTCTGGGCTGGGCTGGAAACGGGCTTCCCTGGCCTAAACAGGTGCCCGAGGATGCCAGAGCCTAGATGGCTGCTGCTGGGTAGCCTTCTCTTCTCGGGGGGGCGGGGGGGGCGGGGATGGGACTTGTAGCAGAGCTACAGAATCTGTGGCTGCACAGAAGGCGCTTCAAGCATATCTTCACTCTCTGGACCCTCCCCTGCAGAGACCCCTGATGCAGTTGCTACTGCTTTGCCCTTCCTCCCTCCTGGTTCAAAGCAGCACTTGCCCAGTTCTTGCTATGCTTTCAATAACATGAGTGTTTAAATGTGTTTATGCCTGATTAAAATACAGAGGCCTGCCATGGGCAGCTCCTTTGAGCTCAGAGGAGACTCGTCAACTGGCAATGTGTGGGGCGGGGCTGTGAGTCAAGAATAGCAGAGTCCCCACTCTTTCCCCTTGGAGGCTTTGACTGGTTCCCCCAAAGGGTCCCTGTTTATGGTGGTTACAGCATAAGTCCCAGCCGGCCGTGATGCCAGCCTCTCTTGGACAGGCCTAAGAAAGTGGACACAAAACATTTCTTGGCAATTCCACAAATCTACTGGGCAATCTCTGCATGAGCATCTCCACCAGAGACTCTACTAAGGCCCAAGGAGGCTGGTTCAGTAATGCTCCTCCTCAGGCCTCAAGGCCTGGAAAAATCTGGTAGATCTAGTGGAGATCACAACAATATTCGATTTCTCTGTGTTAAAAGAATTCCAAGCTCTTTTTCTGGAGTGCTCTCATCGGCTCAATACCATCCAAAACATTTGCCTGAAAATCCAACTTCCACATTTTTAATTCAGTTTTCCTCTCTAGACATCGCTGTGTGCCATTAATAAATGGAAGGAAGAGGCGGATCGAGAAGAGAAGAGAAGAGAAGAGAAGAGAAGAGAAGAGAAGAGAAGAGAAGAGAAGAGAAGAGAAGAGAAAAGGATAGGATAGGATAGGATAGGATAGGATAGGATAGGATAGGATAGGATAGGATAGGATAGGATAGGATAGGATAGGATAGGATAGGATAGGATAGGATAGGATTAGAATGCAGAATACTGTCGAATAGAATAGAATAGAATAGAATAGAATAGAATAGAATAGAATAGAATAGAATTGCAGAATACTGTCGAATAGAATAGAATAGAATAGAATAGAATAGAATAGAATAGAATAGAATAGAATAGAATAGAATAGGATTGCAGAATACTGTTGAATAGAGTAGAGTAGAGTAGAGTAGAGTAGAGTAGAATAGAATAGAATAGAATAGAATAGAATAGAATAGAATAGAATAGAATAGAATAGAATAGAATAGAATAGAATAGAATAGAATAGAATAGAATAGAATAGAATAGAATAGAATAGAATAGAATACTTTATTTCCAAGTGTGACTGGACACAGAAGGAATTTGTCTCTGGTGCATAAGTTCTCAGTATACATACAAGCAGCAAAGTGATAGGTTACAGATCATAAATCATAGTTGCAATCATTAATCATAAACAACCTAAACAGAAACTATCCTATATTTCTGAACAATTTTCTCATTTTTTTCATCCCCTGCAAACTAAGTTTGACTCAGAAAACATAATCAGATAGCCTGCTAAAAGTCCTAGCCCTCCTTAATTAAAGATGGCCTCTGCTGATTAATTAACTAACGTTATTAGTTGATTAATCTGCTATTAAAGCAATTAAAGCTTGCAGCCCTAATGACCAAGTGGGAAAATGCACTCTTTAAGGGAGCCTAATCTTGACTGCACAACATTTGGTTAGAAAACCAAAAACAGCATGAAGTTAACTGTCTGCAAATCCCAAATTGCCAGCATGTGGAGCTGCAGATTAAGCCTTAAAGCCAATTTGGGTTGCTGAACAAAACACTTTTCCTGATACCTTTAAGAAAAACATTCCTGCCTGTTGCTTTCCTTTGCAGTGAAGTTTAAATCCAGTATTAATAGCAAGATGCGTCTACAAGTTTAACTATTTGGAATTGTTGAACTTCACATCCCAGTTATGAAATGACAACTTCAGGCTTTAAGCCAGTCTTATTAAAAGACCACGAGGGCAAGTAAAATCAGGTCAGATAAAGCCCCTGCCAGACTTTAAAAGGCTGATCTGGAAGCCTGGAGACTTTGGATCACTGCAAAGATTCACAGAGAAGCTATTGAAAACACATCTTTGGTTTCATGAAAACCTCCCTGACCAAGACGCTGAGCAGGGCCCGTGTTTCCCAGCAGAGCAGAAGGGATGGGGGTCCCTTCACTGAATAAGTGCACCAGACGGAGGCTAGGTAGCCATCCGTTGTCCTGATTTGCATTCCTCCCTGAGACGGGGTGGCCTAAATGTCCCTACTCCTGGCTTTCTATGAATTTATAGGCACTTTGCAGGGATGCTTTTTAAATAAAAAACATCCTGGATGCAGCTGCAAGATAACAATAGCAATAGTAATGGCACTTAGACTTAGTTACTGCCTCAAAGCTCTTCCCAAATCATCAAAAAAGAATGCTATGGAACACTAATGGACTGGTCAAAGACGGAGGGCCAGGAAAATGGGAAAAATGCAAGCTTTGCACAGGAATATTCAGATCCAGCTTTGCTTGTGTTGTAACTGCTTGAACTTAGTAAAAGTGAACCTTTCACTTCACCAATGGAGTCATTGGTTTCCTAAGGAACCAAGTCAGGACCTATGTTGTTGTTGTTGTTAGTTGCAAAGTCGTGTCCGACCCATCGTGACCCCATGGACAATGTTCCTCCAGGCCTTCCTGTCCTCTACCATCTTCTGGAGTCCATTTAAGCTCATGCCTACTGCTTCACAGGACATATAGTTCAATAAATTATAAATATTTTTTGTTGTACAAATCCTAATTTGAGTTCTTGTTATAGAAGTTAAGACACTCACCCATTGTGTAGATTATATAGGAACCTCTAATTCTTTATTTGACCCATTTCTTAACATTTGCACATCAAATTGATTTATTGTTAACAAATATCTATAAAACAAATGGATTGTTTTTTTACTTTTAAAGAATTTAATAAGTTCTAATATCTCGGGTGTCTCTGAAGCTGAAAATCCTTCTAGTCAAAATAAATGTTGTAAATATTGCCATTGGGTTATACCTGATAGATGATATTTATCACTTAACAAAGTGATATCACTTCCATATCACCGTCTTTCTCCCAAGTTTCAAAGTTGGGTTTCCCCATAAAGCTAATCTGCCATGGGAAAAAGTGTGTTGTAAAAGAGTTGAATCCTTGAGCTCCATGTCAGGCTGAAGCTGAGGAAGTTCTGCAGTGGGGAACCTGTGGCCATAACCCCAAACCGGTGGGTTGGAGGAGCCACACCTGGGTGGGGGTGGAGCCACCGCAGCTGGTCTCTCCTTTGGAAATGAGGTACAGGAGGAAGGGCAGCCTTGAGGAAAGGCACTGATGTGCCACAGGTGAAAAGCCAAAATGTCTCATTGGACTGTGATAAGTTAGTGATAAGGAGGGCCAGTTAGTCCTTGACTTATGAGTTGCAACCAATTTTATCACTTTTGCTGCAATTGTTAAGTGACTCACCGAATTGTTAAGAGAATCTGACTTCCTCTGTTGTCTTTGCTTGTTAGAAGCTGGCTGGGAAAGTCACGGATGGCAATCACAGGACCCCAGGACATTGCAGCCATCATAAACCAATTCCAGTTGCCACATGTTCAAATTTCGATTATTTATTTATTTATTTATTTATTTATTTATTTATTTATTTATTTATTTATTAATTATTGGGACCAGTGCTTTTTTTGTAAAAGGTGCCGGAACTCACACATGTCATACAACCTGCCTTGCCTACCCTACAAGGTTCCATCCAAAAAAGGTGCCGGAACTCCGTTCTGAGCGTTCTATGAGGAAAAAAAGCCCTGATTGGGACTTATATGCCGCCCTATCTCCCGAAGGACTAAGGGCAGCTAACAACAATAAAATACAATGATACAAAAGTTAAAAAGAAATTAAATTAATAGCCCCAATAGAATAAGTTAAAATTAAAGTTAAAATTTAAAAAAACATTTAAAAATCCCTGTCAGTCCAGGTCAGCCAGGTGGAAAAGGAGTGTTTTGAGGTCGCGGCGAAAGGACCAGAGATCCGGGGCCATCCGGAGCTCAAGGGGAAGTTGGTTCCATAGGGCTGGCGCTCCCACAGAGAAGGCCCTCCCCCTGGGGGTCGCCAGCCGATATTGCCTAGCTGACGGTACCCTGAGGAGGCCCTCTCTGTGTGAGCGTACTGGGCAATGGGAGATCGTTCCCGGCAGCAGATGGTCCTGCAAGTATCCCGGGCCTAAGCCATGTAGGGCTTTAAAGGTAAATACCAGCACCTTAAATCTCACCTGTAGGACAACCGGTAACCAATGCAGCTCACGCAGGAGGGGTGTAATATGGGAGTATCGGGATGCCCCCATCACTACCTGCGTGGCCACATTCTGCACCAGCTGAAGCCTCCAGGTGGTCTTCAAGGGCAGCCCCATGTAGAGAGCATTGCAGTAATCTATACGGGAGGTAACGAGTGCGTGAGTGACCGTACGTAGGGCATCTCGGTCCAGATAGGGGTGCAACTGGCACACCAGGCGAACCTGGGCAAATGTCCCCCTGGCCACGACTCCAATATGATCTTCAAAACTGAGTCGTAAATCCAGGAGGACGCCTAAATTGTGCGCCCTATCAACGGGAGGTAACACCTCTTCTCCCATAACCAAAGATGGAACCTCTTTGACTAAACGAGATGCCGGTACGTAAAGCCACTCAGTCTTGGCCGGGTTGAGCCGGAGCCTGTTCTTCCCCATCCAAATCCGTACCGCTTCCAGGCAACGGGACATCACGTCGAGGGCGTCACTGGGTTGGTTCAGGGTAGAGATGAAAAGCTGGGTATCATCAGCATATTGATGATACCTCACCCCGAAACCATGGATGATTTCACCCAGTGGCTTCATATAGATGTTGAACAGGAGGGGCGAGAATACCGACCCCTGATGCACCCCACAGTCACTGTGGGGACACCGTAAATGTTGTAAATGGGAGGGCTGGTTGCAAATCACATTTTTCAACAACATTGTACCTTTGAATGGCAACAGGAGAAACAAAGATAATCCTGAAGGATTGTGGGTTTAAGCAGAAGAACTCTTACAGGGACAGTCTTATCATTCATGCCACTGGACCATTTTAGTATAGATATTAGTGTGGGAAAGGGAAACTGTCTGCTCTTCAGGGTAGCCCTCCCCCTGATTGAGCAACCTGCACATTAGTAAGGAAAAGACCACAGAGGTCCTCTGAGAAGGCAAAGGGACCACGTGGGCATGTGTGGCTTCCCAAGCCCGGTGCCAGTGCTCAGAGTGGGAACCTGTGATGCGATGCTCACCAAGAGCACCAGTGGATCGGAGTTTTGGCAACACAGAGCTTTCCCAGAGTGAGGCCCAGATTAAGGGACTGCACAGTCAGGAGCTGCACTGGGAGGGAGGAAGAGACTCATGGTAGCCTCACCCTAGAATCTAGTAGCTTAGAAGATGATTGGCTTTGTTTAGCAAAATTCTATCCAGTGGGCGTAAGCTAACAGAGGACTGGAAATGATTTGATTTTGCTGTGTCATCTTTGGACTTGGGCTTGACAGCCCACCATGCAAGGCATCCTTTGTTATGGCCCGCCATTTTCTGCTGACCCCATCCTAGGTACCCCCAGTTCTGAGATGGCCAGGATGGTGGGAACTCTCAGGGTCATGATTATTCATCCCTTAGACTTGCCTGTTGGTTTTGCTTGCTGTGAAGGTCCACTACTTTCTCCTCCTGATTCTGTTCCCTGCTTAGCAAGGACTCTATATTCTCTTTCCCTGTCCCTGTTTTGCAGCAGTCTTCACATGAAGGGAATAACAGTCCAACTACAAAAGCAACACAGCGGGATATGCAAAATAGGCAATGAACTGGTAAAAAAACACATTAAAACAAGTTAAAATTGCCAAGACCAGATAGATTACATCCCAAGGTTCTGAAGGAGCTGGCAGGTGGAAAACTTCCAGAGGACTGGAAAAGAGCTGATGTTCCAAAAAGTAGATCCAGGAAACTACAGACCAAGCAACCTGACATCAATACCCAGGAAAATCCTGGAAAAGATAATCAAGCAGCAGATTTGGAGCACCCAGAAATGAAGACAATTATTAGAGCTTTGCTGATGCAGTGGAATGCAGTACTGCAGGCTGACTCTCCTCACTGCCAGGAGTTTGATCCTGACCGGCTCAAGATTGACTCAACCTTCCATCCTTCCCAGGTTGGTAAAATGAGGACCCAGATTGTTGGAGGCTGGGTGGAAGCTCATTAAAGAGAGGTCAACCTACAACCAAGGAGAAATTTCCTGACAGAGAGAAGAATTAGTCAATGGAACAGCTTGCCTCCTGGAGTTGTGGATGCTCCATCACTGGAGGTCTTCAGAAAAGACTGGGGAACCATTTGACTGGGATGGTATAAGATCTTTTGCTTTGAGCAGGTGGTTGGAGTAGAAGAGCTACAAGCCCTATGATTCTGTTATTCAATTCTGCTTTGCAGCACCCCTATTTTCTGGAGGTGGGAGAGACTACAACTTTTCCCACCTTAGAGGTGGGGATGTTGGACTACAGTCCAACATTCCCAACTCTAAGGTGGGAGAAGTTTGCCTCTTTTGCACCCAGAGCTATTTCCACCTTGTTCTGGAAAGTGGGTTATTTGTGAGTTCAGTGACATTTTATTCAAGATTGGAAGTTCCAGTCTTAATAGGAGGGAAATTGTTGCATTCCATAATTTTTACTGCAATTTTAACTGAGCTTCATATATGGGTCATAGTGTAAGACAAGTAAAATATACAAAGTGACCCCACGCATTGCCCAGTACTTTAACCACACTGTTGACCTTTTGAACCATGGACACCCCTGAGCAATGCTTGCTTTTTTATTTTTTAACAAGTGTAAATTCAGATGGAAGAACGATCATCCACATCCATAAAGTTCTTAGCAATACAGAAAAGATTCCTTGAGATTTTTGAGCCTGGCAGTGCATAAATGGAAGAAATAAAGTAATAAAAATTCCAGTGGGAATTTCAGTGGTAGCAGAATATTAAATTTTCTCTGAATACTGTTCTTAGAGAAAATTGCTAAGGTTTATCATTCCAGTTTTGACTGCTAAAAAGGGTAATTTATTTCCTAAAAGTTGCTCAAAATGTAATAAGCAGATTGGATCAATCTTTATATTTGCTGGCCATGTTGTGAAACTTAACCGTTTTGGAAAATGAGTCAAGCTAGAATGAAACAAATTTTAATAGTTGAATTTTCCATTTCAACCTGTGATTTAAATTTTACTAAATCATATATTCCTGCAAAGAACATTGAATTAGCTTTGTATATATGTTAACTGCTGCAAGAATATTTTATGCCTCTTTTGGAAATATGATCTGATTCCCTTTTTGGTTAAGCGAGTTGTGGGGAAACTCTTTGATGTCCAGAGTAACTTCATACCTTCAAAGTAACGTGATACAGACTCAGATTCATTCCAGTTGGTGCCTCAGCCAAATTTCAGGGGTTTTTTTATGTACAGAGTCTGTATTTCACTTTCATGGGATATTGCAACAGATATTGCACCATTGCAACAGAAACTTGGTTAAAGCCCTCTGTCCTAGATAGTGCTGTTAGCTGGATGGGTTTTTCAACATTTCGGCTGGACAGGAGTTTTACTCTTAGTGGCAAATCCTGGGGAGGAGGTGTCAGTCGTTATATAAATGACAGATCGAGTCTGTGCTCCCCAGATGTGGAACTTCTGACCATCAAATGCAGACCCTTCTATCTGCCTAGAGAATTCTCTGTTCCCATTATCACAGCTGTGTATATCCCCCCTGATGCAAACAGAGAAGAGGCTCTGAAGGGTTTCTGTCATACCATCAGTGACTTAAAAATTACCCACCCAGAGGGTGCATTTATTGCAGTGGGAGAATTTAACCAAGTGGATTTGAAAGCTACCCTGCCACATTTCCATTAATATGTGGACTTTGCAACCAGTGGGGAAAATACACTGGATCTTGCTTATTCCAACATCAAGAATGCTTTCAAAGCTATCCCCTGCCCTCACTTGGGCTCCGCTGACCATCTCTCAATGCTACTTACTCCAGCATATAAACCTTTATTAGTCAGAGTGAAACCTACAGTAAAGCAGGTGAGGGTTTGGACAGAGGGAGCTATAGAAGCATTACAAGACTGCTTTGAGTGCACAGATTGGGGCATGTTTAAGGAAGCAGCTACTGATAACCAACATACAAATGTTGAGGAGCATACCACCATGGTGTCTGCATACATCCAAAAGTGTATAGATGATGTCTATGTCCTGAAAAGCATTGTTGTGAGGGTGAATGATAAATCGTGGATGACTTATGAGGTCCGCAAGATGCTGAAAGCACGGAACATGGCTTTTAAATCTGGCAACATGCTGGCACTTAGAACAGCCAGAGCAAATCTGAAAAGTGCCATAAAAGATGCAAAGCAAGCCGATTGCCAGAAAATACAGAACTTTTTTCAAGACCCTACAAACACCAGGCGAATTTGGAAAGGAATCCAGACCATTACGGATTACAAGGTGAATCCACTGAGATGCAAGGACGACACGGACTTCCTAAACAAACTGAATGCATTTTTTGGTAGATTTGACATCAAATAGCACTCCTGCTAGGAAGGTTGTGCCCCATCCTGATGAGCAAGTGCTAAGCTTTGATGTCACCTCTGTCCAGAAAACACTGAGGAAGGTTAACATTTGGAAAGCAGCAGGCCCAGATAACATCCCTGGACGTGTCCTTAGAGATTGTGCAGATGAGCTGGCTTGTGTGCTCACAGATATTTTCAATCTCTCATTGCAGCAGGCAGTGGCCCCATCGTGCTTTAAGACAGCCATCATCTTGCCAGTGCCAAAAAAGTCCACAATTACAGGCCTCAATGATTACCGTCTGGTTGCACTGATGTCCACCATTATGAAATGCTTTGAGAAGCTGATAAAAGACATTATCGTATCCAGCCTCCCGCCAGCATTTGACCCACTTCAGTTTGTCTACTGAACAAATCGCTCAATGGAGGATGTTATTTCTTCCATTCTCCATCTGAGCTTGAAGCACTTAGAGGAAAAAAATACTCACGTGTTTGTTGTTTAACAACTTCAGTTCGGCGTTTAACACAATCATTCCCCAGCATCTAGTAGACAAACTGGGCCTTCTAGGCTTAAACACTCCTTTGTGCAACTGGATTCTGGATTTTCTTACCAACAGGCCCCAATATGTGCGAGTTGGAACAAATACCTCTAATACCATTTTCTTGAGCACAGGTTCTCCTCAGGGCTGCATCCTAAGTCTGCTGCTGTTCACCCTGTTGACCCATGACTGTTGTGCTAGGTTTGTCACCAACCATATTGTGAAGTTCGCAGATGATACAACAGTAGTAGGCCTTATTCATGATGACAATGTAGAAGCTTATTGCAAGGAGGTTGAGGGGTTGGTGAACTGGTGTAAAGAAAACAGCCTAGTTTTAAATACCGGTAAAACCAAAGAAATCATTGTCGATTTCAGAAAAGGCAGGCACAGCCACACTTCTCTATGCATTAATGATCCACCTGTGGAGATGGTTACCAGCATCAAATTCTTGGGTGTGCAGCTAAGAAGTAGGCTGGCTTGGTTGTTCAACAGTGAGAAACTGGTGAAGCGGGCACAGCAATGCATGCACTTTCCGCGTCACATGAGAAAAGCTCATCTTGTATACCGGGAGACAGGCGGTATACAAATAAAATTAATAAATAAATAAATAATAAATCTTCCTTCCCCTGTCCTGACCACTTTCTACAGGGGGATGATTGAGAGCATCCTGTCATACAGCATCACAGTCTGGTTTGGAAGCTTCGCTGCTTCAGATGGGAAGGCAGTGCAGAGAGTGGTGAGGATGGCTGAAAGGATCTTTGGCAGTTCCCTCCCTCCCATCCAGGACATAGTACAGAAGTGTTGTTTGAACAGGGTCTGCAAGATTGTCTGGGACACTACTCATCCTCTTCTTCACAACCCGTTTTCCTTGTTACCTTCTGGGAGGAGGGGGCTTCGTGGTATCCGCAGCAGAACATCCAGATTCAGCCATAGTTTCGTTCCATACAGCATTAACCTTGTGAACTCTCAAGCTTCCTCCTTCCATTATATATTCAAGATGGACAGTATTTAATATTTATTTGCTATGTATATGTAGGGGTGTGGGTCTGTACATATGTTGTATGTAGTATGTTTTGGGGGGGTGTCATGTATGTGTCTCACTTTGAAAGCAGGCAACTAAATTTCATTTTTGATGTGCGCCATTGTGCCCACAGTAAAAAATGATGATAAAGATTATCTTATCTTATCTTATCTTATCTTATCTTATCTTATCTTATCTTATCTTATCTTATCTTATCTTATCTTATCTTATCTTATCTTATCTTATCATATCTTATCTTATCATATCTTATCTTAATCTATGTCACGCGGGTGATGGCGTTGCCACGAACCTTGTGCAGGGTGCGGCAACACCACAAGCAGCAGGTAGGCTGCGGTGTGATTCTCACGCCGGGTTGGCATCACTGTGGGCAGTGGCACAATCCTTGCACGGGGCGATGGCCCTTCTCCTCCTCCTCCTCCTCCTCCTGTTCTTCTTCTCCTCCTCCTCTTCTTCTTCCTCTTCTTCCTCCTGTTCTTCTTCTCCTCCTCCTCTTCTCCTCCTCCTCCTCCTCCTCCTGTTCTTCTTCCTCTTCCTCCTGCTCTCCTCCTCCTCTTCTCCTCCTCCTCCTCTTCTTCCTCCTCTTCTTCTTCCTCCTCCTCCTGTTCTTCTCCTTCTCCTCCTCCCCCTCTTCTTCCTCCTCCCCCTCCCCCTCCTCCTCCTTCTCCTCCTCCTCCTGCTGCTGCTGCTGCAACATTCCATGCCCACCTACTTTCCCTAATGAAAAGAGTCTGTCAACAATGCTGCCTAGATGAGAGGCCGAATTTATTGTCATTATTTTTCTGGTCTTCCTATCCAGGGCTTTTAGTTCTGCTCGAGTCCAGTCCACTATTCCAGCTGTACATCTAATGACTGGAATTGCCCAAATATTGATTGGCTTGATGATATTGCCTTCACTGAGTTTGGATTGATTGTCTTCTCTCTCTTGGTATATTCATTCCTAACCTTTTTCTTGAGTGAGCTTAATGTTGTCAGGTATTTGTAGTGATTGTCTTCATCCACACTGTTGATGTTATTTCCATAGGGCATCTTGATTGCTATAGTTTTCAGTATATTTCCCCATTTGACGTTGAGCATGGCACATTTGTCCATTTCAAAGTCTTGGCTGTATATATGGACAGTACTGAGCAGAGATTCTATTTTGGACAATGTTTTTCTGTACAGCTTGAAATCATCCATGTAAAAGAGGTAGGATAGCCTGGCAGATGTTTTTGATGTTTGATAGTGATGTATCATGGTTCATTGCAGGCAGCCAGATGTTCAGACTGGATTTGGCATTTTTGTCCTCCTATCAAGTCCTTCCCAAGGACCTGGGAGAGACAGATGTGGATGTTTGATGGTGCTATGGATATTGTCGCAGGATGTAACCTGCTACAAATAAAACCGTCTTTTGCAACCGATGGTGAATTTGTCAATGCCAATGGTGCTCAAGTGGTGCTCCAGCTGTTTTGGGATTGCACCCAAGGTCCCTATTAATATTCCATCAGGATCTGATTTCCTGTATTTCAAACCATTGTTCTGGATCCTGCAAACGTTTGAGTCCCTTTCTGATAAAACAAGGGTCATTTTAGAGGCTGAATTAGTATAAACTTGTTTGGGATGTAATCCAAGAGTTCTTCAGAAGGACTCTCTCTGAATAATTTACTTGATGGGGAGGTCTAATTAATCATTTTTCTTTGTTTAAGAACAATAACAAAAAATCTGTCCTAAGTTTCTTTTAGGAAGAATGCAAAGCAGCTGAGCAATGCTGATCAGGAAAGATAATTCTGGGATGGGGAAAAGAAAGACTAGGGTGGACAGAATAGCAATATTCCAGTATTTGAGGGGTTGCCACAAAGAGGAGGGGATCAACTTATTTTCCAAAGCACCAGGAGGCAAGGCAAGAAGCAATGGATGGATAGAAACTAATCAAGGAGAGAAGCAACCTGGAATTAAGGAGAAACTTTCTAACAGAGAAGACCAGCTTGCCTTCAGAGGTTGTGGGTGCTTCATCATTCAAGGTTTTTAAGAAGAGACTGGACAATCACTTGCCTGAAATGATACAGGGTCTCCTGCTTGAGCAGGGGGCTGGACTAGAAGACCTCCAAGGTCCCTTCCAGCTCTATTCTGATTGAAATTGGCAGTTGAGACTTGGTAGCAATACAGGCACGAACAAGACAGCAATCTACGTGGGCCCTATCAGCCTGTGGAAGTTCTGGCTAGAAGATGTACTGCTACCACTGCAGCCGGGATGCAGGGAACCAGGACCCATGTGGGTTTGCTGCCACTGAATGGCTTGCTATGCAACTGCAGCACTCTGGAAAAGGAGCCACACCATCTGTATGATTCATTGCACCTTGAACATACAAGCATAAGGAAATCTCACTTTGTTCAGCATCCTGCAGAAGTGTTCATAGGGCAGAGTCAAAATGAAGGCCTCTTTTTATGTGCATTGCACATGTGACACTCACAAAAAGTGGAGCATCAATTACATTGTTGTGGACACTATCTTGACTTTTTTTTTGACATTTCGGAAACTTGGTGGGATGAAACCCACAAATGGAACACATAGCTAGAGGGATTTAAATTATTTAAAAGAAACAGACAAAATAAAAGAGGAGGTGGAGGTGCACTATATATAAGAAATGACTACATCTCTACAGAAATAGAGCACAACAATGATGAAAACTGTCTTGAATGTATTTGAGTCAATATAAAAGAGGGAAAAATGACATTGCCATAGGTGTATACTATAGGCCACCCAACCAAACAGAGGAAATAGATGAACTTTTTGCTAGTCAGTTAATTAAGATATGTAGGAAGCACATCACAATAATAATTTAACTACCCTGACATCAACTGGGAGACAAATTCTGCACGAAATGGAAGATCAAACAAATTCCTAGCAAACCTAGCAGACAACTTTGTCTCCCAAAAAGTAGGGAAGGGAACTAGGAGATCAGCCATATTGGATTTAACTCTCACTAACACAGATGAAATGATAGAAGGTGTTGAAGCAACAAGAACCTTGGGGGGGGAGTGATCTTGCAATATTGGAATTCAGCATTATGCAAGCACAAGCAGTAGAACATAGTCAAACTAGAGTCTTGGACTTTAAGAGAGGTAATTTCAATAAACTTAGTTTGGGAAGGATTCCATGAATGAGAATCCTCAAGGGGAAAACAACACAAGAAGCTTGGGAAACTTTGAAAAGTGAGATTATAAAAGCCCAGTCTAGCACAATACCAATAAAGAAGAAAGTAATAGCTCTCAAAAGAAACCAGCATGGCTGCATAAAGAATTCTCTGATAAATTGAAAGACAAAAAGGACAAGTATAAAAAGTGGAAAGAGGGGCACAAAACTAAGGCAAAATAGCTGGAGCCTGCAAAGATCTTTCAAAGATCCTGGAGCACCAGGGAACTACCAGAGGACTGGAAAAGAGCTGATGTAGTTCCTGGATCCAGGAAACTACAGACCTATCACCCTGACTTCAATACCTGGGAAGATTCTGGAAAAGATAACCAAGCAATGAATCAGTGAACACCTAAAGGCAAACAAAGTCATAACCAAAAGCCAACATGGGTTTGTCAAAAACAGATCATGCCAGACAAATCTTATTGCATTCCTTGACAAGGTGACAAAATTAATGGACCAGAGGAATGCTGTGGATATAATTTAACTTGGACTTCAGTAAGGCATTTGATAAAGTAGACCACAACTTTATTAGAATAGGATAGAACAGAACAGAACAGAACAGAATAGAACCTTGGAGGTCTTCTAGTCCACCCCCCTGCTCAAGCAGAACCTATACCATTTCAGACAAGTGACTCTAGTCTCTTCTTAAAAACCTCCAGTGATGGAGCACCCATGATTTGTGAAGGCAACTTCTGTTCCACTGGTTAATTGTCCTCAGGAACTTTCTTCTTAATTCCAGGTTGCTTCTCTCTTTGGTCAGTTTCCAACCATTTTTTCTTGTCCTGATGCTTTGGAGAATAATTTGTTGCCCTCTTTTTTGTGGACCCCCCCCAAATACTGGAATAGTGCTATCGTGTCACCCCTATTTCTTCTTTTCTTTAGACTAGCCAAACCCAAGTCCCACAGCCGTTCTTCATATGTTTTAGTCTCCAGGCCTTTGATCATCTTAGTTAATTTAATTTAATTTAATTTAATTTAATATCATTTCTATACCGCCCTTCTCCCGAAGGACTCAGGGCGGTGTACAGGGCAAGAATAAAACACAGAAATTTACAAAAATTAAAAGATAATTAAATGCATGCCCGATTAAAATACAATTGATACATAGTAAAAACCCCAATAAAAATGATAAAAAACCCCACCAATCCCCCCTCAGGCCAGGCCGGCTTGCTCGAACAAGTATGTTTTCAGATCGCGGCGAAAGGAGCGCAGATCGGGCGCCGTCCGGAGCTCAACCGGTAACTGGTTCCATAGCTCCGGGGCGCCCACAGAGAAGGATCTCCCCCTGGGGGCCACCAGATGGCATTCTCTGACCGGTGGCACCCTGAGGAGGCCCTCTCTGTGGGAACGCACAGGGCGCAGGGAGCTTGATGCCGGCAGCAGATGTTCCCTGAGGTACTCCGGCCCCATGCCATGGAGGGCTTTGAACACCATTACTAGCACCTTGAATCTCACCCGGAAGACAACTGGCAACCAATGCAGCTCACGGAGCAGAGGTGTCACGTGGGAGTATCAGGAGACTCCCAACACAACTCTCGCGGCTGCATTCTGTACCAGTTGGAGCCTCCGGGTGGTCCTCAAGGGAAGCCCCATGTAGAGAGCGTTGCAGTAGTGTAGACGAGAGGTCACGAGCGCGTGAGTGACCGTGCATAAATCATCCCGGCTTAGATAGGGCCGCAACTGGCGCACCAGGCGAACCTGGGCGAAAGCCCCCCTAGTCACGGCCACCATGTGATCTTCCAAGGTAAGCCGCGAATCTAGGAGGACTCCCAAGTTGCGAGCCCTATCTACGGGGGGTAATAATTCACCCCCCATAGAAAGAGATGGAATATCCGAATAGACCCGGGATGAAGGTATGCAAAGCCACTCGGTCTTGTCGGGGTTGAGTTGAAGTCTGTTCCTCCCCATCCAGACCCGAACCGCCTCCAGGCAACGGGACATCACGTTGAGGGCATCACTGGGGTGGTTTGGGGTAGAAAGAAAAAGCTGGGTATCATCAGCGTACTGATGATACCCAACTCCAAAGCCACGAATGATCTCACCCAGCGGCTTCATATAGATGTTGAACAGGAGAGGCGAGAGGACCGACCCCTGAGGAACTCCACAAACGAGAGACCTCGCGGTCGACCTCTGCCCTCCTGTCAACACCGACTGCGAGCGTCCCTGGAGATAGGAGGAGAACCACTGTAAAACCGTGCCTCCCACTCCCAATCCCCTGAGACGCCGCAGCAGGATACCATGGTCGATGGTATCGAAAGCCGCTGAGAGGTCTAATAGGACTAGAACAGAGGAATGACCCCTGTCCCGAGCCCTCCAGAGATCATTCACCAGCGCGACCAATGCCGTCTCCGTGCTGTGCCCGGGCCTGAAACCCGATTGGTACGGGTCTAGATAATCCGCTTCATCCAGGACCAAAGGGAGCTGATGCACCACCACACTCTCAACAACCTTCGCAAGAAAGCGAAGGTTGGAGACCGGACGAAAGTTGTTCAATACAGCTGGGTCCAAGGCAGGCTTCTTGAGGAGGGGCCTCACCACCGCCTCTTTCAAGACGGCAGGGAAGTTACCCTCACTCAAAGAAGCTGATATAACTGCCTGGAACCAGCTGCGTGTCCTCTCCCGGGCTGCATAAACCAGCCAGGAAGGGCACGGGTCCAATAAACATGTGGTGGAGCTCAGTCTCCCCATAATCCTGTCCACTTCCTCCGGAGTCACAGAATCAAACTCCTCCCAAGTGATATCGACAAGACCACCCGCGTCCTGATCGCCAGACTCTGCCCAGTCGGAGTCCAGACCGGTCCGAATCCGAGTGATTTTGTCCGACAGATAATTGTTAAACTCCTCGGCACGACCCTGCAAGGGTTCCTCCCTCACCTCCTGATTAAGGAGGGAGCGAGTCACCCTAAACAGAGCGGCCGGGCGATTATCTGCGGACGCGATAAGGGTCGCGAAGTGATTGGACCTCGCCACCCTTATCGCAGCGAGATAAGACCTAATATGGGTTCTTAGTCGCAATCGGTCAGATTCGGATCGGCTGGACCTCCAACCGCTCTCTAGGCCCCGTCTCCGGCGCTTCATCTCCCGGAGCTCCACGGAGAACCATGGAGCTCGACGGGATCTGCATCGGGTCAGGGGCCGCAAGGGTACAACTCGGTCAAGAGCCTCAGTGGCTGCCCTTTCCCAAGCTTCCACTAAGGCATCTGCCGAGCTGTGAGTGGGGGAGGCAGGTGGGGACCCCAGCGCTGCCTGGAATCTCGCGGAATCCATTAAGCGTCTGGGGCGGTACCATCTAACTGGTTCCAGACACCCACGGCGGGGGGTGGCAAAACGGAAGACCAGCCGCAGGAGATGATGATCGGTCCATGACAGGGGCATAATAATTGGGGAGCCCCCACCAAGATCATCTAACCACCGACCAGATAAGAAAACTAGGTCAAGGGTGTGGCCTCCCTCATGAGTCGGTCCTGAAATTACTTGCGTCAGGTCCATGGCCGTCATGGAAGCCATGAACTCCCGAGCCAACTCAGATGATCCTCCCAGAGATGGTAGATTGAAGTCCCCCAAAACTATAAGTTTCGGGAACTCAACCACCAACCCAGAGAGGACATCGAGAAGCTCAGGCAGGGCTGCTGCTGCGTGACTAGGCGAAAGGTACACCAGCAGCAAGCCCAACTGCGCACCAGGGCCGCATCTCAAGAAGAGAGACTCACACCCGACTATCTGCGGAACGGTGGCCTCCCGCGGAGCTAAGGTCTCCCTCATAACAACAGCCACTCCCCCACCCCTACCCTGAGCCCGAGGCCGGTGTAGCACCCGGAAACCTGGTGGGCAGAGATCAGCCAGAGGAATACCGCCCTCTGGGCCCAACCAAGTCTCCGTGATGCAAGCCAGGTCCGCCTGCTCACCCTCGACCAAGTCACGGACGAGAGGAGCTTTATTAACGACAGACCTGGCATTCAGATACACCAGCCGGAGCTCAGGAGGCTGCACATCCTCACTCCCGGGACCTCGGGGTAGAACAAGAGGGTCGGAACGCCTCACCGCTTGCAAGTAGCGGAGAGGCCCTCCCTGAGGTCGATACAGCCCTCTGTTCCTGCACCTGCTGCCATTCCCTAACGTCGTGGGAATAGGCATTCCCACGACTTGCCCTGGAGCCCCGGGGGCGACCGACCCCCGCTCCTCCCCTCCGCGATCAATCCCGGCCCTGGCCTGAACAGTGGTTGCTGGACTGCCCCCCATATCCGAACAACCAAAAGAAGTTCCCACCCCCCTCCCTAACCTCCTAAAAAATTTAACCAAAAAACTAACCAGGGGCCTCCTATTTGGCTTATATCGGAGGCCCCTACCCATGCCCAGCCATCTCTCAGGGTCCCAACACTCGGGCCCTTCATCAAGAGGAGGTGTAAAAAGTAAGGCGGGTCGCTCCCAGGATGGGGGGGCCCCCCTGAGAGCGTATAAGGTCGTGCTCGAATAAGTCAGACGCATGATCTTAACAAGTCCGACAAAAAACAGCAAGGCAGACCAGATCAACATGGGAGGATCTCAAAATAAATAAATCGAAGGCAAATGACCAGAGAGCCAGCCCAGCTCCACTGCCACTAGAGCTGGGAAATCCCGGGACAGATCGAGTCCCGCCCTCTCACGGCGGTCAAAGCCGGGGGGCAACCTGGTACATACAAACCGGGGGAGCAATACCCCCCAGAGCTCTCACCTCTGGGAGGCAGCAGATGTAAAAAACTTAACCACTCTCCCACAGTGGTTACAACCCGGGCCTTCTATTATAGGGGAGGGGGGAGAAGGGGAGGGAGTTAGAGCAAAGAATCTATGAAATACATCAAGATTAATAAGCCGGCATGGTCACAAAATGGTAGGAGAGATTCTGGTTACATAAGTCACTTCCATGTTGCCAAAAAAGACTGGATGATAGTCAGTCAAGAAGGGAAACCACAACATGGTCCAATGATTTTCTGGCGGCGCAGAGATTAAATTTTGCCTCACAAATGTCCGAGGCAACAGCGTCCGCGTTCCACCACCAGGCCAGGTCACCATATCAGAGAGGCCCACTCCCTTCACCGTCAGCCATCTCGGAAACCAGCTAAACGACGTCTCCACCACTCCAGCATTTTCACGCCCCCGCCGCTCCAAGCCGCGATTCATAGTCATTCCAGCAACACGCGGCTCTTCTCTGAATTTTTTTCCCAAAGTCTCAACATATTTTTTGTAGTATGGTGATCAAAATTGGCTGCAGTATTCCAGGTGTGGTCTCACTAGGGTTTTATAAAGTGATACTAATACTTCACGTGATCTTGATTCTATGCCTCTCTTTATACAACCCAGGATTGTGTTAGCTTTTTTGGCTGCTGCTGCACACTGCTGTCTCATAGTCAAGTGATTGTCCACTAGGACTCCAAGGTCCCTCTCAGTTACTGTTTTTGAGTCAGGTCTCACCCAATCTGTACTTGTACCTTTGATTTTTCCTGCCTAAATGTAAAACGTTGCTTTTCTCCACATTAAAATTCATTTTGTTGGATAGGGCCCATTGTTTAAGTCTGTCAATATCTTTTTGGATCCTGAGTTTGTCTTCTGGGGTGTTGGCTATCCTGCCAGTTTGGTGTCATCTGCAAATTTGATAAGTTCCGTTTCAAGTCTCTCATCTAAGTCATTGATGAAGATATTGAAGAGTACTGGGCCTAAGACAGAACCTTGTGGTACCCCACTGCTTACTTCTCTCCATGTGGATGTAGTGCCATTGAGGATTACTCATTGAGCACAGTTTGCCAGCCAGCTACAGATCCATCTGGTGGTGATGTTGTCTATTCCACCTTTTTCTAGCTTACCAAGGAGAAGGTTGTGGTGTACCTTGTCCTACATCCACAGCATTTCGCTGGTCTACTAATTTAGTCACTTTGTCAAAGAATGAAATAAGATTGGTTTGGCATGATCTGTTTTTAACAAACCCGTGCTGGCTACTAGTTATAAGTTTGTTTGCTTCTGAGATAGTATAGGTACTCCTGCTTGAGCAGGGGGCTGGACTAGAAGACCTCCAAAGTTCCTTCCAGCTCTATTCTATTCTACCATTATGACCTCCAGCCCTGCCTTCTCCTGGTGGTCTCAAAGCCAAGTCCTGCTCTGGCCTGACCCTGCTTTGCTTCAGAACCACCACAAGTTCAGCAAAGTGTTGCTTGCCTGTTAAAACAGATAAATTCAGTAAAAATATTTTCACACATAGATGCAGAATCTCTTTTGAAATATTTCCACTGTATTTTTCCAGAAAAGGGGGAAAGCACAGAATTCTGAAGGAGCACAAGGAGGCCATTAGGTGCAACCCTCTGCAGAGGCTGTCCACGTTGCCTTGAAGAAGGCTCTGCTTTCAGTTACGAAGTCCTGCTGCGCTGGCTTATGTGGGGAAGGGGGAGGGGAATTCCTCTGGGGAAGGAGCAAAGCATCCCAGGAGAAGATGCCAAGAGCAGATATTCCCAGCAGGGTCCCTTAAGGCACAGAAAGGATGCCAGCAGTCTAACTACGTCAGTATTTAAGCCACACTTATCATACAGGAAGGTGTTGGAGATGACCAATCACTTCAACAACAATAAAAGCTTCATTTCAAAAACCAATTTCATCATCATTTCCCACAATCATTTGTGGGAGGGAAAACAGTGGGAAACCACTTCTGTATTTTACCAAGAAAACTGCATGGATAGACAATATAAAATGATGGATAATGTAGTGCAGTATGAGAGGTCCCTCATGCTAGCGAAGAAGAGAGGAGGATCTTTTGAAGTCCTAATGGTGTTTATGATGTGGCAAATTAAAGTCTTTATTACCTCTGGTTCCTACTTGATGTTGCTATGCAGGAAAAGACAATGTGAAGCTGTGAAGATAGCTGCAAAGACACAAAATGGAATAAAACAAGCATGGATGTGGGAAACTCAGCACAATGAAAATTAAGTGTAGCTACTTAATTCTTACATCTCAGACATCAGCAAATCAAAATGGGCTAGAACTGAACACTCTTTCAGAAGATCATGCTGTTTATTATTCAGGACACAAAACAAATATGGAATAAGGTTGCTTTCATAATCAAAAGGAGTCCCAAAGGTGCTTTTTAAGGAGGCAACTGAACTTTGTTTTCTTTGAAGACGTTTTGCTTCTCATCCAAGAAGCTTCTCCAGCTCTGTCTGGATGGTGGGAAATGGTAGGATTTATATTCCTTTCAGACAGATGGTCATTTGCATCCTTTTAGAGAGTCGTTGGGACCATCTGGAGGTTTACCTGTGTCCTCAGGTGCAGTGCAAATGGGTATGGAGCCTTCTTGGCGGCAGGACGTTTTCTGCCCTGGGTCCCTTCACGGTTGAAGACAGTGAAAAAAGCATCTTTGGGAGAACCCGACCTGGATGACTGAGAATCTCCATAGACAATCAAAAGGATTATAACGCAAACAGCACTTGGGCACATTGTAGTCAAAAACTGCTATACGTTACATTGGTTTTCTGGACAACCTTTTAATTTGAGGATTATTCAAATTGATCTCCCAGCCACCGGTGTAGAAGAGGAATTTGAGAGTTCAGTCTGAAATGAACAGAATATGCCAGCAAGATGTGCTCTTGGTCGGAGACTGGAACACTAAAGCTGAAAATAGTAAACATGGCTGGACAATGAAATGAAATGGTGAGAAAAGTAAGGGTTACACTTAGGCAAGAAAAAACAAATGCGAGGTACAGAACTGGTGGAACCTGATTCAACAGCAGCAACTGTGAGAGGGATCTAGGATTCCTACATCAATGAAATAGGAGCCAGCCGTGTGCGGCAGCCGTCAGAAAGGCCAGCCCGATCCTAGGCTGCATCCACGGAGGGAGAGAATCAAGATCACGTGAAGTGTTAACACCACTTTACAGCGCCTTGGTAAGGCCACGCTTGGAATACCGCATCCAGTTTTAGTCTCCACGATATAAAAAGAAGACGTTGAGACTCTGGAAAGAGTGCCGGGAGGAGCCACAAGGGCGACGCGGGGACCGGAGGCTGCAACACACGAAGAAGGTTGAAGGAGCTGCATCTGTTTCCACCCGCCTCCCTCCCGCCCCAGGACTCGAAAGTCGGCGCCAGAGCTCCGGACTGTTCTTCCGGAGGCCGCAAGAGGGCGCCGCACGGTCGCCCCAAAGAGGCGCTCCGCTTTTTTTTTTTGCTGCCGCCGGACGCGGGCGCCGCGTTGGAGTTGCAAAGGTCCGCGACGGAAGGGGAAGGCCCGAGGCCCGGGGAGAGCGCCCGTTCCCCTGCTGCGCCCCGAGGGGGGCCCGAGGGAGAGCCGGGCCGGGGCAGGGCCGGGGCGGAGGCTGAGAAGAGCACTCCCCCCCCCAGAAGAGCACGCGCATCGTTAGAAGCCAGAGCAGTTGCCATGGAGACCGTGCTTTCCCGGCCGCTGCCGCCCCCCCCCGGAAACCCCCGCTCTTCTCCCGAGCTCCCAGGGCCCTCGGCGGACTTTCGGTGGGGTGGAGGGAGAGATGGCCCTGGCGGCCGAGCCTTACCCGATGCCCCAAAGACAGGAAGAAGCGTAAATACAGTACAATGGAAAAGCAGCGGTGGGATGGTGGGTCCCGTCCTTTGGAGGCGAAGGCCGCCCCGGAGCGGCATCCCCGCTTGCTCCTTGGCTCTGCTTCCCTCCACCCGCACCCCAGGCTCTCAGCCCCCCCCCCCTGGCAGCTGGGACGCCCAGGGCTGGCTGGGGAATTCTGGGGCACAAGTCCACCCTTCTACCAGCGGCCAAGGCTGAGGAACACCGATCTAGGCTGAAGCGCCCTGATTGATTTAGCAAATGCTGAAAGTGCCTTGAGCTGCACCCGGGCCCTTTTCTTAGCACTTTGGTCTGCTGTCGCCTTCATGCAAATACTGAGTCACACCAATTCTTAGCTTTCAAGATCTGTCAAGGTGTGCACACGTGAAAATGATAAAACAATAAATAACAAGAATAATTCTAGTTTAAGGCTGGGGAGGAGAGGAGCACAAAGTACATGGTCTTCTCTTATTCCCAATAGCCATCCCCATAATGGTGCACCCCGTCGAGACCCCAGAGCAAGGGACAGAGCCAGGTCTTCAGGCCCCTCTGGTAGATGGCCGACGTATGAGCCTCATAGGGCTCGATTGGTTCGATGCATTGGGCATCCAGGTCACCAGAATTCACCGGACTCAAACAACAGATTTGTCTTCTGTCTGCAAGGAATTCGCAGATGTTTTTGGTCCAAGTTTGGGAGAGTACAAGGGCCCTCCGATAGCTTTTAAACTTAATCCCCAGGTCGTGCCAATTCAGATTAAGCCCTGCAGTGTGCCGTTTGCATTAAAGCATAAGATTGATGCAGAGCTGAACAAGCTTGTGAGTTGGGGTTTTGCAGCCCGTAGATAGTGGGGAGTGGGAGACCCCCGTTGTAACACCACTCAAGGCCAACGGAGAGGTACGAATATGTGCTGACTACAAATGTACCATTAACTTGGCACTGTAGCAGCACATGTACCCTGTCCCAGTCGTCAGCCATATTCTGGTATCGTTGCAAGGAGGCCGCGTGTTCGCTAAATTAGATTTAGTGCAGGCCTACCAACAGCTGCCTGTGGATGAGGCCATGGCAGCCGCACAAATGATTGTTACGCACAAGGTAAAGTGCCTTCAATTCGGGGTGTCACCCCAGGGATTTTTCAGGGGATCATGGAGCACACACTCAAGGGCATTCCAGGGGTCTGCCCCTACTTCGACGATGTACTCATCACCGTGGAGTCCACAGAAACTCTAGCTGAGTGGCTTAGAGCTGTCCTTCAGCGGTTCTGCGCCACAGGACTTAGATTAAGGAGAGACAAATGTAAGATTGGGGTTCTGTCCACAGAATTCCTTGGGTTTTGAATTGATGCCGAGGGCATCCATCCTGCAGAGTCAAATCTGAAAGTGATTCAGCTGGCACCAAGCCCTAGGTCCAAGGGAGAGCTTCAAGCCTTCTTGGGACTACTAAACTTTTATCATGCATTCCTCCCAAATAAGGCTGCAGTGGCAGAGCCGTTACACCAGCTCTTAGACAAAAACACTCAGTAGCAGTGGACCAAGCTCCACGAAAGGAGTTTTGGGCAGTAAAGGCACTGTTGTCCTCGAACTCGGTGCTCATGGACTTTAACAAAAAGCTGCCGGTTTGCATTGCATGTGTTGCATCCCCATACAGAGTTGGAGCTGTGCTGAGTCACTTATCGGCAGATGGGAGACAGTCAACCATCGCCTATTACTCGAGGACCTTGTCCTCAGCGGAGCACAATTATGCACAAATTAACAAAGAGGTCTTGGCCATTGTGGCTGGGGTTAAGAAGTTCCATGACTATTTATATGGGAGGCAGTTCACGGTCTTTACTGACCACAAGCCCTTGCTAGGCTTCTTCACAACGGACAAACAGACACCTCAAATTCTGTCGCCATGAATGTTGAGGTGATCTATCTTCCTTTTGGCCTACGGCTACAGGCTGGTTCACAAACCTGGCAAAGAGATGGGCCATGCAGACGGTCTTAGCAGATTGCCATTGCCACACATGGAGCCCGATCCAGCTCCAGCTGCATGCATTTTAGCAATTCAAGACTTGCCAGAGTTTCCCCTACATGCGGGAGATGTCGCTGCAGAAACGGCAGCCGACAAAATCCTAAGTCGTGTGTTGGCTTGGATTCACACAGGGTGGCTAGAAAATAGTGGGGGGGCCCAATTTCCAGAAAATAGTGGGGGGCCCAATTTCCAGAATTTCTTCAGCTGGAAAAATGAGCTTTCGGCTCACAAGGAGTGGATCCTTTGGGGTAGCAGGGTTGTAGTCCCCAGTTCACTCAGGCCCAGGGTTCTCCAGTCTCTGCATGAAGGCCATCTGGATGAAGGCACGGGCGAGGAGCTACCTCTGGTGGCCAGGGCTAGATAAAGCTATTAAGGCCCAAGTACACAGGTATTACATGTGTCAACAGTCCAGACCAGAGATGCCGCAGGCCCCTGTCCACCGATGGGAGGAAACACACACACCATGGTCAAGAATCCACGTAGATTTTGCCAGGCCCTTTCAGGGACAATTGTTTTTAATAGTGGTCGATAGCCACTCTAAATGGTTGGAGGTGGTTCCAATTCCCAATATGACTATTGCAAGGACCATCCAGGTGTTGTGGTCACTGCAAGGCATGGGCTGCCGGAAGTCTTAGTATCCGACAATGGAGCCCAGTTCACTGCGTCAGAGTTCCAGGCCTTCCTCAGGGCCAATCTCATTAGACATGCCACATTGGCTCCTTTTCACTCGTCAAACGGGCAAGCAGAACGGATAGTTTGCACGAACAAAGAGTCCCTTAAACGCATTACTACAGGGGACTGGCACCACAGGCTGGCTGACTTCTTGTTATGCCAGCATACAACGCCTTGTACGGCTACAGGCAAGAGCCCCACAGAGCTGCATTGGGGCAAGAGACTAATAACAAAATTGGACAGGCTGCACCCCGATAGAGTGGCCTCCAACACGGCACGTCTGAATGCACCTAGGCACTTACTGGTGGGAGACAGGGTTTGGATTCAGAACTATGGGCAAGGGCAGTTGTGGGTGCCAGCGAGTGTCAGGACCACTCTCCTATGAGGTGGTCCTGGAAAATGGGCGAGTCATTCGCCGACATGTCAATCAGTTGCGCCGGTGACTAATGGAGCAGTCATTGGCCCAGGACTCCCAAGGGGAGCAGACCTGGAGTTCACAGCCTCACACTTCAGCAGAGCAGTTCGAACACTCTGAAACATTTTGCGCGGAACAGAATGGGGCCGTGGCCATAAAAGCATTTCCCCCGACCGGACCGCAGGGGCCGGGCAGTCACCCAACATCCAGCAGCAGCCATGCTGACTTAGCGGCACTGTCAGACTTTGGGCTGGGCTGACCAGGACAGGCCAGCCAAAGAGACTCGAGTTGTCTTGACTCCACCGAACCACAGAGCCTGGGTCTACCCAACACCGCAGACGAATTGGTAGACCGGGAGATTCCAACAACCCCCCAACATTCGGAATGAGCTCGAAGACCCCCAAAATATCTTCAAGATTTTGTAACCAAATGGATGCGTGTACCATCCAGGGGGAAGGAGTGTAATGTATTGGGTTTTATATATGTTGTAAGTGTTTGCTGGAGTTGCAATGTTTGCTAATTCAATTCCTAATACTAGTTCACCTATATGCTTGTAACGGTTGCTAGACGGCCCAGACTGGTTGTCTCCAGCCGGCTAAGTAGGTCTTTGGGTGGGAAACCTTAGCTTCAAACCTATTGGTCGCCGTCTATCAGCCAACCTTATAAATAGCTACGCAGTAGCTTCCTTGTTGCTTCTGTTGTTCTGACCTTCAATAAAGCATGTTGCTGTTTTGAACCTTCTGTCTTGCTCAATGCCTGCAAAGAACCGGCTACACAACAGGCAGAGTAAGCATCAGTGAAACCGGGTCCCCGGGGCGGCCCTAGGAAGTGGTCCTTCTGTCTCCTGGGACAGCTTCCCCTGAGATACGGGCACCAAGGCTGCCGGCCTTCTGAAGGCCTGCGAAGGCCCCTGTACCCAAGGCACCAGGGTCAGGATGTGATGGAGCTCTCTGGGTTGGGTGTGGTTTTGTTTGATACATTGATGATGTGATTTTTAGTGGCCCTGATTCTTCAGAACATGATTTTGGTCACATTTTGATAGCTTGGCCACGTTTCATTTCTGTTTACTGACAAGAGTTCCTCAAGCAGATGGGTGGCTGTAGTCATTTGTTTACAAAATAAATATA
Source organism: Vipera berus (assembly GCF_964194415.1). Taxonomy (NCBI): domain Eukaryota; kingdom Metazoa; phylum Chordata; class Lepidosauria; order Squamata; family Viperidae; genus Vipera; species Vipera berus. The sequence goes on along the minus strand of NC_138212.1, from coordinate 24,417,237 downwards.
CTACACTTAATTTCTTTCTTAAAAATAACAATTCAAAAAATATATCCACACGGTAGACATATTATAGGTAGTCCTTGACTTAGGACCAGTTGCTTAGCAACCATTTGAAGTTACGATGGTCGAACTTCCAACAGCTGCCCCTGCCCCCCCCCATGATCATGTGATCACATTTTATGAGGATTATTGCTGGAAACCTGTGTTTACTTCTTTCTGGCAAGGCCCAACTTTAATGGATCCCCTTCACCACCCTTCTCTTTCCTTTCCCTGTTTCATGCTTACCTGGGAGGAGAGAGACCTGCCCCAAGGCGCCCTCTAGTGGATAAGGAAGCTGCTCTGGAGGGGGGAAAAGTACTGGTTGCCAAAATCACCTGGGGGGAGGTGTATCTGCAACTTGGCAGAGGCCACTGAGGGAAGATACCAGAGGTGCCAAGATGCCCATAATGGGAGTGGCAGCTACATCCAGGACAGCCTCCCTGGGAGCCCAGGCGTTGTGCTGCTTGGCAACAGCTCTGGTCATCTGGCTGGGGAGGGCTGACCCAGAGAGCACCAGACTCCAAGCCTTTGACGGCTGTTGAGAAAAAGGAGTGGTGCCAGGGGTGATCCGCCTTCCTCAAAGCCCTGGGAGCGATTGGTGCATCCGTGGCCATTTGAATTCTTCTTCACACAATGCGGTGTCTGGATTGGCATCAAACCCTGAGCAGTAAAGAGGAGCAGAGAGGTTGGACGCAGCTAGTTAGGCTAAACGTTGGTTAGTCTATTGCTTCGGTCACTCAGGGGCATTTCTTACAAGGCATAGTGATGTCCCAGACATCGGGGTGTCATTCTGTAATGATGCAACTTGTACCAGGATGCCATCGTATGCATGACCTCACATACCCCCTGCAGAGGCCCATGATTTATCTCCTGTGCTTCCCCTGATCAATTAAGGAACTAGTGGCTATAATCATACGGTAAGTTGGTCTGGTTAGCATGATTAGTTTTTTAAGTCTTAGTGTGATCTGCAAATCCAGCCTGCTCAGTTAATTTATGCTTTATTGTTTTGTGCAAACCCAGAAAATGGGTTTAATGAGTTGTATGGATAAAGCCATCAAGTTTATGGCAGCCATAGAGATAGAACCATGGAAATTAAACCGATAAAATGAAAAAGAACTTGCCCTGAATTGCAGATGTGGAAGAACAGAGACAAAGGCGCTGCTCGCTCCTTTATTCTATTCATATCCCACCTTCTGTACAGGAGCCAGAGGTGCAATGCGCTCTCCTGCCCCTCTCCGCAACAACCTTCTCAAGTGGGCTGACTGAGAGGAGGGGCCTGTTCCAGAACCCCGTAGAGAAACTCAGTGGCTGGGAGGACTAGAACTGGGTTTCTCTGCTGCCAATTTGGCACCTTAACGCACAGACTGTCTCCAGATCTCAGGTACCAGTTATTTCACAGGGAAATGATCTGAATTGGAGTCCTACAGAACTCGAGTGGAGAGGACAGGGTGGCAGAGAAACTTACCAGCTTGCTTTTGGCTTCTCTCCAAGGGACCCCACCACTGATGCCCCTCAGGTTCACCCTGACCAGGACATCAGAAGACATCAGGGTTGTCTTGCAGGACACCTGCAGGGAAGGTAAAATGTGGTGGAATAAGTGAACCTAACAAAATGGACACCACACCCCTCCCCTCCCCCATCCTTTAGGTATGACCCCCTTTTGCTCTATGCGATTAGACCCCAATCAACTTTCCCTGCCCCAGACAAGCCCTGCTCCGCCCCCCTAGACCACAGGAGAGAAGCCAGAGGAAGGACTTGCAACCTGGGCTGACAAGGTAAAACGTACCTTTTACCCTTTCTGGTCAGCTGATGAGCCCGGCGCTTCACCTCCTGCCTGCTCTGCTGCCTTCTGGAAAGGCCCACCTCTGGGGCAGGTAGTCCTCAATTTGTGACCATAATTGAGCCCACAATTGCAGTTGTAAGTCATGGTGGTCGTTAAGCAGGTCATCTTGTGACCATGCTTGATTTTGCTACCTTTTTTGCAGCAGTCTATCATGCAAACATTGACACAGTGACAAAGTAAATGCTGAGGTCATTAATAAAACCCATTGTTTGCCTTCTTCTAGTCGATCTTGACCTTAAATGGACTCCAGAAGATGGTAGAGGACAGGAAGGTCTGGAGGAACGCTGTCCATGGGGTCGCGATGGGTCGGACACGACTTTGCAACTAACCACAACAACAAAGTCAATCTTATCTGTCTCTGATCTCTTGGTCTGCCTCCTTCTTCTGTGTATGTGTTTTTAACTTCTTCCTCCTCTCTTGGTTTGACTGCTACTTCTACTGCTCTTTCTTCCTGTTTCTTTGTTTCTCTCTTTGTACCAGATTCAAAATCACCTCCTTCCAGAAATGCTCTATGGTTATCATAGAATTCCATTGCTTTAGGCGGCATATCCAATCTATATCTTTTCGTATCCCAATAGACTAAAATCTCTTCTGGAATCAGCCATGTGAAATTCACTCCTTTTTCAATTAATTTCCTAGTTAGAAACTGGTATTGTCTTTGGGATTCTCTTATTCTCCTTGGGATTTGTTTGAGGACTACAATTTTTTTTCTTTGTATTTCAAAGGTCCATCTCACTCTTCTCAGAATCTGGAAAGTAGTCTCACCCGGATCAGGTGTTTTGCTTTCCACTTGTTAGTATTCATTGTCTCCGACGATCAGCTGTTTCTGACTGACCATATGGGTGCAGTCAGCCTTTTTTCCTGCTGGTCCGGAGGGCTACTTTGGATCAAGTGGGTCAGCTACCGCTAGCCCGCAATCTACAAAGTTTTGTCTTTTGGCCAGTCGCCTCTATGGGGCAACTTTTGGTCCTATTGGACCCCCCAGCTGGTAAAAATTGGGCTTGGGGAACGGAGTTTCATTCCCATGGGACCATGTTGCAGCAACATCACCGGAAACTAGAAATAATTGAAAAAGATGGAGAAGGAGAGTGGAATTAAATTCTCCCTCAAAAAAGAAAAAAATTCTTTACACAACTACAAAAATTAAAAATGGATATAATTTGCCTCCAAGAAACACATATTAAGAGAGAACACTATAAGTTGTTAGAATGACCAAAAACTGGTGAACTTCACTTTGCATTAGCACTTCAAAAGAAAAGAGGAATAACTATACATTAAAGAAACAATGAACCCTAAACAAATTTATGTGGATGAAGAGGGGAGAATATTAATGCTGGAAATAATGATGGATCAAAAACAGATACTGATGGTAGCAGTATATGCACCAAATGATAAACAAGAACAATTTTACATATATATATATATATATATATATATATATATATATATATATATATATAATATTAGAATTGGACTATCAAAATCTCTGTATATAATGGGAGACTTTAATGCAATAACAGATGCAACTTTGGACTATAAACGCGCTAAACAAGGGAGGAAAGGAGGAAATACATTACCTAAAGCTTTTTCAAAAATGACAGAAGAACTCTGTATCCAAGATATACAGAGAGAGAAAAAATCCAAAGAAATTAGAATATACATTTTACTCAAATAGACATAAATCATGATCTAGAATTGATATGCTATGGACATCTTTGGAACTTAATATGATGATACAAGAAATTGAGATAGAAAGTAATATCTGGGCAGATCACAATCCAATAAAGATGACTTGGAGAGGAACCAGGAAAAAATTAAGTTGGTCCTTGAACAAATCTATATTGAAAGAAAAAGAATCCATACAACTAGCAACAAAGGAAATGGACTTTTTTTCAAAATAAACAAGAAGAGACATCGCTTCAAAATGTGTGGGATACGGCTAAGCATATTTCAGAGGATTGGCTATAACCTATACCGCTAAAAAGAATAAAGAAAGGAAACAACAGTTAAAGTTGAAGGAAGAATTCAGAAAGTTAGAATCAGAATTACAAATAGATCCACAAAAGAAAATACTTAAGAAACAAATGAAGATAATAAAACACAAATTAAATCTAGCTGAGACAGAAATAATGGCTCAACAAATTAAAAGGGCTAAACAGAATTTTTTTGAAAATGCCAACAAACCAGGGAGATGGTTAGCATATAAACTGAAAAAAGAAAAAGAGAAAAAACTGATAAATAAGCTTCAAGATTCAAAAGGTGAATTACAGTTTCAAAATGATACAATTAAAAAAATTATCAAAGACTATTATGAGATACTTTACAATGCAGACGAAATTCCAAAAGAAAAAATACAGCAGTATTTTAAAAAAGCAGACTTACCAAAAATTTCAGAGAATGTTCAAAATATATTAAACGGAAAAATATCAATGATGGAGTTTATAGAGGCTATAAAAAGGCAAAAAAAATGATAAAACTCCGGGTCCACATGGATTACCTGCAGAGCTTTATAAATCATTACAAGATATACTAAATTCTATTTTGAAAGAACTGTGTAATGAAATACTTCTGGAGGCTAAAATACCAAATACATGGATTGAGGCCAATATTACCTTAGTACCCATAGAAGACTCTCATCTAATGCAAATAAAAAACTATAGACCAATATCGCTACTAAATGTAGGTTATAAAATTTTCACCTCAATAATAGCAGAAAGACTAAAGAAATTTCTGACCGAATTTATACATACAGACCAAAATGGTTTTCTACCTAAAAGACAGATAAAAAATAATTTAAGAATGATTCTTGATGTGTTAGAGTACTATGAAATTCATCCAGGGAAACAGATGTCTTTAATATTTCTTGATGCACAGAAAGTGTTTGACAATGTAAACTGGCAATTTCTGTTTCAGCAACTAATGGAAATGGACTTTGGAGAAAACTTTATAAATGTAATTAAAACAATTTATTGTAAACAAACAGCCAAAATAATTGTAAATGGAGATTTTACAGAAAACTTTAACATTAAAAAAGGCACAAGACAGGGATGTCCACCATCTCCATTATTATTTATACTAACATTGGAAGTACTGAATAGAAACATCAGACAAGATATGGAAATTAAAGGACTGGAGATAAAAGATGAAAAATATAAACTACAAGCATTTGCAGATGACTTGGTTTTTATATTGGAAGATCCACTTGAAACAAGCACTAAACTTATGGAGAAATAAAAATTTGGAGAAGCGGCAGGGTTGAAAATAAACAGAGAAAAGACTAAAGTGCTAACAAAAAAACTAACAGAAAAACAAGAATTTGACCAGATACTGTTAAAAACAGATGAAAAGTTGATTAAGAAACTCTATAAATATCTGTTAAGCTTAAAGATGGAGGAAGAACAAGTAAAAGAACGATAGTAATATGGGCAAAAAACTTTAGATACAGAATTAGAAAACTGGCAAAAGTTATGGGAAAGAAATGTTAAATTAACAAAAGCAGTGGCACAAAAAGAAAACTTATATAAAATGTTTTACAGATGGCATATGACACCAGTGAGATTAACAAAAATGTTTAAAAATACTTCAAACAAACGTTGAAAATGTAAAGACCAGGTTAAAGACATTACCATATCTGGTGGACATGTCCTAAAGAAAAAAGATTTTGGTCAAAAATGCACTTATGGTTGGAGAAAATGACTAAAAAACAAATACTTTAAGCCAGAATTATTTTTGTTAGGAATAATAGGAGCAAATTATGAGAAAGACTGTATATATTTAATTCTACACGTACTAACTGTAGCAAGAATTGTATTTGCCCAACATTGAAAAAATATAAATTTACCAACTGAAGAAGAATTAATTAAGAAAATTTTAGTGTACAGAAATGGATAGATTGACTTTAAAGATAAAAGAGAAAGAAGCCTCAGTATATTTTAAAACATTTGATAATTTTTATCAATGGCTAGAAAAACAAGTTAGAGAGAAAGTAATGTGATAGGTAATTTTGAATATATATTAGAAAGAAGACCATTGAGCATTTAATTAACATATTGTTTATGATAATCAACTATTACTCATTGTTTTTTTTAAAACACATGAACCCAGACGTTATGCTGTTTGCTAAATATTGAGACCCCTTCTTGGATTACTGCCTTGTCGTGGCGAAGGGGCTTGCGTAATTCAATGAAGCTATGAGCTATGCCGTGCAGGGCCACCCAAGACGGACAGGTCATAGCAGAGAGTTCTGACAAAACGTGATCCACTGGAGAAGGAAATGGCAACCCACTCCAGTATCTTTGCCATGAAAACCCTATGGACAGTACCAAAAGGCAAAACGATATGACGCTGGAAGATGAGCCCCTCAGGTCGGAAGGCGTCCAATATGCTACTGGGGAAGAGCAGAGGGCTAGTACTAGTAGCGCCAGAAAGAATGAAGCGACTGGGCCAAAGCCGAAAGGACGCTCAGCTGTGGATGTGTCTGGTGGTGAAAGGAAAGTCCAATGCTGTAAAGATTTTTTCTCCATAGGAACCTGGAATGTAAGATCCATGAATCAAGGAAAGCTGGACGTGGTCAAACAAGAGATGACAAGACTGAACATCGACATCTTAGGTATCAGCGAACTAAAATGGACAGGAATGGGTGAATTTAATTCAGATGACCATCAGGTATACTACTGCGGGCAAGAATCCCTCAGAAGAAATGGAGTAGCCTTCATAGTCAATAAAAGAGTAGGAAAAGCAATACTGGGATACAATCCTCAAAATGACAGAATGATCTCAGTTCGAATACAAGGCAAACCATTCAATATCACAGTAGTCCAAGTCTATGCCCCAACCACCAGTGCTGAAGAGGATGAAATTGACCGGTTCTATGAAGCCCTACAGCACCTTATAGAACTAACACCAAAAAATGATGTCCTTATCATCATGAGGGATTGGAATGCTAAAGTAGGAAGCCAAAAGATAACTGGAATAACAGGCAAGTTTGGCCTTGGAGTACAAAATGAAGCAGGGCACAGGCTGATGAAATTTTGTCAAGAGAATACGATGGTCATAGCAAACACTCTTTTCCAACAACCCAAGAGACGGCTCTACACATGGACATCACCAGACGGTCAACACAGAAATCAGATTGACTATATGCTCTGCAGCCAAAGATGGAGAAGCTCTATACAGTCAGTAAAAACAAGACCAGGAGCTGACTGTGGCTCAGACCATGAGCTTCTCCTTGCAAAGTTTAAGCTTAAACTGAACAAAGTAGGGAAAAGCACTAGGCCACTCAGGTATGAATTAAATCATATCCCTGTTGAATATACAGTAGAGGTGACAAATAGATTTAAGGAATTAGATCTGATAGACAGAGTGCCTGAAGAACTATGGACAGAGGTTCGCGACATTGTACAACAGGTAGCAACCAAAACCATCCCAAAGAAAAAGAAATGCAAGAAAGCAAAATGGCTGTCTGAGGAAGCTTTGCAAATAGCTAAGGAAAGGAGGGAAGCGAAAGGCAAGGGAGAAAAACATACATATGCCCAATTGAATGCAGAATTCCAGAGAATAGCTAGAAGAGATAAGAATGCCTTCTTAAATGAACAGTGCAAAGAAATAGAAGAAAACAATAGAATAGGGAGGACCAGAGATCTTTTCAAGAAAATTGGACAGATGAAAGGAACGTTTAATGCAAAAATGGGCATGATAAAGGACCAAAATGGCAGGGACCTAACAGAGGCAGAAGAGATTAAGAAGAGGTGGCAAAATTACACAGAAGAACTATACAAGAACGAGCTTAACGTCCCTGATAATCACAATGAGGTGGTCACTGACCTCGAGCCAGACATCCTAGAATGTGAAGTGAAGTGGGCCTTAGAAAAGCTGAGCAACAACAAAGCTAGTGGAGGTGACAGTATTCCAGCTGAGCTATTCAAAATCTTAAAAGACAGTGCAGTAAAAGTGCTACACTCAATTTGCCAGCAAATTTGGAAAACTCAACAGTGGCCACAGGATTGGAAAAGATCAGTTTACATTCCAATTCCAAAGAAAGGCAGTGCCAAAGAATGTTCAAACTATCGCACCATTGCACTCATTTCTCATGCTAGTAAAGTCATGCTTAAAATCCTACAAGCTAGACTTCAGCAGTATGTGGAACGAGAACTACCAGAAGTACAGGCAGGATTTCGAAGAGGCAGAGGAACTAGAGATCAAATTGCCAACATACGCTGGATCATGGAGAAAGCTAGGGAGTTCCAGAAAAACATCTACTTCTGCTTCATTGACTATGCTAAAGCCTTTGATTGTGTGGATCATAACAAACTGTGGCAAGTTCTTAAAGAGATGGGAGTACCAGACCATCTTATTTGTCTCTTGAGAAACCTATATGCGGGTCAAGAAGCAACAGTGAGAACTGGACATGGAACCACTGATTGGTTCAAAATTGGGAAAGGAGTCCGGCAAGGCTGTATACTGTCGCCCTGCCTATTTAACTTATATGCAGAGCACATCATGAGAAAGGCAGGGCTAGATGAATCTGTTAGATGATTAGTGCCAGCCATTGGCAGTTCCCCAAAAGGGTCATCAGATGGAGGCAAAGAGGTTTCTTTGCTTCCACTGATGAGCCAAGGGTCCCAGACCCACAGCCCCATTGGCGAGAGAGTTTTATGGTCAAGGAGGGGCCAAGACCCCCCATAAATACCTCTGCACGAGGGGCTGCTCTTTGTTCTCCTTTTTCCATTCTCCAGTTCTATCTCTACTCCTAACCTCTATTTTAGTCATGTAATCCTAGCTTGTTTTGTTTTATTTTATTTCTCTCTCACATGCAGGCATGAATGCTTTCATGCCAAGTACTTCTTTCTCTTTGATCTATCATGAATAAAGCTAAATATGATTGCATCTCTGCGTGATGCCTTTGCTTGGAAGCTCCTTTAACGATTCATTGTGAGTCCACCTCACAAGTTGGTAGCAGAGGATGGTTGTTAGTTTATGTGGACGACCTATTATATGTAGGGCCTAACAAGGAAAGGTGTGATGAATTTGCCAAGGCCCTGGAAGAAAAGTTTACTCTGAAGTCTTTGGGGCGGGTTGACAAGTACTTGGGTGTGCATATTTTGGCCACTAAAGGGGGGTTCGCTCTATCTCAAAAAGAAAAGATAGAGGAATTACTGGCCAAATGCAAAATGACAGAATCTAATCCTACGCATAGCCCAATGCAAACTGACTTTTACAACCTCACCCATAAGGACGGTCCTGAGTTCACAGATAACACGCTCTACAGATCTGTGATTGGCTCCTTGCTATACATCAGCAATTGGAGCAGACCTGACATAGCTTTAGCTGTGAATCTATTGTCCAGGCACGTGGAACACCCAAAGGAATTCCACTGGACTGCTGTCAAAAGGGTGCTCAGATACCTAAAGGGCACAGCTGATGCTCTTCTCATGCTAGAACCAGAGAAGGGGAAGACGGCCCAGCTCTCCGCTTACTCAGACGCAGACTGGGCTGGCGACTCCAAAAGTAGACGGAGCACTTCTGGTTTCCTCATATTGCTAAATGGCTGCCCAATACATTGGACCTGAAGAGAAGGTGGGAGGCCTCGGGGGTTGATTGTTGGGAGGCTGCAGGCTGGATTCCCCCCGGCAGTTGGGCCCTGGGGAGAGGATGGGAGGCCTTGGAGGGGGGGTGGGCACCCCCGACGTCTGCTTGGCCGCTGTCTTGCTAGCCTCTAAGGCAGTGGCCAGAGCTTGCATTGCTGTCTGGAGAGCCGTTGTAACAGTTTTGGCTGGGCAGATCTCATTGCTATCATAGCATTTTAGGCTTTGTGGGGGGGAGAAATCAGTAATATACATGCTGTCTTGGCTGGAAGCCAGGGATTGCATGTCATTTCTGCTGTACGCCAGGGACTGCAGGCTATTTTGGTTGGAAGCCAGGGATTGCTGGCTTTCCAGACTTAAAGAAATCAAGTCTTTGTTAGATATAGTGGGAGCCGCCATCTTGTTTCCTGTGCCAGACCACGTGGGCGGAGCCATCTTGTTTCCGCTTGCCCCAGGAAGCTGTAGCTCACGGCTGGGGGGGCGGGTTCGCGCCAAAAGCCTTGGGGTCCCGGGGTCACTAAGGGAGGCGGGCGCCATATTTGGGGGCCTCGTGGTCTCTAGGGAGAGGCTCACCAGGGGTTCTGAGGCTTTCTGAGCTGTTCCCTGGGCTGCCCCTCCCTCCTCCTGCATTGCAAGGATCTCTTTAAGCAGCTCTTCACGTTCCTGTGCAGTCAGTTTACTCACGCGGCGTTTGGTCTCAGCCAGGTCCGTCTCTGCAGCATCTGAGCAGCCTTGGACAGTCTGTAATCCTTCTATGCTCTCCTCTGTGGCGTTCAGTTGTAGAGAGGCATGTGAAGGGGTCCTAGACGCTCTGCTGGATCCTCTGACGGGATGAAGGCCATTTGTGCTTTCATCTGCAGCTGAGGTTGCTTCAGGGACTGAAGTCTTGGATGTAGGCAGGGAGGCTGTCTTCGATCGATGACTCCTGGTCACGATAGTAGAAGTCCTGCCATCTGTTATAAATGGATTGGAGCCGGGTCCTCCAGACATCTTATTGGTTAGTTCCTGGCTGGCTTGGAAGCTTTCCTTTAAACCATGCTCTGACTACCAACTTGTGAGGTGGACTCACAATGAATCGTTAAAGGAGCTCCCAAGCAAAGGCAGAACGCAGAGATGCAATCATATTAGTTTTAGTCATGTAATCCTAGCTTGTTTTGTTTTATTTTATTTCTCTCTCACATGCAGGCATGAATGCTTTCATGCCAAGTATTTCTTTCTCTTTGATCTATCATGAATAAAACTAATAGGATTGCATCTCTGCGTTCTGCCTTTGCTTGGGAGCTCCTTTAACGATTCATTGTGAGTCCACCTCACAGAATCAAAAGTTGGAATTAAGATTGCCGGAAGAAATATCAACAACCTAAGATACGCAGATGATACCACTCTAATGGCAGAAAGTGAAGAAGAACTAAAGAGCCTCTTGTTGCGGGTGAAGAAGGAGAGTGCAAAAGTTGGGTTGAAACTTAACATTAAGAAAACCAAGATCATGGCATCTGGCCCTCTCAATTCCTGGCAAATAGATGGGGAAGAAATGGAGGTAGTGACAGATTTTATTTTCCTGGGCTCCAAGATCACTGCAGATGGGGACTGTAGCCAAGAAATTAAAAGACGCTTGCTCCTGGGGAGGAAAGCCATGGCAAATCTAGACAGCACACTAAAAAGCAGAGACATCACCCTGTCAACAAAAGTGCGTATAGTCAAGGCTATGGTCTTCCCAGTTGCAATGTATGGCAGTGAAAGTTGGACCATAAGAAAGGCTGAGCGCCAAAGAATTGAGGCCTTTGAACTATGGTGCTGGAGAAGACTCCTGCGAGTCCCTTGGACTGCAAGGCGATCAAACCGGTCAGTCCTAGAGGAGATCAATCCTGACTGCTCTTTAGAAGGCCAGATCCTGAAGCTAAAACTCAAATACTTTGGCCACCTAATGAGAAGGAAGGACTCACTGGAGAAGAGCCTAATGCTGGGAAAGATCGAGGGCAATAGAAGAAGGGGACGACAGAGAATGAGGTGGCTGGATGGAGTCACTGAAGCAGTAGGCGTGAGCTTAAATGGACTCCAGAAGATGGTAGAGGACAGGAAGGCCTGGAGGAATGTTGTCCATAGGGTCGCGATGGGTCGGACACGACTTCGCAGCTAACAACAACAACAAAATATTGAGAATGTTTATTTGAAAAAACCCTAAAGTCAATCCCAACCCTAACCCTAACCCAAATCCCAACCCCAATCTGCTTGTTTTTGGCAAAAATGTAAAAAATATCACAGCCATGTGTGAATTTTGGATGCTACGAATGGCTGTAAATACAGGGCAGTTGCAGAGCATCCAAAATGCAGTTACATGACCTGGCGGAAGAAAGAAACAGCCGTTGTAACTTTGAATCCAGGCAGCGTTTAGGGGTTTGTCATAACTTTGAATGGTTGTTAAGCAATTGATTGTAAATTGAGAAAGTCGAGCAATTATATAATTATATAATCATATAATATATGTGGCTATATGCATAATTCTGTATTTATTTTTGTCATATTTATGTAGTGTATACCGGAGGTGATGACCCTTTGAGAGCTGAATGCGACAAAATTCCACACACAAAAGTGTCCGCTTCGTATCTGACAACACAAAGGCTTTGTCTTCCAAGAAGCCTTGTTAGGGGTTTAACTGGGCTTTTGAGCACAGATGTGCTTTAACTGAGCATTTGCAATTAATCCCTCCGTTTTCAAATCCCCCAGTTCCTCCCCTCCCTCCTGCCCTGCCTGGATCAGCCTTCCACAAACTGCCCTTCCAGCTGCTCCCACATTCAATTTCCCCTCATTCCCGTTTCTCTCCCCCCCCCTCCAATGGTGTCATAAACCCCCTTTGCCTTCCTGACTGCTGGAGTGAGGTGCAGCACATCTAATGGAAGGGAGGGGCGTTGATATGCCAAAGGAGGAGCTTGCAGACGAAGCTGGTCTGTTTGTGTCTGTCTTTCTGTGTGTGTGTGTGTGAGAGAGAGAGAGAGAGAGAGGGAGGGAGGTGGGAGAGAGAGAAATAGAGTGAGGGAGGGAGCTGGCTAGCAGAGAGAGAAATAATTTCCTCCACCACTCCCCCCACTCTCCATCCCTGGCCTGAATTTTCCTTTTCTTTTGCCCCCAGCCAGGGCTCAGGGGAAGCCACGATTCCGTGGCTTTGTGGCCACCCACCATCACCACATGTTCACCTCTCGGGGCTGAAATGAGCACTGTGGAGTTGCTTCTGGGCTCACTGGGCTGAGATACAACACCTGAAGCCAAAAACGTGATTTTGCATTGGTGGCTTCATGTGTTGTTCTTGTAAAATATTTTATTTTTCCCCCAAGGATAAAATACAAAATACCGAACAAAAAGTCTATATCACAAATATAAAATTAACAGTAAACCTATAACCTCCACCCTGACTGAATATTGATACCTCAAACAAACGTAAATGAATTCCTTGCATTGCAGATCTACAAATAATTCTATATTTTCCATTCTATGCTTGCAAAATTACTATTTTACATCACATTCTCTTAACAAATATCCCACACATACAAATCTATTCTGTCAATTGTCGACCCAAAGCCTCTTCATTGTAGGAAAACTGTTAACCAGTAGCCCCCAAAATACGAAATTTCAAAGCCCTGTATTAATAGTGCATTATTATAGTTAACTCACAGAAACTCCACAAACAGCTTCGAATCTCTTATAAACTTCTCCAAATCATTGTCTCTAATCAACGCAGTTAATTTTGCCATCTCTGCCAACTCAGACAATTTCAAAGTCCATTCTTCCACTGTCAGAATTCCTTTTTCTTTACAATATTTGGCAAGTCTTTGAAAACTTTCCAATCAGTGCAGTCAAGGCAAGCCTGTAGCTTTAGCTTTACCTCCTCAGTCCAAGACTTCACTGATTTAATTTTTGGTTTTGTGGTTTTAAGCCTTTGTCTATAAAAAGATACAAGGTGAATCATACCTCATATCTCTTTTCTATGTGATGATATCCACAAGGGTGCCTTTGTAGCCAGTCTACTTTTATACGTCAACCAATCAACTGCCTAATAAAATGATTCTTAAAACCTGGGTTAAGTTTTACCTTATCATACCATAAATAAGTGCCACCCAAATCAAAGCATTCAGGTTGTAAACAGCCTTTGGTTCTTCAGAGTTATCCAGTCTTTCAACCATACCAAACAACAGGCATCACAGTGCAATCTAAGGTCAGGCAAACCAAGGCCTCCCCTTTTTTTGCATCTTGTAAAAGTTTACATTTAATTCTTGGTTTTTTTATTTTACTACTTAAATTTGGAAATATTCTTCTGTCATTATTTAAAGGAAAGGTCTTTGATCTAAATCAGTATAGTTTGAATGAGAAATAGCATTCTGTCAAAATCCATTTATATTTCATTTCTAACTATCTCCTCTCAGCTAAAACCAAATCTCATCTTCCCCTGGATCCTGCCATTTTCCAAGGGGGAGAGGGGAGAGGCATGCAGGGTTTATTGCTTTCACTTCCTCCATTAAATGTCATGGTTCCGATTAATGAGACAGATCAAAGAACACTGCATGATTGTTTATTTCAAAAAAGTCTATAATAATGAGAATGGAGCATCGGCACTCATGGATGGATGCCAGAATCTGAATTCTCCTCCCCTTAACCCAGGGGTCGGTAACCTGAAACAGCGAAAGAGCCACTTGGAACCGATTCCGAACCACGCCGAGTCAACTTGTTAACTCTAGCGGCATCTTGGAGCTGGCCCGGCCTCGGCCGATGGGCCCCAGTCCACACGGGCCGCTCATTGGGCCACCAGGCTTCCTGGCAGCACATCCAGCAGGGGAGGCCTACTAGGGAGGCGGCAGTCCAGCGTTGTTCCCCCCCTTGTGTGTGTGTGTGTGTGTTTCGGACCCACAGGGAATGGCAGATAGAGGCAGTGGCAGTCTGGCATTGTTTCTCCCCCTCCTGTCTGTGTGTGTGTGTGTGTGTGAGTCGGACCTGCAGGGAACAGCTGGTAGAGGTGGCAGCAGTCCGGCGTTTGCGTCTCTCTGTGTGTTGAACCCCGTGGGCCAGACACTGCTGCTGCCTCTATCAGCCATTCTCCGTGGATCCTACACACACACACACACACACACACACACACACAGAGGAGGGGAAGAAACAATGCCGGACTTCCGCTGCCTCTACCAGCCCTTTCTGCTGGTCTGACACACACGCATGAGGAGGGGAAACAATGCCCTCCCCACCCCACTCTTTTGCAGCAGGGCCGTCCGGCCCTTTTTCCATTTGCTGCACCTTCTTTGGGCTCCCCTCCTCCAAACACACCACTGCCATCTCCCTCCCCACCCCACTCTTTTGCAGCCCACCTCACTGGGTGAAACAGTGGAGGAGGGCAGCCTGAGGAAGGTGCAGCAGATGGAAAAAGGGCTGGACGGCCCTGCTGCGAAAGAGTGGGGTGGGAAGAGTCGGGTGAGATGGCAGCGGTATGTTCGGAGGAGGGGAGCCCGAGGAAAAAGGGCCCACTCACCTTTCCAGCAGTCCTCCAGTCTCTTCTTCCGCTGTCGCTATGTGCTGTTGTGACTCAGGGCCAGCCTGTGGGTCCGGCAGCCGGCTCAGATGTCTCGGATGACTCAGATGAGGGGGAGGAGGAGTGTGTGGGAGACGAACCGGCTGATGATGGTTTGGAGGCTTCGCAGAGCCCCCAGCCGGGGCCCTCTTCTCAGCTGCGTGAGCCCGATAGTGCGGAGGATGATGACCCACAGCTGGCCCTGTTCAAGGACGCCCGACGCAGGAGGCAGTCGAGCAGGACCAAACAGAGAAAGGCTGTGGGACTCCTCGGGAGGAAGCACAGGGAGGCCACGCCCTGATCTCTAAATAAAAGGAGTGTTTGGGGAGGGGCTGGTTGCTGAAAGCAACCCTTCCGTTTGAGGATTCAAGTTCCAGTGTTTTTGTTTCTTGTTCTGGTGTTTGAGTAATAAATCTTGGCAGACGCTTTTCAGCCTCAGACGCTCTCCAGTCTCTACTGTTTGAACAGGGGTTTGCCTTATTGCAAGGCCGGTAGCAGGCTGGTTCAGAACATGTGCAGTCCGAAGAAGAAAAGAAGTTTGTGGGCAGTCCCACAAACCAAAGAAGTTCAACCAAACAGTTCAAACTTCGCGAGGTTTTTTTTTTCGTGAGAAGTTTGAATTGATTGGTTGAATTTTTTTAGTCCCACTTTTTTTTCGGGACTGCACATGGTGGAGGAATACTGGGAACTGCAGGAGATAGCTGAAAGAGCTGCATGCGGCTCCGGAGCCACAGGTTGCTGACCCGTGCCTTAACCCATCATATCATACACAATCTCCCTCCCTTAATTACATGTCATGAATCACATTCACCAATTAGTTTAATACATCAAGTTTCACTTCCCTTCTGCAGCTGGCTCTTATCTTCTCAAAACATCTGGGTTGAATTCCTCCCACGCTTTAGTGATTCAACGCCAAACAGTTAAAGCAAAAGGCTGCCTCTTATATTGTCAGTGCAAAAACATGTCAATGTTTGCAGCATTGACAGCAACCTTTTGTTTATTCGCCTTTGTGTCTGCTATCCATTACAATGTAACAAATTGCTTTCTATACTATGCATCTCTCTGAACTTTTTCTCCCTTACCGGGCAACTAGGAAAAGGGGTGGGAGAAGAGACACAAACCTCCGGGATCTGGTTTATTTCTCCAAAGGAGGTGTGAAGAGCTGTGGAATGATCGCGCTGCGAACAGAACCAGATTGATGTTATCTTTCCTTTCCCATGATGGACTTACCACCTGGAGATTGGCCGGTCTGGAACTGCCCGGATGAACTGTGGGGTGGGGTTTGCTTGAGGACACTTTAAAAATATTGATCTGTGAGGGAATCCCTCAGATCTTGTCTATTATGCCTGCTATCTCCTATTTCTTAGTAAAAGTTCCTGCTTGGAAGAAACTGTCTCCAAGAGTCCTTCTTTCTTAAGATGTGAGTTGAAGTAGGTCCTGACACATTCATTTTAATAACAGAAATTATTTTCCTCAGTGACAAATGTAGGTTTTTCCCATCTGTACAAATCAGATTTCATCTCACTCCACATTTTAAGATAGTTTTTTTTAAAAAAAAATCCCATTTATATCCCGCCCTTCCCCGAAGACTCAGGGCGGCTTACAATCTAAGCACAAATCAATGTGCTTAACAATACAACATAGAATTTCTATTGGAAAGAATCACTCCCAAGGGGTCTAGGACAACTCACAGCAGACAACTCGCCACGGCCAACTCGCTGTGGGACGAGTTGCACTAATAGGGAAAAAATGGTGGAATAGAATCCTTAAAGAAAGGATGCCAAAGGAGGGAGAAAATGAAATATGAATGACAAAAAATAATTTGTTAATTATTTTAAATAATTAAATGGAATTGTTCAATTGTCCCATGGCAAGAGCCTTGGTGGAGCAGTGGGCTGATGCCTCCTGCATGCAATTAGTGCAGGTTCGCATCCCACCAGGCTCAAGATTGACTCAGCCTTCCATCCTTCCCAGGTAGGTAAAATGAGGACCCAGATTGTTGGGGGCAATAAGCTGACTTTGTAATAATGCCGCTTGGGGGGGGGGGCGAAAGCCCTAATAAGCAGGCATATACATAGAATGAAGGCTATTGCTAAGCACATTGGTTTGTGCTTAAATTGTAAGCCGCCCTGAGTCTTCGGAGAAGGGCGGGATATACATGGGATTAAAATAAAATAAAATAAAAAGTTGGCCATGGCAGGTGGGGCACAGCAGGATGTGCCTCTCATCCATCCTGCTTAAACTACTTAGCAAAGAAAGCCTCCTGGCTCATTTTCCCCCCCATATACTTTACTGGCAATAAAGCAGTTACAGTTTAGATCAGGCAGAATCTGTTGGCTAGGCAGGAAAACGCTGCAATTAACCTCCCTTTCCAATTTTCTTTTATCTTCCACATTCATGTTCTTTACCAACATTTTAGTCTTTAGCTTGTTTATTTTCATTCCCATCAGTTCTCCAAATATTTTAAGCTTTCTCATAACATATTCAATAACATCCAGCAGGTCTTTTAAGATCAAAATCATCAGCAAAAGCTTGTAACTTATATTTATGTGCCTTTACGTGTGGTCCTCTTACTCTGTTGTCTAATATCTCTGTTTAATAATTCAAACACCAAGATAAACAATAAAGAGGGCAAAGGGCAGCCTGTCTTGCCACTGTCTGGATCTCGCATGATTTCATCAAGTCGTCATTAACCACGATCTGGAACCTTCTGTAGTGTGTAGATTTCAATCCCTGCATGAAACTCAGCCCAGAGCCCATCTTTTCAACATAGAATCCCAATTCAAATGATCAAAGGCTTCCTCTGCTTGTCATTGTGTTGTTCTAAATATTCAATTATATCCAAAACAATTCTCAGTGTCTTTCAGCTGTCTTTTAGGTAAGAAATCACACTGATCTTCATGAATATAGTCCTGTAAAAAAATTTTTAATCTTTCAGCTAGAATGGATGTAAAAAATTTATAATCATTATTAAGAAGGGAATTGGCCTATGGGTTTTTAAAAGGAGTTGCCCTTCCTTGGATACCAGAGCAATGTAAGTTTCCTTCCATGAATCAGGCATAGACTTCCCTTGTAAAATTGAGTTCATTAAGACTTTCATCAGCAATAATATTTGATCCTCAAACATTCTGTAAAATCCGCTTGGTCCCTCAGGAAAGCAAAACTCTTGACTCCATTGGGGTTAATCAAAAGCACTTTTACTGAGAGAAAGTGGATGCAGAAAAGTCTGGCAGAATCTGAATGTCCTGCACAGAGCACAAAGCAATTCTTTCACTTCCCCAAACCCAGCCCCCCTAACCAGTCTAACAGCAGCCAATGTGATGCCACAGGGTTGTTTTGAGAATGCTGAGGTGCTGGGTAGATAACAGGTCACCCTAAAGGCAAGATGGCCTTGGAACCATGCTGTCATCCAAGTGCACTAGCGCCCCCTTACACAAGTGCTTGTGTAGAACCTCATTGATTAATATGACAGGGTGCCCTGTAGCCCAAAGGGGAGGACTTTGAATTGAAAACAGCCCAGCAGGCAATTGAAAGCTGTCTTCCATTCATCCACCTCCCTGATCCTCACACGGTAGTAGGCTTCCAGTAAGTCCAGCTTGCTAACATGTGAGCTAACATGTCCATTAGGGGCAAGGGGTAGACATTTTCCACACACACAGCATTAAGTCCCCTATAGTCCATGCATAGAAGAAGAATCTTGGCTTTCTTTTCTCAAAACAGAATAGGGGCCGCTACCCATGGTCGTGCTGGCTGGATGAAATCAATAAACAGCTGCAGTTCCTCCAGGGTCATAGAATATAATTTTTGGTTTGATAGTTTAGCCCCTGGCAGGAGTTCTATAGCACAGTCTCTAGGCAGGTGGGGATGTGTTCATCTGACCCCATTTCACTGAACACCTCTCTCAGGTTCCAATTTCCCACTGCAGGGGTGCTGCCTTCTGGATTTTCCCTTGCTCCCATTTGGATTTTTAGCAGCCCCCTCCTCCAATTCATGTAGGGGTTCCATTTCTTTACTGAAGCCATCCCTTAGTAGCAGGGGCCATTCCATCCTAGGGGCCACTATAAGTCTCAGAGTCTCTAGGTGGGCCCCCATTTGCATTTCTATGGGCTCCATGATGAAGGCTGCTGGGATGCCCCCTGCTACCGAACCATCTAGCTGGTAAAAAGCAATTGGGACTTTTAGCCATCTCAGCAGGATTGCTGGGTTTTTGACCAGTGCTGGGTTAACTAGGTACCTGGTGCAGCCGGAGTCTAACAGGGCCCATAAATTAGCCTTTAGCTCCAAAGTTTGAAAGCTCAGTTCTATGAAGATAATTACAGATGTGATCAGGCTATTTATCAGGAGATTGTCATATGAATTGGTATCAATTAGCCCCTAGCGTTGGTCATTGGTTCGGAGTTCCCTCAGCCTGTTTTGGCAATGGGGTGAACTCAACAACCTCCACTCCCTTCAATGAGGCTTCTCTAGCCCAGGGCGGTGCTTTGATGACCTTCCCCGCAGGGCTGGGGTTCATTTTCATGATCGGGTGTTGGTTTTGCACTCCAATGCCTGGTGCCCTTCTTGGCCACACCTGAAGCAGGCACTGGAGCGAGTCTGTGGGGCTCATGGCTTTGTCACCTCTCTCTTCTCCGGGGGTGATTTTTTTTCCATGGCTGTGCCGCGCGATACTTGTTGTGTGCCTGGTCAATTTCCACCTCCTCAACTAGGGCATACCAATCGTGGAGGGTTGCAGGGGCTCCCGAAATGCAGGCATTTTACAAGTCATCATTCAATCTATCCTTGAAACAGCTGATGAGGATGTCCTCTGGTCAGTTGTTTAGTCAGCATGCCAGGTTACAAAATTCCTCAGTATACTCCACCACTGTTCGGTGACCCTGCCTCATGGTCTTGATGCAGTCCCTCACTTTGCAGTGAGCTAATGCAGAGTTCCCCAAGCTTTCTTAGTTGGTGGCCTGAAAGGAAAGGGAGGGGCAGGGGCCTGTATGCACACATGCACACACATGAACAGGGTTGCGAACATGCACCGCAAATGGGCCATGAGCATGCACATGACACAAACAGGGCTGTGAGCAAATGCGTGATGCTTGCAGCAATGCTAGCACCCGCACGACCCTCATGGTGACAATAGTGTCCGTGCAACCCTCGTAGCAATCCTCGTGGTGACGCTAGCACGAGGGGGAGGTAAGTACATGCACCCATGCACGCTCACTGGCCAGAAACTCATGTGGCCCGGTGGCCAAGAGGCCATGGACTGGTAGTGGACCACAACTCTCAGTTTGGGGACCTTTGAGTTAAGAGATCCTCAAATCATGAATCATGGCTGTCATGAAACAGTCAAAGTTTTTCAGCTCAGGCGTGTTCGCATTGTGGAGCATCCCCATCCAATGGGCCCCTTCCAGTCCCAGGGGAATGCTCCTCATCTTGACACATTCAGTGGGGATCTCCGGCCCATATTCTTGCATGTAAGTTAACACAGGGGTCAAGAAGAATCCCAGTGGTTGGGAGTCTCCATCGAACTTCACAGCAAGGGCTGTCAACCTAAGATGGAAAGTGATCAAGGATACATTCAACCTAGAAATAAGAAGAAATTTTCTGACAGTGAGAACAATCAACCAATGGAACAGGCAGCCTTCAGAAGTTGTGGGAGCTTCTTTTAAATATTGCTGTATTTTTTCATTGGGGATTTTCTTTGCCTTGTAAAGTATCTCATAATATTTTTTAACAATTTTTTTCAGATGGCTGTGACATTTCTTGATGCACAAAAAGCATTTGATAATCTAAATTGGCAATTTATGTTCCAGCAACTTGCCGAAATGGACTTTGGGGGAAACTTTATGAATGCAATCCATGCAATTTATGATAAACAGACTGCTAGAACAATTGTAAATGGAGACTATACAGAAAACTTTAATATTAAAAAGGGCACAAGACAGGGATGTCCTTTATCCCCACTACTATTTATACTAACTTTGGAAGTATTAAACAGAAACATTAGACAAGACTCTGAGATTAAAGGACTAGAGATAAAGGGTAAAAAATATAAATTACAAGCATTTGCAGATGACTTGGTTTTTATATTGGAAGAACCTTTGGAAACAAGCACAAAATTGCTGGATACAATAGAACAACATGGTGATGTAGCAGGTTTGATAATAAATAGAGAAAAAACTAAAGTTTTGACAAAGAACTTAACAGGAAAACAGAAAATGCAACTTGAAAAAATACAAACCTTCAAATAGTCAAAAAAGTTAAGTATTTGGGAATTTACTTAACAGCCAGATGTGCAACAATAAAAGAGGATAACTACGTAAAATTACTAAAACAAATAAAACTGGATGCTGGGGAGAATAGCTACAATTAAAATGAATATTTTACTGATAATACTTTTTCTATTTCAAACCATTCCCTTAAAATTAGAAAAAGCTTTCTTTGATGAACTAAACACCATAATATTGAAATTTATTTGGCAAGGGAAAAAAGCACAAATTAAAGTGAATATGTTACAAGACGTTAGAGAAAGGGGAGGACTGGGACTCCCAGATTGGAAGTTATATTACCAAACAGCTATTGTAATGTGGATTAAAGAATGGATAACACTCAGAGATAAAAGACTATTATATCTTGAGGGGCATTGACCTGCAGATCGGCTGGCATGCCTTCTTATGGTATGGGAAGACTAAAGCCCATAGATATTTTCAGAACCATACCATAAGAAGCGCACTTCTCTTTGAATGGGAAAAAATAAAGGAAAAAACTTAGATTAAGATACCTGAATGGCTTTCAACATATAAGGACTTATTGGATAATGAAGGAAGATTGAAATCTAGACAAGACCTATATCAACAAGGTATTGATTTAGCATGGTGGCCATACTTACAAATTCAAAAAAGATATGAAAAAGACTCGAAAGCAACGGGGCTCTACAATGAACAGACAGAACTCAATCGTATATTGTTAAAAACAGATGAGAAGCTAATTAAAAAACTTTACAGATTTCTGCTTAATCTAAAGACGGAGGAAGAACAAGTTAAAGAAACAATGATAATTTGGGCAAAAAATGTTGGTCACACTATAGAACTTGAAGAATGGGAAAAGTTATGGGATAGAAATATTAGATTAACTAAAGCTGTATCATATAAAGAAAATTTGTATAAAATGTTTTATAGATGGCACATGACACCAGTGAGACTAGTGCCACCGGTTGAAAAGCCCTGTACTAGGACTCCAAGATCCCTCTCACAGTTGCTGTTTTTGAGCCAGGTCTCACCTAATCTGTATTTATATCTTTGATTTTTCATACCTAAATGTAAGACTTTGCTTTTCTCCACATTAAAACTCATTTTGTTGGATAGGGCCCATTGTTCTAGTTTGTCAAGATCTTTTTGAATCCTGAGCTTGTCTTCTGGGGTGTTGGATACTCCTGCCAGTTTGGTGTCATCTGCAAATTTGATGAGTTCCCCTTCTATTCCCTCATCTAAGTCATTGATGAAGATATTGAAGAGTCCTGGGCCTAAGACGGAGCCTTGTGATATCCCACTGCTTACTTTTCTCCATATTGATGTAGTACCATTGAGGACTACTCGCTGAGTACGGTTTGTCAGCCAGCTAGCTACAAATCTGTCTGGTGGTGATGTTGTCCAAACTTTTTCTAGCTTAGTAAGCAGCAGATTGTGGTCTACTTTGTCAAATGCCTTACTGAAATCTAAGTATACTACATTCACAGCATTTTGCTGGTCTACTAATTTAGTCACTTTATTAAAGAATTAAATAAGATTGGTTTGGCGTGATCTATTTTTAATAAACCAGTGCTGGCTACCAGTTATAACTTTGCTTCTAGTTGTTCACAGATCTGTTTTTTTATTATGTTTTCCAGGATCTTCCCAGGTATTGATGTTAGACTGATTGGTCTGTAGTTTCCTGGATCTGTTTTTTTTCCTTTCTTGAAGATGGGGACCACATCAGCTTTTTTCCAATCCTCAAGTACTTCCCCGGTGCTCCAGGATTTTTGAAAGATATGGTGCAACGGTTCTCAGATAACATCTGCCAGCTCCTTCAGAACTCTGGGATGTAATCTGTCGGGTCCCAGTGATTTATATTCGTCAAGGTCAGATAGGTGTTCTCTTACCATTTTCTTGCTTATTTTAATTTTGGTTTCTAGTTTTGTCTTTTGCAGTATTTTTTTTGTATGTTGTGCTATAATTTCTTTTTGTGTGAAGACTGATGAAAAGAATGAGTTAAGCAGTTCTGCTTTCTCCCTACTGCCAGTTACTTCCTTGCCATCTTCTCTCTTTAGTGGACCTACAGTTTCCTTGACTTTTTTCTTGTTATTAATACATTGGAAAAACTTTTTTATTATTATTCTTGATTTCTGTTGCAAGTCTTTGTTCATTCTGAGTCTTTGCTTTCCTGACTTCGTCTTTGCATGTTCTGGCTGTCTGCTGATAATCGGCCTAAGTTGTGTGTCCCTCTTTCCATTTTTTGCACTTGTCCTTTTTGTCTTTCAGTTTGTCTGAGAGATCTTTGTGCAGCCATGTTGGTTTCCTCTTGACTTTCTTGTTTTTCTTTTTTGAAGTAGTCTTCCAGTTTCTGAAGATCTTGAGAGACAATGACCTCTGCATCACTGAAGTTGCTTCTTTGGACTGCAAGATTGATTTCATAAGGTAAAGGTAAAGGTTCCCCCGCACATGCGTGCTAGTCGTTTCCAACTCTAGGGGCCGGTGCTCATCTCCGTTTCAAAGCCGAAGAGCCAGCGCTTGTCCGAGGACGTCTCCGTGGTCATGTGGCCGGCATGACTTAGACGCCAAAGGCGCACGGAACGCTGTTACCTTCCCACCGTAGTGGTCCCTATTTTTCTACTTGCATTTTTACGTGCTTTTGAACTGCTAGGTTGGCAGAAGCTGGGATGAGTAACAGGCGCTCACTCTGCTACGCAGCACTCAGGATTCGACCCACCAAACTGCCGATCTTCTCATCGACAAACTCAGCGTCCTAACCCACTGAGCCACCGTGTCCCATTAATTTCATAGGCATAAATAAATTTCCAAGAAAATGGTTGTAGATGGGGACCAGTTATAAGACTTTTTTTCCAGTGGTGTTGTAACTTCAAACAGTTGCTAAATGAACAGCTGTAAAATCAATCAACATCTACAAATGCACAAAAAGAGCCTTGGTGGAGCAGTGGGCTAATGCCTCCTTAAGTAACACCAGCTGCCTGCAATTAGTGCAGGTTCGCATCCCACCAGGCTCAAGGTTGACTCAGCCTTCCATCCTTCCGAGGTAGGTAAAATGAGGACCCAGATTGTTGGGGGCAATAAGCTGACTTTGTAATAATGCCGCTTGGGGGGCGAAGCCCTAATAAGCAGGCATATACATAGAATGAAGGCTATTGCTAAGCACATTGATTTGTGCTTAGAGTGTAAGCCGCCCTGAGTCTTCGGAGAAGGGCGGGATATAAATGGGATTAAAATAAATAAAAATAAAAATAAATCATTCTGTGCCATCAACTGCAGCTGACTGCATTGATTACTCAATTAAAATTTGAACTGGACTGGCTGTAGATGAAGGCAAGGAGGGTTTGCAGTTGTTTCCAGGGAGGCCTGGCCAGAGCCAGCTGATGTGGGTATGAGGAAGCGGGGTGGAGAAGGTGCAGCCTTCAAGGGGGGGGGGGGTTGAATGTCATCCTTGTCAGCCAACAGGACCCAAGGAGAAGGGAATAGGAGTTGCAGCCCCAGACTGGCCCTTCCTACTTTCTGGGAAGTTGCTGGCAAGGGTCGCTCAGCTGTTGCTGCTTGATCCTGTGGTTCTGTGTTGGTGATTGCAGAAACTGTGGCCTTTGCTTTTTTTTTAAAATTCCATTTATATCCCGCCCTTCTCCGATGACTCAGGGCGGCTTACAAGCTTTACCTTCCAGAATGTAAGAAACTGCTCCTGGCTGCATCTGCCCTGATATCTGGTAAAAATCGGTACTTGCCACTGCTGGGAGAGAGCGTCTCCAGTCGGAGTGCTACGCAAAGCCAGCACACGTGAAAACCTGCCTGCCCTGCAAAATCCAGGAGAAGAGCAGGACGCCGAGTGGGAGAAATTCTTCTGCAGCTGCCATGGCAACTTCAGGGCATACCTGCAGATTTCAGGGGAGGGAGGGAGAGAAGCTGCAGCATCTGCCAGTGGGGTCCCGCGAGGATCTTTGCCCACCCTTGGCAGTCTCTGAGCACAAGAAATCCAAAGGAAGTTACTCCCTCCAGAATTGGAGAGAAAGGGTTGTCAGAATGACAGAAGCCTGGGAGGCTGGGATGGGGGACAGCTGCAGGGGTGAGGAGCAATTATTGCTATGTCTTCTCCCACCCAATTCAGTAGAAGGTTGCTGAATTGACATCCATCTTCATTTCGAATACATTAGATCTTCCGGTGGGCTCAAAAATGTCATTTGAACTGCCATCTGGCCAGGAGATTGATGATTCTCCTCATCTTGCAGCTATAGAAGCCAGTTGAGAAGCTGGCAACTTGAAAGAAACTTTGGCTAGTCTCCAGCCATGGAGGGGTAGGGAAATGATGCTTTTTCAGGGGATTATAGATGTCACTCTTTTTAAGATTTGCCCCAGTTCAGTTGATTGGATTACCCCATGTTGGAGAAGCACAATTAATTCCTGCTGCTTTCAGTGGACCAAACTAGATACAGCATCACGTAGATCAATGTTTCTCAGCCTTGGCAACCTTAAGATGTGTGGACTTCAACTCCCAGAATCCCCGTCCCCCATCTCCAATGGGGACCTAGAACAGCTTATGGAAGGGAGGGAGAGGAAGCTGAGAGAGAAGAAGGACATGAAGTCAGCAGCACTGCCCACCATATATCAGCCAGATCCTCGAACATAGAATAATAGAGTTGGAAGGGACCATGGGGGTCTTCTAGATCTTTGGTCTGCTGCTCTGAACTTCCTCCAGGGTGGCCCAGATCTTACTGTGTGGAGCCCTAACTTCTTTGGTTCACTGCACACATCTGGAGGCAGCATTTTATGGGCATCCACATCCTTTTTCAGGATTCTGAGCAGCTAGGCATCCTTCCAAAGGAAGCCAACCCTTATGGATACCTTGGGGGACTCAGTGGTTATTTTTAGGGTTAAGGCTCATGGATATTGCTTCATTTTGCACAAGCCTTCCAAGAACTTTATAAATGCATTATAAAAAATTGGGGAAGTCTGTCCTTGTTGGCAGCAACAGCAGCCAGGATCTGCCCAACTGCTCCATAATGCCTGCCTCAGGTGAGAGGCCCTGTCCTTTCTGGAAATCCATTTCCTTGTCCTGTTTTTAAATTGGTTTCACCCTCACAAGAAGCCTATGGAGTAGGCAGGGCTAAGAGGTGAGCAGGGGGCAGTGTATGTGGGGGGGGAGTGTTATTTAATAAAAGAGATCAGAGAGAGAGGAAAAAAGTAATTAAATTACAGCAAAATCCATGGTATATAGAAGAACTTCTCATATACATATTACTCCTTGACCTATGACCACCACTGGAGCCAGAGTTCACATTAGCTAAGCCAGGTGGTTATGAAGCGAGTTGTGCCCATTTTATAACCACTTTTGCCATGGTTGCTAAGCAAATCACTGCCATTGCTAAGTGAATCACAAGGTCATTAAACAAATCCAGCATCCCCCACTGACTTTGCTTGTTTAAGCCCGGCTGGGAAAGTGGCAAATGGCAATCAGAGGACTTCTGTTGTAGAAAGAAGAGACTCACGCAAGCTCTTCAGGAAAGGAAAGGTTTATTGCGCAGGTTCAGAAGGCTTAAACAAAGCACAGGGTCTGAACCCTGAAGGGCTCATGAACAAACATATTTATACACCTCTAATTCCTAGTTATACATTGTTATACATTGTTCCTTATATGGTTACATCCTGCACATTCTTATCAGGCAACAGTTTACAGAAGAAAATTACATGAAGTATGTGTAGTTTCACAGACAGAATATGGCTATCCCAATCAACATCTCCCTTAAGGACAAGACTATATGTGCTTAAACAATGACCTTTGTACACTTCCTCTTTACTTCGGGATGCTACAACCATTGTGCATATATGCTGGTTGCCAAAGGACCAAATTTTAATCATGTGACTGTGGAGAATGCTCCGAAGGTTGTAAGTGCGAGGACCAGTCATAAGCCACTTTTTACAGTGCTGTTGTAACTTTGAACAGTGGCTAAATGAATGGTTGTAAGTGAAGACTCCCTGTGTAACTATTTTTATGTAACAGTTTCAATAAAAGATAACCATCTTTTTATTGTAGTCTCTCCTCCCCTCCCCAGCTGCCTTTTTCCATCTCAAGCTTCCCCCATTTGAGGGGCTGCCCATAAACCTAAGTGGCCAGAGTCCAGATCCTGACTCAGCAATTGCTCCCAGCTTTTCTGCAGGAGCCCCCTCCCTCCCACTTTTCTGTTTTGAATTACAATCCAATGACAATTACGCTAACGCTAACCCTGGCAGAGTAGGTGCTCTTGCTGTCTGGCTTTGTCAAAGGGCTGTGGGAAAAATACAGAGAAAGAAATATTTTGGGAAATATTAAAAAGACAGAATATATTTCCCCACAGGAATAAAGGAGAAGATCTTTAAAGACAGAAACCAGACCCCAGAAATTAGCCCAGCCCCCACACAAAAGCTAGCTTTTAGAAATGCAGCTGTAATAATCCATTCAGGAAGACTGGAGCCTTCCAGCTAGAAACTGAAGAAATTAGGAAGACAAAGACCCCTAAAATCTACATACCCCACCCAAACTCTAAGACAGGACATAAAAGGATTAACCCACCAATACCAAAAGGGCACACTCAGACTCAAGTCAAAGTTCATGGCACAGGAAATACAAAGCCTCAAACAGTAACAGGAAACAACCTCACGAGCCCCAGAAGGTATAAAAGCCCACCACTCTGCTCCATGTGGTCAGTTGTTTTTCCAGAGCCATCTTTCTGTCTGGCTCTCCTCTACAACCTTCTTTCTAAAGCAGTCACCATGTTGTTTATTCCCAGCTTGCACTGGACCCTGATGAAGATTTTTCCTTCAATAGGCCTGGAGTCCCCTTACTAACTCTGCAATCTTGAATGATCAAATCTGCTCCCTTGGTCTCTGTAGGGCAGTAGACTCCCCAGGGGTTGAAGTCCACACATCAGTTGTCAAGAATGTAATAAATTACTGTGGGGCTTTCTGGTCTGAACAGTGTACCTCTTTCTTACACTGCTGGCTGTTTGCGCGCGCGCACACACACACACACACACACATAAACAAAGATACAACCGTTCTGAAAGATAAGCTGGCTTTTACAGAGGTCTTGAATCTGAAAGGAGAAGGTTTCAGATTGCTCTGCATCAAGCCCAGAGCTGTCAATCAAGTAGCAAAGGATTAAAATAGCTCTGAAAATGGGAAAGGTGTCACCTGGGGAAACAGCTCTTCCTTCTTACCTCACAAGAACAAAATAAGAGCCGACAGGTACAGTGGAGACCTCTGAAGAACATCAACGTGGTCTGGTTTTCATCTAAGGAGGAGCTGTGATGTCATGGGCATATTATATCATTGTGCAAGTGACCTAATTTATATATTCCACATCATTCATCATTCAAGAAATCAATAACAAGCTTTGGTGCTTCATTGATTCCAGAAGGCAGCCTCTGTTTGCACCTGATTTTTATGCCAGTTTTTATGTTATTTTACAAAATATTTTGACATGCAATGCTCTATAGCGTCGTCTTAAATGGAGAAGTTGAAACAATTTATGTCCAGTATGTGAGGGGTCTGTAGATATTTTCACAGCCCTCTTTCTGGCTTGTGCAGAATACAGGTCCTCAATGGAAGGCAGGCTGGTAGCAATTAGTTTTTCTGCAGTCCTAACTATCTGTTGAACTCTGTGTCTGGCTAGCTTGGATGCTGTGCCAAATCAGAGAATTATAGAGGTGCAAATGACAGACTCAATAATTCCTTTGTAGAACCGTATCAGCAGCTCCTTGGGCAGTCTGAGCTTTCTGAGTTGGCACATGAACAATATTCTTTGTTGTGCTTTTTTAATGACATTTTTGATGTTAGGTGTCTGTTAAATAGCGGGTTCTTTGGTGCAGGAATGAAGATGCGAAGCTGAGTACAGGATAACTCATACTTTATTTCTTGCTGGAACTGTACTAAGGCAAAAGCTGCAACCAGCTGCAATATATAGTCTGCAACCTGCGGCTCCGGAGCCGCATGCGGCTCTTTCAGCCGTTTCCTGTGGCTCCCAGTCCTCTGCCATGTGCAGTCCAAAAAAAAAAAAGTGGGACTAAAAAAGTTCAACCAATCAATTCAAATATGCAGGGTAGGTGCATATCTCGCCTTGGCTCCACTCTTCAGTCAAACCCTGTTCTGCACATGCGCGCATGTACGCACAAGTGCACACATTTTTTTGCGGCTCCCAGTTTTTCCTTTTGTGAGGGAACCGGTTCCGAGTGGCTCTTTCACTGTTTCAGGTTGCTGATCCCTGCCCTAGGCGGCAGCCAATAGGTTTGAATTAACCATTGCCGCCTGGGGATAGCCAATTGTAGCACAGGAGACTGGTAGTCTGGGTTGCTGGAGAGCCGTTAGCTGTTCCAGCAACCCACGTGGTGTTTCACAAGAGCCCAGTACATAACACCCCTCCCCTCTTAGATCAGACTATGACAACAACAATTAGTCTCAACAGCTGTCAAGATTTGTTATTTAAACACACACAAAGTAAAGTGATAATAATAAAAATAATAAAAACAATGTAGATTACAATGAGATTAAACAACGGCTCAATGATCAGGCTTCAATTTGCAATAATAGGCAGTTACACATAGCACTAGTTTCAGTAGTCTAGTGGCAACAGGTTTTACAACAATATATAGCTCTTTATTTTACAACGTGATCTGCAAGGTATGAAGGAGGCTTGTGTGCCCTGGAGGAACGTCTCGGGGTTCCCATCACCTTGTAGTCTACCAGCTTACCCAGTGGGCTGGGTAGATTTGTGTCCTTTTGTGCTCCTGAGTCAAGGGGATTCAATGCACTCTGGCTGGCCTCACCAGGTTGGCCCACCACAAAGTCAGTCTGTTCGGCAGAGTAGGCACAGCGGTTGCTGAAGTTCGGTTGGCTCGCTTCATCAGGGGGTCCATGTTGCACTCCTGAGCTCCCTGGTTCTTCCTCTGGTTCCATCTCAGTTACGAAGGAAAAGTCCTGGTAGTCCATGTGAGGGCTGGCTTAGCCACAAGTTTAAGGACCTTGGGAGGGACTTATGATGCAGTCCTCACTTAGTGGCCATTCTGGAAACCTTTTCCTGAGCTGATCAATGTGTCTTCTGACAACTCGCCCTCCCTCCAACCCCCCTTCATAAGATAGGGGTCCGGGTGCCTTGGTGATTTGACCAGGAACCCACAGATTCCCATGACCATAGTTCCTGGCCCAAACCCAATCGCCCATGTGCAGCCCCCTTGGGGGTTTTGGTCGAGAGGCTTCAGCTGCCACTCTGTCTGGATGCAATCTGTCCAGTTTAGTAATCAAATGCCACCCCACAACGTAGTTCTGCAGGACTTTTACCTGTGGCAGTGCAGGGCGTAGAATGCTGGCAGAGTAAAAAATCTGCCAATCTGTGATGCCAGTCTCCTGTGACAATGCGCTTGAGTACCTCCTTCGTTGTCCTCACCATGCGTTCAGCTTGACCATTAGAAGATGGATGAAAAGGCACAGACGTTGCATGTCTGATGAGATTAGCTCTGAGGAAAGCCTGAAATTCAGCAGCAGTGAATTGTCTGAAACTAAGACATCAGGGAACCCATGTGTGGCAAAGAATTTTCTCAGCACCTGGATGCTCCTAGCAGTAGTCATGTTAGGAACTGGAATTACTTCCAGCCATTAGGAGTGGCTATCCACTATATATGATCCTACGTGTAATTCCTATCCTTCTCTCCCATGAGCTGCCCATGTGGGAAGAGTGTGGAGGATTGAAGATCCACGTACAGCCTTTTTCAGCTAAAAAGCCCTGGACTGGCTTAGAACTGATTTCTAATTCTCTGCAGGCTCCAATGAAGTTAGTTCCACAGTCAGATCTTAATGACTCTCCTGGTCCTCTGATGGCAAGGAATCGCCTTAGAGCATTAATAAAACATGAAGCATCCATGGATTCTAAAACTTCAATGTGTACTGCATGCACACTCATGCAGGTGAACAGCACTGCCCAATGTTTTTTATTTGCTTGGCCACCACGTGTTCATGGCCCAAAAACATCCAGACCAACATGAGTGAATGGTGGGTCAGTACTTAGCCTGTTGGCTGGTAAATCTGACATTTGCTGTTGCTGATGCTTTCCTTTTAGTTTGCGGCATTGAACACAGCTGTGCAGTATAGCTGTAATATGTCTCTTTGCTCCTACAATCCAAAGGCCTGCCGCTCTTATGGCACCTTCTGTGAAATGTCTGCCTTGGTGCTTAACCCTTTCTTGGTAGTGCCGTATGAGCAAGGTGGAGAGATGATGGCGACCAGTTATAATAAGAGGATTCTGTTCTCACTCTCCCATTTTGGCCTTGTTTAAACGGCCACCAACCCTTAGCATGCCATTAATGTCTATAAATGGGTTCAGGTTGGCAATTGGGCTGTTTTTTGGAATGTTCTGCTTGTCATGGATACATTTGATTTCTGTGCCAAAGACATTCTGTTGTACGCTGCGTATAATGATCAGCTCACTCTCAGCAATGTCTTTTGCAGATGGAGGGTTTTGGCATAAGTGCCAGCCTTGACATTTAGTGTCACTAGATTTGGTGTGATAGCATTGTGCAATGTGGACTAACCTTGCAATGGTGCGTACAACCCTTGTCCACTTGGAGAACTGTTCAAAGCATTGACAGTCCATGATGGTTCTCTTCTCAGATCTGGTGAGAAGGGTCTTGACTTCAGGACGAATCTCTGGATCGTTGTCAGGATCTTGAAGATTGAAGACCTCAGCTGCGCTTTCTTCTGTATGATCAAGCAGGAACTTGGTGGAGCCTTGGTGGAGCAGTGGGCTAATGCCTCCTTAAGTAACACCAGCTGCCTGCAATTAGTGCAGGTTCGCATCCCACCAGGCTCAAGGTTGACTCAGCCTTCCATCCTTCCGAGGTAGGTAAAATGAGGACCCAGATTGTTGGGGGCAATAAGCTGACTTTGTAATAATGCCGCTTGGGGTGTGTGAAAGCCCTAATAAGCAGACATATACATAGAATGAAGGCTACTGCTAAGTTTGTAAAGCCGCCCTGAGTCTTCGGAGAAGGGCGGGATATAAATGGAATTAAAATAAAATAAAAAATAAAATAAACTTAGGAATTGTTAACCAAGAGGAATTTGCAAAGGAACGTGCCAACAGTGGCCTTGTGGCATGATCTGCAAGATTTAGTTCTGATGGAATGTAATGCCATTGTTCAGGCTTTGAGGATTTCCTGATGCTTTCCACACGGTTGCTGACATAGACATAGAAATGTTTTGTCTTGTTGTATATGTAGCCTAAGACAACCTTGCTGTCTGTGTAAAATTTGATGTCATCTATCTGAATGTCCAGCTCATGCAATATGAATTCTGCAATCTCTACAGCCAGTACAGCCACGCAAAGTTCAAGCCTAGGGATTGTGTGCTCAGGCTTGGGTGCCAACTTGGCTTTGCCAAACAGAAAGCCTACATGGGTCCGATTAAAAGAGTCTCTTACCTTGAGGTATTCAACAGCTGCTATGGCCTCAGTAGATGCGTCTGAGAAGATGTGAATTTCCCTGGTCTGACTTGCATCAAGGGAAGCTGGAGTATAGCAGTGTGGTATGTCAATCCCATCTAAGGCATGTAGAGATTGTTTCCAGGACTCCCATTTTGAAAGCTTATCTCTTGGTAGTGGGGCATCCCAGTCTTTAATAGTCTCTGATAGCTGTCTTAGTAAAGATTTACCTTGTATGGTGATGGGAGCCACAAATCCGAGCGGATCATATAGGCTGTTCACAACTGACAAAACACCACGTTTGGTGAATGTTTATCTGCAGAGCTGACATGAAAGCCAAAGGTGTCCTTTGATAGGTTCCACCATAGACCTAAACCTCTCTGTTCAGGGGGTGTGTCCATTCCCAGATTAAGGTCTTTAAACCCTGTGGCTTCCATAACTGCAGCACTGTTTGAGGCAAATTTGTGGAGTCTGAGATTAGCTTCAGAAAGCATACTGTACCTTGTGTTCTTTGGAGCAGGTCTATGTCTACTTCATCTGTGGGTAAGGATTTGAGTTCGTCATCCACATAGAAGTCTCTCTCAACGAATTGTCGAGCGTCTGCACCATACTCCTTCTCACCTTCAAAAGCAGTCCTTCGCAGACCATATCTTACAACAGCAGGTGAGGGACTGTTTCCAAAGATGTGCACCTTCATGCGGTATTCAATCACTTCATTGTCCATGTTGTTGTCACGGTACCACAGAAACCTTAAGAAGTTCCTATGGTCTTCTCTTACTTTAAAGCAATGAAACATTTGTTCAGTGTCAGCAGTTATGGCAATGGGTTCCTTCCTGAACCTCATGAGTACGTCTACAAGGTTGTTGGTTAGGTTAGGACCTGTGAGAAGAACGTCATTCAGGGACACACCTTGATGCTTGGCACTGCAGTCAAACACTACCCTGATTTGTTTTGGTTTGCGTGGATGATACACACCAAAGAAAGGCAGATACCAGCACTCATCATGTTGTTGAAGAGGTGGAGCTGGCTCAGCATGGTCATTGTCAAAGACCCTTTTCATAAAGGCAATAAAATGGTCCTTCATTTCAGACCTATTCTTTAATGTTCGTTGGAGTGAGTTGAGTCTAGATAAAGCTTGATCGCGATTATTTGGGAGTCTGGCTCTGGAAGTACGAAAAAGTAATGGTGCAACCCAGCTGTTAGACATGTCTTTGGAGAATCCAGTGTCCATCACGTTGATGAATTCTCTGTCTTCAACTGACATGGCTAGTTTGTTGTCATCACGTGTAGTATGAAACACTGTACTGCCTAAGTTATCATGACAGGTGACAGGGGTAACATTAGATACCTGGATGATGTTGATAGGCTTCTCCTTTACTTCATAGTGATGAGGACATTGTCTGAAGTGAGATGCACGCCCATTCCTTAAAATGTGAGTTTTAAAGGAGTTGATCTCCGATGGTGTGCGCATCCTATTTAAGCATACATCTCCCACTATTACCCACCCTAGGTCAAGTCTTTGTGCATATGGGGCATCATCAGGTCCATTGCACTGTTGGTGTATTTTATGAACTATGAGAATGTCTCTTCCCAGCAAGACTAAGATGTCAGCATCCATGTCCATTGGAGGAATCTCAGTAGCCAGGTGCCTTAAGTGGGGATGGTGATATGCAGCTTCTGGAGTGGGAATCTCTTCCGTCTGGTATTTGGTCACACTCAACCAATGATGGCAATGGTATGCCCTCCTTTGATTTGATATGAGAGATGATGAACCCATCAGCTCTTCTGCCAGAGGTCTCTACACAACCAGAACAGGTGTTGAGCATATATGGTGTTGCATGTCCCTGTATGCTAAAGATATCAAAGAATTTGGGTGTCAACGCTGCTAACATCAAATGTTATTGCTTGACATGAGATGAAGAAGTAGCTATTTCATATGTTAAACTTGTGTATTGCTTTAAGACTTGTGTATTTTTTTAGTTTAAAATTGGTGGGAGGGAAGAGTAGGAATGAACTCTGAAGGCCATTTGTGTCTCTAAAGAAGATAAGATTTTGGCGGTTCTTCCAATGGAAGGGAAGCTGATTCTTTAAATTAATTGGAGAGTATGATTAATGACAAAATTAGATAGATGGGGAATTGTGTTTAATTATATTGTGCAAGGGGCAGAGATTTCAGATTCCAGCTTCCTTCAAGCAAGCATTTGCTGGTGTATTAGGCTAATAAAGGACTTTTAAGGTAAACAATGCCTCAGAATCACTTGAAAAGCCCATACATCAGAAACATGACATCGGGTTTAACCAGGGATCTGTTGCTCTGCTCATCTATTATGGCATACATCCTGGTAGCTTTTTCAGGCTGACCCTCTGGATATATTTTGACTAGACCTATCTTGGCACAGCATTTGTGACTGAAATCTTTCCCACACACTTCAGTACATGAAGATGAGACATTTGTGACTGGAGCATGACTCTGCTGCTCCCTGCCATGATCTGAAGCAGAGTTGGATGCAGGTGGTTGCTGTGGATTGCCTGGAAGTGGATCAGGATGCATAGCTGTAACGTGCTTGTCGCTATTGCATTCTGTGTACTTGACAAATGCTTAGCTATTGTGTAGTGGGTCCGACGCAAGGAAGAGACGCCAGCCGGTGTGTGAGTTCAGCTCTTTATTGGAAGGGGGTAGTGAACTGAGGAGTGAGGGTTACCTGGCCTCCTTAAATACCCGGCCAGGTAAGCGTGCAGCCAATGAGGTTGGCCCTAGGTTTCCCGCCGAACTAGGTTTCCCACCGAAAACCGTCCAGGTCAATGGCCCCTGGTGGCTGTTGCTATGCAGGTGCCTGCATACATAACACCACTCCCCCCTTAGAGAAGAACCACATAACAACAACTTGCAACTACTATAACTATAACTATATGAAAAAAAACAACGATGTCCTGTGTGTGTGTCACTTGCACACATAGTCTGACAGGTAGGCAGGTGTCCTGTGTGGTCGGGTGGATCGTCTGGGTGTGGTTGAGCCCTGGGCTTGGACCGTGGGTTCTTGAGGCCTTTGTGCAGGGTTGCAAGGAGCCGGGATCAGAAAGTCCTCCTCCTCTGGTCCCTGCTCTGTGACGTCCCCGGCTGGGTTGACCTCTCCTGGAGTGTGGTCCTCCTGTTGGGCGTGTGTGTTGTGTTCAGGGACGTGTGTGATGCACTCAGGGACGTGTGTGATGTGCTCAGGGACCCTTCCTCTGAGCTGATCGATGTGTCGCCTTATGCGTCTATCCCCCTCCACCCCCACAATGTACGAGAGGGGTCCTGTTTTCTCGACCACTGTCCCCGGAACCCATGGATGTCCTTGCCCAGACCAGCTCCCCCACGTTGAGAACCCTGTGTGTGGGTGATGATGGCAATGATGATGCTGGCGATGATGGTGGTGATGGTGATGATGGTGATGATGGTGATGATGGCCTTCCGGTCTCGGCTGCTACCCAGTCTGGGTGTAGACGGTCCAGCTTGGTGATGAGGCACCGTCCCCATCGCAGTTCTGCTGGGCTCTTCCCGGTAGCCACGCATGGTGTTGTGTGTTGGGCGAGTAAGAATTTCGCCAGTCTGTGATGCCAGTCCCCGCTGATGATGTGCCGGAGTGCGTCTTTGGTCGTCCTTACCATCCATTCAGCCTGCCCGTTGGTTGATGGATGGAAAGGCATGGAGGTGGCATGCCTAATCCAGTTTGCCTTCAAGAACGCCTGGAAATCAGTAGCGGTAAACTGAGGCCCGTTATCAGACACAATTACGTCAGGGAGGCCGTGTGTGGCAAAGAGAGCTCTGAGCACCTGGATTGTCCTCCCCGAGGTCATGTTGGGAACAGGAACTACCTCTAACCACTTGGAGTGACTGTCCACCACTACTAAAAATAGTTGGCCCTGGAATGGCCCCGCATAGTCAATGTGGATGCGGGACCGACAGTAATGCTTTCAGTGCCTTGAAACTCTGGTCATGGGTGGCCGTCCAGGCCCATGTTGCCTGCTTGTCCAGCAACCTGTGGAGCAGTTCAGCGATGGCTGCCTTGTGTGGGAGGAATGTATGATAGAAGTTCAGCAGACCCAGGAATGCCTGAAGCTCTGCTTTGTTCTTGGGTGTGGGTGCTAGTTTGATGGCCCTCATCTTGGATTCTGTGGGGTGGATTCCCCTGGCGTCTACTCTGAACCCCAAGAATTCTGTGGAAGGGATGCCTATGCTGCATTTTTCCCTTTTGAGTTTGAGACCAGCTGTGCGCAGCCTTGACAGCACCTCCCTGAGCCTACCTGCCAGTTCCTCTGCTGATGCTCCTGCAATCAGGATGTCATCAAAATAGGGGCAGACTCCTGGAATGCCCTTGAGTGTCTTTTCCATAACCTCCTGAAAAATGCCGGGAGCAACGCTGACTCCAAACTGCAGTCTGTTCACCCGGAACGCCCCCCTGTGTGTTACTATGGTTTGAATGTCAGCTGTTTCCCTAGTGACCGTGAGTTGCACAAGATCGAGCCTTGCAAAATGGCACTGCCTTGGAGGGAAGCAAGAATGTGGCTGACCGCAGGAACCGGGTAAGCGTGCGGGTTTAGGGCGCGGTTCACCGAACACTTATAGTCGGCGCAGATCCTTATTTCCCCGTTGGATTTGAGGGGGGTTACGATAGGGGTTTCCCACTCCCCTCCATCTATGGGCTCTAAGATTCCCTGGGCCACCAGCTTGTCTAGTTCGCGCTCGATTTTGTGTTTGAGCGCGAAAGGGACTCGCCGCGGCCGGACCCTAATGGGGGAAACGTTCAAGTTAAGCTTGAACGATATGGGGGCCCCGGTGTACTTGCCCAACGACCCGTCGAAGACGTCTGCGAACTCCCGGCAGACGTCCTCAACGGAGTCCCCCTGGATCTGATGGATCCCGGATACTGTGATTCCCAAGGCCTCAAACCAGTCCAGCCCGACCAGGCTGGCTCTGCGGCCCTCTACCACTACAACGTCCAGGTGCCCTTCGCGACCCTTAAACCCCACTGAAACGGTGGCCTCCCCCTTCACCTTGACCGGCGAATTCTGAAAATCGCTCAGGGTTAATTTAGTAGGCCGTAATTTACTCCGTTGCTTGCTCCAGCTGATTATGTGACTAAGGGTCTCGTCTGAAATAATCGAGACCGCTGATCCAGAGTCAAGCTCCATGCTGCAAGGGACGCCTTGCAAACGGATTGTTAATCTAATTTTGGGTTTGAGCAGCCGGCGGCTACCCGTGTGGTTAATGGCCAGCCGGCTCTCAACAAAGCCAATTTGCGTTTTGGTGGGGGCCCCAGTACCTTCGAACGGCGGTTCCTCCGGCTGCAGCTCGTGGATCTCCTCTCGGGGGCGGCGGCTACGGCAGACCGCGGCTATGTGGCCTGTTTTCTTGCAGGCCCGACACGTGGCAGACCGGAACTTGCAGTGGCTGCGCACGTGGTTCCCACCACACCCTGCGCACCTCTGAGGAATGGCGGCGTTGCTGGGAGGCCTGGGCCTGTCTGGGTGTCTGGCTCGCTGGTCGGGGGTCGACTTCCGCTGGAGGAGGTCGATGCTCAGGTCGTCCTCCTCTGTGGCCTCTTGCCGGTGGACGCTGGTCGCCTGGTTGCCGGACCGAGTTCCCTGGCAGGCTTGGATGGCCCCGCAGGCCGCTTCGTGGGCTAGGATGGCGTCCTCGGCTTCCTGGAGAGAGACCTCCTCTCTCTCGAACAGGCACTCCTGCAGCCGCCTGTCTCGTAGGCCGCAGATCAGCCGGTCCCGTAGCCGCTCCTCCAAGTTCGTGAACCTGCAAGCGATGGCAGCTTCCCGCAGGGCGGCGAGGAAGTCAGCACCAGTCTCGTCGGGGCGCTGGTCCCTTTTTTCGAATTGTGACCGCGCAGCCACCTTGGAGCGCCGGGGCTTGAAATGGGCGTTGAGTCTGGCCACGAGGTCTCGGTATGTGACGGTGTTGATGGCCTCCTGGGGGAACAGATTCGCGGCGACTTCCAGCAATGCTGGCCCCCTGAGGCAAAGCAGGGCGGCTGCCTTTGCACCGTCCTCCGATATCTGGTTGAACAGTTCAACGTGAGCCAGGTAGCGGGTCCAGGTCTCGGGGTGGCGGGTCTCGAATTCGTGGGGTTGTCCGGCTCTAGCCATGGCGGCGGTTGTGGTCTTGGTCGCGGATGTGGCGCTTGGCGTTGCCGGGTCGGCTGGCGGTCGTGGGGGGGGGAAGAAGGAAAATGCCTTTCCCTTCAGCTCGTGGAGCGTTTCCCCCAGTGACTTCAGCTCTTGGTCGGCAGCAATCCCATCCTCGTCGCCACTATTGTGTAGTGGGTCTGACGCAAGGAAGAGACGCCAGCCGGTGTGTGAGTTCAGCTCTTTATTGGAAGGGGGTAGTGAAATGAGGAGTGAGGGTTACCTGGCCTCCTTAAATACCTGGCCAGGTAAGTGTGCAGCCAATGAGGTTGGCCCTAGGTTTCCCGCTGAACTAGGTTTCCCGCCGAAAACCGTCCAGGTCAACACCCCCTGGTGGCTGTTGCTATGCAGGTGCCTGCATACATAACATTAGCAAAATGGTCATATGAAGCACAGCACCTGTAGCATATGCCAGGTTTTAGGAGAACCTCTTTCCGCTCTTGTATAGTCTTTGCTCTAAGCTCCCGACATTTCCTAAGAGGGTGAGGTTTTTTGTGAATAGGACACTGACTATTAGGATCTTCATCTCCACCACCTGAACCACTCCGCTGAGCAGGAGATGGTACAGGAGGTGAGATGTCTGTCTTTTTTGTAAACACAGCTCCACGTGAGTCTGTGTGTCTAGCTGCTGTGTTATCGTACCTTGATGATGATGGTGGAGCAGGCACACTGGATTCATTGAAGTTGAAGCTGGGATCATTTCTTGTCCAGGCTTGTTCGCTGATGAACCTGCAAAATGAACCTGATTTATGAGAATGGGGGGAAAGAAACACCATCAGCATGGCCCATTTCCTTGCCTGGTTTGTGAATCAATTTAAAATTGTATGCAGATAGGAAAATAGACCATCTCAACATTCTTGGAGATAGTATGTGGGGGGTTTGTTTGTCTGTTGTGAACAGTCCCAACAGAGGTTTGTGGTCAGTGTAGACAATGAAATCCCTGTCATATAAATAATCATGAAATTTTTTCATTCCAGCAATGATGGCCAGGGCCTCTTTGTCAATCTGAGCATAGTTGCGCTCAGCAGAGGACAAAGTCCTTGAGTAAAATGCTATAGGGACCTGTTTCCCATTTTTCTCTATGTGGTTTAAAACTGCCCCCACCCCATAGGGAGATGCATCACATGCAAGACATACAGGTTTAGACTCTTTGTAATGAGTTACAGTGGACTTTTCTGACAGTAGTGCCTTTAAGTCCTGTAAACTTTTTTCGTGTAAGTTAGTCCATTTCCATGGAGCTTTCTTGTCTAGAAGCCTGTGGAGGGGCTCTGCTATTGCTGCCTTATGAGGTAGAAATGTGTGGTAGAAATTTAGGAGACCCAGGAATGCTTGTAGCTCTCCTTTGGATTTGGGTCTAGGAGCCATTTTAATGGCCTTCACTTTAGAATCAGCGGGGTGAATGCCGTTAGCATCAATGTGGAAACCCAGGAATTCTGTTGAAGAAACCCCAATACTACACTTGTTCTTTTTTAATTTGAGGCCTACTTTGCGAAGCCTCTGCAAAACAGCCCTGAGCCTTCTGGCCAATACTTCTGGGGATTCCCCTCCCCTTTTTTAATTTGAGGCCTTCTAGGCTTAGGGAATGCATCCACTTAGCACGAGGCCGCTAGTGTAGCTTGCTAGCCGGCCTTGAGAGAGGGGGGAGGGAAATGCCTCTTCCCTCCGGTGTGTGCTGCCTTTCCCTCGTGGACTTCAGCTCTTAGTCAGAGAAGCAGGATCCCACCTTCGTCTCCACTGTTAAATAGCGGGTTCTTTGGTGCAGGAATGAAAATGTGAACAGAGTACAGGTAACTCATACTTTATTTCGTGCTGTGACTGCACCGAGGGAAATGGCTGCAACCAGATGCAATATATAGTCTAGCCCTTAGGCGGCAGCCAATAGGTTTGAATCAACCATTGCCGCCTGGGGATAGCCAATTGCAGCACAGGAGACTGGTAGTCTGGGTTGCTGGAGAGCCGTTAGCTGCTCCAGCAACCCACATTGGGTATCACAAGGGCCCAGTACATAACAGTGTCCATTTTAAGTCCTGAGATATTATAGAACCTAGGAACTGTGGGGATGCTGCTGTGACCACCATAAGAGGGTAATAAGTGGCTTTTTTCAATGCTTCTGCAACTTTGACGGGTGGCTAAACACAACCATTTGTTTAGTCAAGGAGATGCTGTAACATGGAACAACCATACTGGTTGCAAGAACTGACTGATTGAGGACCATCTGCCTGCCGAGCCCTCAAAAGCACCAAAGATGCCAAGCAGCAGTTTGGCCATCACACAGCGGGCTGCTTGAACTGTGTGGCTTTCAAGTGACTACCCATCCATTCTCTGACTGCGCTGTCCATGCTCTTCAATGCACCAAGTCCAT
Organism: Vipera berus; assembly: GCF_964194415.1. Lineage (NCBI taxonomy): Eukaryota > Metazoa > Chordata > Lepidosauria > Squamata > Viperidae > Vipera > Vipera berus. The sequence continues at coordinate 24,376,006 of NC_138212.1, read as the reverse complement.
TCCAAGGCATCTCCCAGCCAAATCGTGCAAGGTTGTGCAGCCAGGTGCCTTCTGGGTTTGGATGAGGGATCTCTATTTCAGTAGCCTCTCTGAAGGTTCTGCTCTTACCCAGACTGAGGAAAGGACCATTGTTTCATATACTTTACATTCGATACATATATAGTTTGGGTCTTCTGTGGGCATAAGCTCAAACATATGACATATTTTGTAAGTCACTGTAATGTCAGACTCTATTTTCATGATTGTTTTGTTAAAAAAAAATCTAAAAATTAATATTTTCCCTGTTGCGAAGTGTCAGTTTACAAAAGTTCTTAATCCTTTGTTCTCTGTCTTGAAAAATTCATCACTATCTTCTCTTTTTCTGTGATTTTTTATTTTTTTCCTGTTAGATCATTAAGAATTTAAAATTTTCTAAAGAATTAAAATACGTAAACTGCTTTTAAAAATTGTTTAGTTGAAAAAAGAAATTAATGTTGTCAATCCATCTTGTTTTAGGTCTCTTTCGCGACACTTTTTATCAAGTGGGATCCATTCTGTGACTGCCTTGGCCCACCTGCCCTCGTGAGCAGCCCATTTCCATTCCAATTCTTTTTCTCCCTTGGTGGCATCTTATACTTTTGTTTGTTCTCTAATCCATGTGTGTCTTTCTATCTTGCCCTGTGTTGCCAAGCATTCCTCTTTCCATGGCTCTTTGCGCCACTCGTAGCTTTTGTATCGATTGTGAGGTTAGTGTCCGTTTCACCAGCATATGTTGGAGCAGGTAGCACTCACTGATCGAAAACTTATCTTTTGAGGCACAGGAGGAGGTTGGTCTTGAAAATTACGCTTAGCTAGCCGAATGGCTGCCAACCACATTTAACGCACCGTTCAATTTCCTTTATTGTATCATCTTCCATTGAGATCCATTGGTCAAGGTATATGTAGCAGTTTACTAGGTCTAATTCTTTTCCAAATATAATTTTTTTTCTTTCTTTGGCAAATTTATTAAACATAACCTGGCTCTTTTTCAGGTTTATTTTTAAGCCAAATGGTTCTCCTGTTTTGTGTAGCTCTTGTAGGTTTTCTGGGTCTTGTGAGAAGAGAACAACATCACCTGCAAATCTTTTTTTTTATTGAAAAGTTTTTCAATACATTTTATCTTTAACAAAACAACCCCTCCCCACCCACCCACCCCTTCCCAACCCAGCCCAACCCTCCCCCCCTCCCCTTCCCCCCTCCCCGACTTCCCAGAGCTAAATACAAGGTATAAAGGTAAAAACAATCATAAACTACCATATGCTAACAACAATGAACTATTAGGTCTATCGCACTTTAGCTCTTATTAAAATGACTACAAGCAATATAAATATCACATCAATACTTATTCAAATGCTAAGTAAAATTTTTTAGTCCCATATTTATTCTGGATGTAATCAATCCATTTTTTCCACTCCACAATATATCGTTGTTGCGAATGGTCTTTCAAATACGCCGAAATCTTTGCCATTTCCGCCAGGTTGGAAACTTTTAAAGTCCATTCTTCTATAGTCGGCAGTTCTTCCTTCTTCCAGTATTGCCCTACTAAAAGCCTTGCTGCCATAATTAAGTTCAACATCAACTTAGTGTCCACTACAGTAGTATCAGTAATAATGCCCAGTAAAAACAATTGCGGACAAAACTTTATCCTTTTCTTAAATATCTTCTGCATATTCCACCAGATTTTAATCCAAAATGCTTTAACCTTTTTACAGGTCCACCATATATGAAAATACGTTGCATCTTCACCACCACACCTCCAACATTTAGGCTGGTAGTTCGGATACATACTTGCTAACTTTTTGGGATCTAAATGCCACCTATAAAACATTTTATAAAAATTCTCTCTTAAATTTTGGGCTTGCGTAAATTTTACATTTCTCACCCAGATCTTTTCCCAAGTATCCATTGTTATAACTTCTTGAAAATTCTGAGCCCACTTTATCATGCAATCTTTAACAAGTTCTGTTTCTGAATCAATTTCTATCAATGCAAGATATATCCGTTTGATATGTGCTTGACCCTGATTTCTAATTTGCTTTACCAAATTTTCATCAGTCATTGAAAAACCAATTTTCTGATCTTCTTTCCACCTGGCCTGTAGTTGCCCATACTGAAACCAGGTTTGAACAATCTTTTCTCCTCGTAAAAAGTTATACGGCTTCAAACGCCATACATTCCTCTCCAAACTTAAAATTTCCTTATATGTAGTCACATCATGTTTAAACCCAACATTTATGTTTTCTATTGCGTGTTTCTTCCCAGTTGCAATGTATGGCAGTGAAAGTTGGACCATAAGAAAGGCTGAGCGCCAAAGAATTGAGGCCTTTGAACTATGGTGCTGGAGAAGACTCCTTCGAGTCCCTTGGACTGCAAGGCGATCAAACCGGTCAGTCCTAGAGGAGATCAACCCTGACTGCTCTTTAGAAGGCCAGATCCTGAAGCTAAAACTCAAATACTTTGGCCACCTAATGAGAAGGAAGGACTCACTGGAGAAGAGCCTCATGCTGGGAAAGATTGAGGGCAATAGAAGAAGGGGACGACAGAGAATGAGGTGGCTGGATGGAGTCACTGAAGCAGTAGGCGTGAGCCTAGATGGACTCCAGAAGATGGTAGAGGACAGGAAGGCCTGGAGGAACATTGTCCATAGGGTCGCGATGGGTCGGACACGACTTCGCAACTAACAACAACAACAACAATTGCGTGTTTCGGTATTGCCCATAAAGGTATCTTATAGTTTAACTTATATCTATACTTTTTCCAAACTCGCAACAGAGCATGTCTTAAAATATGCACCTTAAACACATTATCTACCTTCTTATCATACAATAAATATGCATGCCAACCAAATAACAAATCATGACCTTCAAGATTTAATAATCTTCCTTGTGTTAAATTAATCCAATCACTTATCGCTGACAAAGCAGCAGCTTCATAGTATAATTTAATCACCTGCAAATCTTAAGTGATCACCTGCAATAGGCGCCATTGATTTTTATTCCATCTTTTGCTCAGCCTAATTTGTGAAATAGTTCTTCAAGGCAGGCTGAGAAAAGGATAGGAGATATTGTATTGCTTTGTCCTACACCTCATTCTATGTTGATTTCCACTTTAAGATCATTAAGGCAAATTGTCGCCATTGTCTTTTCCTATATTGATTGTAGTAAGATTATGTAAGCAGGGTCTACCCCTTGGCTGAGCAAAGCCTTAATTATTGTTTCCTGGAATTCTGAGTCAAGCGCCTTTTTGTAGTCAATGAAAGCCATGCACAGAGGCATGGTGTACAGGTAGTCCTTGATTTATGGCCACAATTGCACCTAAAATTTCTGTTGCTAAGTGAAACATTTGTTAAAAATATTGTAAAAAAATATTGTAGTCTCTGTCCATTTGTGATCCACAAAAGAGGGTAGAATAATGGCTTTCAACGATGGAAGCATTCACCCGAACTTGGTGCAATATGAAATTTTTTTGACATATAAGGTTATTTTGGATACTGAAGGGAAAATAAAATCTAAACAAGAGTTTTAGACCAGGGCACTGAATTATCATCATGGCCTCAATTGCAAATGCAATCGAGATATAATAAAGATGCAAAAATATATGGCTTTTAAAAAGAACAGACAATATTTGATCAGATATTGTTGACCTCTGATGAAAAATGGATTAAGAAACTATATAACTTTTTATTAAATTTGAAAATGGAGAATGAACAAGTGAAAGATACAATGGACAAAAAACTTTGGATACACATTTAGTTAGAAAAGATGTTAGGAAAGCATGTAGATTTTAAACCTGAACTTTTCTTAGTAGGTATAATACCAGAAAAATATGATAAGCAAAGTGTATATTTAACATTGCATGTACAAACAGCAGTGAGGATTGTATGTGCTCAGCACTGGAAGAATGAAGAAACACCAATAAATGAGATAATCCAGAAGATATTGGACTGTGCTGAAATGGACAGATTTACATTGAGGATCAAAGAGAAAAAAGATTCAGAATATTTTCAAACATGGAATATATTTTATCAACGGTTGGAAAAAAGGATAAAGAATGTAACTTGTATTATTAACCAAACAAATTAATAGACAACATGATGTTTATTAAGCACTAATCAAATGTAATAATAGAAAATTAATTTTTAAAAATTGAAAAAAGGGTAGAATGATAATTGCAGCTCAAGGCAATAAAATTTACTATCAGGGCAATAAAGTTTACTATCTAGTCAGTAAAGGTTTAAAATCTTCCAGTGATAGTTGTAACTATAAAACGATCATTTAGGAACATTCAATATATAGAAAAATTCATATTCAGCTCATGATTATTTAGACTGTAAGACTAAATAATCATGACTGTAATCCTGATAAATATGCAGAGAGAGAGAAAAAACATTTTGCAAACAGATCTGTACCTAATTCATTTTGCAATCATGTCTGTGTAAATATGAAAAAGAACTATGCAGTCAATACAGAGAATGTATTGCAGTCTATATAGAGAAAATTATCTCCATGCTAAGATACTGTGCTGAACTTTGTCCCTTCTTTTCAGCATAACTGTTGAGCAAAACAAAAGCTCAATCTAGGGGTCCATCTCTACTCCCTCGTGAGAGATACGATAGCCTAAGTCAGTGATGGCGAACCTTTTAGAGACGGAATGCCCAAACTGCAACCCAAAACCCACTTATATATCATCGGGTGCTGGGTGAGCATGGCCCTTTGGGTGGGCGTGGCCCTTTGGGTGGGCGTGGCCCATTGGGTGGGTGTAGCCCATTAGGTGGGCGTGGTTGCAGTGGTAACAGCAGACTGGGAGGGACTAAAAAGTTCAATCAATCAATTCCAACTTTGTGAGAACTTTTTTTTTCCTGCAAGAAGTTGAAATTGATTGATTGAACCTTTTTTTGTGTGTACATGGCAGCGGAGGCCTAAAGCGAAAAGATTTTATAAAACCCAGCTGAAGGCCTAGGACTGGGACAACGGTGCACATGCCCACAGAGAGGGCTCTGTGTGCCACCTGTGGCATCCGTGCCATAGGTTCGCCACCATGGGCCTAAGTAGTCTATTTTTTTCCTGATGAAATTCACATTTGGGGAGTTTGGCATAGAGTTGGGTGGCTCATAGTTTTTTCAGCACAGTCCTCACTAGCTTTTTTTTTAAATCCCATTTATATCCCGCCCTTCTCCGAAGACTCAGGGTGGCTTACAATCTAAGAAGCACAAATCAATGTGCTTAGCTTTATATGCTCTGCCATCGTTTCAGTGTAAATTAATGTCATCCAAATACACAAGCATCCCTTTGTAGAGGTGCTCATGCTACAACTTGTTTATCAATTGCATGAAGACAGCAGGGGAGGGGAAAACTCTAAACTGAAAGCATCCTAGGGGGCAGTTAAAAGATATTTTCCACTCATCCCCTTCCTTCATCTTAACACAGTAATATGCCTCCCACCAGTCCAGCTTTGTAAAAATCTTCCCCTTGGTCAGATGGGCTAACATGTTCTTCATCGGGGTAAACATTCTCAATGCACATGGCGTTTAACCCTCTATAATCCACATGTAAGTGAAGGGATCCATCTTTCTTTTCCCAGAATAAAACTGGGGCAGCCACCCGTGGTCGTGCTGGTTGAATGAATCTCCATTTGAGGTTATTGTCTTTAAAACAGCATAGTTCCTCTAGCTCTTTTGGGGTCACCTAATAAAGTTTGGGCTTAGGTAATTTAGTCCCTGTCTATATTTCTATGGAGCAGTTTGTCAGCTGGTGGGGTGGGAGCTCATCTGATCCCTTCTCACTGAACACGTCCCTCAAGTCCTTATATTCTTAGGGGAAGAGGGAAGGAGATTTTCCCTGTTTGTGCGCCGCTGCCCCCAGCTTGTGCCTTGGTTTCACTGTTCCCTGCTTCTTCTCTGGGATCCCCGATGGACTGGTCCGCCAGATTTTCAACAGTCCCCTCTTCCAGTTCACGTAAGCGTTCCACTTGCTGAGCCAAGCGAGCCCTAAAACCAGGGATCTCTCCATTCTGGGGGCCACAATGAAACTCAAAGTCTCGTTCTGGTTTTGATGTTGCAGCAATGCAGATGTAGGAAGACGGGGCTCTGTCTTCACATTTGGTTTCACGCTGTTGGGGGACCTTGGAAAGGGTTGAAAGTCGCCCCATAGAGGCTGCAAGCAAGGAGGGGACTCTCGTTGATTATGGGGGAGGGGGGGCAGCTGCCCTCCTGTTTGATCCGAGGAAGCCCTCCAAACCGGCAGGGGAAAGACTGGTTGCATTCATGTAGCCAGTCCAAAGCTGCTGACAACAGAAGACAACAACCACTATCAAGCAATTTTACAGAACAAATAAACAAACTGTTTAATATACAAAACACTTAGCTTTGTATATTAGCTTTGTATATTAGCCAAACTGCCGACATCGTCACAGCAAGAATAGGAGATCCAGGAGTTTGCTTATATAGTCAGCTTGTTCTGTTTCAAATAAAAATGTGAATGCTGATCCCTCTTGTAACAGCCAGAATAAACTCAAATGAAATAGGTATTTTCAAATAACTTTAATCACATACTTCCAATGTCAATAACTCACAGTTACAGCACTGGTCCATCCAGAATGCAAGGTTGAAATTTGAAACCCATCTCATTAGGTGAAAAAATGATGAACTTTCCATCCTGTGCAAAGTTACATGTTGAAGTTTGGAGTGTGATATCTCCAGCCATGCCAGGGTTCATCCAGAGAGAGATAGTACAAAGGCAGGAAGTCCTGCTATAAAAGTTTAAACTCCACTCACTTAACTAGGTAAGCATGGTATTCACTAAATAGTTAGACTACAATTCCCATAAGGCATCTCTTGAGGAAATAATGTTTAACCCTGTAAATGCTACATTATATACAATGCTTCTAGTATTAACCCTATAAATGCTGAATACACTAACATAGTTCTTAAGTCCTAAACTAGATATAAAATGGTGCAGCTGAATGTATACTGGTCCAGCACACGGTTGCTTTTGCACCTTACTCATTGAGCGGGTCACCGGCTATATAAGCAAACTTCCGGATCTCCTATTCTTGCTCTGATGATGTTGGCAGTTTGGCCTACAAAAGCTAAGTGTTTTGCATATTAAACAGTTTGTTTATTTTTCTATCCTGGTGTTCAATTCTTTTCTTTCTAACATGCACACACCCAGGATTCGTATTTTTAGTCTTATTAAGGACACACACACACACACACACACACACACACACACACACACACACACACACAAACACACACACAGTATAAGTTTTGGATCTAAAAACTGAAAAATGGCATTAATGACATCTAGTGGTGAATTATAGCACTACAACTTATTTATGTTAAAAGAAACCTGGCTCAAAGCCCAGAACTAGATAAGACTTTGGCTGGCCTTGGAAGGTTTTACTATTGAGAATTGCAGCTGAAAAAAAGTGACAGGATTGGAGGCTGCTTATCTGTGTGGCAGAGACGATAATATTATTTTAAAGTTGGCCTGTCTGAATTTTGAATACAAATACTGACTTTCAGAACTGCATTGTGGATTTATTTTCTTGTAGAAGAAACATATGGAACACTTTGAATTATAAATCTTGATTGTTAAACAACCTTCAATGGTTCTTTTTTCTCCCTGGACAGAAAGGATATATTTCTTACTGGACAGAAAATTTGAATTTTACTTATATCTGTTTAGGGGATGTTTAGGAATGGCTAGCTGCTTGGATCCCCTTCATGGATTACTGCCTTGTCGTGGCGAAGGGGCTTGCGTAATTCAATGAAGCTATGAGCTATGCCGTGCAGGGCCACCCAAGACGGACAGGTCATAGCAGAGAGTTCTGACAAAACGTGATCCACTGGAGAAGGAAATGGCAACCCACTCCAGTATCTTTGCCATGAAAACCCTATGGACAGTACCAAAAGGCAAAACGATATGACGCTGGAAGATGAGCCCCTCAGGTCGGAAGGCGTCCAATATGCTACTGGGGAAGAGCAGAGGGCTAGTACTAGTAGCGCCAGAAAGAATGAAGCGACTGGGCCAAAGCCGAAATGACGCTCAGCTGTGGATGTGTCTGGTGGTGAAAGGAAAGTCCGATGCTGTAAAGATTTTTTCTCCATAGGAACCTGGAATGTAAGATCCATGAATCAAGGAAAACTGGACGTGGTCAAACAAGAGATGACAAGACTGAACATTGACATCTTAGGTATCAGCGAACTAAAATGGACAGGAATGGGTGAATTTAATTCAGATGACCATCAGGTATACTACTGTGGGCAAGAATCCTTCAGAAGAAATGGAGTAGCCTTCATAGTCAATAAAAGAGTAGGAAAAGCAATACTGGGATACAATCCTCAAAATGACAGAATGATCTCAGTTCGAATCCAAGGCAAACCATTCAATATCACAGTAGTCCAGGTCTATGCCCCAACCACCAGTGCTGAAGAGGATGAAATTGACCACTTCTATGAAGCACTACAGCACCTTATAGAACTAACACCAAAAAATGATGTTCTTATCATCATGGGGGATTGGAATGCTAAAGTAGGAAGCCAAAAGATAACTGGAATAACAGGCAAGTTTGGCCTTGGAGTGCAAAATGAAGCAGGGCACAGGCTGATAGAATTCTGTCAAGAGAATACGATGATCATAGCAAACACTCTTTTCCAACAACCCAAGAGACGGCTCTACACATGGACATCACCAGATGGTCAACACAGAAATCAGATTGACTATATGCTCTGCAGCCAAAGATGGAGAAGCTCTATACAGTCAGTAAAAACAAGACCAGGAGCTGACTGTGGCTCAGACCATGAGCTTCTCCTTGCAAAGTTTAGGCTTAAACTGAAGAAAGTAGGGAAAAGCACTAGGCCACTCAGGTATGAATTAAATCATATCCCTGTTGAATATACAGTAGAGGTAACAAATAGATTTAAGGAATTAGATCTGATAGACAGAGTGCCTGAAGAACTATGGACAGAGGTTCGCGACATTGTACAACAGGTAGCAACCAAAACCATCCCAAAGAAAAAGAAATGCAAGAAAGCAAAATGGCTGTCTGAGGAAGCTTTGCAAATAGCTGAGGAAAGGAGGGAAGCGAAAGGCAAGGGAGAAAAAGAAAGATACACCCAATTGAATGCAGAATTCCAGAGAATAGCTAGAAGAGATAAGAATGCCTTCTTAAATGAACAGTGCAAAGAAATAGAAGAAAACAATAGAATAGGGAGGACCAGAGATCTTTTCAAGAAAATTGGAGAAATGAAGGGAACGTTTAATGCAAAAATGGGCATGATAAAGGACCAAAATGGCAGGGACCTAACAGAGGCAGAAGAGATTAAGAAGAGGTGGCAAAATTACACAGAAGAACTATACAAGAATGAGCTTAACGTCCCTGACAATCACAATGAGGTGGTCACTGACCTCGAGCCAGACATCCTAGAATGTGAAGTGAAGTGGGCCTTAGAAAAGCTGAGCAACAACAAAGCTAGTGGAAGTGACAGTATTCCAGCTGAGCTATTCAAAATCTTAAAAGACAGTGCAGTAAAAGTGCTACACTCAATTTGCCAGCAAATTTGGAAAACTCAACAGTGGCCACAGGATTGGAAAAGATCAGTTTACATTCCAATTCCAAAGAAAGGCAGTGCCAAAGAATGTTCAAACTATCGCACCATTGCACTCATTTCTCATGCTAGTAAAGTCATGCTTAAAATCCTACAAGCTAGACTTCAGCAGTATGTGGATCGAGAACTACCAGAAGTGCAGGCAGGATTTCGAAGAGGCAGAGGAACTAGAGATCAAATTGCCAACATACGCTGGATCATGGAGAAAGCTAGGGAGTTCCAGAAAAACATCTACTTCTGCTTCATTGACTATGCTAAAGCCTTTGATTGTGTGGATCATAACAAACTGTGGCAAGTTCTTAAAGAGATGGGAGTACCAGACCATCTTATTTGTCTCTTGAAAAACCTATATGCGGGTCAAGAAGCAACAGTGAGAACTGGACACGGAACCACTGATTGGTTCAAAATTGGGAAAGGAGTCCGGCAAGGCTGTATACTGTCGCCTTGCCTATTTAACTTATATGCAGAGCACATCATGAGAAAGGCAGGGCTAGATGAATCAAAAGTTGGAATTAAGATTGCCGGAAGAAATATCAACAACCTAAGATACGCAGATGATACCACTCTAATGGCAGAAAGTGAAGAAGAACTAAAGAGCCTCTTGTTGCAGGTGAAGAAGGAGAGTGCAAAAGTTGGGTTGAAACTTAACATTAAGAAAACCAAGATCATGGCATCTGGCCCTCTCAATTCCTGGCAAATAGATGGGGAAGAAATGGAGGTAGTGACAGATTTTATTTTCCTGGGCTCCAAGATCACTGCAGATGGGGACTGTAGCCAAGAAATTAAAAGACGCTTGCTCCTGGGGAGGAAAGCCATGGCAAATCTAGACAGCACACTAAAAAGCAGAGACATCACCCTGTCAACAAAAGTGCGTATAGTCAAGGCTATGGTCTTCCCAGTTGCAATGTATGGCAGTGAAAGTTGGACCATAAGAAAGGCTGAACGCCAAAGAATTGAGGCCTTTGAACTGTGGTGCTGGAGAAGACTCCTGCGAGTCCCTTGGACCGCAAGGCGATCAAACCGGTCAGTCCTAGAGGAGATCAATCCTGACTGCTCTTTAGAAGGCCAGATCCTGAAGCTAAAACTCAAGTACTTTGGCCACCTAATGAGAAGGAAGGACTCACTGGAGAAGAGCCTAATGCTGGGAAAGATCGAGGGCAATAGAAGAAGGGGACGACAGAGAATGAGGTGGCTGGATGGAGTCACTGAAGCAGTAGGCGTGAGCTTAAATGGACTCCAGAAGATGGTAGAGGACAGGAAGGCCTGGAGGAATGTTGTCCATAGGGTCGCGATGGGTCGGACACGACTTCGCAGCTAACAACAACAACAAAGCTGCTTGGATAAATGTATAAAGGCTACTTACAAAAAAATGGATGTTTCATACTCAGCTTTAAATAGTAAAATACCATCTTTAACATCTGTTCCCAGAAGCCTTAGTTTGCCATATCACCAAGAAAATATTGATGAACCACAGAAAAAAAATTCTCTCCATGTTGAAATTAATACAAAAAATAATTGCTTCAGCTTGTGATCAGGTTAAAAATAAGACAAAGAAGATAAAAGAACATTTTTTAAAATTAAATCTACAAACTCAGAAAACAACTACAGAGAAGGAACCAGCAACCCAGAAAATAGAAGGAAAACTAAAGAATGCTGACACAAACATTGACAATCTAAAGGAAGAAACTAAGGACCACACTCAGATAAATAAAAACTTAGAAGACACAATGATAACATTGGAAACGGAAAAGACGTTTCACAAAACAAAGAATCAGAACCTACTGGATGACAAGGAAGGAGAGCTCATGGAATGGAAGATGAAGCCAACAGAACTGTGGGGAACTGGAGAAGGAGGAAGGCGGTTTTTCCAAACATACTTTAACCAAATTGTTTCTCTTGTTTCAAACAGTATATACAAAAATAGAAGAAGAATTATTTGATGATCCAAATACACTGACTTGGAAAGTTAGTTGGCAAAGGAAGAAAGCTAGAGTAAGATTAAAGGAAACAGAATCTCTGACCTGTTAGAGGGGATGCTATATTACTAAATAGATGTTTGAATATGGTTAAGAATTTGTTGTTGTTGTTAGCTGCGAAGTCATGTCTGACCCATCGCGACCCTTTGGACAATGTTCCTCCAGGCCTTCCTGTCCTCTACCATCTTTGGAGTCCATTTAAGCTTACGCCTACTGCTTCAGTGACTCCATCCAGCCACCTCATTCTCTGTTGTCCCCTTCTTCTATTGCCCTCAATCTTTCCCAGCATTAGGCTCTTCTCCAGTGAGTCCTTCCTTCTCATTAGGTGGCCAAAGTATTTTTTTTTTAATCCCATTTATATCCCGCCCTTCACCAAACACTCAGGGCAGCTTACAATTTAAAGCACAAATCAATGTGCTTAGCAATAGCCTTCATTCTATGTATATGCCTGCTTATTAGGGCTTTCGCCCACCCCCAAGCGGCATTATTACAAAGTCAGCTTATTGCCCCCAACAAACTGGATCTGGCCTTCTAAAGAGCAGTCAGGGTTGATCTCCTCTAGGACTAACTGGTTTGATCGCCTTGCAGTCCAAGGGACTCGCAGGAGTCTTCTCCAGCACCATAGTTCAAAGGCCTCAATTCTTTGGCGTTCAGCCTTTCTTATGGTCCAACTTTCACTGCCATACATTGCAACTGGGAAGACCACAGCTTGACTATACGCACTTTTGTTGGCAGGGTGATGTCTCTGCTTTTTAGTGTGCTGTCTAGATTTGCCATCGCTTTCCTCCCGAGGAGCAAGCGTCTTTTAATTTCTTGGCTACAGTCCCCATCTGCAATGATCTTGGAGCCCAGGAAAATAAAATCTGTCACCACCTCCATTTCTTCCCCATCTATTTGCCAGGAATTGAGAGGGCCAGATGCCGTGATCTTGGTTTTCTTAATGTTAAGTTTCAACCCAAGTTTTGCACTCTCCTTCTTCACTCGCAACAAGAGGCTCTTTAGTTCTTCTTCGCTTTCTGCCATTAGAGTGGTATCATCTGCATATCTTAGGTTTTTGATATTTCTTCCAGCATTCTTAATTCCAACTTTTGATTCATCTATCCCTGCCTTTCTCATGATGTGCTCTGCATATAAGTTAAATAGGCAGGGTGACAGTATACAGCCTTGCAGGACTCCTTTCCCAATTTTGAACCAATCAGTGGTTCCGTGTCCAGTTCTCACTGTTGCTTCTTGGCCCGCATATAGGTTTCTCAAGAGACAAATAAGATGGTCTGGTACGCCCATCTCTTTAAGAACTTGCCACAGTTTGTTATGATCCACACAATCAAAGGCTTTAGCATAGTCAATGAAGCAGAAGTAGATGTTTTTCTGGAACTCTCTAGCTTTCTCCATGATCCAGCGTATGTTGGCAATTTGATCTCTAGTTCCTCTGCCTCTTCGAAATCCTGCCTGTACTTCTGGTAGTTCTCGATCCACATACTGCTGAAGTCTAGCTTGTAGGATTTTAAGCATAACTTTACTAGCATGAGAAATGAGTGCAATGGTGCGATAGTTTGAACATTCTTTGGCACTGCCTTTCTTTGGAATTGGAATGTACACTGATCTTTTCCAATCCTGTGGCCACTGTTGAGTTTTCCAAATTTGCTGGCAAATTGAGTGTAGCACTTTTACTGCATCGTCTTTTAAGATTTTGAATAGCTCAGCTGGAATACTGTCACCTCCACTAGCTTTGTTGTTGCTCAGCTTTTCTAAGGCCCACTTTACTTCACATTCTAGGATGTCTGGCTCGAGGTCAGTGACCACCTCATTGTGATTGTCAGGGACGTTAAGCTCATTCTTGTATAGTTCTTCTGTGTAATTTTGCCACCTCTTCTTAATCTCTTCTGCCTCTGTTAGGTCCCTGTCATTTTGGTCCTTTATCATGCCCATTTTTGCATTAAACGTTCCCTTCATCTCTCCAATTTTCTTGAAAAGATCTCTGGTCCTCCCTATTCTATTGTTTTCTTCTATTTCTTTCCACTGTTCATTTAAGAAGGCATTCTTATTTCTTCTAGCTATTCTCTGGAATTCTGCATTCAATTGGGCGTATCTTTTTTTTTCTCCCTTGCCATTCGCTTCCCTCCTTTCCTCAGCTATTTGCAAAGCTTCCTCAGACAGCCATTTTGCTTTCTTGCATTTCTTTTTCTTTGGGATGGTTTTGGTTGCTACCTGTTGTACAATGTTGTGAACCTCTGTCCATAGTTCTTCAGGCATTCTGTCTATCAGATCTAATTCCTTAAATCTATTTGTCACCTCTACTGTATATTCGTCAGGGATATGATTTAATTCATACCTGAGTGGCCTAGTGCTTTTCCCTACTTTCTTTAATTTAAGCCTAAACTTTGCAACAAGAAGCTCATGGTCTGAGCCACAGTCAGCTCCTGGTCTTGTTTTTACTGACTGTATAGAGCTTCTCCATCTTTGGCTGCAGAGCATATAGTCAATCTGATTTCTGTGTTGACCGTCTGGTGATGTCCATGTGTAGAGCCGTCTCTTGGGTTGTTGAAAAAGAGTGTTTGCTATGACCATCGTATTCTCTTGACAGAATTCTATCAGCCTGTGCCCTGCTTCATTTTGCACTCCAAGGCCAAACTTGCCTGTTATTCCAGTTATCTTTTGGCTTCCTACTTTAGCATTCCAATCCCCCATGATGATAAGAACATCATTTTTTGGTGTTAGTTCTATAAGGTGCTGTAGTGCTTCATAGAACTGGTCAATTTCATCCTCTTCAGCACTGGTGGTTGGGGCATAGACTTGGACTACTGTGATATTGAATGGTTTGCCTTGGATTCGAACTGAGATCATTCTGTCATTTTGAGGATTGTATCCCAGTATTGCTTTTCCTACTCTTTTATTGACTATGAAGGCTACTCCATTTCTTCTGAGGGATTCTTGCCCACAGTAGTATACCTGATGGTCATCTGAATTAAATTCACCCATTCCTGTCCATTTTAGTTCGCTGATACCTAAGATGTTGATATTCAGTCTTGTCATCTCTTGTTTGACCACGTCCAAGCTTTCCTTGATTCATGGATCTTACATTCCAGGTTCCTATGGAGAAAAAATATTTGCAGCATCGGACTTTCCTTTCACTACCAGACACATCCACAGCTGAGCGTCCTTTCGGCTTTGGCCCAGTCGCTTCATTCTTTCTGGACGCCTTCCGACCTGAGGGGCTCATCTTCCAGCGTCATATTGTTTTGCCTTTTGGTACTGTCCATAGGGTTTTCATGGCAAAGATACTGGAGTGGGTTGCCATTTCCTTTGCCAGTGGATCATGTTTTGTCAGAACTCTCTGCTATGACCTTTCCATCTTGGGTGGCCCTGCACGGCATAGCTCAGGGGTCGGCAACCGGAAAAAGCAAAAGAGCTACTCCAAACCAGTTCCATCACACACACACACAAATGGGAGCCACAAAATGCGTGCGCACATGCGTCCACGGACATGCATGTGCAAAAACCAAATCATTTTGCGCATGTGCAAAACAGGAGGCACCTACGCGGCGACGGGTCTCCCTGGAGACGGGCACTGGGTTGCGGCGCCGCCCGGGTGCCGCCGGAGCCAGCCCCGGGACCTCCAAACTGCTGCCCGTTCAGAGAGGTGCGTGCACAGCTCTCCAAACCTTCCCACTCTCCGAACGGGCAGCAGCGCCACCTGTTTGCAGACATGCCGCCGTCCGTTTGGGCGGCAGTAGGTCTGCAAACTGCCATAGCCCGTTTGCAGAGTTGCCGCCTTCAGAGTTGTTGTAAACAGGCCGCGGCAGCTTTCCAAACGGGCAGCGCCACCACCCGTTTGGAGAGGTGTGCGCGCACCTCCGCCCGAACGGGCGGCGGTGCCACCCGTTTGCACATCTGCTGCTGGTTTGGGAAGCTGCCGTGGCCTGTTTGCAGAGCTACCGCCTTTGGAGGAAGGTGGTAGCTCTGCAAACAGGCTGCGGCAGCATTCCAAACGGGCAGCAGCGCTGCCCGTTCAGCGAGGTGCGTGCGCAGCTCTCCAAACCTTTGGAGAGATGCATGCGCACCGCCGCCCATTTGCACATCTGCTACTGCTGGGTTGGGAAGCTGCCGCGGCCCGTTTGCAGAACTACCGCCTTCAGAGGAAGGCAGCAGCTGTGCAAATGGGTCGCGGCAGCTTTCCAAACGGGCGGTGCCACTGCCTGTTCGGAGAGGTGGAGGCGCACCTCTGCCTGTTTGGAGAGGTGCGTGCACACCTCTCCAAATGGGCGGCACCACTCTCTGTTTGGAGAGCTGCGTGCGCACCAATGCCCGTTCGGAGAGGTGCGCGCGCACCGGGCGACTGGGAGCCGCAGGAAACGGCTTAAAGAGCCGCATGTGGCTCCGGAGCCGCAGGTTGCCGACCCGTGGCATAGCTCATAGCTTTATTGAATTATGCAAGCCCCTTCACCATGACAAGGCAGTAATCCGTGAAGGGGTGGTTAAGAATAGATTGTTAGAAATAGAAGTATTATTATAACTAGATAGTTAGGATTTGTAATCAGAATATTATAAGGTAAAGGTAAAGTTTCCCCCACACATGTGTTCTAGTCGTTTCTGACTCTAGGGGCCAGTGCTCATCTCCGTTTCAAAGCCGAATAGCCAGCGTTTGTCCGAGGACGTCTTCGTGGTCATGTGGCCGGCATGACGAGATGCCAAAGGCGCATGGAACACTGTTACCTTTGCACCGTAGTGGTCCCTATTTTTCTACTTGCATTTTTACGTGCTTCCGAACTGCTAGGTTGGCAGAAGCTGGGAGGAGTAACAGGCGCTCACTCTGCTACGCGGCACTCGGGATTTGACCTGCCAAACTGCTGACCTTCTGATCGACAAGCTCAGCGTCCTAACCCACTGAGCCACCGTGTACCTCTCAGAATATTATATCTTGGTATAAAAAGGGAAATAAGAATATGTTAAGAACTTTGAATAAGGGATGCTTTTGGTTGCCCAAATATAACTTGTTTTGAAATCATAAATGATTGGGATACTTTGAACATGGATGGGAAACTAAAATTGAAAAAAGCAAAATAGGATATGGATTAAATAAATAGAAATTGAGTGCAAATGCAATTAAGTTATACTTTGGTTAGAAAAGATATTTTAAACTGATATTATTCACATTATTAGAAAAATGTAGCAAATGTTGTTATGCAATTGTATGTTTACTAACAATAATAAGAATTGTATTTGCTTAGTGTGCAAAAATGGTTATTACCAGAAGAAGAGAGGATGGACTGGAGGGTGTAATATCGGACTTAGTTTGAAGAATATATATACCACAGAATCGCTAATGGACTCAGTCATCACATTGCCTATTGGGCACTTGTTTGTGAAAATAGAAAATTAATAAAACATTTATATAAAAAAACCCTCAAAGTCTCTAGGTGGCCCCCCATTTGCATTTCTACTGACTCAGTGACATTTATTTTTATTTATTTTATTTTAATTCCATTTATATCCCGCCCTTCTCCGAAGACTCAGGGCGGCTTACAAGCTTAGCAGTAGCCTTCTTTCTATGTATATGCCTGCTTATTAGGGCTTTCACACACACCCCAAGCGGCATTATTACAAAGTCAGCTTAATTGCCCCCAACAATCTGGGTCCCCATTTTACCTACCTCGGAAGGATGGAAGGCTGAGTCAACCTTGAGCCTGGTGGGACTCGAACCTGCACTGATTGCAGGCAGCTGGTGTTACTTAAGGAGGCATTAGCCCACTGCTAATTCATCAGAATGCCCGCTGCCATGGATCTGTCCAGCTGCAAAATGCCACCAGCACCTTAGGTTGTTTATGTCTGATCCTGTTTTTCTACTAGGACACGGTTGACCAAGCATCTGGTGCAACCTGAGTCCAAGAGGGTGGGCAAGTTGGCTTTACGTCCTGAGGATTGGATTATTAGTTCTATGGGGACTGTCGCCGGTGTGGCTGGGCCACTTACTAGAGATCGTCGGTGTCAATGTCGCTTCCCCCATGGGTCCTCAGCTGGCTCGATCAGAGTTCTCCCACCACCTTTGGTACCAGCCCGGGAGTGGGGGGAGGCGCCCTGGCAGATGCAGGTGTTAGAGATGTCATCATTCAGCCTGTCTTTGAAGCAGCTGATCAATATTTATTTATTTATTTATTTATTTTAATTCCATTTATATCCCGCCCTTCTCCGAAGACTCAGGGCGGCTTACATGATGTCTTGGTTCTGACAGACAGAGATGAGCCTTGGTGGAGCAGTGGGCTAATGCCTCCTTAAGTAACACCAGCTGCCTGCAATTAGTGCAGGTTCGAGTCCCACCAGGCTCAAGGTTGACTCAGCCTTCCATCCTTCCGAGGTAGGTAAAATGAGGACCCAGATTGTTGGGGGCAATAAGCTGACTTTGTAATAATGCCGCTTGGGGTGTGTGTGAAAGCCCTAACAAGCAGGCATATACATGGAATGAAGGCTACTGCTAAGCTTGTAAGCCGCCCTGAGTCTTCGGAGAAGGGCGGGATATAAATGGAATTAAAATAAAAATAAAAATAAAATAAAGCAGAACTGAGAGGCTTGCAAGTTCCTGAAAGAACATGTTTATTAGTTACAAAATATCAGCATGGTCAAAAGTGAAACCAACCCTGGATACACAAGGAACAATTTCCCAATACAAAGTTAATGTCCCATCCATAAAAGCTATGTAAGCACTACGTTCCCCAATATGATTATTTGGTGGACTGTCTCTAGTCCTGGGAGCAGCCGATGACCTTGGTTCCTACGGGGCAAAAGATTATTTTGACTAGTGAAGCACCTGGGCAACTCCCCCTTCCTCTGTTCTATGTGGCAACCTAGAATAAGTAGGAAAAATGGCTGCAGCCATGCTCATTTGTGGAGTTGACATATGACTTGTAGCCAGTTGGTGAGTCTGCACACTGGGTCACGGAATTCTTCAGTAAATTTGGCCACCCCTCTCTGGCTCTGGCTGATGGTTTTGATGCAATCTCTTGCCTTGTGGTCGGCCAGTGGGTCCTTTAAACTTTGGCGGAGTGCCGCCATCAAACTATTGAAATTTCTCAGCACAGGGTGTTCTCATTGTGGAGGGTGATCATCCAGCAAGCTGCTGCCCTTCTAAGGCCAGGGTAATGCTTCTCACCTTGGTGCCCTCCGTGGGTAGCTCCAGCCCATAATCATGCATATAGGTCAGGACGTGTGCCGGGAAGAACCCGTTGTTGGGGTTTCCCATCAAATTTCACCCCGAGTGGCGGAGTCTTTCGGCTTCTTCTCCCAGGGGCGCCTCTGTCAGCTCCCCGTGGTGCCAGCCCGACAGCGGCAGCAACAGGACTCGCCAAAGCCCTGGCAGTGGCGGCTGTGAGTGACATTCTCCTGTTGCTGGGGGTGGCTAGATGCGGTCATGCTCCGGGAACACTGGTTTGGCAAGGGCTTCGCATGCCCTGAGTTTCTGGAAGGGTCCCAACATAAACTTCATTGCCTGCTCCATCATCCACTTGCCTCATCCTCCAACTCTTGTAGCCCCAATCATTGCTCACGCCAGCAGCTTCCCTGGCCACTGCAGGTGGGCCATAGTGGGTCTCCATGGCCTCCAGCCTCTGCTGTCCACTCAGAGAGGTCCAGTCCAGGGGAGGGGGCTTTAGATGAGGCCTCCCCTCGGCATTTGCCTTCCTCCTGGTCACTGCCTGGAGCTGGCATCGTATGCACAACCCCACGGTAGAGGCGATGCCCTCTCTGGGTTGACCACAATTGCAGATCCCGCCTAATGTCAGGCCTGCCCCAGACTGATCCCTTTAGGGAAGTGAGACTCCTGACTCCATTTGGTTGAAGCACAGAAAACATTTACTGAAAGAAACTGTTACAGTAAAGTCAGGCAGAATCTGGTGTTCCTGCACAAAATACAACACTATTCTTTCCAGCTCCCACACTCTCCCCGCTAGACCAGCACCCTGGCCAGCCAATGATGCCGGGAAGAGATTTTGAGAATCTCTGAGGCGTCAAACTTGTAACATGGTACATGCTGGTTTAGGGGCCATCTGGTCTCCTTCCATGGTCACTTACCCCTCCCTGTCCCAGCAACAGCACCCAATAAACCCCCTCCCCCACCCCTGCACTAGCAAGGTGGAGGCTGGTAATGGTGGACCTGACACAACCTGTCCTTACATTTAGGACCACCACAGCATCCTTCGTTCACATGATCAAAACTTGGGCGTTGGCTTCTGTCATGTGTTTGTGATGATTGAAGCTTTGCTGGGTCACCATCTGCAACCTTCCCTGGACATCAGTGGGGGAAGCTGGATTTGCATGATGACCATGTGATTTGCTTAAGACAGCAGCGATTCACTTAACAACTCTGGCAAAAAAGATCATCATCATATCAGGTATGAATCACAACGACCACATCATTTAGCAACAGACATTCTTGTCTATGTGGATGCATCCGTTTATGCAATATGCAGCATGGCAGTCATGCAGGAGCACCTCTCTTCTGCAAGCTGCATTGGTTTCCAGGGCGCGTCCAGGTGCAGTTCACGGGGGGGGGCTGGTTGTTACCCTTAAAGCCCTTCACGGCTCAGGACCGGGTTACTTGCTCCCCCCGAGGGCCCACCTGTAAGAGGCAGATCTGGCAGAAGAGGCAGGCCAGGTGCCACCCGTAAGAGCCAGGAGCGCCTCTTTAGCTCTGGCGCTCAGCCTTGGGAACATCCCCCGCACCCCCAAACTTGCCCCAACCCCGCCGGCCTTCTGCAAGGCATAAAATGGCGCTTCTGGATTCGGTTGATGGAGAGAACGAGAGATCGTTCTCCCCTTTAGCTTAATTTTAGTGGGGGTTTTAATTGACAGCCGCCCACTAGGCAGCGCGACCAGCCCTTCCCGGGAAGCCACTCTCGCTTCCTTCGGGGTACTTCGGGGTGGTCGGAAGCCGGCCGACTCGGGCGGACGAACCGGGGCGCGGGCGGGCCACCGGGAGTAGCGCCGAATCCTCAGCGGACTCGCGCGGGGCCCGATGGAGCGCGCTCCAAATCGACGTGGAGGCGAGCGGGATCCGGCGAAGGAGACCCTTTCGCCCGGCGGGAAGGACGTCAACCCCGCCGGGCTGCGGCTTCTCTTGGCGGGATCCGGCGCGCCTCCTCGCCGACCCTTCGGACTCGGCCGCGAGCACAGGGGCCGCCGGGCGGGCGCGCGCGGAGCCCCGGACATGTCTCCCCCGGGGTCACCGGGGTGGCTCCGTTCCCGCCGGACTCCACCACCCCAGCCCGCAGGGAGGGAGGAGGCGCGGGGGAGGCCTGAGCCCAGCGGCGCCCTCCCTCGGCTGGGAAGGAGGGCGCAACCGAGGCGGGCTCGGAACTCCGGTGGGGCCGGGCTGGGCGGGAGGGGAGATGCCGGGGAGCCCCGCCGGGGGGAGCTGCAGGGACATCCTCCCCCCCCGCCTTTGCCCGAGCCCCTCCTTCTCGCCCCCCCCCCCGGTCCAGCAGCCCCGGCGGGCAGCGCGTGCCGCTCCGGCTCCAGCGGCTGTAAGGAGGCGGCGGAAGATGCGGCAGGAGTCGCCGGCGCTCGCTTAGCAGCCGTCGCGGTCGTCGGGATCCCAGCCCTTGGTCAGGTAGATCGCGCAGGGAGGCGGCGCTCTGTGTGATCTCGGCACACCGGCCGGGAGAAGTTGCAGTTGGCGGGTGGGCGCATTTACCCGGGGATTGCCCTGTCGGAGCGCGCGAAAGAGGCAGCGTGCTACAGAATCCAGCCTTCCCCCCCCCCCCCGTTACACCGATACACAGCCGGCGTTTGTTGAGAGCGATTTTCTAGGATCGCTGCAGGAAACAGCGCAGAGAATCGGGGGCGCCCTTTGACGAGGGACGGGAGACCCCCGTCACCCCACCTCTGTGCCCCACCCGGCCGAAGTGGCGGGGGCGGCGTATCGCAAGGTGCCCGCTCGTTTTCGGCGCCGCTGCTCCTGCACTCGAGGGGGGGGGCTCGCCGTCCCTCAGGGACTGCGGAGGGGGGGCGGTCTTTGCAGAGGTCCCTGGAGAAGAAAGGTTGGGGAGATCTGCCGCCCCTGCGCGGGGACCGCGCTACGGGGTGGATGGAAAGTTGAACGGGGGGCCGGGCGGAGCAGCGATTCTCGGTTGTACACAAAGAGATGCGTGCTAATCCCCCCAGCAGTGACGACTCTAGGTACTGGGGTGGGGGTGCAATTCGGCTATCCCCTCCCTGCCCCTCAGTCCCCGTCAGTTCTGCTGGTGCCAATCTGCTGCCTGGTGGCAGATGGGGAGAATCCGCTGGGGGGCGGGGGGGGGGGATCCACATCTTCCCTCCCCCACGCTGCTGCCCTTGCCTGGCCAGGATCAGCAGCCACAGCTGGAGCTGGACAGAGATCCTTCTCCCCCCCCCCAGCATAGATCAGGTATCATGGCAGGGAGAACCAGGGGGTGCTGCTAGTGCTACCCAGTCCTGAATGCTCCTGAAGCCATCCTGGGGAGTCTCTGTGACTATTTTTATTACAATGTGGGGCATTTTGCAGGGGTGAAAAAGGCAACACTCAGTTCCTTGCATTTTCATGGACAGCTCAGGTAGTTTCCTTGGTAGCTTCAGGGAAATCTATTTGCCTTTTCACTTTCTTCTGGGATTCCCTTTTTTATTTCCTAGCCTGACCTTCAGCCACCCCCACCCCCCCTTTCCTTCTGATACAGCCTGGTCTGTCCCTTCTCACCATCAGTTGTGTAGCTCCAGTGGATTCAAAGGAGAGCACAGTCCCCTGTTGCAAGGGCTTACAATCTCTCCTGTTGGCTCTCTTAGTGCTGTGTCTGATATGTATTTATCAGTTCGGTTTATTCACCGTGCAGGAGATGGGGAAGATTTCAGCTTAGGTGATTTAGAAAAGAAATCTATACATTTGTAATTTCTTCTTTCTTCATTTGTCTTATTTTTGCCATGGGATTCTCATCCGGTCAATTCTGCTCTGCAAACAGTCCTAGAGGCAGTAATTGTCCTGACAGCGACCGTGCCCGCTAAGACATAATGGCCAGGTCCAGTGGTGGGATTCAGCCGGTTCGCACCACTTTGGCAGAACCGGTAGCTAATTTTTTGTTCTCCAGGCCCAGAATGGACTTCCGGAAGCAGCACCCACACAGAGAACCGGTTGTTCACCTATCTGAATCCCACCAGTGGCCAGGTCCCTCACCCTGAAGGGCCCATTGCTGATGACCACTGGCCCGGATCTCTTCAGAGGACTCAGCTGGGTTCTGCAGCCACTGGGAATGCAGACAATCTTTGAGACTCCTTGGAGAAAGGAGGGGAATGAAATTGCCAGTGTGGTTGTATCTTATGTACATCCGTTGTGAGACCACACTTGGATATATGCAGTTCTTGTCTCACACTGGAAAAGGTGTGCAGCAAAAGCCCTCTGGAGCCATTTGCATCTGAGAAAAAATTGACGCATTTTGAACTTTATGGCTTAGGAAAAAGACAGTTGGGGGTTTCAACATGAAATCGACTGGCAGGGAAAATCAGAACTGGCAAAAGAACTCCTCCACTTTATTGGTTTTATTCATGTGCTGCCCCAGGATAGATGGATTGGTCTTTTATTGGATAGTTGCAAAATGGATGAGCTGCAGGTACATCAACCCACCACCCACCCTCTGCAATCATCATCAGCCCTAGAATTGATCGTGCAATTTTGCATCCTTCAAAAAGACTGGCAGATGTCCACCAGAAGGTTGCCCTTCCTTTATTGGCTTTCAACCAGGTTGCAACACCTGCTGACTTTGGCTGATCTTGAAGTAGATCCCTGGGTGAGAAGGAAGTGGATGCCTGGTGGATGATTTCATGCATGATCTTTTCACACACATAAAGCTTCTGGAATGGCATGACCAAATGTTCTTCTGCTCTTTCTTCTGATCTGGATTTCCTGAAGGGAAGAAAAACACTTTGGTTTGATGTCAGGGAACAGCAATTACTTCCTTGTTCCATTTGGCGTGAATTCTGCCTGAAATCAACTTCCTGTTGAATAGAAATGGCTTTATGTTGGTGGGTACAGATTATGGAGGGCAATTTCAGATGGGCTTCAGAGAAGGGCCAGCATCTTGAAGCAACTGTCCCCTCAGGACTTTTTTCCACTCCCAGAGCGACAGTGTTTCTGAAGGAGCAAAGGCTGCCTCCCCACTTCCACCAGAAAGGAGAGAATTGTAGTCCAACTTTACTCTAACATATGTCTTTCGGCATTAAGTTTGCTTGCTCTGGTGAGAATGTGAGACAATTAAAAATTCTCATTTGAAGGATAATCTTCATCATTTTTCTAGCTTTAGTTGAAGAGATGCAGAATTGGGGAAGGAAATGGTTGCATGCAGCTGGATCTTTATTTTGGGTGTTTCCAGCTCCATCATGATGATGAAGGATGCTTCGGATGGCCAGAATTTCTGTTAATCAAGGAACTGCCTCTGTTTTTCCATAAATTATTACTTTCCATGTCTTGGTTTCAGAAAAGATGAGAAGCATTACCAGGGATTCAAGGATCTTCGCCTTTTTTATGCTTTCAAGTGCCATAAATATTCATGGCCACTTTCTTAGATGAAGGAGAAATTAAGGCATCACCAATACTTTAAAAGTCTCTCAATGTTGAATCTAGCTATTCTTTCCCCTAGAAATTAAAGTCAGCTTTTTTCCCCATTCTAACTTCAGGCAGTTGGAGCAAAGCAGAACACAAATTGTTATTGAAAAAATTGAAAGAAACGGTATTTGGATACCATTTTCTTAGAATAACTGAACAAGTTATGAAGGGAAGGATTCTGCAAATTTGAGAGGCATATAAACTAACCACAGTTTTCCCCTTACAGTTAAGGAAAGGAGCTGTCTAGAATTTAGTGGCTCCAATTTTGTTGGACTACAACTCCAATCAGCCCCGGCTTGCTTGAAAAAATATATTTATGTGCACCAGGATGAGTTTTCTGACTAGGCATTTCATAAATGTTTCAGACCCAGAAACCAGACATGTCAAACACAAGGCCCGGGGGCCAGATCCGGCCCACAAAGTGGTTTCATGCGACCCACAAAGCCATCCTGGAAACAGCGAGGGAACGGCCCCCACTGCCTTGGCCCTGGCCCAGAGACCCTCCTTCTGCCAGAGACCCTCAGATCTGTCCCACTCCTGCCCAGGCCCCCATAGGCACCCTTGATGCGAACGATGTAGAGCTGGCCACGCCCACCCAGTAGGCCATATGCACTCTAGCCACGCCCACCCAGTAGACCACGCCCACCCTGGCCATACCCACCCGGCCCCTTGAGGGCAACCGCAATGCTGATGCGGCCCTCAATGGAATTGAGTTTGACACCCCTGATCTAAACGGTTTATTTAAACTGCATGAATAAAACATTAGAGATTTGTTTAGAAGAATACAAGAAAGCAAGCAAACAAAAACCAAACACAAGCTTAAAAAAAATCCCCCCCCACACAATAATTTGGGAATAAATAAATTACATTTGTACCCCTAAGGATAGATGACATTTTATACATCCATAATCAATATTTTGATCCAGAGGAACTTTTATATAGAGGAAATAATCTTTTAGAAATTACTTTGGTGATGTAACTGAAAAACCAAGGAGACAAAATGAAGTAAGGAGAACATTTTACTGATGTGTAAATTTCTGAGCGACCGCTATTTCCCACACCCTGACAAAGGTGCCTTTTAGTTGTCCTGTGTTGTGCCAATGACTGGACGCCATTCTGAGTGGGTGAAAAGCTGTGAAGATGACCCCAGGCCTGACCCAAGGATTTGTGGCTTCCGTCAACAACCTGCCTGCTCTTGGGGCATCTCCCCTCTTTCACTCTGGGAAAACTCTCGGCATCTGGTGGCACCTTTTCCTTGGCCTGATTTTGGCTTATTCCCATCCTAAGTGGAGGATGTGCACTTGAGGAGATAAGATATCAGGGGAACAGATCTGGCATATTGCCGCAGTTTGCTGCCAGTTGGCATCAATTCTCACTTTTCAGTGCCCAGATTGCTTCCCTCCAGTTCCTCTTCTGTGGGCGAAGGCTGGAAGAAAGCCAAGTAGGCTGTATCCTAAGGAGGGAGCAATGCGTGTCTTGAATACCAAGAAGGATCCAGATGCCGGATCAGCTGTGCCGACCCTCCAGGATCAGAGAAGCAGCTTCTGCCTCACCCTGCATCCTCTTTGGAACAGCCACGGTTGAAAATTCAACCACGCAAAGGGGCACATGTGTACACTCTGAAGGGATTATTGGTGGTTGTTGAAGACGTGGACCAGGAGGAGAAACATCACCGGAATGTGAAAGGAAAAGGCCAAAGGAAGCCTTTGCATCTGTCTGCTCTCCCTGGGTTAGAAAGGAGATGTGGGCCTTTGACCAGTGGGGGTCAGAGTACTTGCATGCCTGACGAGGACCAGTCTGGAGGTGAAGCAAGCAGGCAGGCGCCCCTAGAACATTCATGGCGCAGCTCAGGAACCGGGCTCAGGCTATTTGCCTGGTGAGGGAAACCCCTCCGCCAGTATTGGATGCTAGAGCAAAAAAAGCAAAACCTTTTGCTGAGAGAGAGAATCAGGCACCAGGCATGGTGGATGCTTGGGGGAGAGGCGGGGTGCCAGGGAAATTGGAACACCAGGCTGTTCAAAATCACAGCATCCTCCGTTGCTCTTTGGATTAACTTCTTGGTCATTTGCAATGACAGGCAGGCTGCAGAGAGGGAAAGTAAAATATTAATGAAGCAGCAACGCTTCCCCCCCCCCCACACTACAGTCTTGCCTTTCTTCTGCTGCAAAAATGTTCCTCAAAAGGGAGATGACCCACTTAACGCAAAATCTCCAAACACAAAGTGATCATTCTCAGCTTTTCTTTTTAGGGTGGGGCCAGCCTGGGCTTTCCCGAAGGACCCCTCACCTGTCCTCATGATGTAACCCAAACTACCCCTCTCCAAAACGGGTTTAGAAAGCCTCAGAATCCGGTCAGCACAGGCTTCTAGGTGGTCTGTGGTTTTGGAGAACACCCCCCCCCCGGGCAACTTTGTGGGTGAGGGGAAGCTGCTAACAGAGATTTTCGGAGAGAAGGGCTTGCTATTCAGAAGCCTCTGTTGTCAAACTCTGAAGGTTCGGCATCCCATCCTTTTCTTCTCTGATGGCCTCTTGAATCTGATTCGGAGCACATCTCATGGTCTGTCAAACTCCAGCCTCCGGTCTCCAATGATGGCCAGTCCTCTGCCTAGAGAGGCTGACGGCCAGTGGTTACAACAGCTTTGAGCTTTCCCTGGAGAAGGAAAAGGCCCTTTGCAACCGGCTGCTGTTGCCTCACACTTTCTGGGGGAGAGAGAGAGAGAGATGCATCTTTGGAGAAAGCGGTTCCTGCAGGACAAAGCAGACTCAGAAATTCTGGGCTGGGCCTTCAGCAGCATCTCTGGATGAAAAAGAGCAGGAAAGCCATCTCTTGCCAAGGATGGGGGTCCAGCCATCAGGGCTGGGCCTTCCTCTGGCTGGGCCGGGAAAGGGGCCTCCTCCTCCTGCAACTGTCTCAAATGCTCCACAGCTGAGTGTTTGGTGCTGGGCAGTTTCCCCTGCTTAGGGGAGGGAATTTTTGTTCTGAGGATCCGTTGTGCTGTTTATAAACTGAATAGTGGCTGCAGTTGCAACGAGTCCCTGTGGATGGGGAGAAGCATCCTTGTGTGGACCAGCCCGAAGCCTGCTGGTCCCACAGTCCTTTTGCAATCTCTGTACGGAATTCCTATGAAGGCTTTATGGGAGGGATATTGGGAAGGGTAAAAATAAATCATGATGGCGGTTGCAACTTTGTTTTAATGTCCAGCTACCCTGTGTGCCCACCTTTCCCACCTCCTCAGAAGCCCCCCAGGCTTGGTGCAGCATGTCTCCGGTTCCCCTCGAAAAGCAGGTGGATCCAGGGGCCATTCTGGGAGGGGGCTTTATAGGATGAAAGGGGCGAGTCCTACGAAGCCTTCTTTTGGTCATCCAGCTTCTTCACCGCTCCAAAATGCACAGACTCCCAAGGATTTCCCCCATCCGTTCCCGGATGCCAAAGGGAGGGGGCATGCGCTTTAGCCCCTGCCTTCAGCTGACATTTCAGGTGAGAGTTCTCCCTGTCTTGTTCTCCTCGCTGCTGTTTTGCGTCCTTGGCCATCAGGGCTCCCATCTGCCGCCTGTGCGAGCGGGGAGCTGCTGCCCTTTGCTAGAGCACGATTTTGCAGTGGGAGACAGTCTGAAGGGAGATGCTGGTGAAATTCTTCCTGAGGAAGAGGCCAGAGAAGCCACTTTTTATTCTGGATAGATTGGCTTGAGCCATCTTTGCTTTGCCTCCAATAAGAAACTTTGCCTGAGCTCCCAACCTCTGAACTTTAATAGAGTTTCCAGAATCGGGGGACCTTTGCCAGCTTCTGCCATTCTCCCTTCTCATCACTTCGTTGGGTTGCCTCCAGGATGATCTGCAAGGTATGATTTTAAAAAAGGGAAAATGGTGGGTATGATACTGCGATGCAGACTAAGCCCTGGGTATTTTTTTAATGTGTGTTGCATATCTTTTTTGCCCATACCTGTGGATGTCCCTCTTCACTGTCCCACGGAGGGATTCTTGCAACAGAAAGAGCAGCAAAGGGCAGCTCCCACAATCCCAAGGAAGGATCCTTTCCCTGCAGGTGCCATATTGGTGCCTGCACATGTTCCATGTCTCCTCTTTGATTCAATGATTCCTTTTGCCCTTTGAATCCAGATCTCTACACAGTCCTTTGAGATATACATCTAAAGGAGAGAGAACGGCAAGGCCCTGACCCCAGGGATTGTGCAAGAGGGAGGGCGAAACGGGTTAATTTCCTTAGAAATCTTTGTGTGGGAGATTCTTTGTAACTCCCTCACAAATGATCTGGGCTGGGAGATGAGCAATACTCTCCGTTACATTGGTCTGAGGATACCAATTATTTGGGGTGATAATAGCAAAAGCAACAACAAAAATGCTGCTTGTCCTTGACTAAGGACCTTAATGGAGCCTGCCCATTTGTAATAGTTATAAAATAGGTCAATCACCTGAATGACCTAATTTTATGTCCTTTTTTGCAATGAATGCCATGGCTGTAAAGCAAGCACCACGGTTGTTAAGAAAACCAATGGGCATGGTTTTCTTGAAAACCCGAAGTCTGGTTTTCAGCAAAACTGTTATAAAATGTGGTTATATGACTGTGGGATGTGGCCAATGGCCCTCAATGCATTGTGTTGCTAAGTGCCCAAAGTTCGGACATGTGGTGGTGAGAGAGCCCCCCCATGGGATCTTTGAACCTAAATGCCCCTTTTCAGGTTAGTCACAACTTCAGTTACTAAGCAGTGAAGATTAGTGTAAACTAGGCAAATAGTTTACAAACTATCCAATGCAGATGATTGTGAGGTTAATTGTCCTCACTGTCAGGAAGTTTCTTCTTAATTCCAGGTTGCTTCTCTCTTTGGTCAGTTTCCAACCGTTGTTTCTCGTCCTTCCCTCTTGTGCTTTGTGAACAACCTGGCCCTCTCTGCCTTGCGGCAGGCCTTCAAATACTGGAATACTGCTATCGTTTCTCCGCTATTTCTTCTTTTCTTCAGACTAGCCAGACCCAAGTCCTGCAGCTGTTCTTCATATGTTTTAGTCTCCAGGCCTTGGGTCATCTTAGTTGGTCTTCTCTGAATTTTTTCCAAACTCTCAACATCTTTTTTGTGACATGGTGACCAAACTTTGAACTTCTAGGTTGGACCTCTCTTTATCAAGCTTCCACCCATTATTTCTTGTCCTGTCCTCACTTCTTGTGACAGTCCCACAAGTACCAAAAGACAGTTATCGTGCCCACCCCCCATCCTTCTCTTTGATAGGCTAAGTGTAATTAGCTCCCTCAATTGTTCATCATGCGACTTAGCCTCCAGCCTTTATCATCTTTGTTGTTCTTTCCTGCAGTCTCTTTAGGGTTGTATCGTGGTGACCAGAATGGTACAGAATATTCAGGTATGGTCTCTTCATTGCAGTGTAAAGCAGTGCTATCGCTTGATTCTATCCCTCTGCTGATGCAGCCCAGGATTGCATTGGCTTTTTTGGCAGCTGCAGCACCCGGCTGGCTCATGAACAGAACAGAACAGAACAGAATAACAGAGTTGGAAGGACCTTGTAGGTTATCTAGTCCAGCCCACACCCTAGCAATGATTGTCTATTAGGACTCTAGATCCTGTGTGTGTGTGTGTGTGTGTGTGTGTGTGTGTGTGTGTGTGTGTGTGTGTGAAAGAGACAGAGAGAGAAGGAAATGGGAACAACCTCACCATTTGCCTGCTGATAAGTAGGTATCTATAATTGACTTGACAGCCATTTTGTGAAAATGTTTACCTGTCTGCTTCAGTTTTCTGCCCCTTTCCAATGATGTTGCCTTTCTTGGCTAAGGTTGTCCAAGGGGTGATAGAAGGTAAAAACTCGAGATCCCTGCTATGAATGTGCAATTGAGGCTCTCCTGCTTTTTATGTATGTTGTATGCACAATACAGAAAAAAGGGGCAGATTGCAGCCTTCATCGTTGATCACCCCTGCTTCCTCCCACCACTGGGCAAAACTGTCCTTCGCTGTTCCAGGATTCAGTCTGGGTGTTCACCCTTACACAGATGTGATCCAAGGACGGAGGGAGGGGCAACTGCATTCGGCCTTGTTCCCATTCTCTTGGAGGGGAAAAGGCATTAAAGGCCAGGCTAGGAGCATCACCGGGGCTACAGGCCAGTCTTTCCCACCCACTTCGCAGGGTTGTTGTGGGGAAAATGGAAGGGGGAAGAGGATTAGATAACTGCCTTGAGTTATTTATAAAGTAATAAAGCTTGAGTAAAAATCTAATAAATAAATGACCAGGAATAAATGTAAATAATGTTAGGTATTTTTGCTGCCTCAAGCTTATCTATAAAGATAATAAAAATGGGATAAAAATGAATAATCTAGTATACGTCTAACATTAATGGTACATCGTAATCACGTTTCTAAATGCTTTGCACTCCATGGTCAGAAAGCCAGAAGCTGGCAGAGGTGCCAAGTGGTACAAAATGTCCCCTGTCTTCTTATCTCCACGGACAGGAGGCTAATTTCTGAAATACCATAAATCCAGAGCAGATTTCCAATCAGTCCATGACCTCCTTTTGGAAAGCTGAGCCACCAGCAGCAAAATGTTCTTTCCAGTCAGTTCTGCTTCCAGCCTCGCTGGAGGCAAGTAGGAGCTGAGCATTGTGGGTCTCCTGTACACATATTTCCCAGAATCCCCCACTCTAGTGACTGCTCTAAAGGGAAGTTCTGGGATGGGAAAGTGAGTGCTGGGCAGTTATCTGTGATTGGCACTGTTGCCCATTTCCCATTTCTGTTCTGGATGGGTAACCCCCCCCCCACACACAAACACCTTACCATAATTAAAGGCATGTTTTGCTTTTAAAAAGCCCTTTGGTTGAGGAGATCAGTGTTTGGGAATTGGCATGTGGAGCTAGCCATGCTGGACTAACACAAGGCAGCTTTTGTGGAATACACTGTGTTATGTATTGAGTTAAGTTGCTTGTAAAACGTTGTGCAATGGTTAACAGCCATTACGGTTAAACTCCAGACAGCTTGTCTCTGGAGTTGTTATTTTGCATCTTAAGGCGGGAAGTTACCGTTTAATCTCATTGGCTGCCAACTTGGGGCAGACTGGATAAATAGAAGCTGAGCAGCGATTGGGGCTGCTTCTGTTGTTACTGAATAAACGTGTTGCTGTTTCACCCTTCTGCCTCGTCAATGTCTCACCGAACCGAGAACTTAACAGTGGCGACGAAGGTGGGATGTGCTGCTTAAGAAGTCACTAGGGGGCGAGACCAGCACCTGAGCCTGGCAGCAACTACATTCCACCCCTTCGGTCTGCCAGCAAGTCACGCTGGAGACCACCACGCCCTGAGGATCCATCCTAGGGTCAGCACAGCAGCACAAGGCATTGTGAGGACAAAGAACAACTTACCATGGCCAAGGTCGGCAAATTGGTGGAATTCGACGTGAGGTTGGCCCTGAGGAAGGCCTGGAATTCTGACGCAGTGAACTGGGCTCCGTTGTCAGATACTATGATGTCCGGAAGCCCATGTGTTGCAAACAGTGGCCGCAACACCTGGATGGTCCTAGCAGTAGTCATATTGGGAATTGGAACCACCTCCAACCATTTAGAGTGGCTATCGTTGTTGTTGTTGTTAGTTGCGAAGTCGTGTCCGACCCATCGCGACCCTATGGACAATGTTCCTCCAGGCTTTCCTGTCCTCTACCATCTTCTGGAGTCCATTTAAACTCACGCCTACTGCTTCAGTGACTCCATCCAGCCACCTCATTCTCTGTCGTCCCCTTCTTCTATTGCCCTCCATCTTTCCCAGCATTAGGCTCTTCTCCAGTGAGTCCTTCCTTCTCATTAGGTGGCCAAAGTATTTGAGTTTTAGCTTTAGGATCTGGCCTTCTAAAGAGCAGTCAGGGTTGATCTCCTCTAGGACTGACCGGTTTGATCGCCTTGCAGTCCAAGGGATTCGCAGGAGCCTTCTCCAGCACCAGAGTTCAAAGGCCTCAATTCTTTTGCGCTCAGCCTTTCTTATGGTCCAACTTTCACTGCCATACATTGCAACTGGGAAGACCATAGCCTTGACTATACGCACTTTTGTTGACAGGGTGATGTCTCTGCTTTTTATTGTGCTGTCTAGATTTGCCATGGCTTTCCTCCCGAGGAGCAAGCGTCTTTTAATTTCTTGACTACAGTCCCCATCTGAAGTGATCTTGGAGCCCAGGAAAATAAAATCTGTCACTACCTCCATTTCTTCCCCATCTATTTGCCAGGAATTGAGAGGGCCGGATGCCATGATCTTGGTTTTCTTAATGTTTAGTTTCAACCCAACTTTTGCACTCTCCTTCTTCACTCGCAACAAGAGACTCTTCAGTTCCTCTTCACTTTCTGCCATTAGAGTGGTATCATCTGCATATCTTAGGTTGTTGATATTTCTTCCAGCAATCTTAATTCCAACTTTTGATTCATCTAGCCCTGCCTTTCTCATGATGTGCTCTGCATATAAGTTAAATAGGCAAGGCGACAGTATACAGCCTTGCCGGACTCCTTTCCCAATTTTGAACCAATCAGTGGTTCCGTGTCCAGTTCTCACTGTTGCTTCTTGGCCCGCATATAGGTTTCTCAAGAGACAAATAAGATGGTCTGGTACTCCCATCTCTTTAAGAACTTGCCACAGTTTGTTATGATCCACACAATCAAAGGCTTTAGCATAGTCAATGAAGCAGAAGTAGATGTTTTTCTGGAACTCTCTAGCTTTCTCCATGATCCAGCGTATGTTGGCAATTTGATCTCTAGTTCCTCTGCCTCTTCGAAATCCTGCCTGCACTTCTGGTAGTTCTCGATCCACATACTGCTGGAGTCTAGCTTGTAGGATTTTAAGCATAACTTTACTAGCATGAGAAATGAGTGCAATGGTGCGATAGTTTGAACATTCTTTGGCACTGCCTTTCTTTGGAATTGGAATGTAAACTGATCTTTTCCAATCCTGTGGCCACTGTTGAGTTTTCCAAATTTGCTGGCAAATTGAGTGTAGCACTTTTACTGCATCGTCTTTTAAAATTTTGAATAGCTCAGCTGGAATACTGTCACCTCCACTAGCTTTGTTGTTGCTCAGCTTTTCTAAGGCCCACTTCACTTCGCATTCTAGGATGTCTGGCTCGAGGTCAGTGACCACCTCATTGTGATTATCAGGGACGTTAAGCTCATTCTTGTATAGTTCTTCTGTGTAATTTTGCCATCTCTTTTTAATCTCTTCTGCCTCTGTTAGGTCCCTGCCATTTTGGTCCTTTATCATGCCCATTTTTGCATTGAACGTTCCCTTCATCTCTCCAATTTTCTTGAAAAGATCTCTGGTCCTCCCTATTCTATTGTTTTCTTCTATTTCTTTGCACTGTTCATTTAAGAAGGCATTCTTATCTCTTCTAGCTATTCTCTGGAATTCTGCATTCAATTGGGCATATCTTTCTTTTTCTCCCTTGCCTTTTGCTTCCCTCCTTTCCTCAGCTATTTGCAAAGCTTCCTCAGACAGCCATTTTGCTTTCTTGCATTTCTTTTTCTTTGGGATGGTTTTGGTTGCTACCTCTTGTACAATGTTGCGAACCTCTGTCCATACTTCTTCAGGCACTCTGTCTATCAGATCTAATTCCTTAAATCTATTTGTCACCTCTACTGTATATTCAACAGGGATATGATTTAATTCATACCTGACTGGCCTAGTGCTTTTCCCTACTTTCTTCAGTTTAAGCCTAAACTTTGCAACAAGAAGCTCATGGTCTGAGCCACAGTCAGCTCCTGGTCTTGTTTTTACTGACTGTATAGAGCTTCTCCATCTTTGGCTGCAGAGCATATAGTCAATCTGATTTCTGTGTTGACCGTCTGGTGATGTCCATGTGTAGAGCCGTCTCTTGGGTTGTTGGAAAAGAGTGTTTGCTATGACCATCGTATTCTCTTGACAAAATTCTATCAGCCTGTGCCCTGCTTCATTTTGTACTCCAAGGCCAAACTTGCCTGTTATTCCGGATATCTTTTGGCTTCCTACTTTAGCATTCCAATCCCCCATGATGATAAGGACATCATTTTTTGGTGTTAGTTCTATAAGGTGCTGTAGGGCTTCATAGAACCGGTCAATTTCATCCTCTTCAGCACCGGTGGTTGGGGCATAGACTTGGACTACTGTGATATTGAATGGTTTGCCTTGGATTCGAACTGAGATCATTCTGTCATTTTGAGGATTGTATCCCAGTATTGCTTTTCCTACTCTTTTATTGACTATGAAGGCTACTCCATTTCTTCTGAGGGATTCTTGCCCGCAGTAGTATACCTGAAGGTCATCTGAATTAAATTCACCCATTCCTGTCCATTTTAGTTCGCTGATACCTAAGATGTCGATGTTCAGTCTTGTCATCTCTTGTTTGACCACGTCCAGCTTGCCTTGATTCATGGATCTTACATTCCAGGTTCCTATGGAGAAAAAATCTTTACAGCATCGGACTTTCCTTTCACCACCAGACATATCCACAGCTGAGCGTCCTTTCAGCTTTGGCCCAGTCGCTTCATTCTTTCTGGCGTTACTAGTACTAGCCCTCTGCTCTTCCCCAGTAGCATATTGGACGCCTTCCGACCTGAGGGGCTCATCTTCCAGCGTCATATCGTTTTGCCTTTTGGTACTGTCCATAGGGTTTTCATGGCAAAGATACTGGAGTGGGTTGCCATTTCCTTCTCCAGTGGATCACGTTTTGTCAGAACTCTCTGCTATGACCTGTCCGTCTTGGGTGGCCCTGCACGGCATAGCTCATAGCTTCATTGAATTACGCAAGCCCCTTCGCCACGACAAGGCAGTAATCCATGAAGGGGAGAGTGGCTATCAACCACTATTAAAAACCGCTGTCCCTGAAAGGGCCCGGCAAAATCTATGTGGATTCTTGACCACAGTGTGTGCGTTTCCTCCCATCAGTGGAGAGGGGCCTGTGGCATCTCTGGTCTGGATTGTTGACATGTGTAACATCTGTGTACTTGGGCCTCAATAGCTTTATCTAGCCCTGGCCACCAGAGGTAACTCCTCGCCAGTGCCTTCATCCAAACGATACCCGGATGGCCTTCATGTAGAGACTGGAGAACCCTGACTGAGCTGGGGACTACAACCCTACTGCCCCAAAGAATACACCCCTTATGAGTTGACACCTCATTTTTCCTAATAAAAAACCCTTGGAACTCAGGCCCCAGGCTATTTTCCAGCCAACCTGTGTGAATCCATGCCAACATGTGACTTAGGGTTTTGTCGGCTGCTGTCTCTGCAGCAATATCTCCTGCATGTAGGAGGAACGCTGGCAAATCCTGTATGGCTAAAATGCATGCAGCCAGAGCCAAATCTGGCTCCACGTGCGGCAAGGGCAATCTGCTAAGGCCGTCTGTGTGGCCCATTTCTTTGCCAGATTTGTGGATCAGCCTGAAACTGTAGGCCAAAAGGAATATGGACCACCTCAACATTCTTGGTGACAGAATTTGAGGTGACTGTTCATTGTGAACAATCCTAGCAAGGGCTTGTGGTCAGTAAAGACCGTGAACTGGCATCCATACAAATAGTCATAGAACTTTTTAACCCTGACCATGATGGCCAAGGACTCTTTGTCAATTTGTGCGTAATTGTGCTCCGTGGAGGACAAGGTCCTCGAGTAATACGTGATGGGGGACTGTTTTCCGTTGGCCGACAAATGGCTCAGCACAGCCCCAACCTGATATGGGGACACATCACAGACGATGTAAACTGGCAGTTTTTCATTAAAGTGTGTGCTGTTATTCGAGGATAACAGTGCTTTGACTGCCTGGAAACTCCTTTCGTGGATCTTCGTCCACTGCCACTGAGTGTTTTTGTCTAAGAGCCAGTGTAACGGCTCTGCCACTGCAGCCTTATTTGGGAGGAATGCATGACAAAAGTTTAGTAGGCCCAAGAAGGCTTGAAGCTCCCCCTTGGACCTAGGGCTTGGTGCCAGCTGAATCGCTTTCAGCTTTGACTCTGCAGGATGGATGCCCTCAGCATCAATTCGAAACCCAAACAATTATGTGGACTGAACCCCAATCTTGCACTTGTCTTTCTTTAAGTCCCGCAGTGTGGAACCACTGAAGGATAGCTCTAAGCCGCTCAGCCAGAACTTCTGTGGACTCCCCGGCGATGAGTACATCATCGAAGTAGGGGCAGACCCCTGGAATACCCTTGAGCGTACGCTCCATGATTCCTTGAAAAATCCCTGTGGCTACACTCACCCTGAATTGAAGATGCTTGACCTTGAAGGCACCCCTGTGTGTAACAATCATTTGGGCGGCTGCTGTGGCCTTGTCCACCGGCAGCTGCTGATAGGCCTGCGCTAAATCTAATTTAGCAAACACGCGGCCTCCTTGCAACGATGCCAGAATATGGCTGACAACTGGGACAGGGTACGCGTGCTGTTGTAGTTCCCGGTTAATGCTGCACTTGTAGTCGGCACATATTTGTACCTCTCCATTGGCTTTGAGTGGTGTTAGAATGGGGGTTTCCCACTCCCCATTGTCTACGGGCTGCAAAACCCCCTGACTCACAAGCTTGTCCAGCTCTGCATCAATGTTATGCTTTAATGCAAATGGCACATGACGAGGCTTAACCCGGATTGGCGCTACCAGGGGATCAAGTTTAAAAGCTATCGGAGGGCCCTTGTACTCTCCCAAACTTGGGCCGAAAACATCTGCAAATTTCTTGCAGATGGAAGACAAGTCTGTCGTTTGTGTCTGGTGAATGCCGGTTATTTGGATGCCCAATGCATCGAACCAATCGAGCCCTATGAGGCTCGTACGTTGGCCATCTACCACAATAACATCTAGTGGGCCTGAAAACCCCTTGAATTTCACTGCAAGTGTGGCTTCACCCTTGACTGTCACTCTGGAGTTCTGGAAGTCGGTGAGTAAAATGTTAAATTGTTGAAGCTTGACCCATCTATTGCTATGGCTGCAAACGTGCCAAAAGGTTCCGATTGAGATGATGGACACAGCTGAGCCTGTGTCCAGTTCCATTTTACATGGAACTCCCTGAAGTTTGACCTGCAGTCGCAACTTCTGCTTAAGAGGTCGGTGGGCACCAATGCGGAACACGCTTCTACGACTGGAGAAGAACCCTATTCAGTGTTGCCCCAGTAGCTCTCCTGAATGGCTCGTCCGGCTGGCAGTCCCTCTGGCGACCTCAACAGATGGCAATGTGGCCTGGTTTCCCACACGCCTGGCACATGGCTGTTCTGAAACGGCAATCCAATTTCACACACCCCCAAGCGGCATTATTACAAAGTCAGCTTAATTGCCCCCAACAATCTGGGTCCTCATTTTACCTACCTCGGAAGGATGGAAGGCTGAGTCAACCTTGAGCCTGGTGGGATGTGAACCTGCACTAATTGCAGGCAGCTGGTGTTACTTAAGGAGGCATTAGCCCACTGCTCCACCAAGGCTCCACCAAGGCTCCTGGTGCCTCTGTATCTTGTCGACTTCTTGGTCGGATTTGGTGTCTTCCAACCATTCGGCGTCCTCGTGGTGGACTGTTTCTGTGTTTGGCATGCTTTTGGAGGGCCGCAGTGTCTTCACGGCTCCTCCATCGACTTCGTCCACCATGACCTCCTTTAAGGCCTCTTGAAGTAAGAGAGTCTCCTTAGCGAAGAGTTTTTGTTGGAGCTCTCTGTTCTTGAGTCCACAGACTAAGCAGTCTCTTACTCTCTCTTCTAAGTCGGTGAAATTGCAGAGTCACGATGCTTGATGAAGTGCTGCAATGAATTCCATCACTGACTAGCCAAGTTGTTGTTCGCGTTGCTCAAAGGTGTGCCTCCATGCTATCACGGATAACTTAGGCTTGAAGTGGTTGAGGAGTTTTTTCTTTAAATCAGCATACATGACGGTCTCCAGTAATGCTGGGGCGACCAAGTTCGAAGGTGGCTGGGCCCCACACGCAGAGGAGAATTGCGGCCTTCAGCCCACCTTCACTGACTTGATTAGCGCGGAGGTAGTTTTCCATGCGGGAAATGTACGATCGTCTCTCCGGGTGCGTCACATCGAACTCTTCGAGCTTTCCAACCTTTGCCATGGTTAGTAGTCTTCATGGCTTGAGTCTCACGTTGCCTTGTGCTGCTGGTTTCTGCGTAGGCCCTAGGATGGATCCTTAGGGCAGGGTGGTCTCCAGCGTGGCTTGCTAGGCTGACCAAGGGGGGGAACATACTGTAGTTCCTGCCAGGTTCTATGCTGGCCTCACCCCATAATGACTTCAGGTTCTTATGATGAAGCAGCACATCCCATCCTCGTCGCCAGTGTCATGTATTTGGTTCTTGCAGGATTGAGCAAGATGGAGGGTTCAAACAGCAACAGGCTTTATTGAGAGTCAGAACATAATAGAAGCAATCTAATAGCTGCTGCGCAGCTATATATATGGTAGGCCTCTAGGCGGCGACCAATAGATTTAAAGCAGCAGTTTCCCGCGCAAAAACCTACTTAACCGGCTGGAGACACCCAGTCTAGTTCGGCCCAGCAAACACATGCAAGTGAATTCAGCCGTTAGCAAACAGTTTAAACATAAGCAAGTAATTACAGCATGTAAGGCCAGTACATTACATGCCCTTTTGGCATCTGTGGGTTAATCCAGTTATGTCCTGTCTTAGAGTTTGGGTGGGCTATGTAGATTTTAGGTGTCTTTGTCTTCCTAGGCTTCTAGCTGGGGGCCTCCAACCTTCCTGAATGGATTACCACATCTGCATTTCTACAGAGCTGGTTTCTGCTTGGTGGAGGGAGACTTGGGGCTATTAAGAAAAAACTGTGCATGCTTTTCTGCCTCTTTAAGATCCTTTGAGGAAATATAATATTCTGCCCTTTTAATATTTCCTTCTTGGGGGTGGGGAGGGCTGACTTCCCACAGAGCTGAATATCCAAATTACATTTTAAAACCCAGAAGCAAGTTTCTAGCACTCAGGGTTGTATGCAGAAGTCCATATAAGCAAGCGTGCAATGGAGAGACAGGCAGGGAAAGGGCCAGGCTTGGGGGCGTAGTCCATGCCAAGCTTCTCTTTGTGCGTGTGTTTCAGCTTGCCTCCCGCTTCAGCCATGGGAAAGCAGAACAGCAAACTGCGTCCAGAGATGCTCCAAGACCTGCGGGAGAACACCCAGTTCTCCGATCTGGAGCTCCAGGAGTGGTACAAGGGCTTCCTGAAGGACTGCCCCACTGGCATCCTCAACGTGGAGGAGTTCAAGAAAATCTATGCCAACTTCTTCCCTTATGGGGACGCCTCCAAGTTCGCCGAGCACGTCTTCCGCACCTTCGACACCAATGGCGACGGCACCATCGACTTCCGAGAGTTCATCATTGCGCTGAGCGTCACCTCCCGGGGGAAGCTGGAGCAGAAGCTGATGTGGGCCTTCAGCATGTACGACCTGGATGGCAATGGCTACATCAGCAGGGAAGAGATGCTGGAGATTGTCCAGGTGAGCCCCCCCCCATTTTCCCCCCCCCAGCAAAGTCCTGACACCTCCCAAGAGAAACCTTTGTTGATCTTTGTGCCACCCACAATAGCTGACTCTTCATGGGTGGCTAGAGCTGAACTCAGGCCCAGCCCCGTGAGCCAGCCAGGGAGGTGTCTTTCAACAGCCTGCCCACTTTAGCCTAAGGGTCACGGCGAGATGGAAGCACCCGCAGCATGCCAGCCCCCAGGGGATTGCTAGCCTGAGATACGGTGGTGTGGGGGTTTTGCTAGTTTTTAAAAGAGGCTTAGTAAAAATTGGCACGTTAGGTGAACTCACCACAGGGCATGAAGGTTCGGTGAACTGGCGGTCATGAAATCATAAACTACATCATAGAGCTCCCTCCCTCCCTCCCTTCCTTCCCCCAAGCTCTGGGCAGCTGCCCCAACAACAGGCTCTTCTGCGGTCAGATGAAATGGGGAAGGATGAATGGTGGGAAGAACTGAGGAATTCACAGCCCTTTTGTGCCTAATTTCCAGCTCTTGTCCTTTTAAAACAGCATCTTCCTGACTTCTGGGAACTCCAATATTCTAAATATATAAATGTCCTTAATCCAACTAAGAAGCCAAAGCAGCTAAAACAGACATCATAAGTGAATGGGCCCTGAAGTTGCCTTTCCTGGCTCTAAAATTGTCCTCCCACCCCCAAAGATCTTCCCCTCCCCAATTAATCAACTAAAGCCATGGGTTAATATGCTGAGTGAAGTGATTAAAACAGGGGACCCTAATTACTGAGTGGGAAAATCCAGTCTGCAAAGGGTAACTAATCTTAAGTGTGCTGTTAATCTAGCAATTAAACTGATTAAAGCTTTTAGCTTTCAGATTGAGCCAGAGCCGGTCAGAACAGGGCTTGAAGGCTGCAGAGGGAGAACAGAGCTTTCCACCAATTTTTCTCTCGTTTTGTTATCCCTGTCAGCTGTTTTGCATCTGGATGCTTTCACTGCAGAGGTCCTAGCACCATCGGCTGGGGGAGAAGTGCCTCTTCTGCCTTTCGTTCCTTCATGACTTCTGGAGAATGAAAGGAAAAGCAGAAGCTGCGTGGGAGAACAGGATGCTCAGTGTGGGAGGCAGCAGAGCCATCTAGAAATTCCCTGGAAAAAAATGTCTTTGGATGCCCCTGATACTTTCTTCATTGGCTCAGCACAAAACCCCCACCCCACCCCTTCGCCTCTGCTGGCTGTAAATGCAGGTTGCATTGGGTGGGGGTGGAGATAGAATTGCATGCAGAGGACAGATTAGAGTAAGGAAATTGTGAGATGGTAAAGGTTGCTTGTGTTCTTGCTTTCCTACAGTTCTCTTCTGCTCCCTCTAAATGTGTTTTTGTAAACCTGAGAGATTCATTTTATGGACATGTAGAATGGATTAGACCTGCAAAATGGTCCAAGGTTATATTTCTGGGCATTGGCAGCTTCCAGAACTGATTCCCAGGTAGGAACAGGGATGATAGACAAATCACATTAAGCCATATTTTTTTTAGGTGTGGTTTATTGAATAAAGCACAGTTAGGCTCACAGTGTACACAGTGCCAAAGCGCAGCTTAATACGTTCTGTGAACAATGTTGCATGAATGAACCTTCACTTGGTGATATTTTCCAGAAGAAAAACATGTTTATTGTTTTCTAAAAACAGCACCTTCTGCGAATATTCCCCCACCTGCCCAGAAGATGAGGAGGAATGCTTTAAAAGTCAAATTCAATTTGTGGATTCCTTTTTATTCCACACTGAGATACAATTTGTTGATTTTGATCACCTCCAAGCTAAGGCAGCTACTTGTAGGTTTCTGGGGAATGCCAGAAAAAAATCCAGATTTCTGCAAGACGGCTGTGAATCTTTTGGACTGTGGGTTGTAACTGAATTTTAATAAGGATGAAGTTTCTGAGGAAGAAAAAAAGAACATTGCTGAGAGAATGCCTTCTTCATGCAGGTAGATGGAAACTGAGGACCCTTCTCTATCAGATTCCTGTTTTAGAGGTCTAAAGCATTTGAACGCCAAGACAGGTGCAGAGACCTCTGGGTCCTCCAGAAACCTAGGACCAGCTTCCAGTTGATAAAATGCCAGCATGTGTTTTGCACAAGATCATGTCAGCCCTGTGAAATAAGCCAGATCAGGAATCGGGAGCAGCAGGGATTCCATGAATCTCCATATTGGTGGTGGTGTTTACAGATTCTTTAAAGCCTGTTGGCATTTCTCTTTGCCCCATCTTATAGCACACAAAATCAAGATGGAGTTGCTTGGGTGTCTTTTTGTGCTTTGTGCTTAATCAAGCCTGATGAAGGGATCTCTCCTTCCAAAATGGTTTGTTGCTCTTTCTTCTTTCCCAAGACCACATCCACACTCTTGCACAGTCCTAATAACAACTATGCAGAGTGTAGAGAAGAGGGATTCAGCCTCTTTCCCATACAGTGCATCTCAGCCTCATCCCAATGAGGACAAAGGCGGGGTCTCAGGAGCAAGGAAAGGAAGATATTTCTCCATGTCTTCTAGCAGAAACAGGGGGAAAGGAGTTAAGGTGCTTGAAAAGTGAAGTGGCAAACCAGTTCACAAAGGAGAAGGCTGATCAGGGCTCTGGACGATCTGCAGGAAAGGAAGGGCTCAGAGAAGCTCGGGACCTGCTCCAAGGCACCTGGAAAACTGCAGGCGAGGGGGGAGAAAGGGCTGATGGGTGTCAGCAGAATATGTTGGAAAAGTCAAGGTGGCAGCCACAACAGTGCGTACAAAGCTCGGCCATTGCCGTATTGACTTTTTTCACCATACCTTACAGGTGCCCCCAGCTGGCGGCTTCCCATTTTTGGGGAGGGGCACCTCTTTACATCCATGTGAAGTTGAAAAGGGGGAGGTTTTTTGTGCGGAGAAGTTTGATGCATTGGTGGGAAACTTGGAAGCCTGTAGTTGGAGGTCCCGTGTCCTTCCCATAATGGCTGCCCAAACTGTTTGTGAAGCATGGCTTTGAGAGGTCTTCCTGACTGCCACCCTCCCTGCTTCCCTTTGCCCTTTATCTGGGCACATGGGCACAGCTCCAGAGAAAAGTAGAGGCAAGGCTAGCCCACCCTTTCCATTTTCTAAGAAAGCCGGTGAGTCTCAGTTGGGCGTTCCTGGACATGGAGGCCTCCTGGAAAAGAGTGTTGTTGTTTTGCAGATGGCTTTCCAATTCGGACAAGTCCCAAGCCTGGATTATGATTTTGGGCCAGCCAAGGACGAACACTGAATGACCAAGAGAATTGTTCAGTGGCTGCGTTAACCTGGGAGTTGAATGAAGTGGTCTGAATTTCCAGAATGCATCAAACAATAAGCAAATCAAACATGCTGGATTCAGACCGCACTGAAGGTATCTCTAGCATGTTGTGTGGCTGCATCTGCTGGATCTCTGCCTGACTAAATACATTTGTGGGTGTGGTTAATAAGTTTGCTCAGTTCATAATCAGGGCATTGAATGTATTGCCACGGAGTAACACAGATGCCCCCTGGCCATTAAAAAGCAGCTGGTAGACAAACTGGCCACTTTCCTTTCAGCATCCAGCAAAGAAGTTCTGGGTTGAGTTCCAGAAGACCAGCCCAAAAGGTCTTCCTCCCCATTTCCTCCTTACCTTCTTACTCCTGCCCTTATATGTAGTGCCCTCTGCTGTCAGTTGATCAACACTGCAAGCCCATTGTTAGTTACAAAGTTGTGTCCGACCCATCGCGACCCCATGGACAATGTTCCTCCAGGCCTTCCTGTCCTCTACCATCTTCTGGAGTCCATTTAAGCTCACACCTACTGCTTCAGTGACTCCATCCAGCCACCTCATTCTCTGTCGTCCCCTTCTTCTATTGCCCTCCATCTTTCCCAGCATTAGGCTCTTCTCCAGTGAGTCCTTCCTTCTCATTAGGTGGCCAAAGTATTTGAGTTTTAGCTTTAGGATCTGGCCTTCTAAAGAGCAGTCAGGGTTGATCTCCTCTAGGACTGACCGGTTTGATCGCCTTGCAGTCCAAGGAACTCGCAGGAGTCTTCTCCAGCACCATAGTTCAAAGGCCTCACTTCTTTTGCGCTCAGCCTTTTTTATGGTCCAACTTTCACAGCCATACATTGCAACTGGGAAGACCATCGCCTTGACTATACGCACTTTTGTTGACAGGGTGATGTCTCTGCTTTTTAGTGTGCTGTCTAGATTTGCCATGGCTTTCCTCCCCAGAAGCAAACGTCTTTTAATTTCTTGGCTGCAGTCCCCATCTGCAGTGATCTTGGAGCCCAGGAAAATAAAATCTGTCACTGCCTGCAAGCCCATAGTGCAGGCTATCCTCTGTTTCGGTTCTCACCAGGGACGATTGCAGGAAACTGTCCAAAAAATAAAATACATTGCATATAAAAATAGGTGCAGCTCCAACCACAGTCACTGTCTTAATATGGCCATTACCCTGTTTCTTTCTTGCTTGTGTCTTTGAAGTGTTCCATTTGGGTTCATTTGAACAAAAGGTTTATTTTTGGCTGCCCAGTCTTGTCCTCGGGTTACTCTGCAGACTGTTGCTTTTCCCAAAGGATCAGCCTGCTTGAGCTGTGTGTTGCCATACTGGCGGACTCCCCTTCTATTGTTAAAAGTCCAGCTATGAAGTTGTGTGTGTGAACTGCCAACATATTCAGTCACAGTCTGCTGGGACATAACAGACCGGCCGAATATTACAGAAAAAATTATTCTGCTCCATCAGATTTGTTCTGAGCTGCCTGGGGGCCCAGAGAGCCAGGCTGGACTATGGTAAACGCACCTTTCCCAGCCCCTGGAGTGGGAAGGGAGAGGGGGAAGCCCTCTCAGGGCAGGTATACTGATGGGAGCTCCTTTCCTC
This sequence comes from Vipera berus, assembly GCF_964194415.1. Lineage (NCBI taxonomy): Eukaryota > Metazoa > Chordata > Lepidosauria > Squamata > Viperidae > Vipera > Vipera berus. Next base: position 24,331,533 of record NC_138212.1, on the reverse strand, counting down.
ATTTGGTCTCCTGAGCTGGGATGGCCCCATCTTCTCCCCATAGAATTAACAACAACCGTGCTGGCTGGGGATGATGGGAAGTCTTGTCATGTCTTCAAAGGAGTCAGTCCCGGGCAGGCTGGTTTAGAAAAGACTTTGCAAGTAGGCCTTATCATCTTATGACCAGTAGCTTAGCAACCGTTTGAAGTATTGGTGGGCCTGAAGGGTGCTTACGACCTGGATTCGAAGCTCGGACGGTCGGCCTGTGCTCACGTGACTGGACATCGGGTGCTCAGCAACAGCATCGCTTTTACAGACATTTGCAGCATCTCAAAGTCACATGACGTTGTTTTCAGAAGGTTTTGCTGAAAACTGGCAGTTATTTCCAGGTTTTGGCAAAATCCCACCTATGGCAAACCATTGGCTCAGAACGGCCGGGCACTTTGCTTAACAACTACTGCAAAAATGGTCCTAAAATCAGGTCAGTCACGTGACTGACCTGCTTTAGGACCATCATGAGTTATGATTGTGGTGGGCAGGCTCCCATTAAAGTCATAACTCAAGGATTACCCAGACACCGTAGGACTGTAACATTCATGCTCAACATTTTGTTTTCCAAATTGCACATAGGCAATTTAACAGCAACAACTGCAAGAAAAAAATGTATTTCTAACACAGGTGGTCTTCCATTTATCATTTTGTGACTGCTCAGAGTTACAACAGCATTGAAAAAGGGGACTTACGACTGTTTTTCACAGCATCTCCACAGTCACATGATCAAAATTCGGCCACTTGGCAACTGGTTCATATTTATGACGGTCGCTGTGTCCCGGGCTCATGCTTTCACCTTTCCAACCTCCTGACAAGCAAAGTCAATGTGGAAGCCAGATTTGTTCCACAACTGTGTTATTAACTTAATAACTGCAGTGATTCACTTAACAACTGTGGCAAGAAAGGTCATAAAATGGGGCAAAACTCAACTGTCTCGCTTAGTAACATAAATTTTGGGTTGAGTTATGGTTGTAAGTCGAGGACCACCTGCAGTGCTGAAGAACATTGAACTTTTCTCTTGTTTTCAGTTTTCATACCGGGGCAGAGCAGTGGGATAGCTGCAAAGCAATTTGTTGGAAAGGAGAAGCGTGCTGAGTTGTCTTGGTGCGATTAGAGAGGCCTCGATTGCCCAGGTTGAGATGGGCAGAGGCAGACGTTGTAGAGCCAAAGGGGGGCTGCCAGCTGCCGAGCAGATCACCCTAGTAGGCCAGGTTGACCCACAGGCATGCGGCAGGGATGCCCCCTTCAGCCCATCTGTGCCAGCCTAATTCTGTTCCACACCAGAAGAGTTTTGGGGTCCTTGGCAGAATCCAAAGCCCAGATTTAAGAATGAACCTCTACAGCATCTGATTCTGCTCCTGTTCCTTTTCTCCAGGCTATCTACAAAATGGTCTCATCAGTGATGAAGATGCCAGATGATGAATCAACCCCTGAGAAACGGACGGAAAAAATCTTCCGACAGATGGATACCAATAATGATGGTAAATGAGGAGTCAGAGAGATTAAGACCGAAGCTCATCAGTAAATCCAGAGCTTTTAAGCAAGAAGGCAGGAAAGCTGATTAAATACAGTGACAAGGGACTGTGGGGGGGAGGGAGGATGCCCCACCACTCTGCCAGGCCGGACAAGAGGGAGGCACTGCTGGGTAGTAATTTCTAGCTTTTTGCCTTAATATTTCCTTCCTTCCTTCCTTCCTTCCTTCCTTCCCTCCCTCCCTCCCTCCCTCCCTCCCTCCCTATTAAACACAAGCATATTACATTTGATAAAGAATAACAAAAATGAGGTGGCCAGATGCTGTCCTTAAAAAAAAGATCTTGAAGGTCATTTTTGCATCACTGCACAGCATATGTTCAGCTTCTTTCAGGAAAACCCCCCTGTGCTCAGAGCAATGAACCGCGCTGCCCATTAGAGACAGCACAAACCCAGTCAGGGATCCGGGCCTGTGCTGCTGAGCGTGCACTAAAAGTGTAAATTTTCACCTTCTGCAGAAACAGGAAAAGCTAGCAGGGCCTCGGAGCCTATTTTTCCATCCTATCTTCCAGGCTCAGGGACAGGCTCTGCCATCACGCTTCGGAAGTCAACATGTCTGCACCTATTATAGGTAGTCCTCGACTTACATCCATTCATTTAGTGACAATTCAGGGTTACAATGGTGCTGGAAAAAATGACATATAAAATCAATCCTCACACGACTGCCACAGTATGTCCATGGTCTCATGATCACCGGGAGCTTGACAACCAGCATATATTATTGCCATTTGCAAGCTTTCAACAGACGAGCCAGTGGGAAAGCTACGGGGAGGGTTACAAGTTGCTGTCCCGTCATGCTTCACTTAAATATCCCTGCAAAAATGGTCATAAAATAAGATGATGTGGTCACGTGATGCCTTGCTTAACAACTGCAACACTTAGTGATAAATTTTATGTCCTTTTTTGTGGTTGTAAGTCAAGGATACCTCTCTCATTCTGTATAGCAATCAAAAGGCAACCATGGGCAACAAGTTGTGCCCGCTTAAAAGCAGCAGTGGCATTCCAGGATTAGGAACTCAGCACCCATTCCAGTAATGGGGCTTCTCCAGCCTGGGGGCTGCAGTTGTCCTTCGCACCTCCCTGGCAGCTGTGGGGCTGGGCTGAAAGGTTTTTCCCTCAGATTTCCGAATGTTGGAAGGGGCTAAGGGTTGCAGTTGGGACCTGAGGTTTGCACTGACAAAGCACTCGTTTTGTCTAGGAGACAGGAGAACCTACAAGCGTAGTGTCACAAAAGTCAAGATGGTGGCCCAAACCATGCGATCCAAGCCCCGCCCATTTTTGTGTGCATAGCAAGAGGGGGGAATATCAGAGGTTGGGGGTTTTTAAGGAGTGCCAAAGATGCTTTAGGGCAGGGGTCCCCAACCTGTTCGAAACTGGGCCGCAGGAGAGGAAGGCAGGCGCACACAAGTGAAGCTGTACTTGCGCGAGTGGTGGCACTGGAGTGGAGGGCGCTTGTGCTTGCTCTTGATGCTCCACTCGCAGGAGCTATTTCCACTGAAGCGCCCTCTGCTCGCGCAAGTGCCTCCCTCCTGCTGGGGTAAGTGGGGCTTTGTGCGCGAGCACCGCTTGCGCACGAAGCTCCAATCACATGAATGGAGGGCACGCACACCTGCTGCTCGCACAAATGGAGCTGTGCGCTTCTGCCACTTACACACATCCCCCACCCCCGTGCCAGGCCAAGCCGCCAAGCTGGAAACACTGGGGCCACTGCTTTAGGGCACGGCAAATCCTCCAGCTAAGTTTAAGCTCTTGACCAGCATTTCTCAGCCTTGGAGACTTCAAGAGGTCTGGATTTCAACTCCTGGGATTCCATAGCTTGTTGGAAGTCACACCTCGTACAGTTGCCAAGCTTGAGAAAGGCTGTTTTACTTGTTTCATTGACAAGTAAGCCCGTCTCTTTCTTGGCAAGTAATATGCAAGTGGATTTTCTCCATCTGTTTTTCAGCCTATAGATGGGGCAGGGTGAGGTTCTTGGTAGCCTTCCCCAGATACAAAGCTGCCCCACCCCTCCTGAACCCCCTGGCCCTGCAAGGAAATTCATGGGGGAGAAGGGTCAAAAAACTCAATCTGCTGCTGCAAAGGGGACTGGGCTGCCATTGTTAGCCATCTCGACTTTTTTGACACATCCCCCTCCCTCACTGTGGACGGCCTTCCTCGACTAGGACTAGCAGGCCTCCAGGACTCCATTTTGCCTCTACAGCTACTCAAGAAAAATAGATGAACATTTCAGCCAGCTGAATCTTTTTTGTGGGGAGAAGACTATTCCCCCCCCACATTAAAGAGAGACCTAAATGATGTGTCTGACATCTTCCATATGTCCAAAGAATGGCCTCCAAGCAGAAACAGGCCTAAAATAACTGGGTAGGGTAGTTACAGTGGTAAAAAAAGGGATGCCCTGTTTGTATTGTAGCTTCTGGTATTTTAATCCACAACATATTGCATATTCCTTGCAGCCAATTTCTTTATATAGTAGCACTTTACCCAAAGAAAACTAGAATTGTCTGCTATTAAATGTCGGAAAGCCCAGCAGTTTTGTGCATGTTCCCATCTTTTTTTCTGCAAGAAGCTTTCCCAAAGCTGTGAGTGGCAACCTTGAAAGCAACCTCTTTCAAGACCCTTGTTAAGAGCAGCCGCTACGCCACATTCTTGCCACCTCTTTGGGCACAACTGGTCTGATGTGTGTCCCTGAACTTAGGGTACCAAACCCGGAAACTGACTTCTCTTTTTACATGCCTTGGATCGTGGCCTGGCTGCTATTGGTCCAGAAAGAAACTTGCCTCCAGCAATGTTGTGCTAAGAGGCTGCTCTCCTGAACTGGCCAGCTCAGGCCACTAGAATGGAGAGAAGGGAAGGGGGAAGGGGATTTTTGCAGCAGAGACGAAAAGCAGGGGGCTGCTTCTTACCCTAATTCAAAAACGAGGGCTGCCCCAAGTCAAAGGAGTGATATGCAGTCAGAATCCTTATTTATTCCTGTGTAATGTTTGCCATACGCCTTCACTGGTTATGCAGGGATGCCATAAGCTTCCTATTGTGAGAGCTTCCCACAGTTTGGTTCAAGAGGGGAGGCTGTATAAGTTTTAAATAAACCAAGATTGCCATGGCTGGACTCAGAAGCCTTTGTTTTCTTAAAAGTAACCAGAATATTACAGTTAATGATAGCTGTAACTAAAATCTATTATTTGTACTTTGGTAGCTAGTATTCACAATAGATTTCTACTGCATGTGGAAATTCATTCTATTTTAGCCTGCATTTCCAGTTTTTCTGCCTTTTAAGAAAGCATTTGATACCACAGGTAGTGGCCATTCAAAGTTACAGTGGCACTGGAAAAAAGTGACTTACAACTGGTCCTCCCACTTATGACTGTCTCCGCATCCCCATGGCCCTATGATTATAATTCTGACGCATGGCAACTGGCATGGATTTGTGAGAGCTGCCGTGTCCCAGGGTCATGTGAATGCCATTCACAGCCTTCCCAGCAGCTTCCGACAAGCAAGGTCAGTGGGAGAAGCCAGCTTCACTTAACGACCACTTGATTCACTTAACAGCGAAGAAAGGTTGTAAACCCAGGCACAACACACTTGATAGCTGCGTTGCTTAGCAGTGGAAATTCTGATCCCAGTTGTGATCGTAAGGCAAGGACCAGCAGTGCTTCTCAACCTTGGCAGCTTGCAGATGTGTGGACTTCAGCTCCCAGAATTCCCCAGCCAGCAACACAACATCTCTGAATTCCACTGATGGCTGCTACATATATTGCAGCAGCCCCCAACCTTCCCAGCTTGGCCGCCTGGCCCATGGGCTGGGGGAGGGGGGGGGCGTGTGAGTGGCAGGTGCACACACGCGCACACTGTTCCCTCTGGGTGAGCAGCGGGTGTGCATGCCCTCCACTTGCACAAATGGAGCTTCACATGCACACACTTGCCCGTCTCTCCTGCAGCCCGGTTTCGAACAGGCCGCAGCCCGGGAGTTGGTGACCCCTGTGTTGGAGTCATTCCCCCCAAACACCCCATTGGTTGAAATTAAGGGACAACTTTTCTGGGGTGCTCCAGGCTGGGCAAATCTGCTTCACTCTCTGCCACTGAAGTTTGTGCAACTTAATCAACACTTTCCCACTTTTGCATATTTATTCAAAGCGTTGATCCTCCTTCAAAGTGATTCATCTTCACTTCTGGGCTTAGCTAAGAGCAGATTTCATCCAATGAAACTCATTCCTTTTCCCAAATAGGTCACCCCAGATGAAATGTTGGCAGCTTCCCAAGGCCACACCAGCTGCCACCAGCCCAGGATGCCCACCCACCCTTGGCCACCTCATTTCAGAAAGTCACGCAGTTATGGGCCACACGTATGGCAAGAGTCACAGTGGTGGAATTGTGGAACTGAGTCATTGAAGTCACTCATTTTCAAGCTGCCTTGGTTGAGAAACACTAATGGCCAATTACTTAACAACCTTTCAAAGTTGCATCAGACGGTACTTATGACCTGGTTCCAAGTTCTGACGGTCAGCCCCCCCCCCCAAGGTCACTTGACAGTTTGATTGTGGAACTGCAGTCCTATCTCGGCTTCCCCTGGGACAACCCTCTGCGTCTGGATGCTCCCTAAGTATCCCTGTTCGCTAGAAGCTTAAGCTGATCTCAGACACAGAATCTTGGTTTATGTCAAGAAGAGCCAAGGCCAGGCTTAAAGCATTAGATGGGTAACTCTGAAAACCAAGACATCAGTATAGTTAGTTTGACATGAAAACCTAACTTGAAGGGGAAAAATGAAATCCTTTGGGTATCCATGTCAGATCTGCTCAACTTTTTCTAAAATCGTGACACACCTTTGCTTTGCAGGAATCCTTTATCAAATAACAAGGTGGGGCACAGGTAGCTGAACTTGGCACGAAGGTGCCGGTCCAGCCTGGGAACCTCAGATGAGCATGGAGGGCCTGCAGACACACGAGCTGCCTGATCCAGGACGGGGCAGTCGAAAGCTCTCAGGGAAGCAGGAGGCAACCGGGGCTTCTCAGGGGTCCCTTTGGGGAGTTTTGCCACTCTGCCCCATCTGGGGCTGGGCCTCCCCTCTTCCTCTGCTGTGCTTGACACCCCCCCCCCTTTTCCTTTCTAGGCAAACTGTCCCTGGAGGAGTTCATCAAAGGCGCCAAGAGCGACCCCTCCATCGTGAGGCTGCTGCAGTGCGATCCCAGCAGTGCCTCCCAGTTCTGAGCACCTGCCCGCTGCCCAGGAGGCTCTGGATGAGTCCACCTTCCCAAACAGCACCCAACTTCACCAGGCACCTCCGAGGAAGTCACTAGCCTCCTCCCGTTCCGGCTTGGACCTTGAAGCAAGGAGCACCTGCCAGTCTACTGAATTTTTTCTGACTCACAGATATTTTTCCTTTACCCCCTCCCTGAACACTGTAGTTTGGTGTGAATGTGACACAATGTGGGGTGCAGCTGAGGGTGGTGGTGGCGGCAGCAGCAAAGCCTGATTCTGAGGACCAGCCGGCCTTCTGTCAGCCCTCCACGTTGGGGTTGGCCAAAGGGGCTCCTCGCCCACTGCAGGGCTCCGAGCGAAAGTGAGGTCTGTAGCCCGAGGCTCCAGCTCCAAATGCCAACAAAGCCAAAAGGTCATTGAGATGGACCCTGCTTTACACCTGGATAGCTCCCAGTTAGGCAGCATATAAATTTAATAGATTAGCATAATAAATTATTAAAATGACATTAGGCCATCCTTAGCGGCTGGTAGATCAGTTATATAAGCCAAGTACAAGTCCCTGCTTTGCGTTGTTTAGGATGCTCTCCATGGAATAGCCCTGGTGTTTCCAACCAGGATCTCTGTAATCCCGAGGATCATTTGGATAAGCGCCCTCAGGGCTGTGCACCTGTCAGAAGTGCTTTGGGGGCCCTGTGCTGCTTCTGCTCTTCTCTGCTCTCCGCTAAAGCAGCCCTCCTTCCTTTCTTCCGAGGAGCAGAGAAGCACCGGGGGTCCAAAGCACTTCGTTCCTGCCCAGCTTTGATCTACATTCAGTGCCATTGAATGCAAACTATCTGAGCTGATATGCAGCAGCCCAAAGCAGACCCCCTTGAGAGGAGTCATAGCTCCAGACCTCCTGCCCTGCCCTCATCGGACCCCCTTGCTAGGCCTTTTGATTCTGGTTTGCAGCACAAGGGGAGGGTGCAGTTGATAGTCCAGCCCCCCCCACCTCCAGGCAACACGGCACCCCAAAACCGAGAGCTTTGGGAGCCAAGGGGCGGTGCCTGAGCACAGAGGAGAGCAGCCTGCAGAAGCTGCCAACCGGAGCTTCGTGTGAAAAATGTATGTGTAGAATTATTTGTTGATCGTTTTACCTGCTTTTCATTATAAAACAATCCCAATGCAGCCGTGAAAGAGTAAAAGCCTGCAGATTTCTTTTGTGCTCAGATGTCCACTCAAAGCTACTTCCTTGACCAGTGTTCCCCTTTCCCAAATTAGAGCCAAATTCTCATTTATTGCAGCTCATTTTGGGAGTGACCAAAGAAGCCAGGATGTCGCTGAGTGGTAACTCCTGCTCCCCCCCCATGGTTAAATGGTTTTGCCCTCCTCTCACCTACTTACGGCTGGTTGTGCAAAGGTGAGCTTCCTGGGCTGGATGTAAACATTCACACAGCCAGCCAGAGCTCTCAATCTGCATCGTCTCTTGGTTCTTGCTTGCAACCTCCCTGCAGGGTGGGCCAAGATTTGAATCAAGGCTGAGGGCTAACAGTTCCAAGAGGTACATCCGTGACCGGGGCTTGGGAGCAAGGGGCCTCATTCATGCTCCAGCCATACGGACAGCCTTCCTGCTGAGGCTGCCCGTGAGGCAGGGAGGTCAAAAAGCTAAGATGGCGGCTGCAGCCATGCAGTCAAAGCCTCACCTCTTTTCACATGCCCCACCCACAAGAATAAAAACCTGCTTGTGTGTCCAGGCAGGCCCAGGGACAGGTGAGAAAATCTTGCTCCTGATGAAAAAAGGGCCACAGTCTTCCCATAGCACTTTCTAGTCGCAGGAAGCCCAAGAACCAGGCGGACTTTTCTGGCTGGGGGTGGGGATGGTGCAAAGATGGCAGCGTGCCAGTGGCCCTGTTCAGTTTCCCCCCAGCAGCACCGCCCTGCCCTCCGCTTTGGGCCCCTGAAGCCAAGGCTGGGCAGACAGGGGACCCAGGACCAAAGTTCAGGCCTCCCATCAGGCAGAAGGGAGGGGGAGGCTGGCCAGCTCTCTTGCTCAGAAAGGCCCTCCGCAGCCACGCATTACCCACCCAGCCCGAGCTCTGGACCACCAGTGTCATGCTACAGCTGTGATGATGGGATTTGTAACACGGAGGGCCACGGTTTGGAGAGAAGCAGATTGCAGCATTTATGGAGCAGTCTAGAGGCGATGTAGCCGTTGATGAGAAAAGCGAGAAAAGGCGCCTGCAGAAGAATAAAGCAGCTTCTCCAGGATACTAGAATTCTAGGAGCTGCAATGCCAGAGGCAGCTTTGAATCTGGGCTAAAACGAGGGGATGTCTGCAAGCTGCAAAAGTGGGAAGCTGAGAAGGAACTCGTAAGCCAGCAGAGAAGGAAGGGCCATATCTCAGCCAATTGTTTTAATTAATTTGTTAGATTTTTATTCCATCTTTGGTCCAGGAGTTTAAGGCAGAAAACAGTACTCCATCCTCCTGGCTCTCCCCACAACAACCCTGTGAGGTAGGTTGGCTGAGTGTATAGAACTGGACCAACATCCCCCCTGCCCCCTCCCAGGAGCTTCTGGGGCTGAAATGGGGTGGCATCTCCCTGCTCACGTCCCCCACCTTCACCAGGATGCCACACAAGGTCTCCCCAATCTGCCTCTTTTGCAGCTGATTGATCCCTTGCCTCCCAATCCATTATTTCCCTAGATTTGCATATTTACAGATATAACCAAAGTAAGGGTAAGTTTGCAGTTGTGTCAACAAACCAATTGTCTAAAGCTCATTTTCCATAGTTTTATTTCAGTCCCTGCTTAAGCTGTGATAACAGAATACAAACTTCCTGAAAGCAACTTGTCAGAGAAAGCCCCAGTTGACCCCTGGTGGTCCTTTCTCTCCTCTGAGTAGTCCAGCTAGAGCCTCCCCCCACCCCCGCCTCCCCGGCCATCAGGCTCCCATCACTCTAGGTGGCTTTGCTCCTGAGAATGACCCAGAGCTTTACTGCCCCGAAGAGCACACCCGGGCTCTGCCTAGATGTTCCCGCTGCCACCTCCGGCCTGCCCATCCTAGGAGCATCACACGCCGAGGGGGAGGGGGGACACGTGCATGTGTGTATCAGAATAAAAAAGGCTTGTCTCTGAGGGTTAGAGTTAGCTCACAGCCTCTTTTGAGACGTCAAAGCTAGAAAGATCGTCCAGAGGAGCAGAAGAAATGCACAAACACAATGGCTGTTCATTGCTTGGAAGAAGAAGCAGCAGAGCTCAGCCATTTCTCCTGGCAGGCTCCAGCCCTCCCAGCAGTCAGTGAAGTCAGATGGTGAAACTGACCAGGGACAGAAGAGCCTGTGAGGGTTTGGCCTGCCAGCTCGCCTGAGCGAGAAGTTTGGCCTCTACAGCTGCACAGCGCCCAAGCGCTCCATCCTCAGCAGATCCCGTCCCTCGCAGGAGTCTCTGCTCTCCGCGGAGATGAACTTCAGCGAGACCTTTAAAGCAAACCAAAAGGGATACCAGGTATTTTTGGTAAGACCAGATTTAATGAGATGCAAATGGATGAGTGAGCTGCAAACGACTAATTATTTAAATCTGGGCTGATTACTAAGACATCATTCAAAAGCCTCAAAGGCTCAAATCTAAACCAGAATGTTTGATAAATGCATAATCAGATCCTGCAGATTCACAGTCTAGGATGTGCCACAGAGAAATCCAGCATTAGACCTTCCTTTCTTCTGAGGAACTGCTCTGGGTCACAACATGAAGGAGCCATAAAGAGAATGTGGTAATTTGGAAGCAGAACAACGGTGTATTGTGGAGGGGAACGAGGGGGTGGAGGCGTATAGTAGGCCTTTCTCCAAAGCACAGAGAAGGACCTGGGGTAGATCCAGCGCCCTAGGTAGACCTCCCTTCTATTTCCCCAATGTCCTCCTCCAGATCTGCGGGGAACAGGGGAAGAGGAAAACTTACCTTTTTCTTGCGCTTCCCCCAGCGACAAAGCGTCAAGTTCAGGACCGTGAGAGTGATCAGAAAGCAGCGGATGCTGAAGATGATCTCCACAGAGTCCAAGAGAAAGGAGAGCCCCCAGAGGACCAGGGCAGAACTCTGAGGAGAGGAAAGGGAAGGTCAAAAATAGGTTCACCAACCGCAGCTCCTCAACTGAGGAAGCCACCCGCCCATACTATCTTCCAGCCACCAAGGATGAGCCGTCCTATCCAGGCTGCTGAACAACCCAATACTTCAGGATGAGTCGATTTGCTGGAGATATCTGAGCCCAATATTCTGTACCCTCAAAACCTGGAAGCCACTTCAGGAAGATGGAACCCCAGGTTCTAGAGCAGGGGTAGGCAACCTCGGCTCTTTTCAGGAATTCTGGGAGTTGAAGTCCATGAGTCATAAAAGAGCCGAGGTTGCCTACCCCTGTCCTAGAGGAACCCCTTCCCCATCACAGCCCCCTTCTGACAGCAGCAGCTCCCGGTACTTTGGGCAGACTTACGTAGATCCGAGTGGGGTCGAAGGGGCACTCGTGGGCAATCTGAATGACCTCCATGTCAGCAAAGGTGCACAGGGAGAGAAGGGCCTGGCCCTTGTTGGCGAAGGTCAGGCCGATGGCCACCGCCAGCCCCACCAGGCAGAAGAGTGAGAGGAGGGTGCTGCTGATGCTGAGGGAGAAAACAGCCCATCCCTGAAAAGACAGAGAAGCAGGAAGCTCTTAGCCAATCCCCATTGGGCCAGCAAGGCCATTCCACACACTAAGCGTCACATTGATCTATTATTTATGTTATTCTTTACATTGATTTTATATGTTTCCCCATCTCCCAGATGGAACTCTGGGAAGTCATCAGCACATTAAAACAATAGGAAAATTTATCAACAGAATAATCAACAGTTGCCAAGGACAAACCCATAGACACTCCACAGTAACCTCCACAGCATCTAACCTACCAACCTTCATACTCTGGAGAACAAGAGGGGGGGACGGCATTCCAGAGGGCGGGGGCTGTCACAAAAGATATAGGGAGCAGGAGGATTCAGAGAAGAAGATAAACCACAGACCATAGTTTACAAAGGACAATGGATGGGTTCACTCATCATACAAAAAACTGAGTGTCTCTGGTTCAGTGTTACAAGCCTTGTGCCAATTAGCTTAGCCACTTCACAAAATTAATGCAACTTTCTAAATTCATACCACACACAATATACCATGTTAAATATGGTTTATTTATTTGGGTATCAGTTTTGAGGTAAACATAGAGCAATAGGTGAACCCAGCAAAATGGCTTTCTATTACCAGACTAGAATCAAACAACATTATGAATGCCATTTGAAAATTTCAAAAGATGTTACACGTGATACCACCCAAATGTCTTGGATTCAGATTCCAACAATCCTAGGACTGTAAACTGTAGGAACTGGAGTCCAACACAAATGGAGGGAAGGAGATCTGGGAATTGACATCCAAATCACGTCCTAAAGCAAGGTTTTTTTCAACCTTAGCCACTTTGAGATATGTGGACTTCAACTCCCAGGATCCCCCATGTTGGCTGAGAAACATCTAATGGACTTCATGTTCACAGAATGGAGAAATTCTTCCCCAACAAACTAAAGTTTTGGAGCAGGGAGCTATAATAAATGTAATTAATTAATCAAGCAATCATCCTGCCAGAAATGGCACTTAAGTTCTTCCAGTGTGGAGGATGGCAAACTGAATGATTCTTAAGGGATGGAAGGAAGCCATTCAGGATTATTTTTATGTTTGCTGGATATTGAACTGCATTTTGGATAGTCTAATTCAGGGCTTTTCAACCAGTGGTATGGATTCCACCTGTGGTACACGACCATCCTAGAAAAGTGGTAGGGGGGGAGGGGAATGGCAGCACCACACAAGCTTAAGCGAGAGACGGCTGGAGCTGCAGGGCTGTCGGGGCTCAGCTGGAGCTCAGTGCTGATCCTGGCGCTTCTGCTGAGCCCAGAAGAAGCGCCAATCAGCTGGAATGTTGCAGCATCTCCAGGGTCTTGTGATTTACATTCAGATGCTTGGCAACAGATTCATATTTATGACGGTCACAGTGTCCCAGGGTCATGTGAAGTGACCAAAACCTGCTGCAACCACCCAGCAGAGGGGGGGAATAAAAACCCACCCCCGCTGCCAATCCACAACAGAAATGCTCACAACAATGAAAACCTCGGACAGGAGGAAGAGCGCCGCCGGGCGGGCAGGCAGGCGTCTTGCTCGGCTGTGGCTTGGGGGGCACTTTTTTCAGTGCCATTGTAACTTTGAACAGTCACTAAGCGAACTGTTGTAAGTTGAGGACTACCTGTACTTCATCACTTTTTTCCTCTTTTTTTTTGGTCATCAAGTTTTTGACACCTTGCTAGGCGACTGGTGGTACTCGGATGTTACAATGGGTGAAAAGGTTGAAAAGCCCTGGTCTAATTAATGCATTTTTATATGTGACAAGATTTTGTGCAAAATTTCCTAATACAGCAGCCATTAGAATTTGCATGTTAGGGAAATAATCTGCATAGATAATTGCACATCTTCCATATGGCTTCTCCATATTTTAGTTCATTGTTTTTCTTATTCTATTTGTAGATGCATTTATATTAACAGTTTTGTAGTCTGCCTAAAACACTCCCATTACTGGGCAATTCAAAATATAGTAAATAAACCAAGCAGAGCTGCATGCAAAGGGCCACTTATAGCTCCTTCCCAATAAAACTTTATAAGGGAACTGCAAAAATGCTCTCTGTAGCTGGGGAAGCTGTTTACTGTTTGCCCTGTGTGGCTTAAAGCATCATTTTATGGCGTTATTGCATGCTCTCCACCTTATCTTCCCGGTGAGACAGGGAGCGAAGATCCTGATGGCCCTGAAGATAAACAGATGGTGGGAGTGGTGAGGGTGTGGGGAAAAGAAAAAATGAGGAGGCTCAAGGTCAATCCACTCTTTCCTAACGGACTTAGCAAGAGTTTCTGCAAACAGTTGGGTGTAGCCTATTAAGGAATTCTTGTCCTGAAACCTGACTCATTTTCTGGCTGGAGGTATTTCTGCTCCAAACTGCCGCATGGACAAGACTGCTTACCAGTGATTTTTGGGACAGGTATCTGGAAAGCACAATGGCTGCTATTCCACAGGATATTGTCTGTAAAGGGAAAACCAGGAAATTACCCCATGCAAACAGCACCAGCAGCACCAGCAGATTACAGTACCGTGATGCAATCCCCCCCTCCAGATGTTGTCTTCAAGATAAAATTCCAGCAAATAGAGAACAGCTGGGGGCTTTGCAGGAATTAGTTTTGATGATTCCAAGATCTAAAGTGGTTGTTTTATTATTTGAAGGAATTTGAAATCTTTGGCAAGGTAATGGCTTTAGAATTATGCTTGCCTTTTGTTACTACAGAATCATTCCAACTTCAGTCACAACACATTAATACCACATTTGGCACCATTCCCAACTCTATCATTAACAGATCAAACAGCACTTATTTTGTGGGTGCCCATCAGAACCAGCCACTGATTTTTGCTCTGTTTCTGACTCTAAAATACTGTGTGGCAGTTAAAGTGAGAATTGTTTGCATTTGACTTTTTTGATTGGGGGCAACTTATCCAGGGGACCCTCACCATCTGGGAGAAAGAGGGGCTGGCCTTTGGTGTGTTCTGCCGCCACCACGTCTGCTTCTGTAAGGCAGCCGAGCAGGGACGTGGCCTGCTCGGTCCTTCCACCAACCCCTCCATATCCCAGAAAGCAGGCAGCCTACCAAGATGGCCGAGATGGCCAAGACGATGTTGGAGATGGCATACTGCAGCGAAATACTATCTTGAGGGTTGGCAATGTGGCGCAAGACCGTCCCGTTGACCAAGGCTCCCGCAATGAAGTTCAGGTGACCAATGACAATCAGGATGAGTCCTGTTTTCATCAAGAGTTTCTGGGAGCTGCTGGTGTCAAGCATATCTGAGAAAGAAATGCATTTGTTCCACTACACAGTTTTACATCGGAGGAAAGGAGGAGAAAATGGAGAAAACTAGACATGCTACAGAATATGAAGTTTTATGTAGCAAACGTTGCCTCTTGGGCAAGAGCAAGGCCTGCTCAGGCACCTCTGATCCTAATGCAGGGGCCAGCCTTATCCCTCTGGGAATGACCTCCCCCTGGTGCCCTTCAGCACGCAGGTCTCAAAGCTTTGCTGACCCCCCCTTTCTCCCCCCCTCCTTTAACTCTTTTCTGAAGCAACCTCAGCTACAAGGCAGATTTCACTTTGAGATGGTCATCATAAGGGTTAGAAACATGAATATATTTTGGAGGCAAGTCACATCTCACAGGCATTTTACAGATCTTGGGGAGCAAATCTACCAACAGAGATCATCTGATCAACACAGTTTACTTGGGCTTCGGGACCCTCCCCAACGGCTCCTGTACAAATTAAGCCAGTCTGGGTTAAGCTAGGAGGTCTTCCGAGAGGTCAATAAAGGTGCAGAGAACAGTAATAACGGGCGCTTCTTATAATGGAGTCTCTCCAGATGTTTTTTTTCCTAACAATTTATACTAGGACTGCTCTTCTCAGCTTATTTATAGATGATTTGGCCAAATTTCAGGGAACATCAAATGTTTTAGACCAGAGGTCTTCAAACTTGGCACGCTGGCTGAGGAGTTCTGGGAGTTGAAGTCCACAAGTCATAAAAGGGCCAAGTCTAGATTGATTAAAGCAAAAAAAAAGTCTGCAAATGCAATTTAGGGTAAGCTTTAAAAAGCACGCTATTGCAAATGCTCTCATGCAGCTAGATGTGCAGAGCAGAGGAGCTGTTCCCTGACAGAAATATGCAAGAAGCGTCATCTAGGCAAAGAAACAATAAAGAATTAAAGAAGTCCTGGAAAGCAAGATAATAGTCAAAAGGCAAAGGCCTTCCTGATTTACTAGAGGGGAGAAGAAGACTTGCAAAATTCTGTTATTATGATTTATATTATCTTGATCTAGCTTTCCTGTGGAGATGACTTTCTGGTCTGGTCTCCCCAGGGGTCTGACACTGGAAAGCTGGAATCTTCCTCTAAGCTGCTTCAAACATCCTGACGGAAAAACACCTGCAAGCCCAACGAAGACCAGCACCTCAAGATGGTGGCTTTAGGAAAACTGTTGCTCAGGTAGGTAAGGTCTGACCGCTATAAAGGCAGCTGAACTGCAGTTCCCATCACCCCAGTCTGTTGGCAAACAGGTAGGAATGGAGGGAGATGAAGTTCAGAACATCTAAAGGCAACAGGTTCTCCACTCCTACACCAGATCAACCCTTCTGTTGAGTCCTTTCCCTATCTCTTTATCTTGGTTTATAGTTTTTAATTAATTTTTGTGAGTTTTCACCTGGCTGCTCTTGTCTGGAGAAGAAAGAAGCACCATCTTCTTCCTTCTCCAGAAGGAACACAGAACTTGGGGGGGGGGGGGGGGGTCCTGTGGTGCAAGGCCCAAGAAGCGGGGGTGGGGCAGGGCTTGGGAACAGTCACTGGAGACTTTGGCGTAGGTAGCAGAAGCAGCAGGAGCTCCTCGAAATGCCACCCTGGCTGTGCCACAGGCTTATTCCACTGCCATGCAGGATCTCTTCCACGGCAACACTGGGGAAGTGGTGCCAGGGCCACAGCAGGGATGGGCAGTTGCTCCCCAGCCAACTTATCTCTGGCAGGTTGAGGCAGAGGCCATAAGGAAGTCTATAACATAGTATTTCCTTTGGAGAAGAACCAGGGGCTTCCTTTAAAGATTAACCATTGCTTAAATAGCAGAGTGAATCAGGCCAGAACATCCCATAAAACTACACAACCTTCAAGGTGTGAAGTGGGGGGTGGGGAGTGGGGGTGGGGCTGCTTGGAGGCTTCTCTAAAATCTGGTTGGGCAGCTGAATTCCCATCCGTTTTGATCACTTGAGTTTAAATTCCTTGGGGGCAAATAACTGTGTGTGCCAGGGGGAGGGGAGAGGGAGAGAGAGGAAGAAAGAGAGAGAGAGAATGGAAAGAGATTCAGGACTTCAGACCACCAGAACAATCTCCTTGCAGAGCTTGGTTTTAGTTTTTGCATAACAGCCTCATTAATGCATGTTTTGTACAACATTTTGTACAAGATTTTAAATTTCATCAGCCTTTAAAATTTTCTAATTAGGAAAAGATCATTTTTAGATCATTTTTAGAAAATGCACATGACTTTTCCATATTTTAGTTCAATTAATGTTCTTCCTATTTATTCAGAGATGCATTTACATTTATGGTTTTGCAGTCTGGCCACAGAACTCTCATTATTGGATTGAAAAGAATTATGCTAAATAAATCAAGCATAGAGCTGCCTGCAAATTCCTTTAAGGGAGATGCTGTTTCTAGCAGAATTGCCCCCAGGAAGTGTTAAACAAAATAACTACAACAAAAATAATCATATTTGGAAAAGATTGTTTGAATTTTTTGGTGATAGTCATAACAGTAAATAAAGATAATTTTGTTTTGAAAGAGCAAAAATTTCCATTTAATGTTAGCTAGCCACTTTCTCCCAACACTTTGCTGGGATTTAATGCATAAGAAAACTATTTTTCATATTAATTGCAGTGCTTACATTTGTCCCCACGCTCTGCATGATCTCCCAATTAAAAATTTAAAACCAGCTAAATGTATAGCGGAAACATTCAAATTCCTAATGTGGTAAAAGGCAGACACGCTCTGCAGGTCGATGTACCTTGTTGTTGCGTGAATAAACCTAAATCTGACTTCTAATCTCAGCACACCCGACTTCCGATCCCCTTGCAGTTGAACGCTTGGCGCGACGCCCCGACTCGCAGCCTCCGAGGCTCTGCCGCCGGGGGACGGGGGCACGGAGGAGAAAGGGGGGTCCGCCCAGGCCCCAGGCCCCTTCCTCCTCGGCCGCGGTCCCGGCAGCCCACCACGCCGCGGGGCCGGGAGCCGGCTGGCGGAAGGACGGCGGGGCGCCGCGGGGCCTCCGCTCACCCAGGCGGCGGCACAGGGCGCCGTGCGGGGCTCAGCGCATCCCCGCCCGGCCGTCGCCGACTCAAGTGCCGCCTGGCCGCGGCGTCGCAGCTGCAGGAGCGCCGAGAGCGGCGCGCCTCTACCGGCTACCTGCTGCGGCCCCGCAGCGCTCCGGGACCTGGTCGGCTCCCCCGCTCCGGCCCTTCGTCCCGACGCCGGGAGGTCGGCCCTTCCTCTGTGGCCGAAGGCCCCGAACAAAAGGCCCGGCTCCACCTTCGGCCTCCGCCAGCGGGAGACGTGACTCACCTGCCGGCCCCACCCGCTCCCTGCCGCCGCCGCCGCCGCCGCCGCGCTGGGCGGGCCCCGGGGGAAGCGGAGCGGCCCTGCCGGTTGGCCTGGGAGCGGCTTTGGGGTTCAGGCGGGGAAGGCAGCTTCGCGCGTAGGACCCGGGACAGCTGGGTTCAAACCAGCCCTCTGGCGGGTTTTGGCCTTTTTTTGGCTTAATGGGCTGTGTGAAAGCAGTCAGCGTAAGCCAGCATTTCTCAACCCTGGCAACTTTAAGCTATGCAGATTTCAACCTTGCTAGCTGGGGAATTCTGGGATTTGAAGGCCCCACATCTTAAAAGTTGCCAAAACTGAGCAACGTGGGTATAAGGTGGTACCACAGGGTTAGGTAGGAAGCCTGAAAAAGGCTACTTTCCTTTTTGCTGATTCTCCACTGCAGCTTTTGGGCCAGTAGTGCATCTTTCTAGAATCTGGCTCCTGGTCCTGGAGTCACCTGGTGGTGTCCCATCCAAATTCTTTCAAGGTCTCACCGTGCATAGCTTTCAGAAGTTAGCCATGCTTTGTTGGTGCCATCTAGTTTAAGAGTAGGAGCCAAAGACTGGAGAAATCCAGACAGAGGTACGGGCGCCCAGGTAGGCAGACAGCCACGGCATCCAGCTGCAGAGGAAGGCCCACTTTGAACTCTAAACGTCCCATTAAGATTGTTGAGAACATCTGTTGGTATTTTATACTGTAGTTATTTCTACTTTATTGCTGTTCCTGATTTTTGTTTGCTATGCCATTCTGCAGGCCTTTTTTATAGTGCTTTATGTCTTGTTTAATAATAATAATAATAATATAAAGTTGGAAGGGACCTTGGAGGTCATCTAGTCCAACCCCCTGCTCAGGCAGGAAACCCTATACCATTTCAGGCAAATAAAAAAAATAAAAATAAAGGAGAGAGACAGACAGAGAGAGGAGAGAGAGAGAGAGAGAGAGAGTTTGATCTGCCTATAAAACATCCACGGGTACTTTTCTTTTAAAGGAAGATCTCCCTTGAGCTTCAGGGTCATCCCCATGTAATTTTCATGTCAATACGCAAATGTTTGTCTTCTTCCAATTTTTTCTTAAATTCCCAGCCTATTTTGCCGTGCTGGGTTTTCCCAGTGGTGTCTTGTCCAGAAGCAACTGGTTTTATTTTTGAGCCAGAAGGCAAGGGCAGATCTTTGCCCTGAAAAGAGAATGGGGGAAGAAATTTAATTATCCCAGCATGGCTTGGGAGACAAACTTATAGTTTCTCTCCCTGAACACTTTCTCCTTCAGAGCCAGGAGGAAGGCACAGGATATTAATCAGTGGGATGACATTGGAGGGCTCAGTTTTAAGGGACTATAAAGCCAAGGGCAATCAAATATTCCTCTTGGGGTTCAAGAATGTGGAACAGTAATGATTTCGTGGCAGGAGAAGCTAGCAAAAGGGATCTGGTCTCTTCATTCCGGAACGGAACCACAGAGTAATGAATTTTAAGTTAGCAGAAAGAGATTCTGAAGGAAAAGCTCCCTAAAGCAGCCTAGCAGAGAGAATGATGGTCACGGTTAGCTCCCCTTTCCTGGAGGAGTCCAAATGCTGGATTCTTGCTGTGAGCAGGGGTCCGCAGCCTTGGGGCCTTTGGGCTCAGAGCCAATGATTTGGTGCCACTTTGGGGTGTGATGGGAGTGAGGTCCTTGGTGCTCTCTGAGCTTCATCAGCATTGATGATGTTATCTAATGAGACTTCTGCAAGGAAGCTGTCAAATTCAGAGAGTATCAAGAACCTCACAGTTCAAACCTGAGCTATTAATCTCCTTTATTGAGATGGGAATATTAAGGTTTTGAAATCTCCCTGCAGTTAGATGCTAGCATGCAACTGGCAAAGGTTTTCAACATTCAAACTTGTAATATATGCAAAGCCTGCTAAAGTATTACACCCTCTCTCCATTCTTTGCTCTTCCTAACAAACATTTACTTTATGCTATTTAACAGTACCCAGGGGTTAAAAAGCAAAGGACCTATTCCTTGTTCCATATTCCTACCCTTTTTGGATGGACCAAAAAGTATTTAAAAAGAAGCGGAAACTCAAAAGCACCGTCATTATATGACAGCTCCGTAATATAAATCTTTTCCCTTCTTGCATTTAAGTATTCTTTCTTTCTACAGCTGAAAACCAGAAACATGTATTTTAAATATTTGAATTCATACAGCTTACCAGGTTAGGGTAAAATGAGGTTAAAATATTTGCAGTTATTACTGATTTGGGCGAACACAACAACTATATGGATCAAAAACAGTAACTGGGAGAGGACAAACACTTAAAATCAGCCAGTAGTTGCAGCAGCAGCCCCAAAAGTTAATACAATCCTGGGTTGTATAAACAAGAGGCATAGAATCAAAATCATGTGAAGTATTAGTACTTCCAAACTCGAGAGACCCCAGGATGCCTGCTCCAACCCAGCGTCGGGGGTTGGATACCTGCCCAAAGAAGGCAACAGACTAGCAGGCATGTCAAACACAAGGCCCGGGGGCCACATGCGGCCTGCGAAGTGGTTTCATGTGGCCCGCAAAGCCATCCTGGAAACAGTGAGGGAACGGCCCCCCCTGCCTTGGCCCTGGCCCAGAGACCCTCAGACCTGTCCCACTCCTGCCCAGGCCCCCACCCTTGATGCGAACGATGTAGAGCTGGCCCCCGCCCACCCAGTAGGCCATACACACTCTAGCCACGCCCACCCAGTAGGCTACGCCCACCCTGGCCATACCCACCCGGCCCCCTGAGGGCAACCGCAATGCTGATGCGGCCCTCAATGAAATTGAGTTTGACACCCCTGGACTAAAGGGAGCAAAGTCCTCTAGGGGGCAGCAAATATACATGTTTTGATGGGGGGGGGAAGAGCTTCAGGAGCAAAGAAATGTCTAACAGAAAATCCAGACAAATTCACTGGGCAAACAGGATCCAATGAGAATGGAACAGGAATATTTATTAAAGGCATTCTTTAGGTGTGTGTTTGGCAAACATACAATGTACACGCACACATTTATGTACACTCTTACACAACTCACTGAGCATCACCAAGCGCTTAAATCAATAAATAAAAAAAGAAAACCGAGATTTTATCCTCATGTAAGAAAAGCCATGTCCCAGAGTCCAGATCAGGGCAGTCGCCCAGGGAACCAGGAGCAAAAGCCGGGGGGGGGAGGGAGGGGGGGAGAGGGGCTTCACCCTCGGGCCTCAAGGCACTCCAGCGTTCTCTCCTCCGGCCGATGTCCATCTGCTTGGGCACAGTGGCCGATGCGGGCACTTGGGCTCCCAGCCCCTCTGGCACTGGGGGGGTGGAGGCAGGCAGCAGTCTGGAGAAAGGGGGGGTCGCAGTCATCCAGGGGGATGTCAGGCACATCATCTGATTGGCTGTCCGAGCTCTCCAGGTCGCTGCGGATGCTTTCGGGCTGTGCCAGAGTGATGTCCCAGGTTTTGCTGGCCACACAGTCCTTCTGTTCACAGCTTTGGTGGTTGCATAATTGCTCCTCCTCCTCTTCCTCTTCCTCCTCCTCCTCCTCCTCCTCGTTTTCTGCCATTTGGGTTGGGACATGGAGGGAATCCTCGGTGCTGCTTCCACTAACAAGCTGATAATGGCTGGGCTTAGTCTCTATGTCCACCTGGATTTCCATGTTGTTGCACTCTCTGTGGGAAAAGTGCACCACGTGAAGCTCCATGTTACAAACAAGGTTAATAAATTGTAAGATTGACTTGTCTGTACACAGATACTAATCTGAGGACAGGCAGGAAGTAGGCAGGAATGAGTGTAGCCCCCCCAAAAAAATGTGTTATGGGAGCAGTGCACATTGGCTGCCTCCCTCTATCAAAGCCTCCCGAGGCATGGAAAGCTAATTTAGTAGGAACACGCACGGTGGGTTCCCCTTTCCTCTGGCACTGTAGCTTTCAAAGCGAGGGCAGCTCTTTCCATATTCTGTTTGGGGAGCAAAGAGGTCATGACCAACCTGCCATTTCCATTATACATATACATGCACATTTTTCAAGGAAAATAATTAGAGATACAAAAGAACTGCCAAAACACCCTTTTATCTGCTATCCACCAACACTAGCTGAGGCATCAAACCAAATCCCTCCCTCCCTCCTTACTAGGCTGGAGTTATTGGCTGCTCTGCATATTCCACACTTTCAGGCATGGCCACCACCCAATGGGAAGGGAGAACAACCCACCTATAGAGTTCACTTCCCCTCTATGCACAGCCCTTCCTACTACAGGAAGTCTTGCAGCTGAATGGCTCATTCAAATTAAGCTATTTTTTATAAGATTTTGCACAAAGGACAGAATAATAAAATATACACCAGCGTGTGAACCATCACATAGTTTTAGGAAGCTTTCCCCAATTTTAATTGACTTGCAGAATTTAGGAATCTTGAAAACACGAACCTTAGTTTAATGCAACAAATGTGAGATTATCATCGTCTGGCACAGAACCTGATGCTACTGAGGCAAAACATACAATATGCACACATTTTGCATTGATACCAGAAATGTTTCTGTGCCTTGCTGATCTGCATCCACTTTCAGTCTTCATCACACAGGGAAATAAATCCACGCAATTCTACTTGCATGGTCCAGAAGCGGCCCACTTGACACCATGAACAATGGAAGCCATCTAGGTTCTGATTCAGCTGTTCTACAGAATCTGCATTTGTTTTCTAGCCACACATAGCAAAAACAAGAATGTCTTTTTTGACAAAGCTAAGTTGTATAAAAGCTCTCTCTGAAGAAGAGAGATTTTTATCTCCCTGCACTATTAGCTAGACTGGCTCACCTGTCTTGGGGATTGTAGGAACTGATGATGGAGCCTGCCATGGCTCGCGTGCTCGCATTGTCACTGATGGCTCCGAGGCTGACGGAATCCTTTGGAAAGATCTCTTTCTGCACATCAGCCTGCACTTCCAGCCTGACCAAGAGAAAGGAATTGGCGTAAGGATGTTTCCCCAGACCCACCCAACTGAAGCCCAGTGCGGTTCAAGTGGAGACTTCCACAAGAACTGAATGTCACATAGTTCGGTTTTAGGATTCTTCTGTTCCCATTATCCATTTGGATGAACTCTGGCTTTACTTCTTTCATCCTAAGAAGCAACGTCCTACCTGGGCCTGCCACTCTCTCTCTCCCCCCACGCAGCTCACTTTGCTCAACACTCTACAGACAATTTCTCCAGTGCTCACACTTTTCAGGAGAGTCTGCATTTCACTTGGGAGCAGAGAAAAAAATGGTCATGAACATTTGGTTCAAGTCCAGTTCTCTCGCCCCTGAAACAAACTGCAAAAGCCTTCTAGGTCTCAGAAAAGTAGCCAATTCATTGCTATTTATGGCCATTATATCATGGTCTAGTTAAGTTGGGCGCTGTACAACAGAATCAGTCGTATTTTCCACCTGTATGTGGTCCCAGATTCCTACAACACATACATACATTCTCTCTCTCTCTCTCTCTCTCTTTCTCTCTCTGTGTGTGTGTGTGTGTGTGTGTGTGTGTCTGTCTGTCTGTCTGTCTGACTCTCTCTCTCTCTCTTTCCAGCAAGCGTGAATATTTACCGGCTGTATTTTCCTTTCCCTCCTAACAGGACTCCACCACTTAGAGTGCCTCCTGAGAGCGCAGCAAAGCTGGCTGTTTCGCTGTAGTTGCCCTGCATGACGCTCAGCCCATCGGTGGGGCTTCCACTGGTGCTCAAAACACTTGTCAGCCCTTCAATGCTGCTCTCACCAATGCTGGGGTTCTTGAGTGCCCTCCAAGCATCTGCCACTAAGAAGGAGAAGAATGTGAAGCAGCACAAAACTGAAGGCGATTAGCCAGAAGCCCCCTTATCATAACAGAGGAACCAGGTGGAATTGCCCCCCCCCAAGAAGTAAATACTGGCTTTGTGCTTGAAGCTGGGGCCCTGGGGGGGGAGGGCCTTAGAGCCTGTTTCCTGGCTCTATGGACGATGGATTAGACTGGACCCATGTTGTTTTCTTTGTTTTATTGTAAAGCAGTCTAGAGCCACATAAAAGTTAGATGGGTGATTACATAAATCAAGTAGATAAATAAATATTGAAGAGCATTTGCACAATTTAGAAATATTTTGGTGGGGGAATGATAAACAAACTTGTCTTTACAAATTTATTGTGTAAGAATGCCCTCACCCCTCCAGACTGTCCAGTACTGCCCTCCTTATTCCCGAGTACCCTCCCCCCAAGACTATGACCACAGTGGGCTACTTCTTTACCTGTAATTGGCCCATCATCTTCATCGAACTCAATTTTAACCCCTTTTCCATTGGCTGTGCTGACACCACAACCTCCTCCTCGGCACAAAGAAATGGGAACTACTCCATACACGTAGGCCAACATGATAGGGACACCAATACCTAGGAAGAAAGGATGCCTGTCAGTAAACAGCCAGACTCCTACAGGAAAGAAAAGGCTTTTCCATCCAAAGTCGTGCAGCTCAGCAATTGATACCAATTCTTCACAGAAGGCATTCCATCTCTGAACCTGGACCAATGGGACTGAGGACTGCAGACTGCAATCCAATTCTGTAATGTTGCAAATGCATTGCCCTATCTTAACCCCTGGTGGTGCAAGTACTATCGTATACACTATCTTACTATCTTAAAATGGGAGAGAGGCTTTTTTGCTGGTAAATGTGTGTTTGTCTCTGCTTTCCCACACAGAGCATTGCCAGCCTGTCCTAAAGGCTTAAGGCCCCTGAGCTTTCTTGCCAGTTGGGATGTGTCCATAACTAGATTATAGACACTAATGGTGGGAAAGGGTGGGGTGGAATACCTGCACTGGGGGCTACTTGACAAACAGCGGTAATGTTCAGTCACCTGTTCCTGTCTAAATATGGTACTCCAACTGGCTTGAACTTGAACAAGAGGCTTTTTGCAGCACTAAACCCTTAGAACAAGGGTCTCTAACATGTGGGCTGGGGCCTATTTGTAATCGGGCCACATGCGTGACAGGCTGGTATGGGAGCATGCGCAGCCCCTGCCCCGACACAAACCATCCCCTCTTCCTTGGGCGCCAAACCAGAAAGGTTGGGAAACGCTGCCTTAGGAGACCAAGAGAGCCTCAAATAGGAGATTCCTCAGTATTTACATATGGAGGTGGATTGCTTTGGTAGTAAAAAGCATGATGTCACTATCCTTGAAAAAAAATCATTGGCTGTTTGCAGACAGAATGTAAAGTCTCAATTTATAAAAAACTGAATTTCAGGAAACACCCTCAGTTATGTGATAATGATAGGAAATTAAGGAGAATGTTGGAAACAACCTTAAAGTATAACTTTGTTTATAATAGGCTAGTCTTGAATAACAACAGCAAAAAAGTATGTTAAGTGGTATCACAGATCTTGGCTGTCTAGAGCACATGAAAAGAATGATTTGGATCAATTTCAGAGCCTAAAGACCAACACTTCATGTGTCTAAAAACTCCACGGTCTCAATGCACTGGAATGAGAAAAGAATCAGAGCCTACAGATAAACGCAGTGTTTCAAACACTGGATCAAAACCGGATCCCTTTTGCAACATAAGACCTCCATATTTGCTCTATACTCAAAAAAAACCCTATCAGTTATAACAGGTTTATTTATGGAGTGTCCTGCATTTGGACAGCAAGCTAACCACTCAACCCACAAATGACAGCTATGTGCTAGGCATGTAGACGGGACAGAGCCAGGCGGCTCCACACCACCATTCGCTCAGTTACACAAGAAGTGTGCGTTGGTCCCACCTGCCTTCCTTAAACCACACAGCTCATTTGACTGTTGAACAGTTTTGCATTTTTCTATTTGTTGCCCTTTTTTCTGCTAATAGATTTTATTTATTCATTAAAACCTCTGGACTGGGAATGATTCCAGTAACATTGAAACTTAGATCCGAGAATAATTATGCCCTGCTAGTATCATTTATGCATGGCAGAATAAAGGGAAAAAGGTTGTGAGAATGAGAAAAAAATACACGTAAGGTAAGAACCACTGCACAAACCAAGGATGAAAAAAAAACATTGGGAAAAAAAGAACACCTTCAAAAGGCAACATATGAAGTGGTGCATGGAAACAAGGGTGGTTTGTAAGGAAATAAAGGCATAGTGTATTTTGTTGGGGCAAATTAATTTTAAGAATTGGTTTTTAACTTCTCTATTCAATTTTTCTAATTATAATTATTTTCTAGTACTTTTTACTTTTTATTATATTGTAAGCCACCCAAGAGCCACTGTATGTGAAATGGGCAGGATAAAAATAAAATAAAATAAAATAAAATAATAATAAAATAAAATAATAAAATAAAATAAAATAAAATAAATAAAATAAAATAATAAAATAATAATAAAATAAAATAAAATAAAATAAAATAAAATAATAAAATAAATAAAACTGTATTTCATTTTCTTTGCTTATCTCACCTTTAATTTCTTTGGTTTACTTACTCCTTTTTCGCATGCTGCAAAATTGCTAATAATGCAGTTAAGTTTATATGTTATAGTTATTTAAATAAGTATATGTTAATATACTCAATATAATCTGTTATATTGTTTCCAAAAAACAGGAATCTTTAAGAATCATCCATGTGCAAATACCATGACTTCATAAATTATATTTATTCATAACAAAAGTACTACTAGAAGAAATCTAGTTACAATTTTAAGGTAGGCAGAATTTGCCACTTTTTAAAACAAATACTGACTTTTAATTATGAAACTATTAATGCTATCATTATTACCCACTGTTTAGAAAGAATATTTAAGTCAAGTAACTTTTATTCCCATATTATTTTTAAATAAACACAAAGCCAACTGAAAATAACCAAAATGAAAATTAAAACAAAATTTACTTCAAAAATGAGATGTTCCAACTAACCAGAACCTTGGCTACTTCACCAGTGCCTCCGCTGACTCCGCACGAAGAATGCCTGCGGACGGCCAGGTGTTTCTGGAAAGAGGCTCCCTAATCTGGAAGGGGTTGTGGGGAAGCCTCACGCTCCCAGCCACAAAAACAGCTGTGGGTTAGTCCTCACAGGTCGGCAGATCTGCCTGGTTTGGGGTGGGGGGAGAGGGTTACATGGCAAAAGTAAAAAGGCTCTGCTGGTCATCTGCCTTCCAAGCAGCGATGACTCTGCTGCTTCCTGTTAGCTGTTTATCGCTGGTACCAATTTCAGACTTTTGATGTTTTGTTCTGGCAACTAGACTTTCTCTTTTGATCATAGCCATGCCAAGTTTTTTTTTTAACTTTGGCGTGTTTTTAGATTGAATGAACTGGGTTCAAAAGCTGCTACTCTTCCAGTTCCTGTAATTCCAGGGTCTTCAAACTGGGCCCTTTTATGACTTGTGGACTTCAACTCCCAGAATTCCTCAGCCAGCATGGCTGGAGTTGAAGTCCACAAGTCATAAAAGGGCCAAGTTTGAAGACCCCTGCTGTAATTCCTTCCTTTTTTTAATCAGCACATTAAGCCAGAGAGGCTGGTTTAATTCTGTCCACTCCCATGTTCACAGAAAATATGACATGCTATCAAATTGAAAGAGAAACTGAACTTTAATATATAATTTAATCTATAGCTTATGACAATATAAAATAGTTATAAACTGCCTCTTTCTAAACTACTTTGGTCAAACAGAAAACAATTTATTAAATCAAGACAAAACAATATATAAAAATCCAATAATACCAGTCATAGTTTAATAAACTTTTAAATTGTGAATTTGATCATATCCTTTAATTATTTATATTAGTTTTCAACTTCAGAAAAAGAGATTTTGTGCAAGCATGATTTCGCAGCATGCAGAACGTGGAATACTTTAAATTCTGAGCTGCTGCTGCATTTTAGGATCTTAGACTTTCTGTGGGAAAAAGAAATTAAGTGTTTTGGAGAAGTAAACACTAGACTAGTGTCTCCCAATGACAGAAAGGTTTTGTCTATTTTAGCACTTTTTTAGGGCTCTCCTTTTAAGATGGCAGCATTTTTCATAAAGGAGAAAAAGAAAAGAAGGATGGAGCAAATAGTTAAAAGTGGAAGGCGAGAAGTTTGTCCTTTCAGACTTACAGTACAAGATTCTATTAATGTAGCCTTACAGTAAAGCAGGATTAGTCCATCTTATCCAAGAAGGCTGACAAAGATAAAGGTGCAGCTTGCTTACATGGAACAACAAGCAGCTAAAGAAAATCTGCAATGAGTTTTGAGTGGGAGGTTGACTGAGGCAAAGGCCAAACATGGCAAAATTCCTCCTTGGAACTTTCCTTGTCACATTTCTCAAGGTTGCTCTTCAGGTTTGCCTAGATCAGGGCTTTTCAACCAGTGGTACGGGTTACCACCTGTGGTATATTGGCACCTGGCAGGTGGTACGTGACCATCCTAGAAAACTGGTAGCGGGGGAGGGGAATATGCTGAACCGGTGGCGGGACCGCACAAGCCTGAGCGAGAGACGGCTGGAGCTGCAGGGCTGTCAGGGCTCAACGGAAGCTCCAGGATCAGCGCCAGGCTCCAGCTGGAGCTTGGCACTAATCCTAGCACTTCTGAGCCCAGAAGGCAGTTGTCTTGCTCGGCTGTAGCTTGGGGGCCACTTTTTTCAATGCCATTGTAACTTCAAACAGTCACTAAGCGAACTGTTGTAAGTCAAGGACTACCTGTACTTCATCACTTTTTTCCCCCTTTTTTTTTTGGTCATCAAGTTTTTGACACCTTGCTAGGCGACTGGTGGTCCTCGGATGTTGCCATATCTTAAAAGTGGTACAGTAGGTGAAAAGGCTGAAAAGCCCTGGCCTAGATAAGGAGTCGCCAGCGCCAGGCCATGAAG
The DNA here is from genome assembly GCF_964194415.1 of Vipera berus. Lineage (NCBI taxonomy): Eukaryota > Metazoa > Chordata > Lepidosauria > Squamata > Viperidae > Vipera > Vipera berus. Next base: position 24,302,753 of record NC_138212.1, on the reverse strand, counting down.
CGCACACAGTTCCAGAACCTCCTTTTGTTGTTTGAGAAACACACACTTGTCCATTTCTTGGCAGTTCTTTCAAATAATCTAGGCCTCTTTTTAGGCTTAATACACATCCCCCAGCCATTAATTTACAATACCAAGTTCTGCCCACTCAGAGAGGTGACTGCTTTGTCCACTGTGGCTCTCCCTAATATGGAGAGGGGTATGCTCAGGTACGGCACACCAGAGCAGTGATGCGCTTTTGACACCTGGCCCCGAAGGGCAGGCACAAAAAACAGCAGCAGAAGCAGCAAAAATTCTCAGCAGGCCCAAAGAAATTGTCACAAAAGGGTGAAGCAGAATCTGGAGATGGTGCAGTTGGAGGGAAGAGGCCAAAGGGGTCCTGGCTGAATCCCTACTGAAATCTTACCAAAGAGAAGGCGAGTGTTCTCCAAAACAAGGAGTGTGATTTACCAAAATAACTGACAATAGGGGAACTTCACAGCTCCTTTTCTCAAGCAAATACAGTAGCAATTGCACTCATCCTGCACAAAACTCTGTAGCACTTTAAACATATTCCCTACCAACCAGTGTAATCCCACTATAATTACTTCTGATTAAACTGAACAAAAGTTATCTGAATTATCAAAAAATGGGGAAAACTCAACAGGAATGCTCCTCTGACTTGGCTAATGAAATTCTCAGGGATGGCCCCTTAAAGAGTCAGATGCCCTGACTAGGAATGTATGCACAAATAGGGTAATTCTTCTACCAGAAAAACATGAAAACCCCTTTTAAGTTGTATGAAGTCCTGCAATTGCAGAATTGCATCTGAATTTTAAATAGGCTTGTCTTGTAATTCAGATCCAAAACTTCTCTGCTGGCACAGGGATCACAGTCAGAGCAAAGTAATAGCCCAAGCACACTAGCACATATTTGAGAAGAAAAATCTATCTTACCAACACTGACCGCAGCAATGACAGGGGATGCAATCACAGACAAGGTTACTCCACCTGTGATAGCTAAATTCCTCTTGTGTTTGGAGGTCTTCTTTCCCTCGTATCTGCTGTGAATCTGGTGCATAAACAATCAAGAATAAGTAAGAATTAAACCTGGAAAAGATTATCAGTATAGAGATGCCGTTTATATAATACTCCTGATGAACTGAAGACACATGCGCTATCTCTAGAAAAAGAAAAAAGGCTGAAGTACTCAGAAGAGATCAAAATGTCACTGTATCCAAAGCAGCAAACAATAGTATCACAAAAATTTGCAGCAATGTTCCTTTTTAATCATTAAGGAAATGTATATGGAATTAAGAGTTAATTCCTGCCCCAGATGTTGTGTTTTCATATGGCACCTTTTCTTTGAACATGAAACATTCTCTAAAAGCTGAGCACCGTACTCCTTTTCCTAAGATACAATCTGTAAGACTTATAGAATGCCTCCGCTTACCTTCCTCCCAACGTAAACAGGGATTCCAATGACCATGGCTGGAATCGCAATGCCAGCAATCAGGGAAATCCCCACGGGGGCACCAATCAGTGTTCCTAGTTGCCACAGGATCTTCTTCTTACGGCTCCATGGCTTTTTGCCCCAGAAGGTACAACCAGAAGGACTGCAAGAGATTTCGCAGAGAATTTAGGTATTTAGAGTCACACATATGCTACGAGTGTTCTATCAAATCTATTTCCCCAAAGGACTGAAAGAATGTTCAGAGGAACCAAGTAGCTCCTCAGTCGGAATTGCTCCCTGTCCCAGCATTGTTGTCTCCCAAAGTTTTAATTTCTGGATGAAAGAATGCAACCTTTGGGATCACTTTGCTGTACTCAGAACAATGCCAATGGTGTGATTTCACAGCTACAGGTTTTGGGGAGACAAAAAGGCAAAAGCAAGTATCAGCTAGCAAAACAAAACAACACGCTCTCCAACCAAATTACCTGAGGTAATGCAAATCGGAAATTTCCTTCATGCACAGCCAACAGAACTCGCAGCCACACACAGCGCAGGTCATGTGATTGCAGCTGCCGTCGTTCATTTTGATGATGTAGGCACTGCAGCGTGGACATGGCTTGATGTCATCGGCTGCAACGTGAAAGGAAAACTAGTCAGCTTCTTAACTCTGCGTGTTAAAGAGATTCCAGTAAGGAACCAAAAAATAATCTGCTGTTTTGTTTTAAGAAAGATGAATCCTTGGGCCTTTACTTTTTCTAGCCCACCCCGTTCTGAACAGACAAGTCAAGCTTGCATCGTCTGAAAGCCCCAAACTCTGAGTCTGACTGAGCATCAAGCCTTAGTCATTAAAAGACAGTCCTGATGCTTCTGATATACTTGACAAGACTGTAGAAGACAACGGCTCACCGGCGATCCACTTGTGCTCATTAAGAAAGATCAGAAACGTCGAGCTCTGGGCAAAAGTGGCCACAAGGAAAACAGAGCCTTTGGCACTGGGATAGATCTAGCCTGCTATAAGGCGGCTTCTGCACTTTAAACACTATGAGAACACAAAGCTGTTCTTGACATATGGGTTCAATATATTATGTCTTATTGGAAATTGCCATCTTTTTAAAGAATAGTTGGAAATACAGTCCTCAACTTACAACAGTTCATTTAATGACCGTTCAAAGTTGCAATGGCACTGAAAAAAGTGACTTATGACCGTTTTTCACACTTACAAGCGCAGCATCCCCACGGTCACGTGATCAAAACTCGCATGCTTGGTAGTATTTATGACGGTTGGGGTGTCCCAGGGTCATGTGATCGCCTTTTGCAAGCAAAGTCAATGGGGAAGCCGGATTCACTTAACAACCGGGTTTCTAACTTAATTGCAGTGATTCACTTAATAACTGTGGCAAGAAAGGTCACAAAATGGGGCAAAATTCACTTATCAAATGTTTCACTTAGCAGCAGGAAATTTTGGCTCAATTGTGGTCGTAAGTCGAGGACTACCTGTAATAGACTATTGTGGATTTCCCCTCCTTTGTAGTTTCATCCAATGAATCGAACATATTATGGAGAAGTACATACAATACAGTCGTGGCCAAAATTGTTGGCACCCCAGAAATTTTTCCAGAAAATCAAGTATTTCTCACAGAAAAGTATTGCAGGAACACATGTTTTGCTATACACAGGTTTATTCCCTTTGTGTGTATTGAAACACAACAAAAAAGGGAGGAAAAAAAGCAAATTGGACATAATGTCAAACAAAACTCCAAAAATGGGCTGGACAAAATTATTGGCACCCTTAACTTAATATTTGGTTGCACACCCTTTGGAAAAAATAACTGAAATCAGTCGCTTCCTATAACCATCAATAAGCTTCTTACACCTCTCACCTGGAATTTTGGACCACTCTTCCTTTGCAAACTGCTCCAGGTCTCTCTTATTGGAAGGGCGCCTTTTTCCAACAGCAATTTTAAGATCTCTCCACAGGTGTTCAATGGGATTCAGATCTGGACTCATTGCTGGCCTCTTCAGAACTCTCCAGCGCTTTCTTGCCATCCATTTCTGGGTGCATTTTGACGTATGTTTGGGGTCATTGTCCTGCTGGAAGACCCAAGATCTCGGACGCAAACCCAGCTTTCTGACACTGGGCTCTACAGTGCGACCCAAAATCCTTTGGTAATCCTCAGATTTCATGATGCCTTGCACACATTCAAGGCACCCAGTGCCAGAGGCAGCAAAACAACCCCAAAACATCATTGAACCTCCACCATATTTCACTGTAGGTACTGTGTTCTTTTCTTTGTAGGCCTCATTTCATTTTCGGTAAACAGTAGAATGATGTGCTTTACCAAAAAGCTCTGTCTTGGTCTCATCTGTCCACAAGACGTTTTCCCAGAAGGATTTTGGCTTACTCAAGTACATTTTGGCAAACTGTAATCTTGCTTTTTTATGTCTCTGTGTCAGCAGTGGGGTCCTCCTGGGTCTCCTGCCATAGCGTTTCATTTCATTTAAATGTCGACGGATAGTTTGCGCTGACACCGATGCTCCCTGAGCCTGCAGGACAGCTTGCATTCCTTTGGAACTTGCTTGGGGCTGCTTATCCACCATCCGGACTATCCTGCGTTGCAACCTTTCATCAATTTTTCTCTTCCGTCCACGACCAGGGAGATTCGCTACAGTGCCATGGGTTGCAAACTTCTTGATAATGTTCCGCACTGTGGACAAATGCAAATCTAGATCTCTGGAGATGGACCTGTAACCTTGAGATTTGTTGATATTTGTCCACAATTTTGGTTCTCAAGTCCTCAGACAGTTCTCTTCTCCTCTTTCTGTTGTCCATGCTTAGTGTGGCACACACAGACACACAATGCAAAGACTAAGTGAACTTCTCTCCTTTTTATCTGCTTTCAGGTGTGATTTTTATATTGCCCACACCTGTTACTTGCCCCAGGTGAGTTTAAAGGAGCATCATATGCTTGAAACAATCTTGTTTATCCACAATTTTGAAAGGGTGCCAATAATTTTGTCCAGCCCATTTTTGGAGTTTTGTTTGACATTATGTCCAATTTGCTTTTTTTCCTCCCTTTTTTTGTTGTGTTCCAATACACACAAAGGGAATAAACCTGTGTATAGCAAAACATGTGTTCCTGCAATACTTTTCTGTGAGAAATACTTGATTTTCTGGAAAAATTTCTGGGGTGTCAACAATTTCGGCCATGACTGTATATTATGGAGGAAATCTCCACCTACCCATACAATTCTATTGCTGCTATTATACTGAGCCCAGGACCATAAAGGTTGAAAACATGCAGAAGAGCCCTTCTTCCTGCAATGGACGGACAATGGTGAAAATGATGATGAATGATGATATGGCCACCCATCTCACCAATATGATCCTGAGATCTTAATAGAAATTAAAATACAATGTAAATTTACCTACTCCCAGCTAACTAAACCAAAGTGGCTCTGAAACGTCACTTTCCACTAGTGTGCACCGGATGATTCTCCTGGGGCCCAGGCCTGTGAAAAGCGCCAGGTCTTCAGAGCTTTCCCAAAGGGGAGCAGAGATGGGGCCCATCCGTCCTTGGGCAAGACAGTTTTCCAGAGGGCAGGCACAGCAGAAAGGGCCACCTTCCTGAGTCCCACCTCACAGATGCATCAAGAGCAGACCTCTCCTGTCCAATTTAATGGAGCAGGTGGAAACTAAAAGATCTGGATTTTTAGAACACCCTTGTTGTCCAGATTAATCCTAATGTGCTCCTCAAAAGCACTGGTAAGTAGGCAGAGACACTTTAGAACAATAACAAACTGAGAAGTAAAAAGTGTGGTTCAATTTAGTATTTATTTAAATGTAATAAATACTTTCTTCCATGGAATTGAAGATAGCACGTTTGATGCCATTCATCAAGAAAAATTATATGCATTAATGAGTAACTTTTTCACAAAAGGTTTTGTTTCCTCTCTGATTATATAATGGGAATCCCCTTCAGAAATCTGACTCCGCCCCTGCCGGTAACTGCCAACCAGGAGAACAAGAATGTGCCAAGGAAAGCTCAGGAACAGCCAGCACACAGAAGATTATACAGCACATAAACATCCTGCCGACTAGGGTTGCTGGACATGTCTGACTACGTCAGACTCTCGGGATCACCTGAGGATCTTCACAGTAGCAAAGACCCAGGAGCTCTCAAATACGTACCTGGACCAGACTCTTGTCCGTAACTGAGGCCTGAGGTGTGCTTTGTCCTTACCCGCAGACTCTGCGCTCTCTGCTGGCGGGCCATGTCGCAGGTTTGGTTGGGGTGCCATATCTGCTTGCAATGATAGCAAAACTCAGTCTGGCAGCCTTCTCTCTCACAAGTCAGTTTAGGGCAGCTGGCACATCCATAGGCAATAACAGCGTAACTAGGAAGCAAGAAGAGGGCAGCTCAATTAACTAGCCAAAGGCTCATGGAAAGAGCAGAATCTCGTGGAGAAGTTATACCACAATATAGGACAAAATATGTACCATACAACCCATTTCTCAATTCAACGGTAAGATAGTCTAGCCTGGTTCACCCCATGTTCTATTTAAGCAAAAGTGACGTACATTTCATTTCCTTAATGCTTTGTTTATTTATTTATTAAAATTTTATGCTGTCCCTCTCCCCTATAAAGTGACTCTGGGCAGTTTACAAGTTATAAAATAAGTAGGAAAATAATTAAAATATTAAAACTACACAGATTAAGATTTTAAAAACTGTGCTGAAGCCAGATTTAAGAGAGGGACGGGACAGAGATGAGGTCTTCTTACCCTATCAAACCCCTCCAGTGGCGAGGGCTCCACTCAGGGCCCCGGGGCAACTGGCAAAGCCCAGTTTTAATACCCTCCTGGAAGGCCAAAAGGTTGGCAGCATTTCTCATCTCGGGTGGCAGAGCGATACCCAGGGATGGGGCCACAGCAGAAATGGTTTCTCTCCTTGAACCTGCCTGCTAGAACTCCTTAGCTGCAGACAGGCTTCTTCCACTGGTGCCAGTGGGGTGGGCTAGTCCCATTGGGGAAAGACAGCTCCTCTGATACTCAGAATTTCATGCCTCACTTATAATATTGGAATCATATCTCAGAGACCCTAATGTAGGGCTGTCAAACTGCCAGCCTGTGGGCCAGAGGCATCATAGCAAAACCGTGCAATGGCAAAAAAAAAGTCATGATACATCATGTGATGTTGCGAATTTGACACCCCCGCCCCAATGGCTTTGCACATGAAACTGTCTGCTGTTATCGTTAGTTTCCCACACCTTTGCTGGTTTTGACTTGGATTTTGGAGATATTATTTAACTTAAAGGAAGGTGACCCAGAATCTAAGGTACTCTCCCACAACAAAAAAAGGTCATTTCTGAATTCAACATAGAAATTGGAGCATCTGTGTGTAATTAAACATGAGAAAAATGAACAACTTAGTCTGTAGCAGGACAGCAATCCCCAAACACCTAAGAATGTGCAGTGAGCACAATGAATACAATTCTGCTAACCTTCCCACTTTATAGGAAAAAAGCCCTGGTTCCTGAGTCTTACTGCAAGTTCAAATATAAAGCTTTACCAGAAGTATGCAAATCTTTTGAAAGAGGTGCTTTGGGACCTGCAGGAGAACAGGAGGAATCGCTTCCCTGTGAAATCCTGAGGGGCTGCAGTTGCCAGGCACCCACTAGGAGAGCTAGGGAAGAAAATAACTGAGAACAGGCTTAAAAGCAGTTCTATCTACATGCTTAGAACTAAAAGTGGCTCCTTTAATAATGTGAAAAAAGATGTTTCACGGATGCTTCTACATGCTCTAAGATACCTCTTTCAAGGGGGCCTATGTAGCTTGATTTTAATTTAGGTAAGGAACCCTATTTCAGATCTTAAAAGTATCTAGGTGACATCACTGCTCATCTGTGGCTGATTTTGCCAGCTGGTCATTTGTAAGTTTCCCATAGCATCTTTTCAGCAAATTAAAAAGTAATCCAATACAGAACTGATGAATACTTAAGTCCCATTTTTTTCTATCAGCTTGTTAAAACTCAAGAACTATAAAAAGAATAACATTAGTAAGTAAGGCATTTGACAAGGTAGACCACAACCTACTCCTGGATAAACTAAGAAAAGGTGGGACAGATAACATCACCACCAGATGGATCTGCAGCTGGCTGATAAACTGTAAACAAGTCGTCCTCAATGGCACTACATCCACATGGAGAGAAGCAAGCAGGGGGGTACCACAAGGTTCTGTCTTAGGCCCAGTACTCTTCAATATCTTCATCAATGACTTAGATGAGGGAATAGAAGGGGAACTCATCAAATTTGCAGATGACACCAAACTGACAGGAGTAGCCAACACCCCAGAAGACAAACTCAGGATCCAAAAAGATCTTGACAAACTGGAACAATGGGCCCTATCCAACAAAATGAATTTTAATGTGGAGAAAAGCAAAGAACGGCTACAGGATTTGGATCTGGCTAGTCTAAAGAAAAGAAGAAACGGGGGACATGATAGCAGTGTTCCAGTATCTGAGGGGCTGCCACAAGGCAGAGGGGGCCAGGTTGTTCACCAAAGCACCAGAGGGAAGGACGAGAAACAACGGTTGGAAACTGACCAAAGAGAGAAGCAACCTGGAACTAAGGAGAAACTTCCTGACAGTGAGGACAATCAACCAGTGGAACAGCTTGCCACCAGAAATCGTGGGCACTCCATCACTGGAGATTTTTCTGTACATCCACCTGACTGAGATGATATAGGTTCTCCTGCTCGAGCAGGGGGCTGGACTAGAAGACCTCCAAGGTCCCTTCCAGCTCTGCTCTGCTCTATTCTATTCTAAAAAGCTTATCCCTTACAATTTCCTAAATTGAGAAAAAGCTCTGATAAAATCTTATTTGATATTTGTTACCTTTCTGTATTATGTTCACCTACACCAATAAATAAAATAAAAAGATCAGTTTGATAATATATATTTAAATACAAAATATGTAATTATTTTAAATACAAAAAGCCAACAGTATATCAAAATGTTCCCTGAGCAATAAAACAATACTGGTAGCAACATGAATGAAGCTATAGAATTGCACAAGAAAAATAAATGCCAAGGCCTGCTTGGTGTGTGTGTGTGTGTGTGTGTGTGTGTGTGTGTGTGTGTACGCACACATAACCATATTCCCTGGAGAAAGTAAGGAAGACAAGAAAGGCCACTACAGAGATGGCTTTTCCCTCGATAGTCAATCTGATTTTGAAATTTAGACAATATGAAATTAAGAAGCGGGTGGCTTATCATTAGGTCGAATACTAGGAACCTCGGCTTGAGGTCGGCAATGGTGAATACAATGCCCATCTGCAATAAGAGTCCAGTGACCAACCACTGCATTTAAGACGTTGGGTATGGACATCTGGCCCGTAGCGGTTGCTCAGAGGTTGGGGTACCGATGTCAAGGGGCGGGGCAATGTCAGAGTGGGGAGGCTAAGGTGATCTCAGCCCCAACCCACTGAACTGCATACATGAGGCCTTGGGTTTATTTGAGAGCAGCTGTTTAGACAGCTGACTGTGGAGGGCCTGACTTCTGCCCAAACACCTCCCAGTCTGAATGAAATTGCCTGCCCCCCCACACCACCACCTCCAACCTTCCCTGGGCAAACTGTTCCATTCCTAGGGCCCCAGATGCCTTATGCCTTTTCATGGATTCTAGTGGGTGCTCGGCCGTTTTTCTGATGATCTGGTTGGCACTGTCGGATTAACTGTTGAAAAGAAGCCCACCAAACCCTCCACTAAAGCCCCGTTGTCTACCTTGATGAACCAGGAGGTAAGGCAGCAGAAGCAGTGCCTAGAGCACCAGCAGCTGTGAGCTTGCATTCACAGGTACACAGTGTAAGGGAGGCAACGCGTGGCTGTGGGCTGGCTGCCTTGCTTTGAATGGCAAGTTCCCTTCTGAGTAGGGAAATGTCAGGAGAGCAACTTACGATCATTTTTTAGGGTATTTTGTTGATAAAGTTGCTCAGATTTGTTAAGCTACTTTTGGCATGAGCTGGATAGACTGGAGTGAAGGGAAAGGGACACTTGTACAGATAATCCTCAACTTACAACTGTCCATTTAGTGATTGTTTGAAGTTACAGCAGCACTGAAAAGTAACTTGTGACCATTTTCCACATTTATGACCATTTATTTATTTATTTATTTATTTTAATTCCATTTATATTCCACCCTTCTCCGAAGACTCAGGGCGGCTTACAAGCTTAGTAGTAGCCTTCATTCTATGTATATGCCTGCTTATTAGGGCTTTCGGGGGCCCCAAAGCGGCATTATTACAAAGTCAGCTTAATTGCCCCCAACAATCTGGGTCCTCATTTCAGCATAATGTGATCAAAATTCACACTTGGCAACTGGGGCAAAATTAACAACCATCTCACTCAACCACAGAAATTTTGGGCTCAATTATGGTTGTGAGTCAAGGGCTATCCGTACGTCCTTGACATTTGGGGGTTAAACCCATGCCCCTCCTTGTTCTTCCAGAGGCTGGGCGATGGCTGTATCTAGGAGGTAATCTATGCAAGAATGAATATTTTGTGAAGCTTTGAAAAGGCCTCTGGTATGAGTCCCCCTGTTCTTTCGTGGCCTCTCATAGTTCCCTCCCCAGTGACGTTCAGCCCTTGCACAGGTCATCTAGTGGCTCAGGGCAAGGTATCACAAGGGACGCCCAACAGTACATCACCATTATGTCCTGTGCTCTATGCTGTCCCTGAGAAACTAAGCCATGACTTGGGTGTCTTCCTGGATTCACAGCTTCTGTGGAGGGGAAGGTGGAAGCCCAGCTTTAGTTAGTACACCAGAGGAAGACTTACCTGGACCAAGAGGACCTTGCAACAGTAATTCACCTTTTCATCCCCAGACCACTGCAAGGCACCCAACATCAGGCTGCCTTTAAAGACCCTGCAGTTGATAGAGCAGTGCTTCATAGGTTTGCTTGGTCTAACGATTAAGGCTAGAAAGCAGTTTTTCCTAGGTGTTTAACAGCCCACAGGCCACACCTGCCCCGTAGCGGTTGCACCAGGGGGTGGGGTACCACTGTCAAGGGGCAGGGCAATGTCAGAGTGGGAGCGGGGCGTAGCACACCTCTTTCCATGGCTCTTTGCAGCACTCGTAGCTTTTGTATCGATTGTGAGGTTAGTGTCCATGTTTCACCGGCATATGTTAGAGCAGGTAGCACACACTGATCGAAAACTTTTCTCTTCAGGCATAGGAGAAGGTTGGTCTTGAAAATTATGCTTAACTAGCCAAATGCCTGCCAACCACATTTAACACACCGTTCAATTTCCTTTACTGTATCACCTTCCGTTGAGAACTGTTGGCCAAGGTATATGAGGCAGTTTACTACGTCTAATTCTTCTCCAAATATATATTTTTTCTTTCTTTGGCAAATTTATTAAACATGACCTGGCTCTTTTTCAGGTTTATTTTTAAGCCAAATGGTTCTTCTGCTTTGTATAGCTCTTGTATGTGTCTTCGTAGGTTTTCTTGTGAGAACAACATCATCTGCAAATCTTAAGCAATCACCTGCAATAGGCGCCATTGATTTTTATTCCATCTTTTTTTTTTAATCCCATTTATATCCCGCCCTTCTCCGAAGACTCAGGGTGGCTTACAATCTAAGCACAAATCAATGTGCTTAGCAATAGCCTTCATTCTATGTATATGCCTGCTTATTAGGGCTTTCACACACACCCCAAGCGGCATTATTACAAAGTCAGCTTAATTGCCCCCAACAATCTGGGTCCTCATTTTACCTACCTCGGAAGGATGGAAGGCTGAGTCAACCTTGAGCCTGGTGGGACTCGAACCTGCACTAATTTCAGGCAGCTGGTGTTACTTAAGGAGGCATTAGCCCACTGCTCCACCAAGGCTCAGTCTAGTTTGCAAAATAGTTCTTCAAGGCAGGCTGAGAAAATGATAGGACATGGGTAATATTGTATCGCTTGGTTGTACACCTCATTCTATGTTGATTTCCACTTTAAGATCATTAAGGCAAATTGTCGCCATTGTATATTATATATAAAATATACAAATAGTTAATGTATATAAATAATAAACTTCCTTTTAAACATATATTTTATTTAAAATATTTAAATATTTTATTATGTGGGACCGCATTACTAGCTGCTCAGGACTGCATGTAGCCCAAGGGCCAAGGATTGGACATACCTGGTCTAGTAGTTAAGGCACTAGGCTAGAAAGTGGGAGACTGTGAGTTCTAGTCCTGCTTTAGCCATGAAAGCCAGCTGGGTGAACTTGAGCCAGTCACTCTCTCTCAACCCAACTCATCCCAGAAGGTTGATATTATGCAGAAAATAGGAAGAAGAAGGTTCACCACCTTGAGTTATTTTGTAAAATTAATAAAGGCGGGATACAAGTAAACAAATAGGTTAATTGGCATTAGACACCAGAAGGATGCTGGGTTATACCTGGCGCAGTGGCTAGAATGCAGTATTGTGGGCTAATTCTGTTGACTGCCGATTGCCAGCAGCTTGGCAGTTCAAATCTCACTGGCTCAAGGTTGACTCAGCCTTCCATCCTTCCCAGTTCAGTAAAATGAGGACTCAGATTGTTGGGGGCAATAGGGCTGGCTCTGTAAACTGCTTAGGGAGGGCTGTAAAGCACTATGGAGCAGTATAGAAGCCTAAGTGCCCATGCTGGTTACCAATACATTTTATTCCATTTAAAATAGTGCTGGTTTTAACCTATAAAGTTTTATATGACTTGACATCAAGGTACATTCAGGAGTACCTACAATAATTCAACTAGAATCAATAAGAGCATCTTTCACAAAATTATTTGTAGTTTCCCATTACCAAAAAAATTGAGGCTAGATTATTTTCAGTAATTGCTTCTATAATATGGAACAATAATGGCCTTCTCTAAGAAACTAGATTAGCTCTATTGTCTATTTAGAAGCAAATTAAGCAGAGCCCTTCTCAGCTTTTAAAATTTAATTTATTGAAGGAATGCCATATAACTTTGTCTTTAATTCAACCGCATCATATTACTCCATTCATCGAAACACACATACAGGTTTCCTGAAATTTATTTATTTATTTTATTTATTTATTAATGGGACTTATATCCCGCCCTATCTCCCGAAGGACTCAGGGCGGCTAACAATAATAACATATAATAAATACAGAAATTAAGATAAAATTAAAATTAAAGGCCTCTGTACAATAAATTAAAATGAAAAATTAAAATAAATTAAAATTAGAGTTAAAAATTGTAAACATAATTAAAATCCCTGTCAGTCCAGGTCAGCCAGGTGGAAAAGGAGTGTTTTGAGGCCGCGGTGAAAGGACTGGAGATCTTGGGCCATCCGAAGCTCAGGGGGGAGCTGATTCCATAGGACTGGCGCTCCCACAGAGAAGGCCCTTCCCCTGGGGGTTGCCAGCCGACATTGTCTAGCCGACGGTACCCTGATGAAGCCTTCTCTGTGTGAGCGTACTGGGCGATGGGAATTCGTTCCCGGCAGCAGATGGTCCTGCAAGTATCCCGGGCCTAAGCCATGTAGGGCTTTAAAGGTAAGTACCAGCACCTTAAATCTCACCCGGAGGGCAACCGGTAACCAATGCAGCTCACGCAGGAGGGGTGTAATATGGGAGTATCGGGGTGCTCCCATCACTACCCGTGCGGCCGCACTCTGCACCAGCTGAAGCCTCCGGGTGGTCTTCAAGGGCAGCCCCATGTAGAGAGCATTGCAGTAGTCTATACAGGAGGTAACGAGTGCGTGGGTGACTGTACGTAGGGCATCTCGGTCCAGAAAGGGGCACAACTGGCGTACCAGGCGAATCTGGGCAAATGCCCCCCTAGCCACGACTCCAATATGATCTTCAAAACTGAGTCGTGAATCTAGGAGGAAATATCAATTTAGCACATTTTTGTGCTAAAGTATGTATATTATGGCTTGACTTCATTATTTACATTTCTTAAAATATTTATATGTTGGATGCATTTGTGCACGTATTGCGTTTCCAAGTGAGGAATCTATAAAAGCTGATACATTGATAAAGTGGTTAGTTTTAGAAGCTGCTATGAGACTACAGTACTGTGGAGTTTATTCCCAATAAGATGCACTATGGAATTATAAAAACTAGTGAAACCAAATGAGACAGAAAAAGTATCTTAGGGCAGGGGTCTTCAAACTCGGCCCTTTTATGACTCATGGACTTCAACTCCCATAATTCCTCAGCCAGCGTGCCTGGCTGAGGAATTCTGGGAGTTGAAGTCCATGAGTCATAAAAGGGCCAAGTTTGAAGACCCCTGTCTTAGGGAAAGGAAACACAGCCATTTCAAGAAGCAAGGAATGTATCCTAATTAAACATTGCTACTTCTTCAATGTATCTTTCAATAGTGAACACTTGTATTCTGACAGCAGTAGCAACATGAATTCTACCTACCTACACATTCGAAAGAAAAAATACTGTATCCATCCTGACTACAACAGAGAAAATGTGAAATGCCAGGAAAACCTACCGACACTTCTGAACTTTGGTCTTGGAGGAGACTCCTCAGAATACCACGGACAGCCAAGAAAACAAGCAGACGGATCTTCAAACAAATAAGCTAGAGTTCTCACTCAAGACACAAATGACCAAGCTGATCTTACTTTGGACACACTTGCAAAGACCCAGCTCACTGATGAAGGCTCTAATGCTGGGAAAGTGGAAGGGAAGAGAACAACCAGCAACAAGGGGAATTATTACTCAATGTAGCAATAGTGCACCACTGGAAGACCTGAAGGACCAAATCTACTTATGTGTTTGTTAAGAACTAAAACTGACTTGATTGCACATAAACTATCCGTCTTCTAGCGCAGGGGTGCCCAACCCCTGGGCTGCAGACCAGTACCAGTCCGTGGTCTGTTTGGAACGGGGTCATGCAAGTGGAGGGTGAGTGGGTGAAGCTTCATCTGTGTGTGCGCAGGATCCAGTTGCATATGAAAGCATCCCCTCCCCCAGTCCATGGAAAAATGGTCCCTGGTGCCAGAAAGGTTGGGGACCGCTGTTCTAGAGGCATCAACCTTCAACTGACACCCTTAAATGAGCTGGGACTGCTTGTCACAGGGGGGAAAAAAGAGCTAAGACCATCCTTTATCAGTTTAAGGTGCTCAGCTATCTAGAGCAGGGCTTTTCAAGTGGTGGTACGTGTACCACTAGAGGAACGCGAGCACCTGGCTGGTGGTACGCGGCATCGCCTTCCTCCCCCCTGCGCTCCACTCCTTCCCAGCCCACTTGCTGCCAGAAAACACGCTGCTTGGCAGCAGCCTGCAAAAGCCCTACCGAGGGCGCGCGAAGAGCACAGGTGCAGAGCGAGGCCCCGCCCTCCCCAGGGATTCATTAGGAAGCAACCGGATTGACTTCTTCTTGTGCGGGATCCATGTCACCCTTCCCCCTCCCCCCCCCACACACACCTTCTTACTTCAGAAGCAAGCGTGAGCATGAAGGGGACAGAGCCATCCACTCCCTCGGCATGTAGGTGTTTGAGACCGTTCGTGTCGTGGCCCTGAGCGCCAACCTCACAACCGCCCCCTCCTTCTTTCCCCCCTTCTCTCTCTCTCTCTGTTGCGGCCTTCCATCTTCTTTTCCTCCCCCCCCAACGAGCTTGGGATACCCCTCACGGCACCTCCCGGGACTTTTCCCCCTTTCCTCTTCCCCTCAGCCATGTGCGCCGGGCCGCAGAGCTGCCTCCACAGGTGCCGCTCTAGCATGGAGAGGGGGAGGACGGTCCCCGTTTGGCCCGCCAGCCCCGTGAGAGCCCCACGCAAGCACCTCGCTGGCCACCAAACCCTGCCTTTCGAGCAGGAGCGGCCTTGCCCTGCTTGCCCTTGGCTGGCACCGGGAGCAGCTTCCGCCGCCCGCCCCACTTTTTGCAAGCCCCGCTATGCTGCCGCCATCTGCCGCAAGCTTCCAGCAGCGGGAGGCTCCAGGACGAGGGCCTGGCGGGGGTGGAGTTGGGGCTGCTCCAGCAGGCCGCTTCTGTGGCAGTGGGGAATGCTGGTGCCCTGCGCTACGCTCCATTTGCGGGGGCCGCCCTGGGAAAGGTGGAGGCGCAGCTGTGGTCCAGAACGGTCAACCACTCCGAGCTGTGTCTGGCCGGCTTTGTGCCCCCGTCCCGCAAGAGCAGCTGGTTGTGAGTTGCTGCCATGCGCTTCCCCGAGTGCGCCTCAGCCCCGGATCTCCCCCCACCCGGGACTCCGCCCGCGCCTGCAGAAGGCGAGCGGGGCGAAGGGTGCTTTGACGCATCTTCCATCCCTCCCGTGTGAAGGGCACCTTCCTGCCCCACGGTCCACAGCAGCATTGTTGGCGCGTGTGGATCGACTCTGAGTGAATGCAAGGTGTTTCTGTTGCTGGAATAAAGCTTATTAAATGAGCTGGCAACCTCCGAGTATCATTGATAAATCTTCCCCAACTTTCCTCCGTTGCTTCATGAAGAGTTAAGCGGGCATCAGGTTTTTGGTAAAAATGGAGAAGGAAGGAAGGAAGGAAGGAAGGAAGGAAGGAAGGAAGGAAGGAAGGAAGGAAGGAAGGAAGGAAGGAAGGAAGGAAGGAAGGCACAATGAGAGGGAGGGGGGAGAGAGAGAGAAGGAGAAAGAGAGGGAGGGAGGGAGAAAAAGAGAAAGAGAGAAAGAGGGAGGGGGAGAGGGAGAAAGAGAGAGAGGGAGAGAAAGGGAGAGAGGAAGAAAGGGAGGGAGAGAGAAAGAGGAGAGAGAAAAAGAAAGAGGGACGGAAAGAGAGAGAGGGAGACAGAGAAGGAGAGAAAAAGAAAGGGAGGGAGAGAGAAATAGAGAGAGGGAGAGGGAGAGAAAAAGAGGGAGAGAAAAATAGAGAGAGGGAAAGAGGGAGGGAGAAAAAGAGAGGAAAAGCAGGAGAGAGAAAGAGGGAGAGGGAGAGAGAGAAGGAAAGAGAAAGAGGGAGAGAGAAAGAGAGAGGGAGGGAGGAAGAAAAAGGGAGGGAGAAATAGAGGGAGAGGGAGGGAGAGAGATAAAGAGGGAGAGAGAGAAGGAGAGAGAAAGAAAGAGGAAGGGAAAGATATAGAGAGGGAGAGAGAAATAGAGGGAGAGAGGGAGGAAGAGGGAGAGAGGAGAGAAAGAAAGAGGGAGGGAAAGAGAGAGATTAAATTAGTAACATGGTTGTTAAGTGAATCTGGTTTCCCCACTAACTTTGCTTGTCAGAAGGTTGCAAAAGGCGATCACATGACCCTGGAACAATGTGAACATCATAAATATGAATCGGTTGCCAAGCATCCAAATGTAAATCATTTGACCCTGGGGATGCTGCAATGGTCATAAGTGTGAAAAATGGTCATAAGTCACTTTTTTCAGTGTCACTGTAACTTTGAACAGTCACTAAACAAACTGTTGTAAGTCAACGACTACCTGTGCTTTATCACTTTTTCCCATTTTGGGGGGGGGGGGTCATCAAGTTTTTGACACCTTGCTAGGCGACTGGTGGTACTCAGACGTTGCCATATTCCAAAAGTGGACAATGGGTGAAAAGGTGGAAAAGCCCTGAAATAGAGAAAACATGTTGTCCTGAGCCTCCCCACATATCCCAGCTGAACAATTTCTCCATATCACCCCTGAAAAGTAATCAGAAACCTAAACCCATGCAATATACAGCCCCTTGCTCAGTTCCGGACACCCACTACACAGACTTAGTAAAACTCCACTGGTTATTAATATGCTTCTGAATCTAAATCAAGGTGCTGATTAAAGGTTAAAATGCTTTGAGCCTCATCTGAACAACTGCTAACACATGTATAATGGTGCCCAGGCGAGGACACCAAGACTTCACAGGGAAGCGACACCTTCTTCATTCTTCTGGTTGTTAACATTCATGTAAGTCAGGTCATACTATGGTTTCTCAAGCAAAAGAATACAAACATTTCAAGAGTTTCTATGACTCATATCCTGTAGGAGTTCAAGCAACTGAAACCAGTCTGTAGAATCATTAAAGATAAGCACCACGTATTGACTTGTCAGGATGCATAGCGGAAAGGCAGAAATAAAGTGCGGCTTTGAATTTCTCATGTGGAAGGAAGCTTAGCACTAGTGAAGCATGAGGGCAAAAAGGAAGTTATTAAATGGAACTAAGATTTCAAGAAACAAGCCCAATTCATGTCTAGATATGGCATCCAAGGAGTTCACAGCCTAGATAAGCCATTAGAGGAGATTTAAAAAAATATAAAAGTATTTCAGAAAAACACATTCTGTCCTGGAAAAGGCCCTCCCAATTGCATAAGCAGTACTGGCTGCCAATGATACTACCTGGTCTTCGCCATAAAATAAAACGCCTTTCTCCTACCTGAGTCAAAAGGGAAATCTTTGAAACTGCACTAGGAATACAGGGCATTAATTGGCAGTCTGTCTTTTGCATACCTTGTTCAAATTCAGAAATTCTAATTTTTTAACATACGTATCCCATTCCTTAATAAAATAACATGTTGGTTTTTTTAAAAAAAACCTGTATTGTGTAAGCTGTTGTTTGGAATCCAAACTGGCTACTGTACTGCCTTTTCACCAGTATGATTAATCTCCCAACAGATACAAACAGACATTTTGATTATCCAGCAGTACAAATACCCCAAAATCTTATCACCAGAATCCCTGTTACAGAATTAATCCCCTTCTAGTCATCTCAGATCATTAAGGTATGAAGGACAACGGCTACCGCACAAGTCTTGCATTTCAGACCCAGAGTTCAACCAGAGAATTATACAAATGGCATACTTTCTGGGTTTTAAGGAATAAATAAGGAATCCTTTAACAACTCATACCTTGCCTGTGATCAGACTACCCATATTACCATAAGATTTCAACAGCTAAACACATACGTAGCCCAAATTATACATTTCAGCTGTGCCGTTACCACATCAGTTTCAGATCCATACTGCAGACCTCAATATGATTTTTTTATAAACTCCACATTTTAGAACAGAATGCACAATTGGGACACAAAATACAGTAGTACAGAACAGTTTTGTTTCAGAATAGCTAAATAATGAATAAGAAGAACAGAGTATGAATAAGGTGAGGAGGCACAGATTATTCAGCTCTTAGTAGCACTGAAAGACAACCAGTTTGCTGGCTTAAAGCAATATAAGAGCAATTCTGTATGTTAACAGGGAACTCTTTTTCTAACCAATGTGCAATCAAAATCACATTTGCTCATATTAGAGAGAAATCAGAAGGCGTAATAGAATTTCAAACTTTGCAAAGAAACACATATTCAAAGACCCCACCCCACCCATATGTACATTCCATTCTCCCATCTAATTTTCTATTCTCTCTCTCTCTCACACACACACACACACCCAGCACCTAGCATTTCAGATTTATAAAGCAAATTCACATTCACATTTTGCTATTCTGGATCCCTGCACATACTGGGAGTGGAGGTTGTTTTCTGAATGTGGGTTCCTACACAAAGTCTTAGGTTCTTTCAAGCTTTCTGAATAATCTATGCCTCACCACATTTTGCTCATTTAACTGCAATAATGCAGGTGTTATTTTGATGCCCTGAACGTAGTCCATATTTCTGGCAGGGAAAACCCAACAAATAATAGGCTGTAACACAAGCTGACCACAAAGAAAAATGTATTTCCAGATTTGTATGCAGATCTAACTGTGCAGCAGAAGAAGAGCATTGCCATGGAAACACACTCTTCTTGCATTAGGTCTGCAATTTACCTTCCTAGCAGAATAGCTAAGTCTGCCAATTTATAGAAGATGCTTACAGCAAGGACGGAATGCAGAAGCCATCGGTTCACCCCATATTATATTTCTTGGGATATTTTTACACAGTAATTCAAAGAAACTTGGGGACAAAGATTTTGTATAAAATATATAAGCAGAGAAGAAAAACAGATGTATTTTCTGGAACCCAGCAAGAACAGAAACTGATCTTAAGACTTCAGAGAGCAGAGATTTTGACAATGTATTGTTGTTACCTTCACACATATTCTTCAAATTATACACATATATGCAGCAGGCTAACCCAGCATATATTGTTCATGAAACTGGCATGCTATTTATTATATTAGGAATGCTGCTGTACATTATTCCAAAACTATGACTTAAATATGAAAAGTAATACCTTCATGTATTTTGTACTGCATAAGTACAGGTATACGTTGGACCTGGCATTCTCTCTCAGCCCCAACCATTTCCCAAGGTGGTGATTGTGGGGAAAAGAGGAGATAGGGAACTTACCTATGTACACTACCTTGAGCTGACCAAAAATAAAGGCAAGATAAACATCTGAATGAAGGTACATGTGCCATTTCTTTAGAGTACATCTCTGCAACTATGAGAAATATTTTTTTACAATAGTACAGCATGATACCTATTACCACTATTAAGTAAAGTATAAATTTAGTAAAACCCCTTAAATTTGCTATAGAGGAAAGTGTGTTTGGGGATATTTCAACATCAATTTCAGGAACATCCGGGATACAGTGATTACGGAATTCCACAAAATTTAGCAGAGAAAAACATCAATACTTTATTATTTAGATATCAAAACTTTTCCAAAAGCAATGTAAATTTTGGCCATTGAACCATAATGCTCAGAAACATTAAATTTGACAGAAACCTACAGAATCTGAGTTAATTATTTACATTTAGCAATGTAATTTATTGCATTTATTACAATAATAACTCTTCATCTTTTGTATTAATTTGCATAGTTCAAAGGAATCCCGAAGAAACCTCAGCTCAAAGAACTTCCTCAATTCTGCATCAGAGAAACTCTAAGGAGGCTGATTTAAAAGAAAACAGAAGTGAAAGCAAGTTTCCTTGTTGATTTCATTCTGACAATCTGCCAAGAGTAGGCCATTTCTCAATTCTCCCACTGTGTGACTGACCCAACGAACCACAGTGATTCACATTCTGGTCTGTTAGCAGTTTCACAGCATTTGTTCTTGGTGGGAATAACAGAATAACAAAGCTGGAAGAGACCTTGGAGGTCTTCTAGTCCAACTCCCTGCCCAAGCAGGAGACCATGGCTGCCTCTTTCATCTCTCTTGAGGATAAAAGAAAATGTGGGGCAATTTTGGGAAAGACTCCGAATTCTTCGATACTTTAGAAACGTAACTTGTGGAAGAAACTGAATCATAGCCTGACTGGCAAGAGTTTTACTTTTGTAAAGAACTGCTGACATGGTTTTACGCACTCTATATTTAATTCTTTTCTTCTTTTCTTTTTTGGTGCCTTAGTCACGTCTTGACCACTAGCAATGACCTACAAGTCCGTGCAGTTTAGTCAGCAACATTTTCAGAGTGGGTTACCCTTGCCTTCTTCCTTGGACTGAGAGAATGGGACTGGCATAAAGTCATCCAGCTGGCTTCATGCCCAAAGTGAGAGCAGAACGCATCTCATATATCTAATGATAAAACTTTCAAATAAACAGAACCCTTTGAAAATTGTAACTATTTTAAATAGGTGGTATTAAGGAGCCTAGAGAAAATTTCTGTCCTTAGTGACAGATACTGGGGGAAAACCACCGAGAACAGATACATGACATGTCAGCGCTTGGACGCCCTGACTGTATACAGGACACACCTCAACAATAATTCTGTCAGACAAAAGAACTAGTAGCATTATAATCCCCCCCTGCCCCACCCCGCCCCGCCCGAGCCTTCAAAGGGCCAGAAGGAAAAGCCTGCGGCAGGGGTAGGCAACCTGAGATCTTTTATGACTCGTGGACTTCGACTCCCAGAATTCTTGAGCCAGCACGGCTGGCTCAGGAATTCTGGGAGTTGAAGTCCACGAGTCATAAAAGAGCCCAGGTTGCCTACCCGTGGCCTGGGGTGTAAGGAGCTCCGGTACTTCCGTCCTCCTACGGGACACAGAAACAGGAACTCTTGTGTATCTCTTCAGTGATACAGAGTAGCTACCCCTCTTTTGCAGGGAGAGAAAACAGTCACAGTAACGAAACTTCTCAGAAATCCCTGCTGTGCCGCCCCAGAGCCTGCAAAAGGCACAGAGCAATCTGAGCGCGACCCCGCAGCTCACGAGGGACGGGCTAAGCCACGCCAGCGCCCCCCGCCCGCCCCCCCCCCCGGCCCGGAGGGCGGCAGCCTCACCCGCAGTCCGGGGCCGGGCACCAGCGGCAGTCCGGGTCGGCGGCCAGGCAGCGCCGGAGCATGAACTCCTCATACTTGGCCACCAGCTGGGGCGAGTCGCGCAGCAGCAGGCGGATGTCGGCCGGGTTGAGCCGCTCGCTGCACTCGGGGCAGCTGATGTTGACGCGCGACTCGGTGATCTCGATGCGCAGGTACTGCCGGAGGCAGGCGCGGCACGAGCGGTGCGGGCAGGAGAGCAGGCGCGGCGCGTTCCCCGCCGGCTGCCGCACCAGGCACAGGGGGCACTCCAGCTCCGCCGCCGCCCCCGGCTCGCCCTCGCTCTCCGCCGGGCAGGAGGGGAGGGCGGCGGCCGCCGCGGGGCCGGGCGAGGCGGGCGGCGGCGGCGGCGGAGGGAGGAGGCCTTCCTCGGTGGCCGCCGCCTCGCGCTCCTCCAGCCCCGGCTCGGGCGGCGGCGGCTCCGGCTTGGCTTTGGCGCGGCGGCGGCGGCGGGCTCCCGCGCCGGAGGCCGAGGCGGCCGAGGCGGCGGCCGAGAACACGCTCTGGAAGCTCAGGAGGCGGCGGCGGCGGCGGCCCCGGCTGCCTCCGCCCCCGGGCCCCGGGCCCCCGCCTGCCTTCGGGCACTGGGCCGGCGGCGCGGCGGCGCGGAGGGAGGCCGGGCGCGGAGACTCCGAGTCCTTCTCCGAGCCCATCGCGGCGGCTCTCCTGCCCGAGCGGCGCCGCCTCCCGGAGAAAAGGCGAGCCGGGGCAGGGCGGCCACGGCGCCTGCGCGGAGCGGCCCCGCGGAGCGTCAGAGGTGCCCAACGGCCGCTGCGGACTGCGCCTGCGCCAACCGCGCGACGCCGCTCCCCACGGAACAGCCGCCCTTTCCGCAAGGCGCTCTCGCTGGAGGGGGCCGCGGAAGAAGGACCCCCCCCCGGGCGGTTTGCGCATGCGTGTGACGTTAGCCAGCGCGGAGAAGCGTCCGTGTCTGTCAAGGCGTCTCCATCTGGGCGGCTTGTGCAGCCGGGAAGTGAAAGGGGGCGTGGCTGAGTGAAGGAAAGAGGGCGTGTCCAGCGCTTCACTATTTATTTTGGAGTCCGAGCTGCAGGTCGAAGCGTTTGCGGGGAGCCTGGCTTGCCTGCGGGGGACGGAGGGCGCTGCGGGCCCTTAAGAGGAGAGCGGACGGCCGTTGGTCCCCGCAATGGTCTCGGCTTTCCTGCCTGGGCGGGAGGTTGGACTGGAAGACCTGCAGGGTCCCTTCCAGCACTGGTGTTCTGGAATTCCTTTACTCAGAATGGCTCGTTGAACTGAATTGCGCTCGGCTGCGCTTCCCTCGTGTACGGGGATCGCCCCGGACTTTAGATTTGAAGGCTGGTTTGTGGTTGCAAGAGGCACAACGAGGCACGGGGTGCTTATGCGTAACGGCTGAAAGTCGTTAGATTGCGGTGAGAAATACAAAATTAAAATAGATGCTCCGTCCTGATAGCTCCTCAGCAATATTTGCCTATCTTCCCCCTACAACGTTTTCCATTTTTTATTTTTTTGGCTTTGTACGTGCTCAACAATCCCTGGAATTCCTCTGCTTAGTTTCCACTTTTAGGTTCTCCCCAGATAAAAAGGTAAAGGTAAAGGTTCCCCCGCACATGCGTGCTAGTCGTTTCCGACTCTAGGGGCCGGTGCTCATCTCCGTTTCAAAGCCGAAGAGCCAGCGCTTGTCCGAGGACATCTCCGTGGTCATGTGGCCGGCATGACTAGACGCCAAAGGCGCACGGAACGCTGTTACCTTCCCACCGTAGTGGTCCCTATTTTTCTACTTGCATTTTTACGTGCTTTCGAACTGCTAGGTTGGCAGAAGCTGGGACGAGTAACAGGCGCTCACTCTGTTACGCGGCACTCGGGATTCGACCCGCCAAACTGCCGACCTTCCGATCGACAAGCTCAGCGTCCTAACCCACTGAGCCACTGCGTCCTTAACCCACTGAGCCACTGCGTCTCCCCAGATAAAGCACCCCTAATGTGCACAACTCTGCTTCCCTTTGGACTGTACTCGCCGGACACTGTGAACAACTATTTAGCTTTCAGTGTAGGATGTTGGATCCCTGGTGGAACTCTGCTTCCCTTTGGACTGTACCCATCCCCCTTTGGATCTTGGTATATTGGGGTCATGCCTAGGTCCCCTGTTCTCTTTGGAAAAGAAGGGAGACCCGCTTCCAGCAGGGCGCTGGGCCTGGCGAAGCAGGAGTTTTCTCTGTGTGCTGCTAGGAAACCTCTCTCCCTCTTACGCCGTAGGGAGAGGGCGGCTTCCGGGTCAAAGGTAAGGAGAGAGAATGGGGCACTGCCTGCTGTGATAGAGTCTGCCAGACCCCCAGCTGTAAAAGGCACCCAACCCTTAAGGCCCTTTGCTCTATGTCGGGGCTCCCTTCCCTCCAGCCAAAAGCCTAAACCCTCCTTTGTTTCTTTATATCCCACCTTTTTTATATAAATATGGGTAGACCTCGACTAATGACCACAACTGAGTCCAAAATTTCCATTGCTATGCAAGGCAGTTGTGTGAGTTTTGCTTCATTTTATAATGTTTTTGCCACAGTGTGTAAAAGGAATCGTGGTCATTAAGTGTCTTTGGCTTCCCCTGTTGACTTTGCTTGTTAGAAGCTATCTGGGATGGTCACAGATGGTGACCATGTGACCCTCAGAACACTGCAGCCATCATAAACACAGGCCAGCTGCCAAGCCTCCGAATATTGATCATGCCGCAATGGTCGAGTGTGAAAAACAGTCATAATTCACTTTTCCCAGTGCCGTTGTAACTACCTGTAACTCAGACCAGTGAACATGCTAATCCTTCTCCTATTTTCCCCACACACACCACCCTGTGAGTCTGTTGGGCTCAAAGAGCAGCTGTGGGGCCAAGGTGTTTGCCCACAGTGACTCTCACAAGCTCTTTCAACAATTGAATTCTCAACCTTGACAGTTAAGTCTCTTCTCACAAGTCTTGGGACCAAAGTCACACACACTTTATGTCAAGATCTCGGTGAAAGCTCCTCTCCCTTTACCATATCAAGTATGAAGCTTCCAGTTGGGAAAGTATCCATCATGGATTCAAGAATCCAGGAATGTCTGTGAAAAAAAGTAATTGTATTTTTTCCCATGAGGCACATCCTAAGGTTTGTGTAATGTGGTCTTGTCAGGACCGCTGGATAGACTGGGTGATAGCACCGGGCAGACCGGAAGGATGTTGCTCTTCATTCATGAGGTTGGAAATTCTGTTTGCCTGCCTGAACCTGGGGTTATTCAGGTTTGCTTCACATAATTGGGCAGAAGGGGCTTTGAGGGTGCTGTTGACAGGAAGAAAAGATGTGACTGAATTACTATTAGACCACCTCTGTTGGAGCAGTGATGCTTCATCCTTGGGCCATGCACAGAAGAATTTTTAAAACAAAACATTGTAAAATAATTTAAACCATTTGTTTGGCTTAGGGCTCTCTGGTACTGCACATGAGGAAACATATGCATCTGTTGTTGGTAGACAATTGCATAGCTGGTGCATACATATGTCTGAAAATTTTTATGTTCTGGCGGGGGGGGGGCACTCGAACAGCAAAGCACAGAATAAGAAGTTAGATCAACCAATCAGTTGGAATTTACGTTGGCTCATCTGCAGCCATCTGCAATCTGCGCTTGCCCATCAACCCATTCATAGCATAGGTATGCAGCAACACCTATGTGCAGTTGTGGGCAGTTCTAAATCAGCCTTTACACAAGAGTATTCATAAGGAGTACCATCTCCAGTGTTTCTCAAGCTTGACAGGTTTAAGTGGTGTGGACTTCAACTCCCAGCATTCCTCAGCCAGCCATGATAGTTGCCAAGGTTGACAGAGACTGCTGTATACATATTTCCACTTCTTTCAATCTCTTTTGAGAAGAAACTTAGAGGACTAAGCATCTATCTTCCTCTGAACCCCTTCCAACTTGTCTGCACCCATCTTGAAGTGAGAATTGGACCCAACAACTTTCTGTATGAAATCACATTCATGCATAATAAAATGGGACGATAACTTCTTAGAACGTAAACGTTGTGGTTTCAGTAATGCATGCTCAAATTGCACTGGCTTTTTTCCCCCCATTCACATCACTTTGCTGATTCTAGAGCCTGAAAAGGCTCATAATAGCTTTTTAAAACTTAGCCTATTTAAAAATAGCATCAGATGTTTGGTTCATGACTCATGTTCAGCTGCTGTCCCAAGCTAAGCATTTCCAATTGTATAACCTTGAATATTGAATTCTGACATTTAAAAAGAAATATGCAACCATGCATTGATCATGACTAAATTTAAAGTTCAGGTTAAAGTTTTCCATCCCGTCACAGCAATCTTGATTCTGTCGTCTTTGCAGTCTTCTGGGATATTAGCTGAACCCCACCCCCCACCCCCACTTTGTGACTCCACCCAGGTTTTGAATTAGCCTGCCCACCTTGTCCATGCGAGCATTCAGAGGGCAGCTGAGCTGGGCAAGGTCTGTGCGAGGGAGTGGTGCCTTTGTTTCTCTTTCCTGCCATGGATCCCAGTGGGTGGCAACGACACCTGTGCAAACTGGACAGATGGTCCTCGACTTACAGATACAGTTGGAACCGTAATTTCCATTGCTAAGCAAGCAGTTGTTGAGCAAATCACACCTGATTCTCCAACCTCTTTGCCATGGTTGTTAAGCAAATCACTGCAGTTGTTAAGTGAACCACTTGCTCTAAATAAATCCAGCTTCCCCCATTGACTTTGCTCATCCAAGGCCAGCTGGCAAGGTCTTAAATGGTGATCCTGATATGCTTCAGCTGTCCTAAATGCATGCCAGTTGACAAATGCCTGAATTTTAATCACATGACCATGGGAATGCCACAACAGTCATAAGTACGAAGACTGGTCGTGTCACTTTTTTCAATGCCGTTGTAAGTTGCTAAACAAGTGTTGTAAATGGAGCACTGACTGTATTTCAGCAGAAGCCATTTCAGAATTGCAGCGAACCTGAATTGGGGAGCCCATTTGAGCAGCCCTCCCTTCCCGGTGTTCTTTTTTATTTATCCTTTGATGGGGAGCCTTTCAATAATTAGAGATCCATGACCGCTCAATGGGAAGGGACCTTTGTCCTTGGACTGAAGACTGGCATTTCTTCAAGCAGTTAAAGGTGCATGGTTAATTTAATGTACCGGTAATTTATATTTTTATTTGATCCCGCTTGCCTGTCTGTCCCAAGAAAGTTTACGCTACTGTCAAAAGTTGAACTGCAAAAATAACTGTAGATTCACATATTATAGCAAGCCATAGTCAGTTTTTGGCTTAGCTGAGTCTGTTACTGCAGTTACTACACTCTGTACTTTACTTGTAGCTTATGACTTAACAAATTGTGAACCAAATCACTGACCATTCATCAAAAAAATTCTGATCTTAATTCAGGAAAGATCGCAGAACTCAAGCAATGGGTTTAAGGCAGCTGTTTTCCAAAGTTATCCAATGGTAAGGTGCAAACATACCTTTTAGTCCAGTTTCCTATGGAAAAGTCCTCACCTTGATGTTATTATCTTAGCCAAGAAGATCACCTAATTTCAGTTTATTAACAAGGTTAATTAACAGGATCTTTTATTTTAAAGCTGCCTGTTGCACCGCTTTGATGCTGGTTATGATCAGAACAATTGAGTGGCGACTTTTGAAAGAACTGGAGCTGAGCCAAGAGGTGATAACAGTTGCCCCAAAACTGAACTCCACGTTAAGCTAATAGTTTCCAAATCACAGGCAGTGAGTGTTCTGTTTTCATTGGCCACACCTGGGGTATCACATCCGGTTGGAGCAGCAAACTTTAAGAAGGTTTCAGGGAAATTGGCAAGAGTCAGAGAAGAGGGATAAGGGAGATCAGGAGCCTCAGACAACAGACCCGGGACTATCTAATCTTTAGGAAAGATGATTGAGACAAGAAGATTTTCAAATATTTAAAAAGATTTGAATAATAAGTTCCTTTCCAAGTTCAAGATACTATGAACTCACAATCACAGGGCCTATCAACAGCACCAACCAATGTAATTCCTTCTACTTGCTCTTTTCTGGGTCTGGGTCCATTCTAACCCATTTTTTAAAAAAAACTAAGAGTATTAAAGCATAAACCATGTTTTATGAGCCAAGAGGGTTGAATTCATACAACCAATCAAGTTATGCCTATTCCAAAGCCAACCCAACCAAACTTAATGCAATGTACATGTTCACTGCTGGGCTACATTGAAACTATAAATCCATTTAAAAGAATTTTCAATTTTCAGTGCTTCTCAAAGTGCAGACTCTGTCAAAAAATATTTTAAAATTTCTCAGTTTTGATTTCTAACAGTAAATATTGATAGATACAATCAACATAAACCAAAGCTCTTTGGGGTCTTCAATCATTTTCAAGAATGCAAAGGGTTCCTAGTGGTTAAAGCACCAGGCAAGAAATCAGGAGACCAAAAGTTCCAGTCCCACCTTATAGCACAAAACCAGTTAGGGGATCCTAGGCCAGTCACTCTCTATCAGCCCTAGGAAAGAAGGCAATGGCAAACCACTTCCAAAATCTTGCCAAGAAAACTGCTGGGTCTAATTCAGGCAGTCGCCAGGAGTCAACACCAACTTGAAGGCACCACGTATTTGAGAAATACCACCCCAGTTAATCTTCCCTTAACTTGTTGTCCTATGGCTCCCCTCCAAGCTGCATACAGGAAGAGGATTAAACCCATTTGGAAGCCGTTGGCTCCTAGCTGGATCAGGGCAATACGGCTCCTGTCCGGAGTCCCAGGAATTGCTTTCCCCACTAGCATCCCTGTGGTGTTGTCAACCTTTCCCCCTTGACAGGTGTTCACCTTAGTTTGCAATCTAGCAAATGGATCATTGGTTAACTATTTCTCTGTGGCAGCCAACATGATGGTCCGAAAAGAAGTGCATATGGTAGGCCAAAGCTCTTTTTTTCATCTCCCCCAAGGAAAATACCACTCTTCCTTTGCGCTTCCTGGAAAAATATTTTGCTCTTCTGACATGTACACATACAGTATTTGCCAAATGCAAGCAACAGCTTGCAGGAGGAAAGGAGGGGTGGCATTGAATCTCGAGCCCCCCCTTCCCTCCTTATTTCCTGACAGAATGCAGAGGTTGCAGGTCAGAACCTGCCTAGGTGTTCAGGGCTCTTTCATGGCCCGTTTGTCTTTCCTCCTCCACATAGGAGAGAAGGCAACAAGCTTGTCTGGTGATACATCGCATGTTAAACCTTCAATTTTAATTTCTGATTGCTCCCTTTGCGGGAACAGCAAAGCAATTTCCTCTTTCATCAAGAATGAATTGCAATTATCAGCCTTTCTGTGGGAAGAGCCACATAGGCCTTTTGGGTTGCTATGGGCAACTGCAGAATTTTCACTTGAAGCGAGCAAGAGTTGCAAATGTACTTGGGAAGGAACATGTTCTATCTAGTCGATGGCAGCCATTCCTGGGAAGTGGGATTGTTCAATGCATATTTTGTCATAGGCAAGTCCACAGATAGCAACCTTAAATGTCTAAGGTGCAGATTTCTAGTCCAGACAAAAGTTGCTGAGAAGAAAGTTGGTTGCTTGCTTCCTGAAATTCCACAAACAGGATCCATTCAAAGCTCTTCTTTGGAGTGAGACTGATGAATTAATAGATAGGAAACCCTTCCCCCCACCACCCCATTTCCTTTGGAATCTTAGATTTAAGCGACAAGATTGCTTCAGGTTACAGTTTTACAGGTTTCATATGCCCAAATCCAATGCTTTGTTTGTGAGATTGTCCTGCTACTAGTTATCTAGAAGCACTACTAAACAGAGGGCTCATTTCTGCCTAGGAGCAAGAGATGTCCTAAAGCTGTTAGCAGAAAGCTCTTCTGCGCTGGTATTTGCCAGGATTGTTATGGCCTTCAGGCATCTGTCTTAAAGTTTCAACATAAATTTTAATTTTGCCCCCAAAATTGCTCAACATAGTCAAAATTCCAGAAAGCCTCTGCACGACGAACTTAGTTTGCCTTTTGCCCTGAAAATGGGCATATGAGCAAGGCTGCTGTCCAAACCTGTGAGGTTTAAGCAAGCTGATGGCTCATGGGAGGAACTTTAGTCACACAATTAACTGAACCTCTATGCTTAGAAATAGGTGAGCACTGGGAGTTCATTCGTTTTATGGTGGCTCCGAAAATGACTGAGGCCGTGATCCTAGGGCTAGCCTGGTTAGACAAACGGAAGCTGTTTATCTTGTGGGAGAAGGGAATGAGGACTGTGAGGTTACCTATAGGACCCAAGCCCCCCCCTTAACTCAACAGATGTTACAGGACAGCTTAGCCCACCTAATGAGCTAGCAGCGTAAATAGCTACCCTGTCTCAACCAGGCGAGCCGCTCATCCCCAGAGAGTACTGGGACCTAGCGGAGGCATTTAGTGAGAAACAATGTGACACCCTGCCTCCCCACCGACCTAATGATTGCTCTATGGAACTGTTACCAGGAGCCAAACTCCCACGACAGAGAATGTACACTATGTCCCCCCTTGAGATGGAGGAGATGCAGCAGTATGTGGACAAGAACCCAAGTCTGCCGTGGGAGCCCCGGTGTTATTTAAAGAAAAAAAAGACAGGTCGCTTCATCTCTGCATGGACTATAAAGGGTTAAACACTGTGAGCATGGAAAACAAATATCCTCCCCTCCTGAAGGACTTACTAACCCACCTGGCAAAGGGGAGTGTCTTCACTAAGTTGGACTTGAGAGGGGCATATTACCAAGTGAGGATAAAGGAGGATAAAGGAGTGGAAGACTGCTTTTAACTGTCCCATGGGGAGCTACCAATTTAAAGTCATGCCGTTAAGACTGCAGGGGGCTCCAGCTGTCTTCATGCAGCAGCTGATCAATCAAGTGCTACATGACCATTTATACAAAGGGGTTTTGGTGTATCTTGACATCCTGATATACAGCATGAATATGGCTGATCATGTAAAACTAGTGAGAGAAGTGCTAAAGAAACTGTTGAATGCCAAACTTTATGTTAAACTATCAAAGTGTGAGTTTCACCAGACCCGACTAGATTATCTTGGCTACAGAATTTCCAGCAAGGGTATTGAAATGGACCTGACCAATGTGAAAGCCGTAATTGAATGGCAGCCCCCAAAGACTCGCAAACAGCTCCAGAGCTTTCTGGGATTCGCCAACTTCTACCGCCAGTTCATCCCCTCCTTTGCTGACATTGCCTTACCCCTTGTGGAATTACTGAAAACAGGCAAAGAGGGAGGAAAGCCGCAACCAATAGCATGGACTATGAACTGTCAAACTGCTTTTGAGAATTTAAAAAGGCTATTTGCAGTCGAACCGGTCTTAAAGCATCCTTGCCCAGGGAAGCCCTTTGTGATTCAAGCCGATGCCAGCGACGTGGCTGTCGGAGCTTGGCATTGCAAAAGAACCAGAGTAGGACCCTACAACCCTGCACCTACACCTCAAAAAAATTCACTGAGTGGGAGAGGAGGTGGGCTGTGTGGGAGAAGGAAGCCTTTGCAATCCGTTGGGCTCTATTAAACTGGTGGCACTATCTAGAAGGGAGCAAAGTGCCTTTTGAGGTATGGACAGATCACAGAAACCTAAAAGCACTGAAAACTCCCTGCAAATTGTCCCCAAAACAAGTACAATGGGCACAATACTTTAACTGTTTTAATTTCACCCTAAAGTACATACCAGGAGGAAAAAATTTCTTAGCTGATGCTTTATCCAGACTGCCCCAGTACAAGAGCCAGTGTGAAGAGGTCAATGAAGCAATTATTTCCACTCCACAAACTGCTTCTCAACTCATGCCGCGCAGAATCCCACCTTCGAGAGCCCCAAACCCCGATGACCCTGGGGCAAAGAAAATAAAACAAGAGCTCCTCACTGACCAATGGTTCAAGGACAATCAAACCTCCCTAACATGCAGGGATGGTTTGGCTTACAAAGGGCAAAAGCTGTACTTGCCTGAGACCCTCTGACTTAATCTCTCCGGCATGGCCATGATGTAAATCAGGTTGGACACTTTGGATATTTAAAAACACTACACCTCATCCGTCGGCAATTTTGGTGGCCGGGATTGAAACGGGACATAGAAAACTATGTCCGGAATTATGCTGTATGTGCCACCATGAAAAGAATTCTGGGGAAAGCCCCTGGTCTATTACAACTGGTGGCAGACCCTTCCCAACCTTGGGAAGAAATTGCTATGGATTTTATAGTAGACCTACCTGAAAGTAGGGGAAATAAGGTCATCTGGACTGTGATAGATCCATTTTCAAAGGAGTCTCACTTTATTGCCTGCAAAAGGCTTCCATCCACCCAGCGACTAACCAAGATGTTTCTAAAACACATCTATAGACTGCATGGTACACCAAAACGAATAATCTCTGACCGGGGGGTGCAGTTTACAACTAGGTTTTGGAGGAGTTTTCTTAAACTAATTGGCTCATCTCAAGGACTATTGTCAGCCTTTCACCCATCTACCAATGGGGCGGCTGAATCTGTGAACTCAATGGTGGAACAGTATCTCCGATGCTATGTGGATTATCAGCAAACAAACTGGACTGACCTCCTCCCTTTTGCAGAGGTGGCTTACAATAACTCTGTTCACAGCAGCACCGGTTTCACGCCTTTTAAAGTGGCCACAGGAAAAGAGCTCAGCCCAATACCCGAATACCCTCAGGGACCCTCCACTTCCCAAACTCTTGATCAGTGGGTGAGTGGGTAGGAAGAAGTTTGGAAAATCACAAAAACTTCTTTGAAAAAGGCTTCTGAGACATAAAAAACAGGCAGATTAAAAAAGGGCTCCTCAAAGAACATTCCAAGTTGGGGAAAAGGTTTATTTGTCCACAAAATATTTACGGCTTAAGTTACCTAGTAAGAAGTTAGGACTAAAGTACTTAGGACCCTTCCCCATTGTAAAGATAATTAACCCAGTCACGGTAGAAGCAAAACTTCCCAGACTTAGGGAAAGTTCACCCTGTATTCCATTGTAGCTTGCTGAAACCTTTTCGGGATTCCACCTTAAGACCTCCTCCTAAGAAGGCACCTGGATCTCTCGTAGTGCAGGACAGACTCACTATGAAGTGAAGCGTATTCTTGAGTCTAGAATTTTTAAAGGGAAATTGCAGTACTTAGTGCAATGGAAGGGGTATCCGTTGTCTGAAGCCACCTGGGTGAAATCTAGCGATGTAAAAGCTGACAGGCTCATTAATAGGTTCTATAAGAAACACCCTAACAAACCAAGAGGCAACCCCTCACCTGTGATTTTGTTTGCATTACAGCATTTGTCCTTTTTGTAAGGGGGGCCGGATGTCAACAATGCTAACATTGGATGTTCTTGCTTTGACAACAGATGGAAATGCAGCCATTTTCTCCATTGCTTTTAGAATTAGTTGATGCTGGGAGAGGGGAGAGGGATGAGAGTCCAGCTAGTCATAACAATAACAACCGTGGGAGCCCAAGGACAATGAGCCCAGAGCTGATAGGCTTTTGGTGGGCTGGAGAGCTGGGGAGAAAGCCCGTGCTTCAGGCTAATTGGGGAATGTGATTTATGACTGTTTTTTGGAGGAGGGAATTGTACTTTGTTACTTTGTATCCAGGGGAGGGGAATTTAGTTTTTGGTTACAACTATGTAGTGCCAATACTTTGTTTCTCAAATAAAAGATTATTTAATGCCTCGAAGTTCTTTTGAAGAGTTTCATCTGTCAGAACCATGTCATATAGTTTACTCATCACACCCTAAATTAACAAACCCATGATTTAGCATGATGCAAAACAAAACCCATATGGTCAAACTGAAATTGTCCAGTTTGGCTCCTTCATTCAAGACAAGGCAATGCAACTTCTTTAAACTTTACTCACCCATTTCCCAAGCCTGGATGCATTTGACCTCATCATATGTTGCAGGATCAAAAGTGGACAATTAACTGTGAAAGTGTCAGAAATCCTTCAGCTCTAAGCATTTTGGGGAAGATGTTCAATTTATTTTTTTGATGATGAGGTGGCAGGAAATTGATGATCTTCTTTGCTTTTTTTTATTAAAAAGTTTTAACATACAATTTTTCCTTTAAAAATCCCCCCTCCCCCTCCCTTCTCCCTCCCCCCCTACCTCTCCCCCCTCCCCCCCTCCCCCCCCCCCGACTTCCCAGAGCTAAGTACAAGGTATATAAAAAAAACAATCATAAACAACCATATACTAACATCCATAAACTCTAAAATCCATCACTCTCTAGCTTATATAGGATAATATATATATATATATATTAAATATATATAGAAAAACAAAAATAGGAAAAAAGAAGAAGAAAAGAAAGAAGACTTATTCAAATGCTACATAAAACTTCTTAACCCTATAAATCCATTTTCTCCATTCCATAATATAACGTTCTTGCGAAAAATCTTAGGCCAAAATCTACACCATCTCTGCCAGGTCAAAAATCTTTGAAGTCACTCTCCTATAATCGGCAGTTCCTCTTTCTTCCATTACTAAGCTATCAAAAGTCTTGCTGCCGTAATTAAATTTCACATAATTAGTATCCACAACCGTAACGTCCGCAATTATCCCCAACAAAGAAAAAAAAAAACAAAAAAAAAAATTTGCGAACAAAACTTTATCCTTTGCTTAAAAATCTTCTACATATTCCACCAAATTTTTATCCAAAAAGCCTTGATCTCCACATCTCCAACATTTTGGCTGATAGTCCGGATACATACTTGCAAACTTTTTAGGATCTAAATGCCATCTATAAAGCATTTTATAAAAGTTCTCTCTTTACGTTCCTAACCCAAATCTTTTCCCACGTGTCCATTGCGATAACTTCCTAGGTGTTCGTTGTGGAAGTTCCATAGACTTCTGCTGGTCTTGCTCTTTTATTATTTTCTTTTTGATCGTTTTAAAGCAGCACGCGTCACCCTCCGCTCTCCAGGATCATCCAAAGAAATTTTAGCTTGATCTCCTCCAGCACCATTCTCCTCTATCTGTCCATCCTCAGTCTCTTGATGTTCTCCTTCTCCAGATCCCTTTGCAGCTTCCAGAAGTGATAATGAGGTTGCTTTTAAAACGTTATTATAAAAATCTCGCGCCTGCATCACAGTAATCAGACGGTACCTTTTACCTTCATACATCACCATCAACCCAACTGGAATCTCCCATCTGAACCTTATATCTCGTTGCTTGAGCTCTTGCACGAGGAATATGAAATCCTTCCTTCTCCTTAAAATCTTTGGAGGAATTTCTTTTAAAACCAAAACTTCTTGATCAGCAATCACCACTTTAGAATCATAGGCAACTTGTATAACTTCATCTCTAATTTCCCTCTTAGTAAAATAAACCACCACATCTCTAGGCAGCTTTCTCTGTCTTGCAATCCATGAATTCACACGAAACACTTTATCCATGCCTCCCTTTATTTCAGATGCTGGCTGATTCAATACCACTTCCAGAGCCTCAGAAATCAGCTGCTTTAGATCTTCCTTAATATTCTCTTTTAAACCTCTAATTCTAACAGCAAACTGCATCTGGTAATATTGAGCAAGACTCAATTCTCTGTCCATTTTGTCTCTTAAATCTTCATTCTCCAGTACTTTTGCTTCTAATATGGCATTCTTTTGAGTCAAATCTTCCACTTTTTCCTCCAATTCTTCCACACATTCAGCCACTTTATACACTGAGGACAAAATGTCTGCCTTCATCACCCTGAACTTCTGTTCCATCCTCTCTTCCATTCTCTCCTCCAATTTCTCCAATTTCGCCTCCATCTGTGCAAATTTATCACCCATTGATTCCAGAATTACCTGGGCATGTTTTTCAAGAGCATCTTGTAAATCCTTCGATGTCAATACATCAGGAAGGTGCAACGCCTGCAATGATGATTGTTGTACCGGAGAAGTTCCAGCACTCCGAAGAGTTTTTGAGGGAGGTTTAGCCGCCATCTTTTTCACTTGTGACGCACTTTCACTTTAAGTTTAAAAAGTCCATCAAGCTAGAGAGTAGAATATAATAATCCTCTTCACCTTTTCCTCTTGTACCGCTCTGCCTGCTCCTTTTATTCCATAGTCCTTCCTTCAGGCAGGGGTGGTCGCAGACGCCTGGCTCTGCTCCATGAAGTCCGGAGCAGAGACGCTGACCAGCTGGGAGCCACCCAGGCTACGGGGGAGTTCAATCCTTCAGCCGCCCAAGCTACAAGCTCAGGCGGCCCCGGAGAACTCAACCCCTACCTGGGGCCTCACCCCCTCCTCTTCTCCCGAGGAGGGGGCTTCAAATTCGCCCGAACAGCTGATCGGCGCTGTTTCGGGCGAAAATCACTCAGCTGAGCCGCGAGCAGCCCGGGAAGGCTGTCTCCGGCGCCGCGCAGCCACCGGAAGTCGATCTTCTTTGCTTTTTGTGTGACTAAAAGCATAACAGCAGCTTTGCAGGGTGAAATTAAATCTACTGCAGGTCAGGATTTCGCTGAAGCTGAGAGGAGGTTCTGACAGCCCTGCAATGCTCCTGCTTGCTTCTCATAAGGCTGGAGGGAGAGAATTCTATAACCAGTCCTGGGGTGGAATAAAGGACATTGCAGTGTAGTTCCCATTATTAACCCGGCAGGTCAAAGGAGGAGATAAGCTGGGTTGGGATTCTTTCTGTACCCCTCACGAGGCAGCCTGTTGCCCTTTCCCTTTCTGGCTGGACTTTCAGGAGCTTCACGTGCACTTGCTGTGGGTCTCAGTCTCAGAGCTAAATTTTGCACAACCTACAGTAGAATAACATGCAACATGTAAAGGTCAGGAACACGAAGGAGCTCCTGTCAATGAAGCCAAGGTTGTGGCTGCATGAGCAGGAGTATCTTTTCCCAGCAGCCTTCCACTTTCCTCTCGGTTGATCAGGTCACCTCAGAAGAATGGACAGGAACCTTGAAAGGGGTCCAGACCTCCTAGAATGGGATGAGGATCAAGGGCTTGAAACCACTGTAAATCCTACCAAGGGAGTTCAGAGGACATGCCTCATTCTGAAAAGAGTAAACTGAGGGAGGGCAAAAGCCATTTAATATTAAACAGAAGATCCAGATTTTTCTTGTCCCAAAGACCAGGATGCAGAATTATGGACTTAAACTGCAGGCAGAGAGGTTCTGGCTAAACACAAAGAGTCCCTGATGGCTTGAGCATTTTGGCAGGGGGACCCATGAGCCTGAAAGGTGGAGGCTCTTTTTCACCAGATGTGCTCAACAGAGGTTGGCCGAGGAGGTTCGAAAGAGTCTGCCTTCACCGAGCAGGAAATTGGACATGAAGGTCTTCTCTGGGCCCCTCCAGTTCTGAGCATTTCTGCTTCAAGCTAGTTAACAAGCAACTGCACCTGTGTGTCTGGAGGCATCACAGTCAGGCCTGCAGAGTTGGGGAAAGTGAATGCTTAGCAAGATGGTCTGGAATTGCAGCAGGAACTGGCTACTCATTTGGAGCCAAAACAAGCCAATGAATCTCCTGCATTCAAAGTTAGATTCTTGGATCTCAGCCCTCAATACCGAGACGAGATGGAGCATGAGCAGAAAATGTCTCTGCGAGAGCGTATACATTCATAGCCACAGAGCCAGGACTCTTTGGAAAGGGGAAATGAGGCGAGCTGGAGAACGTTTCCACTCGAGTAGCTAGATGCAGTTGCAGGCAGGTATTGCTAAAAGCCTCCCTCCACCCCGGATTGGCTTAAACCAAGATTGGCTTGCTAGAAGCCTGCCTTAAGGTTCTGAATTAAGGAAAATGCAGTGGTTTTGCAGGGTTTGGGGAAGATAATGCAGAATTCTCTTTTGAACATGAGGATTGGTTTTGTTCAGAGAGGTCTCCAAGAGGCTATCAAAGTGATTTTCTGCTGCCATTCTCCCCCATCAGCAGAGCCATCGTGAAAGAACCAAGTCCACTCCTGGAAGGGCCTCATTCCCACCCCAAGACCAAGGAAGCCCCCAGGAGCCAGAAGGCCATTTCTTCTGCACCTCGTACTAGCTGGGTGGGCATCTGGGAGAGGCTAAACAATGCATGTTTTTGCAAGAGAAGTCAGCATGGGACACATAAGCACTACAGTACCTCTGGATTCTTCCCTAAGAGCTGGTCTATTCCACCCCATTTAAAATTAATTAAAACAATATTAAAAAGAAAATGCTGCTTCAGACTTATTCACAGGAAGAGTTTCTGGAATTCATTTGCCTTCTGAGCATCAAGTGTTTATGGTCTGAGGTGACAGCCATTTTTTTAAGTGAATCCCATCTATGCTTTCTAAAGTTAAGATGTGTTCTCAAAAAAAGCTGCCTATTCACTTTTCAACAAAGAGAAACAAGCCAAAAAAATCCCCCCCCCTTCCTGGCAGGGAGAGAGAAAACTAGGAGATTCTTCAGCAAAGGGACTGAGAGGACTTTTTCTTTTCACGATGGGACCTCTTTGCACTCCTGATGTTTCCTGATTTCTTTGCCGAGAAAAGCACGAAGATTAATTTAACACGTTTGGTAGAGATCTTTTAAGCGAGGGGGAAAGGGGGGCTGGAAATGGTCAGTTCCCAGGGAAGTAAGGATTCAGGAAATGGTGATACGAGCAACCCTGCTCGGTTATCAGCAGAGGAACCCACCGGTTTGCCCAAGCAGGAAAGATAGTTTAAAAGGGAAACGGAGAAGACTCAGCCATAAGGTACTTTTGGAATATGTGGGTTGCAGATGGGAAATATTTCAAGATTAGAATTCTTGTGCTCCATCCCTTTTGTTTTAAGAAGTCTTACTAAACAGGCTCTCAGAGAGTCACGATTGGAAAAGGACTGGCAGCACCTGGGGTGGAGATGGAGCTCTTTCAGCCATGCCTAACGGCACAGAATCTTAATTATTGCTCATTGTAGAAACCCAAATTAAAATATTTCTGACAGTTGGTGGACAAGTCTAGGTTTATTCTCGATTGCACTGGCCCTCCTGTAGGACGTTCTTCAGGCCATTCAAAAGCTTCTGCCTCCCTATTACTTAAGACCATTACAGGTCATCCTCATTTAGCAACTGCCTTGTTTGGCAACCATTTGCAGTTACGACAGTGCTGAAAAAGTAACTTTACAACCAATCCATGCATTTCTGCAAAACAAAGGAAAACTGAAGTCAGATTGTACGGACTGTTGTGGTTTCACTTACCAACTACTTTGCTTAACAACCAAGTTTTCAGTCCCAATTGATAAACAGAGAAACAAGGACTACCTGTGTTTGGTGTCATACTCTACGGCAGATCTTACCCTTCTGTGTCAGGTTCTTTCAGGAGTTGAGAGACGACTGGCGCATTCCCTCTCTGCCTTCCCATTTGTTTGAAAGGGCTCAGGTTCTGGAGCCTTATTTGTCCTCATGGCCAGTACAGATAAAAGTGATGTCCCATGATTTCAAATTTATGCTTCTATTGATGCAGCCTAAAAATGTGCTTGCAGCCACTTGATATAGTTGACTCATATTCTCTGGAAAGATTACCAGAAACTTTTCACAAACAAGAATACAGCAAGGCTTGTAGACAGAAAATATATTCAGGAACCAGCGCAGCTCAAAAACAAAGTATAATAAGCAATAAGTTACAAATAAGAAAGCATCAGGCACAGGTGGTTCCCCCCCCCAAAAAAATACCTGCCAATGGTAAACGTTGCACAAAAGCATTGGCTAAGGGTGCAAACAATTCAGTATCAACAAATATGGGACTACGCTGTGCAACCTAAAGACTGGAAGGGCCTGCTTAATGCTATAAAAAAGCAGTTACAAAAGAATGTGTGACTTATAGAAATATTGTACTAATTTTTTGCACAAACAATTTTTGGTCAAGATGCTACAAAGAAGTGTTGAAGAATATGTGGAGAGCGATGTTACAAATGAACAGATACGCTTCAGAAAAGGCAGAAGGTTATGAGATTAGATAGTTATGACAGGTACAATGGATAATGGAGAGAGGAAAATGGAGAATGTGTGGCAGTTTGTTTTGCATCATTACCCAGAGCAAGGTCATTGGATGAACTGTGCCAGAATGCAGAAGGTATGAAAGCCAACAGTCATGTCAGAACACCCGAGCCTTCTTTGGTGGGATCTTTCCAGTGAACAAAATGATACTGCAAGAACTGAGTTTGGAGAAGTAGAATGAGACAGGAATGTGTGTTGCTTTCATTTCTGTTTAATTTATGCCCAAATGTAGAATTGGAAGACATGACAGCTATGATCAATTGAGGATTGAAACTAAAAATTGATATGCAGACAACAGCACTTTGTTTGCCAAGAATAAAGACAACTTACAGTAGAAGAGTTTATTATAAAAGTAAAAATGGAAAGTGAAAATCTAGATCAATGTTAACCACTAAGAAATTAACCATTATGCTTTGTGAAGTATAATAGCAAGTTAATGAACATGGTAGGTTGTTTTGTGTCTTGGGCTTAAGAATGCATAAGAGGGACAGCTAGTTGGAGAAGAAGATGAAGAAGGCAATGATAGACAAGAATACGAATAAGGACATTTCAGTCACAAAGATCAGAATGGCTAAAACAGTGCTTTTCCAGTGGTAAAATATGGTTGGGAAAACTAAGCATTTAGACAACAAGCAAAATAAGTTGTTATGTATATGAATATTAATGATTACTAATAGCAACTGCATATAGACTGAATTGATCGGAAATAAAGACTGACCAAGTTCTTGAGGTGAAGAGCAGCAAGCAGAAACTCACAAACCCTGGGCATGTGACATGAAATGAATACACTTGGCAAGGTTGAGAAATATAACTGCCAACACAAGAACACAACTGATGTTGATGAATGAGCTCGAAGACATTATTAGAATCACCTTGGAAGAGCTATCAATTATAACTGAGGTCAAGATTGTAAGCATTC
This sequence comes from Vipera berus, assembly GCF_964194415.1. Lineage (NCBI taxonomy): Eukaryota > Metazoa > Chordata > Lepidosauria > Squamata > Viperidae > Vipera > Vipera berus. Next base: position 24,262,355 of record NC_138212.1, on the reverse strand, counting down.
TTCCATGTCCAACTCTATGGCACCCATCCCAAAGGTTTTTTCCAGAAGTATTGACAAGCCACATGTCTCTGATCCTATATTTTGCATTTGTTTCTTGAATAAAGCGCTTTAGTTTGACTCCACTAAACTTCAGTGTTATTTTTAGTTATTTCTCTAACTCATCAAGATGATTTTAATTTTTTTTATTAAAAAGTTTTATAAAAGTTATAAACAAACCCTTCTCCAGACCGAAATGTATCTTTCTTGTGAATGATCCCTCAAATAAGCAGAAATCTTAGCCATTTCTGCCAAATTTGACACCTTGAGTGACCAATCTTCTATAGTAGGCAAACTATCTTTCTTCCAATATTGACCTACCAAGAGCCTTGCTGCTGTTATCAAATTCAACATCAAATTTGTTTCTTTAGTATCACAATCTATAACAATACTCAATAAAAACAATTGTGGAGAAAATTTTATCTTTCTCTTAAAAATCTTTTGAATATTCCACCAAATTTTAATCCAAAAAGCTTTAACATTTCTACAAGTCCACCATATATGATAATAGGTAGCATCCAAACTACCACATCTCCAACATTTGGGCTGTAAGTTAGGATACATGCAGGACAATATTTTGGGATCCAAATGCCATCTATAAAACATTTTATAAAAGTTTTCTCTTAAATTTTGAGCCTGGGTAAATTTCAGATTTCTAACCCAAATTACCTCCCATGTATCCAATGAAATTGGTTCTTGAATATTTTGAGCCCACTTTATCATACAATCTTTAACTAATTCTGTTTCAGAATCCAATTCTATTAAAGCATTATATATTCTCTTTATATGCGCTCGGTTTTGATCTTTAATTTGTTTTACCAAATTTTCATCAGTTAATGTAATACCAATTTTCTGATCTATCTTCCACCTCGTTTGCAATTGAGTATATTGAAACCAAGACTGTATGATATTTTCTTGTTTTAACTCACCTAATGATTTTAATTGCCAACCATTCCCTATCCATCTAAGTAACTCCTTATATGAAGTCATATCCAAACTCACACCCACAGATACACCCTCTATCGCATGACCAGGAATCCCCCAAATTGGTATTTTATAATTTAACTTATAATAATATTTTTTCCATACGTGCAATAAGGCGCTTCTTAAAATGTGAGATTTAAATGCCTTATCCACTTTTTTATCATAAACTAAATATGCATGCCACCCATATAATAAGTCCCATCCCTCAAGGTAAAGTAATCTTTCATTTGTTAAATTAAGCCAATCACAAACCGCTGATAAAACAACCACATCTTAATATAATTTCATATTAGGCACTTTAAGTCCTCCTCTTTCCCGTACATCTTGTAAAATCTTAAATTTAACTCTTGGTCTTTTCCCTACCCAAATAAATTTATTAATACCCTTCTGCCACTCATCCAAATTGGCATCCTTTTTCAATATAGGTATCATTTGAAACAAAAAAAGAAACTTTGGTAGAACATTCATTTTAACAGCTTCAATTCTCCCCAACAGAAATAATTGTAATTTTTTCCAACTAACTCCTTTTGTACTTTTTGCCATAATATCTCATAGTTGTTCTTATATAATTTCACATTTGAAGCTGAAATATATACTCCCAAATATTTAACCTTTTTCTCTATTTCAAAACCCGTTAGTTTTACTAACTTTTCTTTTTCATTCATAGTCATATTTTTAGATAATATTTTACTCTTACAATTATTTATCTTAAAACCAGAAACTTTCCCATATTGAGTTATAATTTCCATTAAATCTGTAACTGATTGAGTCGGTTGAGATAGTGTAACAACCAAGTCATTTTAGTTGATACACAAATTTTAATCAATAAAATCTCCAATGTTAAAACAAACAACAATGGTGAAAGGGGGCATCCCTGTCTTGTACCTTTTTCAATTTTAAATGCATCTGTTAATCCCCCATTAATTATAATTTGTGCCGATTGTTGTTGATATATAGCCTTAATAGATTGCAAAAATTTATCCCCAAAATTCATCTTATCAACAACTTTCAATAAAAATTGCCAATTCAATTGATCAAACGCTTTTCCAGCATCTAAAAATATCAGTGCTGCAGGGACTTGGTTGTTCTTATCCAAATACTCTATTAAATTTACAATTTGTCTTACATTATATTTCATATGTCTTCCAGTTATAAATCCAGACTGATCACTATGAATCATTTGTTTCAAAACCTGCATTAATCTATTTGCCAATATTTTTGCAAAAATCTTATAATCTATATTTAAAAGCAATATAGGTCTATAATTCTTTGGTTGAGTGGGATCTTGCTCCTTCTTTGGAATGAGCGATATAAAAGCCCTTCTCCAGGATGGAGGCACCACCCCTCCAGCCTAAAAGGTAAAGGTAAAGGTAAAGGTTCCCCCGCACACGAGTGCTAGTCGTTTCCGACTCTAGGGGCCGGTGCTCATCTCCGTTTCAAAGCTGAAGAGCCAGCGCTTGTCCGAGGACATCTCCGTGGTCATGTGGCCGGCATGACTAGACGCCAAAGGCGGACGGAACGCTGTTACCTTCCCACCGGAGTGGTCCCTATTTTTCTACTTGCATTTTTACGTGCTTTCGAACTGCTAGGTTGGCAGAAGCTGGGACGAGTAACAGGCGCTCACTCTGCTACGCGGCACTTGGGATTTGACCCGCCAAACTGCCGACCTTCTGATCGACAAGCTCAGTGTCCTAACCCACTGAGCCACTGCGTCCCCTCCAGCCTGGATATTGTTAAATAATTCCTTTAACGGTTCTACCATCTCTGCAAATAATAATTTATGATAAGTTGCTGATAACCCATCTGTACCAGGAGCCTTACCCAATTTTAACTGTTTAATTGCTGAAATGATTTCCTCAGAAGTGATTAATCGATTCATCTCCTCCCGTTGCTCATTTGAGAGCGTAGGAATATGTGCTTCCTGTAAATACGTATCTATATCTAAAGCTTGTATATTCTCACTAGCATATAAATTTGCATAAAAATCTAAAAAACCCTTTTAAATCAAATTTTGTTGATAAACCTCTTTAATTTCTGTTTTTTCCTTAATTGATAAGCTAACCACCTACCAGGTTTATTTGCATTATAAAAACTATTATGTTTCGCATACCGCAAGTTAGTTGCAACCTGATCCGCTATTAACATATTAAATTGCTCTTTCAGCAAATTTATTGAATCCCTTACTCTCTTATCCAATGGGTTCAAAATAAGAGCTTTCTCTTTCAACTTAATTTCTTCTTCCAACTCTTTACATTTTTGCATTTGCTTACGCCTATATCTATTATACATATAAATCAAAACCCCTCTCATATAAGCTTTACTAGCATCCCAAACCATTTCAATTGAAGTACCTTTATGCATAGTCAAAGCAAAAACTTCTTTGAAATGTTCCCTACATTTCTCCGAGAACTCATCATATCTAAATAATTTTTCATTCAATCTCCAAGATCTTCTAATCCCATCTTCATTATACAACTCCATCCATACCGGACTATGATCCGATAGTGTTCTGGAAAAAATCTTGACCTTTTTAACCCTAGAAAAAAGATCATTAGTAATTAAAAAAAATCAATTCTGGAAAATGATTGATGCCTGTCTGAAAAGAAGGTAAAGTCTCTGTCCTCCAAATTTCGCTCCCGCCAAATATCTCTTAATTCCAAATCATCTTTCAAATCAAAAAAGGCTTTAGGCAGTTTAGAATGATTAGGGGTATTTTTAAAAGATCCCTTCTTATCCTTACATGAGTCCGAAACACCATTCCAGTCACCCATCATAATAACAATTTATAATCCAATTGAGTTATTTTGTTGTGTAAAAGCTTATAAAACTTTCTTTGCTGTTGATTAGGTGCATATAATCCAATAATAAGAACTTTCTTGCTTGTAACAGTAGTTCAATAATAACATATCTTCCTTGTACATCAGTCTCATTTAATCTAACTGGTAAGTCTTTTCTTGAGTAGATAACCACTCCACTCTTTTTATCTGGAGCAGATGCAATAAAATGTAATCCCAGTTGGGAATTAATCAAATACCTTTGATCTTTCGCACAAATTTGAGTTTCTTGTAAGCAAACAATATCATTTTTATGTTGCTTCAGGTAATGAAATACTTTCTTTCTTTTTTGTGGTGAATTCAGGCCATTAACATTCCAAGTCAGGAACATTTTGGGCTACCTACAAGGCGAGAACTATAAACCTTAGGGGGAAAAAATTGATCTTCACCAGCGCATTGGTCGCGCTGGTGAATGATCTCTGGCAGGCTCGGGACAGGGGTTGTTCCTCTGTCCTAGTCCTATTAGACCTCTCAGCGGCTTTCGATACCATCGACCATGGTATCCTGCTGCGGCGTCTCATGGGGTTGGGAGTGGGAGGCACAGTTTTTCAGTGGTTCTCCTCCTACCTTCTGGGACGTTCGCAGTTGGTGTTGGCAGGGGAGCAGAGGTTGACCTTGAGGCCTCTCATTTGTGGAGTTCCCCAGGGATCGGTCCTCTCGCCTCTCCTGTTCAACATCTATATGAAGCCTCTGGGTGAGATCATTCGTGGTTTTGGAGTTGGGTATCATCAGTATGCTGATGATACCCAGCTTTTCATTTCAACCCCAAACCACCCCAGTGATGCCCTCGACGTGATGTCCCGTTGCCTGGAGGCGGTCCGGGTCTGGATGGGGAGGAACAGGCTTCGGCTCAACCCTGACAAGACTGAGTGGCTGTTTGTGCCGGCATCCCGGGAAATTCAGATTACTCCATCTCTTGCTATGGGGGGGGTGAGCTATTGCCCCCCGTAGATAGGGCGCGCAACTTGGGGGTCCTCCTAGATTCACAGCTCTCTTTAGAAGATCATATAGGAGCTGTGACTAGGGGGGCCTTTGCCCAGGTTCGCCTGGTGCGCCAGTTGCGGCCCTATCTAGACCGGGATGCCTTGCGTACAGTCACTCATGCACTCGTGACCTCTCGTTTGGACTACTGTAATGCTCTCTACATGGGGCTGCCCTTGAAGACCACTCAGAGGCTCCAACTGGTGCAGAATGCAGCCATGTGAGTTGTGTTGGGAGTCTCCCGATACTCCCATGTTACACCTTTGCTCCGCGAGCTGCATTGGCTGCCGGTTGCCCTCCGGGTGAGATTCAAGGTGCTAGTAATGACCTACAAAGCCCTACATGGCATGGGTCCGGATTAACTACGGCAGCACCTGCTGCCGGCGTCAACCTCCCTCCGTCCAGTGCGCTCCCACAGAGAGGGCCTCCTCAGGGTGCCTCCGATCAGAGAATGTCGACTGGTGGCCCCTAGGGGTAGGGCGTTCTCTGTGGGTGCGCCAGACCTGTGGAACCACTTGCCGATTGAGCTCCGGATGGCCCCCGACCTTTGCTCCTTCTGGCGGGATCTAAAAACCTATTTATTTGAGCAGTCCGGCCTGGTCTGATGGGTTTGGGGTTGGGTTTTTTAATATGGTTTTAACTATTGTATATGTCGGGCATAAATTATTTAATTGTTTTTTAACTTTTGTACTTTGTTTTTTAATATTTATTGCCCTGTGACTTATTTATTTATTTATTTATTTATTTATTTATTTATTTATTTATTTATTTATTTATTGCCCTGAGTCCTTCAGGAGAAGGGCGGTATAAAAATTTAATAAATAAATAAATAAATTATAAATACTTATTGAACTGTGACTCTAAAGCTGCTTTCAGAGAAAGGAAAACTTTGATTTTTGGCTATCATAGAACATCAGAGATCTGCAGAAACAATGTAGCAAGAAAAAACAAATACTTTCCAGGAGGAAATGTATGTTATGTTGCAACTAATTCAAATGACAATGATTTCAAACCACGAGGAAATTAAAAACAACCTTGAAAAATATAAATGAACACATCTTTAATTTAACCTTACAACAAAAAAAAAACCTCTCAGAAAATATTGCAGGAAATATCGGACATGAAAAAGATAACCTACATTTCAAGATTGCAAAATAAGTCTGAGGACAAGAAAAAAGATTCCACAAAATGGATTATAGAGCTGTCAGGAGAACTACAAGAACTTGAGAGACAAAATATGATAACAGAAATTAAGAGAGAAAGGAAAAGATTTTCAATGAATATAAAGGGGTGAAACCCTCCCACAAAAACATCTCACTGGATTTGTCTCTTGTACTTACAACATCTACAAGACTATGGGAAGACTTTTTGGTCCAGAGGAGCATACAGATTAGGAAAGATGTTTGGCAAAAAAAAAGGCTAAAGTTAGAATTAAGAAATTAAATGATGGGATTTATCAAATGGAATATCTAAAGATTAAACATTTGTTTGAATATGGTTTAAAAAATAGAAAAAAATCTGGATATAAATGTGTTTTAGTTTAAGAGGGAATTTTTCTATTTTTTTAACCATAGATTCAAAAGATTAGATGATTGGATTTATTAGATGGACTATTTAAAGATTAAACATCTGTTTGAATATGGTTAAAAAGAATAGAAAAATTCTGGATATAAATATATCTTAGCTTAAGAGGGACATGTTTCTCAAGTAGTATACTATTTCCTTCTTTTTTCTTCTCGTTTTTGTTGCTTTTTTAAGATATGAGAAATGTAAAATTGTTGGGAGAGCTTGTATGAGGAAAAGACTTAAATACTTAAGTGCAATTAACTCTGAGAAAATCTTAACTGGTAAGAATCTAAATAAAAACTGAATCTAAATAAAAACTTTGAAAACAGGATCTGTGATGAGGTAATTAAGATGATCAATTAGAAAAGAAGCTTTACATTGCTGTGGTTGTTAAATACTAGGAAAATGTTCATATTCAATTGTTATCTATCAAAATACTAGGAAATGTACTAATTCAAGGTTGGTAAAAGAATATTATTGGAAGAAGAGAAAATCAAAGAAAGCTACTATGTGGATTATGGAATTATAGAAATTATTGTTTTTAAATATAAACCCAGACAACACGCTGTTTACCAAACATTAAGGTGACTATGTTAAAAAAAAATCAATAAAATATATTAAAAAACATTTTCTTCACTTCATCCAAGTCACTAATAAAAATGTTGAAAAGCAAAGGGACTAGGACTGAACATTGTGGCTCTTGTTCTGAGGAAGGGCTGATCAAGTGTTTCTTGAGTAGAGTTTTGAGGGCTGCATACATTTATGTGCCATTTAACAAGCATGTCACCCAACCTAACTAGCCTGTTAACCACAATGTTCTCTTCACAAAGCGGAGAATTTTGCAATGTTGGAAGAGCAATAATGGATAAGGAGGTCTGATTAATAGGCAACTTAATTTTTCAGTAACCTGGTGCCTTCCAGGATGTTGAACTTTTTCCCCACTGGCATGGCCCAAGCTGAGGATGGGGAAAGTTGTAAACACACCTAAAAAAATTCAGGGCAGAAGGGCGTCCACCCTGGTACCAAATTGGAAAGACAATGGAAGATTTTCCTCACTGCTTAGTCGCCTCCCTCTTGATGGCTCTCGGCTCTCGCTTTCCTCAGGAGAAGCCCCGTCTCCCCAGCCCCTCCCGCTGCTTCCTCGGCCAATGGTGTCCTCTCCTTCATGAACACTGCCTTCCAGCCTACCGCAGGTTCACCATTTCCCATGGAAACAGTTGCTATGGCAGTGCAAGTGGGAAACTCCATCTTTTGGTCCTTCTTACCTCAGCATCTTCACCGCCTCTGGCAGCTGCAGCTTGTGAGCTCCTTAAAGCCTGCATGAAAGGATTCACAATGGGTGGCCACGCTCTGCTACTCTGTTCTGCCAGACTCGAGTCCTGGCTACTGGAAGTTAAGAGTGTGGATCTATATCAGCCAGAGCCATGTTAACAAATTCCCTCTCTGGGTTTGTAAGGGTAACCTGAATTGGAGATGCCAGCAGGGAATGTGCATGGGCTCACAGCTGCCTTCACTTACAACCACAATTGTGGCCAGCCACTAAGTGATGTGGTTGTTAAGCAAGTTGTGGCCAATTTAACTTTTTTGTCATGGTCATTAAGAGAACCTGGCTTCCCCCACTGACTTTATTTGTTGGAAGCCCCCCCCCCCAAGGTTGCAAAGGACAATCATGACCCCTGATGCTGCAATCATTATAAATACATGCAGGTTGCAAAGTACCCAAATTTTGATCATGTGTCTACAAAAGTCATAAGTGTGAGATCCAGTTATAAGTTGCAATTTTTCACTGAGGTCATAATTTCAAATGATCATTAACCAAATGATCATTGGTAAAGAGAGAGAATCGGTTTTTCTGCCACGTGAGCAAGGCAAGGCGTTCCAGGGGGAGCCCGGCTAGGAATGGCACTTTCTCTTCTTCGCCATCCAAACATCCAGTAAATACAGGAATGATGCAGGGAAGCTAAAGGCTGCTCCAAACAGTGAGCCCTCCATTATACCCTCAAGCGCAGGTGTGCTGGAGAGGAGGGGGGGGGTTGGGGGGCAATGGGACAAAAAGGAGGCAGAAAAGGTCAAACAGGATTCTCCGTTTCTTGACTCTGTTGCTCGCAACTTGTGAGGACACAATGACTTTCTGATGGGTGAGACTACCATGACCAAGCGCCAGCTAGGTATCCCAAGAGTTGTAATCCCACACACCCAGAGGGCGCCAGGCTGGGGAAGGCTGCTAGAACCATGAGGAGACTCTGCACAGAATGTTGTAGTTCTCTTTCTAGCAAGCCCTCTGAGATGGAGATGGTTTTTCTCTAGGCCAGCAAATATATCACCAAGGCAAAGTTTGAAGCGGCTGTTTGGTTTCACAGCTTGACCACGATGACTCCACAGAATAATATGGGGCAGGGGGAAAAAGTGGATTTTTGATAGGCTGTCCTGGCATTTAGAGCAGAAGTTTCCAACTTTCAGATGCTGCAATATAGAAAGTATTCTGCGTTTGCTTAGAGGTGCTTCAAATGCATGCCATGTGGCTGAACCCCAACCCTCAAAACCACCTCTGGGATTCAAGCAAAGCAAAAATTGTAGTAAACTAAGGACAGCGTGCTACTTGAGCGACGTGGTGGCTTGAAGGTGCCTGACAACCAGGAGGCTATGAGTTCAATCCTAGGTAGCAGCATTTTCTCTCTCTGCTGTGAACTCCACGTAAGAGTCAGGAAGGGCATCCAGCCAGTAAACACTCAGCTTCATTCAGTCGCCCTGACTCCACCCTGATGCAAGGGATTACAGGGTCATTTAAAAAAAGAGGGGAAAAACCAGCAAATCCTACTATGGTGGACATGACAACACTGTTCCAATATTTGAAGGGCTGCGGGGGTGAAACTATTTTCCAAAACACCAGAAGGCAAGACAAGAAACAACCAGTGGAATGGCTTGCCTTCAGAAGTTGTGGAGGCTTTTAAGAAGAGATTGGACAGCCATTTGTCCAGAATGATCTCCTTCTTGAGTAGGGGGTTGGACTAGAAGACCTCCAAGGTCCCTTCCAGTTCTATTATTCTATGTCCTATGAATCATGAGCCAAGCAACTGGGAACTTTTCTCTTGATGAGAATCATAATCAAAAGGCTTAGGATTAGTTTTTCATCCATAATTCAATCTTCTGCTTAAAAGACTATCCCTCTCCATCTAAGCTTATATACTTCTCCCTGCCAGCCCTGGGCCAAATGCCCAAGGACAAAAACCAGTCACCAAGTGGTTCAGGCCCAACTTTATTGATGCTGCTATCCTGGAGAAGGGAACAAACCAAGTGGAAACTGGCAACCACTCTCTCAGATGAGACGAGATAGGAAGAGGCTCTTGGCTTTGTGCCTTCAATATCTGAGGGAGCAAGGGTCCATGAAATGGATTTTTTTTTAAAAAAAAGGTGGCCTCAGAAGAGCAAAAGCTTAAAGTGCCTGTGATTAAAAACTTTGAGAAAAAGAATACTGCTTTCTTTGATCCCTGCCTATGAATAGCTTAAGATATACCTTCCCTCACCAATGTTCACAAAGCTGCCAGGATGAGAATCACGTGACCCAAGAAAAGTTCAGAGCCAGCTGTATGGACTTGCCTACTGGAAATCTCTGCACACTGGTGGCTGAAATAGATCTTTCCACCTAGGGTTAACAATAACAATAACAGAGTTGGAAGGGACCTTGGAGGTCATCTAGTTCAACCCCCTGCTCAGGCAGGAAACCCTATAACATTTCAAATGGCTGTCCAGTTTCTTCTTAAAAACTTCCAGTGTTGGAGCATTCACAACTTCTGGAGGCAGGTTGTTCCACTGGTTAATTGTTCTAACTGTCAGGAAATTTGTCCTTAGTTCCAGGTTGCTTCTCTCTTTGGTTAGTTTCCATCGGTTGCTTCTCGTCCTGCCTTCAGGCGCTTTGGAGAAGAGGTTGAGCCCCTCCTCTCTGTGGCAGCCCCTCAGATATTTGAATGCTGCTATCGTGTCTCCCCTGGTCTTTCTTTTCATTAAACTACACATACCCAATTCCAGCAATCGTTCCTTATCTGTTTTAGCCTCCAGTTCCCTGATCATCCTCATTGCTCTTCTCTCCACTCTTTCTAGAGCAGGGGTGTCAAACTGCCGGCCCACAGGCCAGATGTGTCATCTGGAAGCTGTGCCCACCCCATTGCCAGCAATGACAAAACTGTCCCGATACATTGCGCGACGTCACGTGATGTCGCAAGTTTGACATGTCTGTTCTAGTCTCAACATCTTTTTTACATCATGACGACCAAAACTGGATGCAGTATTCCAAGTGTGGCTTTACCAAGGCCTTGTAAAGTGGTATTAACACTTCAAGTGATTCTATCCCTCTGTTAATGCAGCCTAGCACTGTGTTGGCCTTTTTGGCAACTGCAGCACACGGCTGGCTCCTATTTAAGGGATCGTCCACTAGGACTCCGCGATCCCTCTCACAGGTTCTCCAGCCAACCCAGGGAGAAGCCACTTGGGTAGGAGGAGGCAAAGGATAAACCCAGAGCTAGGGGCTCCGTTGCAAGGGAGCCTCAAACACATGCAGAACCAGGGCCATCTAAAAACCTTGGAAATAATCAGGAGAAAAGGCACTAGCAGTCAAGCTTGGTAGATCCTGCTTTCCTAACTGCTAAAAATTCCCCTTTTGAAAGATTACAAATAACTGATTTCACAATTAAGCACTCTGCCCCTCAAGCCTGCAGCAACACTTTATTCTTATCTTCCTGATTTGCTTTTCTTAAAGAACAGGATTTCCTCCTTAGTGCAATTCTGGAGAGAACCCCAACAGTTGGCAATTTCCTTCCCTCTTTTGATGAGGCCTTCCATTTCACCCCCACCCCCATTCTTTGTTCTAAGAACAAAGCTGGGGGGGGGAGGGAGTTGTTGAACATGCCGTGCTTGATGCAGTCGTGGGCTGTGTTTGCTGTCTGGAATCACACAGCTGAAATGAAGACAAATATAAAGAAGAGAAACAATCCTTAAAAACTCATAATAAACCATACTTTATAGCAGACAGGCAGCAGAGACGTACAGCTTAGAAGCAAAGCAGGCACTTGAACAGCTCTGTTCTTCATAAGCAATTAGGTCCTACCTTTTGTCGCATTTATCTCAGGGTGCCTTGTAATGCACACAAAAGCAGTTTGCAGCAAGGATGTCAGGGAGAGTCACTAACCTGCCATTTGGCTAAACAGCCCCAGCTCCCTTTGCCATTAATTGTAGCACCACCTTTATTTTGCAAAAAGCCTATTTATGCTTAACAGACAGATGGGACTCCAGGCCTTGAGAACACCAGGGCAATAATAACCTTTGTCTCTAACATGGCCTGCCAAGATGTTAGGGACTGCAATTCCCAGAATTCCCAGTGTGGCCAAAGCCACCAGGAGCTGGGAGCCAAGGGCAGCTGGAGGCTCTTAGCCAAAAATCCCAAAAACAGCGGGGACCAGGTCGCTTTAAAAAGAACGCTGCTTACTCACCTGAAATGGAAATGTTCTTTAAAAGCATTGAGAGAAGCAGAAGTAAAATTGGGAGCAGAAATTTGTAGGTCTTTTAATGATCTTAATTAGCTGCCTTTGGTCCCCAAACCATAGTCTTCTTGAACCTTTGTGGGGAAGGATGTTAGCTGCCAGTTAACTATTCTGGAAGCTGGAACCCTTAAGACCCACATGATAGCTTTATATATTTATTATATTAATTTATGTGGCCATCCAAGTCACATTTGCAACTTTAGAGTTGGGAACGGTCACCAATGTGCAAATAGGATTGTTAATAGTCACTAAAAAAGTAATTTCTGGTAGAAATGTTAATTCACTGCCTTCCTTTCTTTTAAAGGCTGAAAAATTCTCTGTGACCTATTATGTTTGCATTTCCTTGCCCGGCAGGAGATGACTTTGGCTGCTTAGAACTTCACTCTTTGAGAAGAACAGAAACACAAATCGCAGGAGGAAAAAAGAAAGGAAAACAAGGAAAACACAGAGCAGTCGAGAAAGGCTTCCTCCGCTTCTCAATCCTACCAAACACTGGCTGCCTTCTGACCCCCAAGTGCAACTGGATGACCAACCAGCTACTGACTATCCTCAGCATTTCTGCCCTGGCCGTACGGCCAAAGTGCGGGGAAGTCAAGGAACATTGCACCGAACCAGCCCAGCAAGGCCCTCCCAGAGGGAGGCAGAGTTCAGGAGCCCCCTGCCTGCTGGCTCAAGGGCAGCTGGAGGCTCTTGGCCAAAAATCTCAGAGGCAAAAATAGAAAAGGGCCCGCTTGGCCCCGCCCAACAAAAGGGCATTAGGCAGGCGGCCAGCAACCACTCCATTCCAGGACACAGCAGGATGTGGCTTCAGAGGCTCAACTCTGACCAAAGACCCAAGAAGGAAGAACAGACAGTTCTGTGGCTTTGACCCCCGTGGCACGGCCACTTGGCCTCGATGCAGCTTGGAAACCCTGAGCCAGCTTTCTCGGATTTGTTATGTGATGACAATATGACATAACCAATGTGGAATTCCCAGATTGATCATTGACCTCAGTAGATTCTTCTTCCCTGGAATTCTACATGAAGAAAATCTGAATTCTCCATCCCAAAAAACTGCCCAGAATGCTGTTTTACTTAATTTTACTTAAAACATATTTGTGTGGAACATACAAAACCCTCTCTCCAAGCCTAGAAATGTTACCACCCACTTCCCATCTCCAAGTCACTTCTTCATAACCACATGAATTTTTATTTTTTTTATAAATGAAATAGATAAAGCAGCCTCTGAATTCTACGTTGCCTACAAAAGCTTTTCCTTTCATCTCCAGCTTGGTTGTGTGGGACAAACCCTGCCTTGGGGACATCTTATGCTGTGCCAGGCAGTTCCACTTGACCCAGGCAGGAAAGGAGAAGAATAATTCAAACCTCAGTGAATCGCCCAAGCGAACAAATCTGGGTATGTAGACTCCCTCTTAAGCTGTGGCGGCCTTCCAGCCACTTTCCTTCCGGCTGCTATTCAGGTAGGACCTTCAGGACTGCTGTAAAAGTTGATCCTTAGCCGGAAAAGCAGAAACTGCAGCATTTCCTGATTTAACCAATTCTCCAGATATGTCAAATGCCTTTTTACTTCCCCCCCCCGCCCCCCCCCGAATAGTTTCCAGGCTCCAGGTCTGGGCTGCAGTGCGCTCCCTGCTGGCCAGCTGTGCACACAGCCACAGAGTTCCCGTGTATTAAAAAAAGAAATAATATCCGTTACAAATGAAGAGTCACATGTCTGTTTAATGGACTGCTTGTACAGCCTTTCTCCACAATTGCTTTGCTCCTACTCCCACAGCATTCTTTCTTGCTGACCCCGGAAGACAGGAAAGGAGAAGAAAGGAAGAGAAGAGCCTTATATGAACATAACCAGGTCTTTACTTGTTGCTTTTGAGAAAGCTGCCAGGATGCTGGCAAAAACCACATCTGGAGACTGGGAAGCATCAATAGCTGTATGGATTCCACGCCGGGAGTAGTAGTCTACCAGCGGACTGGTCTGGGTGTGATAAGCCTTCAGGCGTGTTTTCAGCGCTGCTTCGTTGTCATCTGACCGGCGGATCAGAGATTCCCCAGTGACCTGGCAAGGGCAGCAATTTGTCAGTGAGGGCACCAGCCAAGGACCCACCACTGTCAGCATTTCTGAGCTGGAAAAACCTGGCACCCAACCCTTAACGACACGGATGTCAAGCCAGCCCAAGCAGCTGAAGGCACAAAGCGCCACTGAGCTGTTCTGAGGCTGCTGAGATGATTCCCAATCACTCTGTCCCTCTTTTCAGCCAAGCACGAGGCCAATGCTGCGGTCAGTGACTTGGCCTGGCATTGAACCGGGTGTCAAACTGCCAGCCTGCAGGCCGGTTGCATCATGCAGAAGCTGCACCCACACCAGCTCTGGCAATGCAAAAAAGTTGTGATATGTTGCAACACGTCACGTGATGAGTTTGACACCCGTGTCTTACAGGGAGTCCTTGGCACATTACCAGTCCCTTAGTGACCCCCTGAGATTATCACAGACCTCCCGAAAGCTACTTGTGGCCCTGTTCCAAAGTTCTGACGTCACCCAACCCCTGTGGCCACAGGGCTGCGTTCTGGGCATTCGGCAACCGGTCCATCGACGGCTGGAGCGCCCACGGCTGCAATCCACAGTGCTTTTGCCAGAATCCAGAATTTGCTTCCTGGTCCCAATAAAACCAACGAACAACGGATTCGCTTAACAACTGTGGCATTTGCTGAATGACTGCAGGGTTCATTTAATGACTGCCCCCCAAAACGTGGCAAGATTGGGTCCAGTCACAGGATGACCCTCTTTATGACCGTCATGACTCACAAGCCTAATTGCCAGGCTCCCTTACGGTCGTAACTTGTGGACTCCCTTCATTCTGTTTGACCATTCAGCTCCCGCTGGCTCTCCCTACAGTGGGGGTCCTCACAGCAGTGTCCAGTGCGGCGCGTGTGCCAGGGCCTGCCTGGGCAACCACTGGGCCCTCTCCTGACGCCTGGCTTGAAAGTAACCCAGAGAAGGTCGCCAGCTGGAAGCTGAGCGGTGATGGCAGCTCCTGGGCCGATCTTCCTCCTGCCACTGGCCTATTAATTTGCTCATGAATGAATTTTCTATAGCCACCCATTTCAGTCAATGACTCTGAGTGGCTTGCAAATCAAAAAATGTATTTATTTTATTTTATTTATTTTAATTCCATTTATATCCCGCCCTTCTCCGAAGACTCAGGGCAGCTTACAAGCTTAGCAGTAGCCTTCATTCTATGTATATGCCTGCTTGTTAGGGCTTTCACACACACCCCCCAAGCGGCATTATTCCAAAGTCAGCTCAATTGCCCCCAACAATCTGGGTCCTCATTTTACCTACCTCGGAAGGATGGAAGGCTGAGTCAACCTTGAGCCTGGTGGGATGCGAACCTGCACTAATTGCAGGCAGCTGGTGTTACTTAAGGAGGCATTAGCCCACTGCTCCACCAAGGCTCATATTTGAAACATCTTAATACAATAAAAACATCCAAAACAAATGCACACAACAGCCAAGTTCCTTAGCCAGTTAGCAGTACAGCAAGGAAGCTGGGCACAGCTTAGCACCGTCAGCCATCCAGGCTCAGGAGCCCAGCCAGGTTTTAAGGCCTTGGAAAAGACTAACAGGGTTGGAGCCATTCTGATCTCCAAGGGGAGGATGTTCCACCCTGCAGGGGTCATGGCGGAAAAAAACCGACCATAATTTCTATTTCCCAACAGCCAACACATTTTGGCTGAGGGGATCTGCAGCATTTCCAATCTGCTAGATCAGGTTGGAAAAAGGCAAACTCTCAGGTAACCCCGTCTCAAGCCTCAGAAGGCATGAAAACAGGACGCTTCTAAGAAGCACAAGGTTAGCAGGAGTTAGGAAATAGTAAGAAATCATCCTCTGGAAAGACTCCTATGCTTTCTTTCCTGCTGAAAATGATAGCACAGGGATGGGGGCGGGAGACTTGTGTGGTGCTGTGGGCCTTGCTCCAACACCAGGAGGGGAAGAATTCTGTGCAAAATGTTTAACTTTACCCAAAAATACAGACAAATCTGCACCAAAGATGAGCTGTCTGTGTAAAAAGGACATCAGTCTCATACATCAATACCTTCTTGCTTTGCAGAATTAACAATTTATTTTGAATATTCACCTTGATTTTGCTAATCATCACTGAGGATCAAAAAGTAATGACAGATTGCCAAATACTCTAGATCAGTGTCTCTGAAACTTAGCAACTTTACGATCTGTGGACTTCAAGTCCCAACAATCTCTAGCCACAGGATTTACTATAAATTGTAATTTCTGCAATACCAACTTTTCAAGGATTTCTTCAAAATCATCCAGGGAATATTACCTTACGTGTTTGTTACCTTACGTGTTTGCCTCCCCACAACAAGAAAATCACCATGGTTGAAGTAACCCTCTTTTGCCACTTATCACTATCCCAGTTTGAAAAGCACAATTTGTGCCAATCAATGCTACTGCACAAGTCACCCACGTGGTAGCAACTAATCAAAAGTATGTGAGAATGACCTCTGTTTTGAATGACTGGTGCAAAGCAAGCAAGATATAAATCTTAAGTCATGCAGATAAAAACAAATACAGAATAAAATTCTAGAAGCCCCCCCCCCAAGATATCCTAAGGCTTTAGAACAACTAGAAGCATTTCAATACAAACCCCCAGAGACACTTACATCGTCCTTCATGCAGACCTTGGGCGGGTTGAATTCCTCGTGGTAGGAACGGCCACTTCCTGGGTGGATTAGCCTGGAAGGGAAGCACAGAAAAGCCTCATCCCTCTCTCCTCTGCAGCACCTACCTACATGGGGCAGAGCTAGTCTGCAAGCAGCATAATTTTAAAACCTCTGCAGATTTCCAAAGGTTAGGAAAGCAATTTTTCATCAATGAAAAGGAAACAGAGGGTAGAAAGTGGAAATATGTTGGGCACATCAAGGGAGCGGTGCAAGGCCACCAAGGAGGGGGAGTTTCCTTTTAGCACTCAGACAACACACACGCACAGACAACATGGACTTGCAGCATCACTAGAGGTTTCCCTATGTAGGACTCCAGGTATTCCCTATTTAGTCACTGACCACTGGTCACATTGGGCTGATCTGCTCCCCTTGTATTACAAAATATGCTTCTAAGTGGGCAAACTTTCCTTTATAAGAAGCTTCCACACACTCTGCCCTTGGCTTTGTAGCACAGTGGTCAAAGACAGCAAGTGTCAGAATCCATTTATATTTCATTTCTAACTCTCTTTCTGTGCAAACCCAAATCTCACACCCCCCCCCACCTTGGATTCTGCCATTCCCAAGGAGGAAAGGGAATAAACAGGGGAGTTTATTGCCTCCATTTCCTCCCCTTAGATATAACTTTTTATCTAGCCTGCCTGTTGGCCATTGCAAAAAGATCGATGAAAGGAATCCTCTCTCTCTGATCTACGAAAAACTAAGAAAGGCGGTGGGGGAATTCTGGTTTGTGTCTCCAGATGGAATGTGAAGGGGAGGGAGTGATTGTGCTACGAAGGAATTGACGGTTCTCCCTTTCTCACGAGGGGCTTGCCACCTGACACTTGACTGATCCGGAACTGACCAAATGAAGTGAGGGGTGGGGTTTTGCTCGGGGACACTTTAAAAATATCAATCTGTGAGATGATTTTTCAGATCCTGTGTATTATACCTTCTATCATCCATGTCTTAGTAAAAGTTCCTGCTAGGACAATCTTGCCTCCAAGAGTCTTTCTTTCTTAAGATGTGGACTGGAGCGGGTTCTGACATGAAGACAGCCACATCCCCCAAGGAAAATGAGAGTTACCGTCCAGTGATTCTCCGGATGAGCAAGGAGTCAGCAATGCTGAATTCGATGACTGAATCTAGTTTCTCTTTCCTCTTCACCATCAGCTCGTCCAGCTGTAAAATTGTGAAAAGGAGGCAGCCTAGTGAGCTAATTTGCACGGATGCTCACCAAACCTCTTCTGGACCAAGGCAGTCCTGTGCAGCCAGCAAGCGGAGTCAAAGGCAGAGCACGTTCCCTCCTTGGCACTTCTGGCAGGACTAAGGCCCCCTCTCAGGACGTGCCTCCGTGAAGTACTGGCAACACACAGGGTGTCGCTTTGCACAGGGCACAAGTGCTGTCTGAGCCCAAGGAGAGCACTTACCATCTCTGCTTGTCGCACAGTGCGAGGGAATCCGTCCAAGAGGAAGCCATTTTTGCAGAGGGGGGTCTCAAGGTTCTTCTCAATCAGCTCTACCACCATCTCATCGCTCACCTAATAAAAGAGGAAGGGGAACCCGCAGGGTGCAGCAGCTGCTGGATCCACTCAAATCCACTAAAAAATTATGCTTGTGCTGATCCCGGCCACCACTGGCCTTTGTAGCCAGATTCTGTTCTCCACCCTTGGCCTTTTACAAAGATACCAAATTTCAAGATTCAAGTCACTCAGGTTTTTGATTTAACTTCTACATGTGCAGACTATACAGTGTGTTTCTGTCCTGGACAGCAGCACTGAATAAACTGCCATTTTGCCCGCAGGGACTGAGCCCGTGCAGTAATGGCCCCATTCCCTAGAAAAGGGGCTCCAACGCCTCCCAGCTCAGCCCCACCTGAGAAGCTCTCCAGGAGGATGGACAGGCAGCTTCACTTCCCAAACCTGATCTAGTCCATCCAGCCACATCAGCAACACCTTCTAATGTTGATATAATGACATTTCTAAATGAAGGCCATAAATAAAGAACAGCCATTACAGGCTCCCTGCAAAACTCTGTAAGAAATGTTGCATTGATACCTAATAAAAAGAAGAAAAAAAGCAAAATACCGGGTTTAAAAGCAAGAAATATTTATGACAGAGGTGATGTATGGAAGCAGATCCCCCTTCTGCTGATTTTTCCTTATAGCTCTACTACACCATCTACCTTGATAGATTTATTTAGCAGCTACTCATTCAGTGACCACTTGAAATTAAGCAGCATTAAACGCAGAGACTGATGACTGGTGCCCGTAAGCTGCAGCTACTGCAGTGTCCCCATAATCAACGATTGTGCTTGGCAACAGCTCGCAGTTACGGTGGTTGCAGTGTCCTGCCACTTGCAACTTCCACTGCTGGCTTCCCTCAAAGTCAATTGGGAAGCCGGCAGGAGCTCGCAAATGTCAATCCTGTGATGTCAGGGCTGATGATGTCAACCAGAACTGAAGCTGTCCTAAGTTGGCACAGTCACATAATGCTATGCCTGGAATGGGGTTGCCAGTCCCAACCACAGTCATTAAACGAAGATAACCTGCACAGCAGGCCTTGGTGACTCTGAGCTCTAAATGTGGAAGGAAGTGTAGACAATAATATCACATTCCCAGACCTAGGAAGGCTAAAAATAAATCACCCTTCCCTAAAAATGAAAAGGCAGTATAATTTGGATTTCAAGTTACACTCCATTTCCTTAATCACATTTTATGATTAGTGAACTGGATCCTCTCCAGAGAAGGGCCACAGCTGATTTACAATCGCCTTGCTCAACCTGCCTGTTTGGGTGCAGCTTTGCAATGTTTAAGTCTGTAATTCAAAGAGCAACGGATACTACTAGAGCAGAGCAAGCCAGGATCACACCCCGCCCCTTTCTGGAATTGGATCTAATGGGATTCTGGTCCATTCAGAGGCATCTGCGGAAGCCAAGGTTTCCATGCATCCTGCCACTTTGCAATGAGGTCAAGATGCTCCTCCCTGCCCCCCATTGGCCTGTTATTTGGGGAACAATGTGACAGGACAGGAGAGGCTGGTTTAAGTCAACTGCTGGGAATCTCAACATTCAGTAGACAGAGGAATTTTCTTCCTGAACTTTTGGAAAGCACGGCCCAAAAACTACCTCTTCTCACTCACCAGCTTCCCAGCGTCCATTGTCTCCTTCAACCTCTTCCCCAGCTCTGAGCCCGAAGCCACCATCGCCCTCAACATATCTCCTGTAGCCAGGTGGCACACACAGTACGTTTCAGCGAGATGAGGAGCCTGGACAAGAAAGAAGAGTCAGCAGTTCCCATGACGGTTATTATACAGGATTGCGGAGTGTGTGTGAATAGAACAAGTTCGAATCTGGGTCTTAGGTAGCTTTTTCAGGTCCATCATAACTTTGAACAATCACTAAGGAATCAGCTGTAAGTCAGAACTATCTGTACTTTCATCGTGCTTTATTTTTTTGTAGCAAATTATTGAACTAAAGAATATGGTTTTTGATTTAGTATGAGGAAATATAATTTCTTTTGCACCTTAACCATTTCATGTATCTTAAAAAGAAGAAAATACTAAGGAATACTTCATTATTCCTTTTCCACTAAAGATTTCCATTTTTATGGGCTATAGATCGGGGCTTTTCAACTGGTGGTACACGAGCACCAGGCTGGTGGTAAGCGGCGTCGCCTTCCCCCTCCCCCCACATCGCGCCTATGCACCAGCCTTGCTGCGTCGACCTGCCGGGAGCTCTCCGTGGACTGGAGCCCGTCAGTGGAGGTCAGGGCCTGCCGTACGCACCCATCAGCTGGCAAATCCATACAGCCGGCCCCGACCTCCGCCGATGGTCTCCAGTCCACAGAGAATTCCCGGCGGGTCAATGGCTTCCCGGTGGCAGCCCTGGCCAGTGAGGAGGCTGGGGGGGAGGTGGTTAAAGACCCATCTATTCGAACAAGCTGGCCTGGCCTGATGGGGAAATTTTAGGGTTTTTAATGTTTTTTTATATTTTGATTGTTTTAATTCGGGCAATAATTTAATCCTTTTTTAACTTTTGTATTTCTATTTATATGCCCTGTTCACCGCCCTGAGTTCTTCGGGAGAAGGGCGGTATAAAAATTCAATAAACTTAAACTGGTGGCCCGGTTCTGGGGCTGCCAGGGCTCAAGCGCAAGGATCAGCGCCGCTTTGCAGCTGATCGGTGCTTCTTCGGGGCTGCCAGGACTGAAGCTCCCTGCTCTCACACACACACACACACAAGCAGTTACAGCTGAAGGCGTTTCAGCCTTCAACTACGGCTCCCAGTCCTCCAGCATTTGCAGAGAGAGAGAGAGAGACAGAGACAGAGAGGCACTCTCTCTCTCTCTTCATGCCAGTTTGCCCCCTAGGAGGGCTGCTTAGTGGCCCTGTGCCCGCTCCTCTCCCATCGCCCTTTGCAGGACGTGAAGTGCCCGGGGAAGGAGCCGCGAGTTCCCTCTGAATAGTTCCCTCCAGGCTCTGCCCCCTAAACCGGGAGTGCCTGGTAGCAAGAGGAAATAATGGGGAAAGGAGACGAGGTGGGGAGGGGGAGTTGGACTCGTTGAAAGCACAATTGCTCGGAGAATGGAGGAGAAAAGAGAAGAAGTGACCCAAAAAACCTTAGGGAAGAACTGGGAAAACAAAAAGGTGACAAAAGAAGAAGCCCAGAACTGTGAACTTCTGAGAATCAACCGAGGTTGGTGGAAGAATAAAAAGAACTTCTTCAAATACGATCAAGCTAAAAGAAGAAAAAAAAGGAAGGAAAGAAGAAAGGTAGTGACAGGGGGAGAGAGGGAGGGAAGGAAGAAAGGAAGAAGAAAGGTAGGGATATTTGCCCTTCAGAGTATAAACAGTAACATGCCTATTGAAAAGTTTTGTTTCCCTCCTGCCCATTCACAATAGTAACCCATGGATTTCCCCCCCCCCACACACACACACAGGCACCCTGCAACCTGAGGGAGGGAGGGACAAAGAAGGAAGGAAGGAAGGAAGGAAGGAAGGAAGGAAGGAAGGAAGGAAGGAAGGAAGGAAGGAAAGAAGTTGCTGGGAGAGAGGGAGGAAGGAGGGCACCCACCCCATTCCCACGCCCCTCCACCAGAAACCCATGGATTCCCCCCACACAGGCACCCTGCAACCCGAGGGATGAGCTGCCCCCCCCACCCCGCGGCCATTGACTTCGCTTGTCAAAAAGTTGCAAAAGGTGGTCACATGACCCTGGGACACTGACCGTCATAAATATGAATCAGTTGCCAAGCATCCGAATGTAAATCACATGACCCAGGGGATGCTGCAAGTCATGTGAAAAATGGTCATGTGACTTTTTCAGTGCTGTTGTAACTTCAAACAGTCACTAAGAGAATTGTTGTAAGTTGAGGACTACCTGTACTTTACCATTTTTTTTCCTTTTGGTCAGGTTTTTGACACCTTGCCTGGCGACTGGTGGTACTCGGACATTGCCTTATCCTAAAAGCGGTACAATGGGTGCTATAGATAATCCTCGGAGGAAATATATGAAAGGAAGCATAAAGCTTCCCTTGACCGTCAGCCAGGAGGTCCAACAGCCACCTGTTCCAGCAGCAGAAGAGCCGCATTCAAAAAGCTCGGAGGGCTAAACCTGCCCTCCCCTTCCTGGTCCCTGGCCGCTCCGGGCAACGGCCTCTCCCGCCTCTCGGCCCCGCCCGGCCGGCCCAGCGCTCGGCCTGCTTGCCGCCCCGCGCTGCAAAGGGCTTCCCCGGGAGGGAGCGAGGCGCTGGCTTCGCCCAAAGGCCCCGGACTCCGGCCAGGGCAACCGCCGGCGGCCGAGCTGCAAGAAAACCTCCCGCTCCGCCTTCTCACGCGAGGCGCCGCCGCTGTGCTGCTCTGCCGCCGGGCACTTCCACGCGCGGAATCCCGCGGCCAGCGGGGAGAACCTGCGCCCGCCCGCCCGCCCCTCGCCCAGACGCGCCGGCACGGCCCCCGGCCCACCTGAGTGCCCTTCCCCGCCCCGGGCGGCCCCAGGAGCACCGCCCGGACGCCCTGCCCGGCCCCGCGTCCCGCCGCCTCGCGCCCGCCTTCCGCGCTCGGAGCCATCGCGCCGCTCGCCCGGCCCTCCTGCGCCGCCCCCGTCCCAGCGGCCGAGCGCGGGAGACCCGCCCCGCGCGCCTGGCCATTGGGCCGACGGCCGTCCCTCAGGCGGCGCGTACGGCTTTCGCCCAGTCGCCTTATCGCGGCGGCGGGATCTCGCCTCTGATTGGGCGTCCCGCCTCAAAGGAGGCGTGGATGGTGGAGCTGCGCCTGCGCACTCTCTGGCAGGGAGTGCCTTTCACTCTTGGGCCGCGCGGCCGTTGATCGGGTGCTCCGACGTATTCCCGGGGAATGGGAATAAAAGGTTCTGCGGCTCCCCCGCCTGGTAATCGGAAGGTGGCGCTCGCGTGCTCCCTCCGGGCGGGTCTACCGGGCTCGGAAACGGATTCGGGCAACGTTTGGGAGGAATTCTGGGAGTTGAAGTCCTCTCAAAGTCGCTGACTTCGAGAAACGCTGTTCTACTCTACACTGTACTGAATCCCTCGATCGGCACCTGTTGGAGCTCCACCTGGAGCTCCGCGAGTGACTCAGCGCAGCGTGCTTCCTCAGTGAGCCGATCACTTGGACCCTCGGCCACGGTCGGCTTTCTGGCGGGAGACTTTTCCACCACAAGCAACACTCGTTGCCTCCACTTCTGCTGCTCTTCCGTTCGCTGCATTTTAAAAGAATCCCCAACTTGTCCGTCTCCAGGCCAGAGCGCTTGCTCTTTGGAGTGAGAGTCGCCCCCCTCAAGCCGCCTTTCCCCCCCCCCCCCCAGTTTGGCCTGCACTTCCCAAGCGCCTCCTCTGGGTGGCAGCCATCGCCCAGATCGCAGTGGGGAGAGGGGGTAACCCGTTGGTGCCCTCTAGGGATCAAACCCCAACATAACAGGTATTCCAGTTATGGAACTAAGATTTCTATTCTTAAGCAAGGAGGTTGTGAAATGAGTCATGCCCAAAATTTTAAGACCTCTTTTGTCATACTCATTTAGTGAATCACTGTAGTTGCTAAGCTAATCAGGTGGCTGTTAACGTGAATCCAGCTTTCCCGTTGGCTGCTTGTTGGAATCTTGCGAATGGCGATCACGTGACCCCGGGACTCTGCAACCATCGTAAATACATGCTGGCTGCCAAGAAGCTGAATTTCAATCACGGGACTATGGGAATGAAGCAATGGTTGTAAGTGTGAGGACCGGCCATAAGCCACTTTTTTCAGTGCTATTGTAACTGAACAGTTGCTAAACAAATGGTTATAAATCAAGGGCTACTTGTAGGAAAAATGTTTCTCCTGGTACATGTTCTGAGTGGGCCTTGGAAGTGTGCTCAGGAAAAGCCGTTCCCTGCCTGTACAGCCCTGTTTCCCAACCACCTTTGCAAATTTAAGAAGTGTAGACTCTTCGCCAGGCTGGCTGGGGAATTCTGGGAGTTGAAGTTTGCATCTATCCAGAACAGGACCCCACCCCTCACACCAACCTGACTGACTCCTCACAGTTCTGGCAGTTGTGGTCCGCACGGCTTAAATTTGGTGAGACTGAGAAGCCCTGGCCTAAGCTACATCACATTAAATGAAAGGTGGCCTTTTTGTCCTTGCTCTAATTCTGCCATTCTCATTAAGGTAGGATGTGGAAAAAGTCAGTTAATTTCTTAAGTTAGTGCAAAAAAACTGTGTGGGAGAGAGATATACTCAGAACATCTTACATTTTAAGGAGATACCTGGTTGATACTTAGGATGCTGGCAGCAACCCGTGTCAACCATTAGTGCCAGTCAATTTGAGTGTTCAGTTGACTGAGTTTCATGTTTAATGAATAAAAGTTATAATAATAGTAAAGTTGGAAGGGACCTTGGAGGTCATCTAGTCCAGTGTTTTTCAACCTTTTTTGGGCAAAGGCACACTTGTTTCATGAAAAAAATCACGAGGCACTCCACCATTAGAAAATGTTAAAAAATTTAACTCTGTGCCTATATTGACTATATATAAAGTAATTCTCTTGAATAGGAATCAAATAAACACAAAGAAAGTATTTTATAATTACTTTTCAATTTTTCCCACGGCACACCAGGCAACATCTCGCGGCACACTAGTGTGCCGCGGAACAGTGGTTGAAAAACACTGATCTAGTCCAACCCTCTGCTCAGGCAGGAAACCCTATACCATTTCAGACAAATGGCTGTCTAGTCTCTTCTTAAAAACTTCCAGTATTGGAGCAGTATTGGAGCATTCACAGCATTCACAGCTTCTGGAGGCAGGTTGCGTTCAGGAAGTTTCTCCTTAGTTCTAGGTTGCTTCTCTCTTTGTTTAGTTTCCATCCATTGCTTCTTGTCCTGCCTTCAGGTGCTTTGGAGAATAGCTTGACTCCCTCTACTTTGTGGCAGCCCCTGATTGCTATCATGTCAGCACTCATCCTTCTTTTCATTAAACTAGACATACCCAATTCCAGCAGCCATTCCTTATATGTTTTAGTCTCCAGTTCCCTAATCATCTTTGTTGCTCTTCTCTGTACCCTTTCTAGAGTCTCGACATCTTTTTTACATCGTGGTGACCAAAACTGGATACAGTATTCCAAGTGTGGCCTTACCAAGGCATTATAAAAAATGGTATTAGTACTTCACTTGATCTTGATTCTATTCCTCTGTTAATACAGCCTAGCACTGTGCTGGCTTTTTTTTGGCAGCTGCAACACACTGCTGGCTCATATTTAAGTGATTGTCCACTAGGTAGGACTCTGAGATCCCTCTCACAGTTACTACTATTGAGCAAGGTACCCCCTATCCTATACCTGTACATTTGGTTTTTCTTGCCTAAATGTAGATCCTTACTTTTTTCACCATTGAATTTCATTTTGCTAGATAGCTCCCAGTGTTCAAGTCTGTCCAGATCCTCCTGTATCTTAAGCCTATCTTCTGGAGTGTTGGCTATTCCTGCCAGCTTGGTGTCGTCTGCAAATTTGATGAGTTCCCCATCTATCCCCTCGTCCAAATCATTGATGAAGATGTTGAAGAGCACTGGGCCCAGAACACTACACACTTCCCTCCATGTAGATGCAGTTTGAGAACCACACGCTGAATATGGCCGGTCAGCCAGCTAGGAATCCATCTGGTGGTGATGCTGTCTAACCCACATTTTTCTATCTTATCGAGTAGTAGGTTGTGATCTACTTTATCAAATGCCTTACTGAAGTCCAAGTAAATTATATCCACAGCATTCCTCTGATCCACTAATTTTGTCACTTGGTCAAAGAATGCAATAAGATTTGTCTGGCATGATCTGTTTTTGACAAACCCATGTTGGCTTTTAGTAATGACTTTGTTTACCTCTAGATGCTCGCTGATTCATTGTTTGATTTATCTTTTCCAGAATCTTCACAGGTATTGAGGTCAGGCTGATAGGTCTGTAATTTCCTGGATCCATTTTTTTTCTGTTTTTGAAGATGGAAACTACATCAGCTCTTTTCCCGTCCTCTGGTAGTTCTCCAGTACTCCAGGATCTTTGAAAAATATAGTTCAGTGGTTCTGAGATCACATCTGCCAATTCCTTGAGAACCTTGAGGTGTAATCCATCTGGTCCTGGTGATTTGAATTCGTCTAAGCTGGTGCTCACTTACCATTTTCTTGCCTATCTTAACCTGTGTTTCTATTCTGTTTTTTATGGCACTATTTTTGATAGCTTGGTCTGTTTTTTCCCTTTGTGTAAAGACAGATGCAAAAAATGAGTTAAATAGTTCTGCTTTCTCCCTGTTGCTTGTCACCTTCTTACCACTTTCACCCACTAATGGACCAATCATTTCCTTCACTTTTTTCTTGTTTTTTACATGTTGAAAGAAGCTTTTTTTGTTATTGTTGACTTTGCTCGCAAGCCTTAGTTCATTTTGAGTCTTAGCTTTCCTCACTTCATCTTTGCAGGCTCAGGCTATTTGCTGATATTCTGACTTAGTTATGTGCCCCTCTTTCCACTTTCTATACTTGTCCTTTTTATCTTTCAATTTGTCAGAGAGTTCTTTATGCAGCCATGCTGGTTTCTTTAGAGAGCTGTTATTTTTCCTCTTCGTTGGTATTGTGCTAGACTGGGCTTTTATTATCTCACTTTTCAAAATTTCCCAAGCTTCCTGAGTTGTTTTCCCCTTGAGGATTCTCATCCATGGAATCCTTCCCAAGCTCTCTCTAAGTTTATTGAAATTAGCTCTTTTAAAATCCAAGACTCTAGTTTGGCTGTGTTCTATTGCTTGTGCTTCCATAATGTTGAATTCCAATATTGCATGATCACTTCCTCCCAAGGTTCCTGTGGCTTCAACACCTTCTATCATTTCATCTCTGTTAGTGAGAATTAGATCCAAAATGGCTAATCCCCTAGTAGTTCCTTTCTCTACTTTTTGGGAGAGAAAGTTGTCTGCTAGGTTTGTCAGGAATCTGTTTGATCTTCCACCTGGTGCAGAGTTTGTCTCCCAGTTGATGTCAGGATAGTTAAAATCCCCCATTACTATTGTGATGTGCTTCCTACATACCTTAGTTAGCTGTCTAGCAAAAAGTTCATCTATTTCCTCTGTTTGGTTGGGTGACCTATAGTATACACCTATGGCAATGTTATCCCCCACACACTTTTATATTGACCCAAATGCATTCAAGTTTACAGTTTTCATTATTGTTGTGCTCTATTTCTGTAGAGATGTAGTTATTTCTTATATACAGAGCAACTCCACCTCGCTCTTTTATTTGGTCTGTTTCTTTTAAATAATATAAATCCCTCTAGCTGTGTGTTCCATTTGTGGGTTTCATCCCACCATGTTTCCGTAATTGCAACAATATCATATCTGCCCTCATTAACCTGAAGTTCTAGTTCACCCTGTTTGCTGTTCATACTCTGTGCATTGGTGTATAGACATCTGAGTTCTTTATGACTTGACCATGTGTTTACTTTCTACATAACCTGTGTGGTGCCTGAGTTCCCCTATTACACGGGTCGGCAACCCGCGGCTCCGGAGCCGCATGCAGCTCTTTAAGCCATCTCATGCGGCTCCCAGGCCTCCTCTGCCATTCTGCAAAAAAGTCCCATTGAGAGAATGGGGCGGCGGAGGTTTGGAGAGCTGATGCCTTTCGGGGCCAAAAGAAATGCAAACGAAGGCAGCAGCTCTCCAAACGGGGCAACGGCGGTTTGGAGAGCTTGCGCACGCAGCTCTCCAAACCTCCTCCGCCCCGTTTCCAAGGCTGCCGGCTTCATCCATGTTTGAGGAAGCCAGCAGATCTCCAAATGGCCGGCGGCGGTTTGGAGAGTTGCGCGCGCAGCTCTCCAAACCTCCTCCGCCCCGTTTCCAAGGCTGCCGGCTTCGTCCATGTTTGAGGAAGCCAGCAGATCTCCAAACGGCCGGTAGCGGTTTGGAGAGTTGCACGCACAGGTCTCCAAACCTCCTCCTCCCCTTTTGCAGGGCTGCTGGCTTCCTCAAACATGGACGAAGCCGGCAGATATCCAAATGGGCAGAGGAGCTCCAAACCTCCAGCGCCCCGTTTGGAGAGCTGCTCCCTTCCGTGTTTCTTTCAAATGCGGACGAAGGCAGCAACTTTCCAAACGGGGCAACGGCGGTTTGGAGAGCTGCACGCGCAGCTCTCCAAACCTCAACCATCCTGTTTGCAGAGTTTCCGCCTTCGTCAAACATGATCTCCAAACCGGTGGCAGCGGTTTGGAGGCCCTGGGGGAGGGGCAGGGCGCTCAGGCGGCTCTGGTGGTGCCCGGGCTGAAAACGGCACCGCGACCCAGCGCCCAGTGCCAGGGAGACTCGCCGCCGCTGCCGCGCAGGTGCCTCCCAAGGCTGCAAGCTTCGCACGGGAAGCCCGGCGTCCGGGGAAGCAGCAGCGAAAGGGCCACCTCCCTTTCCCCCCACCCGGCTTCAGTTGGGAGTTTTGTGCTCTCGAAGTTGGCGAGGACTTTTCGGGCTAGCTAGCAGAAGAGAAGCCGGGCCCTTCCTCCTCGGGAGCCATGAGAAGGTGTGGGAAGTGGTGCAAACGCGGCCTCGTGAAATTTGCCCGCACCGTCTTCAAACTCGTCACGGGCAGGCTTAGCAAAGGTAAAGGCGAGGAGTAAAGGTGACGTGGGAATGGCAGGCGGCAGAGGGAGGGAGGGAGGGAAAGGAGCGAGAAGACCAGCTGACGCCATTCGCCAATCGTTGGGTTTAGGGAGCGGAAGGGTTCCCGGTTCCCTTCGGAGAGGGCGTTTGCTGCGCTTGTGCCGTTTTGCAGCCTGAGAAAGGTGTGCTAACTGTTTGTTGGGTCACTTCTGGGCGATCACGGGGGCCCTGGACGATGTGGGGTTTTGCAGCAAAGCCTGGTAGGAAAAGGCTTCATCGGGACACGCTTTCCTGCTTAGGGGGCTTCCGAAGCTACAAATCACCCTTTCCAGTTTGCAGCAGTAGTGGCAGCAGCTGGAAGGCGGCGTGAAAACCGGTCCGCGAACCTCTTGTTTCCTGGGGGGAAGTGTTGGAGCCTGTTGTTTTGCGCATGCGCGTGCATGCACACCCTTCTTTGCGGCTCCGAGTGTTTTCTTTTCTGAGGGAACCGGTTCCGAGTGGCTCTTTCACTGTTTTGGGTTGCCGGCCCTTGCCCTATTATCTTACTACCTATTTGGTTAGTGCACTTTGTGTGGCACTAGCTAATAGAAGCTTGATTTTGCTTGACAGCAAGGTTAGTATTTTTGTCCACACACACATCTATGTTACATGCATTGATAGCCCTATAATTTTTAGATTGCTGGGGACAGGGATGTTCTGTATCAATTAACTCACTGTCCCCGCTGTTTAGTTTAAATATTCCTCCAGAAAATCTGTGAATTTAGTCAGTCCCTTTCTTTGAAGGATGCAAACCATCTCTTTTGTACATTTTTTCATTGGACCAGCTACAGACATTGTGACTAATATATCCAAAGCCTTCCCCTTTACACCACTCCTTTAGCCACATATTGAATTGTGCTATACGCTGGCCTTTTCCATTTTGCTCCTTATATACTGGTAAAACCTCTGAAAAAGTAAGCCTATAGCCTATTGTGCTAAGTTGCTGCCCCAAGCTCTGGAAATCATTCTGCACAGAGAGTACATCTTTTTGGGACAGATCGTTAGTGCCAAGATGTACAATAGCCTCCACATCACAGTCCTTGCTGGCATTCTTGATTATTTTAGAAATGCGCTTCTTGTCCCTACTGGCAGTAGCACCTGGAAGACACTTGACCTCTTTCAAAACCTCTGTGTCCTTTCCTAAATTTACATCCCTTATAATTGAATTATAATTGAATTACCAACCAGAATTCATCCCCTCATTTGCCCAGATCGCCCTGCCCCTCACGAACTTACTAAAAATGAAGGGGGTATCCTCAGTAAAACCTAGCCAGCCACTAAAATGGACAATGGAATGCCAAGCGGCATTTGAGAGGTTAAAGAGACTCTTTTCTGCAGAACCAATACTGAGGCACCCAGACATGGATAAGCCCTTTGTAATACAGGCGGATGCAAGCGATGTGGCAGTGGGGGCTGTACTGTTACAAGAAAACGATGAAGGGATATTGCAACCCTGCGCATATATATCCAAGAAACTCATCGAAACGGAACAGCGCTGGCCCGTGTGGGAGAAAGAGGCATACGGGATACGTTGGACATTACTTACGTGGCGCCAGTTCCTTGAAGGGAATAAAATTCCTTTTCAGGTGTGAACAGACCACAAAAATCTAGAAGCATTGAAAACACCCAGAAAATGCTTTACGCTCAAGCATTTGCCAGGGGGAAAGAACTTCATGGCAGATGCACTATCTTGCATGCCCCAATATAACAGCACACGAACCACCGATTCTAAACCACTTACGGGGGAATCACAACTGGCAGCGGCAGTAACTACCAGAGCCCAAGCTAAATTAAAACTGCAGCTGGGTAGCCAAACCGGAATTGAATTCCAGAAAACTTTGGAAACAGATGAATGTTTCCAGAAAGATAGACACGTGTGCACAATTAAGGACAGACTGCCTTGGGTGGGGGAAAAGTTATACATACCAACCACCCAGAGGGTCACATTCATGCAGCTTTGCCATGACACCAAGTCAGCAGGGCATTTTGGATTTGTAAAAACATTACACTTCATTAAAAGGCAATTTTGGTGACCATCCATGAAAAAGAACATAGAAAGTTACGTGGCCAGCTGCCCAAAGTGCGCAACTGCAAAGAGGTTGCAAGGGAAATCGCCCGGACTGTTACAAACAGTGGCAAATCCCTCAGCCCCCTGGAGGGAAATAGCCATGGATTTCATAGTGGAATTACCAGAAAGCAATGGGAATACTGTCATCTGGACGGTCACGGACTTGTTTTCCAAACAGGTGCACTTTATCCCTTGCCAAAAGATTCCCACCGCAAAAGCCTTAGCGAAACCTTTCATTCAGCGTATTTACAGATTGCATGGGGCACCACAGTGCATCATATCTGATAGGGGAGTGCAATTTACGTTGGCATTTTGGAAATAATTTTTATCCTTTTTAGGGACCACTCAGGGACTGACATCTAGTCATCATCCTCAAGCGAACGGTCAATCTGAAAAATCTAACTCAGTACTTGAGCAATATTTTAGATGCTTTATTAATTTCCAGCAAATGAATTGGACGGACCTACTTCCTTTTGCAGAAGTTGCCTATAATAATGCAGTCCACTCCAGCACAGGTTACACTTCTTTTCAAATAGCTACCGGTCAAAGTTTCAACCCCATGCCAGAACTAACCCCAAACGAACCGGTAATCTCCTCACTGAAAGAATGGATAGAACAATTACAAAACACCTGGCCAATAGTTAGAAAAGCCCTAGACGAAGCTAGACAAGCATATAAAGCACAAGCAGATAAAAAAAGAATTGAACCCACAACATTCATTAGAGGTGAAATGGTATATTTGTCTACAATATACCTAAAATCCTTACAACTGTAAAAAACATGGACCAAAATACATCGGACCTTTTCCAATTAAAAGAATCATAAACTCAGTAACAGCAGAATTAGAATTACCCAAAAATCTTAGACAAATACATCCAATCTTTCACTGCAGTTTAGTGAAAAGAGAATAACAGTCATCATTACGGCCCAAAATCCCCACCACCACCACCTCCAATCATGGTTGAAGGAGAACAACACTTTGAAGCAAAGGAAATCCTAGACTCTAGAAGATACCATGGGACAACTCAATATCTAGTAGCATGGAAACACCTCCCCTACTCACAAAATGAGTGGTTCCATAAATGTCATGTAAAAGCCCCGAAGCTTTTAAAGACGTTTCATTCAGAGTATCCTAACAAGCCAGACTAACTTTTATATCTGTTTTGTTTTCTTTACAGGTGGATCTCTCTTATTTTTAAGGGGATCCGGATGTCAGAATCCAGTTAGATTTCATTTCTACCTATCTTCTCTGATTAAAAATCCAGCCCTTGCATTCTCCTGGATTCTGTCATACGAAAAAAGGGGAGGGGGAATGCATGGGGACTTTTGTTGCTTTCACTTCCTGTCTTCACTACAAAGTAACCTTTTGTTGATTCACTCTGGGTATACAATATAGCCATCTGCCTTTCATCCTATGCCTCTCTGAAGATCTTCCCTGTGCCAACAGTGAGGGAAAAGGGGAGGGGGGAAGATACAACACTTGGAGTCTGGGCAATAAAAAGATTGAATGATCGTGTCAATTGAGCCGGACTGAAATTATCTTCCCTGAAATAAACACCTAGAATTGCTGGTTTGGATCGCCTGGAAGAACTGTGGGTTGGGGGGGGGGGGCTGTTCAGGGAACACTTTAAAACGTTGAATGATGGGGAGGGCTCCCCAGATCCAGTCTAGCATGCCTTCAGTTAATTTCTCTTAAAGATTCCTGTTGGAAGAAAATATTTCCAAGAGTTTTTTTTTGTTTTTTTTAAATCCCATTTATATCCCGCCCTTCTCCAAAGACTCAGGGCGGCTTACAATCTAAGCACAAATCAATGTGCTTAGCAAGTTCCGTCTTCTAAAGATGTAAATTTAAGTGGGCCCTTACATTAATGCAGAAATGTATAAAAAATCCCTAAACTCTTTGTCTGGGCGCCTGCTATTACAGGAGGGTGGCAGTTGTCCAGCTGGCTATAAATAAATCCTCTTGCTGAGAGATCAATCCTGTTTGGCGTCCTTCCTCGGGGAGACCCCCGATCTGCAACTGCTTCTCCTGGGGAACTGCTATTTGGGGAACTGCTTCCACCCCCAAAGAACATCCTCAGCCCTTGTGGCCTCCCTCTTTCCAGCCTCTGGACCACCAGTTCAGCATCTCTCCAGGACACCTGCTTTCTTTCTTCCCCCT
Source organism: Vipera berus (assembly GCF_964194415.1). Classification (NCBI taxonomy): domain Eukaryota; kingdom Metazoa; phylum Chordata; class Lepidosauria; order Squamata; family Viperidae; genus Vipera; species Vipera berus. The sequence goes on along the minus strand of NC_138212.1, from coordinate 24,229,345 downwards.
CAGCCAATCGGATTGCTGGGCTTGGTCACCATGGAGACTCTTGTGAGGAGAGACGCGGGGGGGGGGGAATATATAAGGGACCAGCATCCACCCAGAGCTGAAGATTAGCTGGTGCTGCTTTGCATGGTGTAGGCTTTGGAGGAGGAGGAGGAGGAGGAGCCACTGCCGAAGCCTATATTTACTCTTGGGAGACCCATGGGCAAAATCCGTTTAAATGCTTTTTAAGGTGGGTGGAAGGGAGGAGATGGGTCGAGTAGTAGGCCTGGGGGAGGGGTTGGGTTGTGGCTTAGGGAGCCTGCAGGGTCCTGATCCTCCCGCCTGTCTCCCACCTGCCCCTCTACAGAGACCTCGGATCCCCAGCAGCAACTGCGCCTCGGGGTGTTGCAGAAGCTCAGAGTTCACCGGAGAACCCCCCTGGCATTACACCTAGCCACCTGAGAAGGAGGAAGGCTTCGGGACGGTGAGGCCCCCCGGGCAAGGAATTGGGGGTGCAGGGAGGGGTCGGGGAAGCATCCTGCCCCCCACAAAGCATGGAAAAAGGCCAGGAGCAATGGAAATCTGCTGCTCCCTTTTCTCTGACCCCTTTAAACGCTTTAATATGGGTTAACTGCCACCCGTCCTCCCTCTGACATGTGGGGATTCGCAGGAGAACCTGGGAGGGGAGGTGGATTTTGGCCTGCACTGGAGAGAATCTCACAAAAGCTCAATTTTTTAAAAAGAAATGCCATACTTATTTAAAGGACAGGAGAGATGCACACAAACAAATATAAACATGCACCTTCTCAGATAACTTTTATCCAGATTGTTATCCCATTTAACTCCCTACTAAGTTTTATTCTTCCAGGCTTCTATGGGTGAGTGGGTGGGTGGATGGAGCGGGGATTTCCGCAAGCGACTAAGGCACGGGTCAGCAACCCGCGGCTCCAGAGCCGCATGTTCAACCAATAAAAAGTTCAACCAATAAATTCAAACTTCTCATGGAAAAAAAACCTTGCAAAGCTTGAATTGATTGGTTGAGGTTCTTTGGTTTGCGGGACTTCCCACAAGCTGTTTGTGGGACTGCCCACAAACCTCTTTTCTTCCTCGGACTGTACATGGTGGCAGCAGAGGAAGAGACAGGAGGACTGCTGGAAAGGTGAGTGGGTCGGTCAGATGGGGCGTGCCGGGGAAGGGGAGTTCTGTGTGTGTGTGTCCTCTTCCTTTGGGCCAAAGACAGAGAGCACAGCGGCTACCACGCCGGCCTGGAGCACCTCCAGCATTTCTCAGCGAGTGCACTAGGCTGCCCCAACAGCAGCAGCCATCGCCGGAATGATTGCTCAGCCCTTGGGGCCCGCTGCTGCCATGGGGGCCGGCCCAGGAATTTGTTTCTGCAGGGGAGGCGGAGGCTGCCGTCACGCTCCGCAGCAGGAGTAGCAACGCCTGTCTGCCGGGAGGAAGAAACAGGAAGGCGGCGGCAGCAGGATGCCCGGCAGGCAGTACTCGGCAAGCGGGCATTGGCGATGCACCGGCAGCTCCCGCCCCTCCAAGTACCAGGCGGTGCTGCCCAGACACACCGCTGCTCCTGCCGCCAAAGCCGCGGAGCGTGGTGGATCCGCCGAGCCTGGAGCACCTCCAGTATCTGTGCAAGGGCAGTAAGCTGTTTCAACAGCAGCAGCCGCTACCGCCGCCAACCTTCCTGTTTCACCCAGCAGGCAGGGATTGCTACCCCTCCGCCAAAGCTGCGCAGGGGCTGCAACTTCCCTGGGCGAGGTGGCAGCGGTGTGTTTGGAGGAGGGGAGCCCAAGGAATTTGCAGCAGAGGGGAAAAGGGCCGGACGGCTCTGCTGCGAAAAAGTGGGGTGGAAAGAGAGTCGGGCGAGATGGAAGCGGTGTGTTTGGAGGAGGGGAGCCGAAGGCAGCAGCTCCGCCAGCCTCCACCACCCCCTTCCACTTCGGGCCAGGCAGCGGAGGGAAGGTGGCGGCAGAGGCTGGCGGAGCTTCTGCCTTCGCCTCCTCTTCCTTCGGGCTAAAGACAGCGAGCACAGCGGCTACCACACCGGCCTGGAGCACCTCCAGTGTGTCTCAGTGAGCGCACTAGGCTGCTCCAACAGCAGCCGCCGCCGTCAGAGCGATTGCTCAGCCCTTGGGGCCCGCTGCTGCCATGGGGGCTGGCTCGGGAATTTGTTTCTGCGGTGGAGGCGAAGGCTGACGGAGATGTGGCAGACCTCCAGTGTCTCTCGCCGCCACCTCCACCACTACTATCGGCTTCTGCTACGGCCGAACCCAGGCAGCCTCCTCCACCCCCAGCAGTGGCATCCGGAGGTTCTCCGGTTTCATCGGAACCAAGCAGCAAGTGGAAAATTTAGCAGTAGCAGCACTACCGGGAGTGGTTTTAATCGGCCCCTTCATTGCCAAGTGTCCCCATGGAAGTCAATGGAGGCGCTGCGGCTGGCTTTCGAGTGAATGAGAGCGAGAGAGAAGCTTTTCCAAACAAAGCGTGAGTGAATGAGAGTGGAGGGGGCCGGGCAGGTGCATGTCTCGCCTTGGCTCCACTCTTTAGTCAAACCCTGTTCTGTGCATGTGCGCATGCACGCGCATGCACACACATTTTTTTTGCGGCTCCCAGTTTTTCCTTTTGTGAAAAAACCGGTTCCGAGTGGCTCTTTCACTGTTTCAGGTTGCCGACCCTGGAGTAAGGGCTTTGTCTGGGAACAGGATTTATTCTCTGAATGAACTTGACGAGATCTCTCAGTCTCAGAGGGTTTCCTCTGAGCTTTTTATTTCGACCCCAAACCACCCCAGTGATGCCCTCGACGTGATGTCCCGTTGCCTGGAGGCGGTTCGGGTCTGGATGGGGAGGAACAGACTTCAACTCAACCCCAACAAGACTGAGTGGCTGTGCATACCGGCATACCGGGATATTCAGAACATTCCATCTCTTTCCATGGGGGGGTGAACTATTACCCCCCCCCGTAGATAGGGCTCGCAACTTGGGAGTCCTCCTAGATTCACGGCTCACTCTGGAAGACCATATAGTAGCTGTGACTAGGGGGGCCTTCGCCCAGGTTCGCCTGGTGCACCAGTTGCGGCCCTATCTAGACCGGGATGCCTTATGTACGGTCACTCACACGCTCGTGACCTCTCGTCTGGACTACTGCAACACTCTCTACATGGGGCTGCCCTTGAGTACCACTCGGAGGCTCCAACTGGTACAGAATGCAGCCGCGAGAGTTGTGTTGGGAGTCTCCCGATACTCCCATGTTACTCTGCTCCATGAGCTGCATTGGTTACCAGTTGTCTTCCGGGTGAGATTCAAGGTACTGGTAATGGTGTTTAAGGCCCTACATGGCATGGGTCCGGAGTACCTTAGGGATCACCTGCTGCCGGCATCAACTTCCCTCCGCCCTGTGCGCTCCCACAGAGAGGGCCTCCTCAGGGTGCCACCGATCAGAGAATGTCGATTGGTGGCCCCCAGGGGGAGGTCCTTCTCTGTGGGCGCGCCGGAATTGTGGAACCGTTTGCCGGTTGAGCTCCGGATGGCGCCCGACCTTCGCTTCTTCCGTCGCGATCTGAAGACACTCTTATTTGAACAAGCCGGCCTGGCCTGATGGGGGATGGGTTTGGTTTTTATTGTCATTTTTAATATATGTATTTACTGTTTTTAGTTGGGCATATGTTTAATTTTTTTTTAAACTTTTGTATTTTTGTATTTTTTATATATCTGCCCTGTTCACCGCCCTGAGTCCTTCGGGAGAAGGGCGGTATATAAATAAAATTATTATTATTATTATTATTATTATTATTATTATTATTATTATTATTATTATTATTATTATTATTATTATTATTATTATTATTATTATTATTATTTCCACAGATCCTTCCCCTTTATGAATCCCTTCCTGGTCATGCAATCCAAAATTCTCTCCTCAGCTTACTGTATGCAGCTCCTCTCCGTCAGGGGTTTGTTTGATGCTTCCCAAAACATGGAACAAGCAGGGCTCTGATCAGAACTGGTTGAACCTGCTTGCTTGCTTGCTTGCTTATTTATTTATTTCCTCTTTCTTTCTTTCTTTCTTTCTTTCTTTCTTTCTTTCTTTCTTTCTTTCTTTCTTCCTTCCTTCTCTTTCTTTCTTTCTTTCTTTCTTTCTTTCTTTCTTTCTTTCTTTCTTTCTTTCTTTCTTTCTTTCTTCCTTCCTTCCTTCCTTCCTTCCTTCTTTCCTTTCTTCCTTTTTGTAAATCTGCTGGAGCAAAAATAAGGAAATCAGAATCAATGTCCTTGCTTCTAGAATGTTTTCTAAACCCTCACTTGGATGACCATTTATATATTTTATTTATATCCCATCTTCATTATTTTTTACAAATAAGTTGAGGGCAAACCTATCCAACACTCCTTCCTCCTCCTACTTTCCCCACAACAACAACCCTGTGAGCAAGAGACTGGCCCAAAGTCACCCAGCTGGCTTTCATCATTAAGGCAGGACTTATTCCTGTTCATCAGTAAAAATAGGGAAACCCCCCCCCGATGCCTGCTACCCTCACAATTTATCACTTCACTAACAGATCTGCCTCAATCCAAGTATTTCCACAACCCTTTATTTTACACACAATAATCAAAAACAAGAGAAGTGTCATGGTTCCAACAGAGATGAATAAAGCAGAACTCCGAGGCTTGCAAGTTCCTCAAAGAACATGTTTATTAGTTACAAAGTATTGGCATAGTCAAGAGTGAAACCAAGTCTGGATACATAAACAACAATTCCCCAATACAAAGTTAATGTCCCACCCACAAAAGCTATGTAAGCAACTACGTTCCCCAATATGATTATTTGGCGGGCTTTTTATGAAACACCCAGTCTCTAGTCCCGGGAGCAGCCGATGACCTTGGTTCCCACGGGACAAAAGATTACTTTAACTAGTGAAGCACCTGGGCAACCCCCGTCCCTACATGCTATGTGGCAACTGAAAAGGAGTAGGAAAAATGGCTACATCCATGCACATTTGTAGAACTGACATGAAGGCTGCTAATCAGCAATTACTGTGTCCCAAAGGCCACAAGTGAATTTTGACGGCAGTTGGGTGCCATGGGAAGGGTTGCGCACTTACCCAGTGGCTACCAGAGGGCTAGAGATGAAGGACAAACTTGGGATGTTGCTTTCTGCACAGAGACTTCTTTTGTCTGCAGTTACAAAGTAGGCCAGGGACTGCAGTGCCCCCACCCCATTATCTTCTTCTAAGAAGCTTCTGGAGCAAAGTGGACCAACAGGGCTCATGGTCGGCCCTGCCATCCAACATAGGAAAGTTCCATTAAACAACAGGACAGGCAATGTGCAAAGCATTCAGCCACATTTATCCTTTTTATAGGTGTGGGAGAAAGCAGCAGGCTGGCGTTTTGCATTTCAGCAAGCTAGACAAAGTCACCATCTGTATCTGATCAGAAGATGTAAAAGCAGAGCAGATGTTGCAAACACACTGACCAAGTTTCGGGTCAGCCTCATCTGCTGGACCTGTAAAACACAAGTCTGCACCCCAGGCCTCATATCGTAGCCACTGAAAGGTCCTTACTGTACATGTAGATGTGCTGATTGCAAGGCTGGTAGCACCTTTTCCAACTAACCAATTGTATTAAAAGGTGTAAGTTTCAAAAATCCTCATCATCATAGCTGGTCAACAGATCATCAGACTTTCCGGACCACCTTTTCCAACCTGAAACATTTTGCCATCCTGGGCATCAGTGTGGAGAAAGAGATCCAGGAGCCTTGGTGATCTTCCTGCTTCAATGTGTAGAAACCATCCGGTGCCTGGCAGAAGAGCTGTGAAGTAGCTGCTTTCCATCTCAGATGGTTGAGAAGGAGCTTCCCGATGTTGTCTCTTTCCCTCCACAGTGTGTTGCATACTTAAAAACTATCCCCCTTACTGACGGAGTCTTTCCAAAAAAGATCCTTCTCTGATGGTAACAATGATCAGGTACCCAGACGAATCGGATGTCATGATGGTGGAGGAGGGCTTCACCGCTAGGGACCTCCTGGAAAGTCTCCTCCTCAAGGCTGCCCAGACGGTGAGGACCAACAGTTGGCTTTCCATGCACTGAGGACGGAGGGAGTGTGAGCATGGGTGGGTGGGTGGATACTCATCCCAAGGCATGGACTGCCCATTGGCAATTGTGGCTGAGCCATTTGGGATAAAGGATAGGACGCCTCGATGTGCAAGACCTCACAATGTACACGGAATTCAGCTCTTCCATTGCAGAATTTGTGCAATCAAAGTTAAGTGTCCCTCTCCCCCCCCCCCCGCAAAAGTGGAAGGAGAGTTTTCTGCTTGGTGTGTACAACTATCTTGTGAGGCAGGGTCCTAAGACAGGCCACGATGACCAAACTAACACCCCTGTGGAGCTGGCTGGGGGTGTGGGGACACGGTGTCTGGAGGGAACTATCCTGACTCCAATCTTTGTGGAAGTGCGTGCAGAACAGATCTGTTTCTGATGGTGCTGTTTGTGCTTCTTCCTCTCCAGGGTAGCCGAGAAGCATTTTTTGTGGTAAATCTGGAGGACGTGGTGAAGAAACACGTGCGCCTCCTCAAGGCCCTGCCACGGGTCACACCTGTCTACCCCTTGAAGTGCAACAGCAGCAGGGGAGTGGTGCAGATCCTGGCAGGGCTGGGGGCCGGATTCAGCTGCACCAACAAGGTGGGGTGGAGTGGCCCGGGGAGACGTTGGGGGGGGGGCTGCAGGGTGCAGGCAAAAAGGTTCTGAGGCAGGGAGTTTCAGTCACACTGAGTCGCATGAAGCCAGGCACCCCAACCGAAGAAGCTTCTCGGTTGAGAAATGGGAAAGCAAAGGAAGTCCCGTTGCCTTCTCAAAAAAAGCACCTTTGGGGGGCTTTCCCTTTCCATCTGAGGCAGGACCCCCTGAGTTGTGGAACTCTCCTGCAGCAGGTCCGCCCTTATGTACACGGAAAGAAAAGCATGTGTGGATGTCAGTCTTGGAATCCTGATAGACAGTCTGGCTGCTGCCCGTCCTCCATTTACAACCATCCATTTAGCAACTGTTCGAGATTACAACGGCGCTGAAAAATGTAACTTATGACCAGTCCTCCCACTTACCCTCCTCACAGCCACAAGACCAGCGTGCATTTACGACGGCTGCAGTGCCCCGGGGATCACGTGACGGCCCTTGATGACAAAGTGAATGGGGCCACTGGATTTGTGTGACTTGCTTAACAACTACCTAAAAAAATCAGGCACGACCCACTTAGCCATCACCATGCTTAGCGACGGGAAGTCTGATCCCAGCTGTGGTCATGAGTTGAGGACCACCCGTGGTGCCTTCCAGTCGGGGGAGCCCACTGGGAGCCCACCCAGTTTCCATCCAGCAGCTCCGATGGCACTACAGCCTTTGGTACTCAGAAACATCTGGATTTAGCTACTTCAGTAACCTGGGAGAAAAGCAGTCAGGCAAAAAGGCTTCCAAGAGAGACCAGGTGGAGGCTTGGAACACGCGTTGCATGCTCTGAGGATGGAGCAGTTCTACACAGAGGGCTCTAATAGCTCTGTCTAACTTTGCAACTCCTCCAGGGATGACTTCCTCAAAGGTTTTGCAAACTGTTCCTCAGATGTTTCCTTTAAGAAAAGGTTCAAGATCAATGTGCATCAGTAAGATACATGTGATATTTTAAAAAAGAAAAGGTCAGCGTGCCCAGAAAGGCCTCAGAAGGTTAAAAACCTGATGGTAATTAAGATGGAAGTCAAACTGAATTGAATCGAATACTTTATTTGGCCAAGTGTTATTAGACACCCAAGCAATTTCTCTCTAGTGCAGAAGCTCTTAGTGTACATGCAAAGCAGCAGAATCATCATCATCATCATCATCATACCAGTCAGAGGGGGAGTAGAGAAGAAAATAAGAATAGACAATAATATTACAGCCATACTACCTGGGTAAGTGTACACAGATATTAGACGGTCTGAATTCAATCAGCTCCATTAGTGCCATCAGAGCTGCTGGAAGGAAAGGGGGGGAGGCTCCTAGAAGCAGGGAGGGGCCAGTGTCTGCCTGCCATGTGATCCTGACTGGAAGGCACTGGGGGTGGTCCTTGTCTCATGACCACAACTGGGATCAGACTTTCCGTCGCTAAGTGAGGTGCTGGCTAAGTGAGTCGTGCCTGATTTTTTTACCTTTTTGTCATGGTAGTTAAGCGAATCACATTTGTCCCATTTATTAAGGGCCCACATTTGCCACCCTCGAGTGGATAATAGAGCTGAGCAGGCCAAGGGACTTGCCACAAGGAAACACGTGCAGTGAGAACAACAGGAAAGAAAAGCAGAGTTCCATGGGCATTTGGCTCTCAAGCCCACCATTGGCTTTCTGGATCCTTGACCCCTTAAGGTCAGCGTTTCGTGGTGACTTGAACCCTTTACCACTGCCTCTCTCCAGTAGGGTTTCACAGGATGCAGGAATCTGGGGGTTAGTGCTGGTCTTGTATGGCCCCCATCAGGCCCAGCCCCAAGTTCAGATGACCTTCTCTGGATGTCACCCCACCAGACAGAAATGGACCTGGTGAAGAGTACTGGAGTTCCACCAGAGAGGATCATTTGCACCAGTCCCTGCAAGCAGATCTCGCTGATCCGACATGCGGCCAGCCAAGGGGTGCAGCTGATGACTTTTGACAATGAAGTGGAGCTTGGGAAAGTAGCACGGAGGTACCTGTCTGCCAGGTAGGGCATAGGCATCTGTGGACGTTATGCAGGAATTATGTAATCTACATATTTGTATGACGACCTTGTGATGCGCAGTTGCATCGTGCAAACAGAAGGGAAAGCACAGTCTGTTCTTCCCATTCCCCAGAATGATTCTGCAGCTGGCCACTGATGACTCCAGGTGCGCCAATCATCTCAGTGTGAAATTTGGGGCCACCCTTAAAACCTGCCGACATCTCCTCGAGATTGCAAAGCAGATGAACATCGAGGTGGTGGGCATCAGGTAGGGGAAGAGACCCTTCTCTCATGCCAGTTGCCAACTCTCCCTGGTCCTTCCACTGTGCACTGAGTCCAACGGGCACGGTTCCTTCCCCTTTGGTTGGAGGTCTCAGTGCCTGGTGAAAAGACTGAGTGACAGGCAGCACCCAGAAATACCTGAAAGCCCCTGCTGTGGTGCCCTTGTGTTGATGTACTCAGGAGGTGCAATTCTGACCAAAGAAAGAAAACCATGGAAGTGTCAGAGACAGGGACCCCAACTATCTGGGTGGTGACCTGCAGAAGTTGCCACCCAATCAGGCAGAGGGCAACATTAGCAGTGCACCCCACAGTTTCACTGAGTAAGTCTTCAAGAAAGAAGCGTTCACAGGGAATTCATCTGCTTTCCTTTCTAGCTTTCACATTGGAAGCAGCTGCACTGACCCTCAGATCTTCACCCAGTCCATAGCAGACGCTCGCCTGGTCATGGAAATGGGTGCAGAGCTGGGCTACAAGATGCGTCTCCTGGTCATCGGAGGAGGGCTTCCCAGTGCCGAAGAGTCCAGGAAGCGCTTCGAAGAGGTAGGAGCCCTTGTGTTTGAATCCTGCTTTGGGAGCACGTTGAGGGCCCCAAAGTCCTCTCGGCCAGCCAGGAGTACTTTGGCCTCTTGATTGGTGGGAGGGGCATGCTCCAAAATCAAGTCAAGAATTGAATGGTGTATGAAAAAAACAAAATATTAGCCTGAAGGATCAATGGGAGTGGCTCAAGCAGGTGGCACACTGCCTGTGTCCTGCAGAAACAGCAGGGCTCTGTAAGGCAGAGGCCAGAAACGCCACAGGGACGGTCTGAGGCTCCACTTCACTTTCATGGGGTCGGCTGCTGTGCTGCCCAGCCTGCAGGCTTGGGTCAGGTACCTGCCATTGGGCCTTTGGGACATAACCAGGACCCTTTGCAATGGGACGAGATCCTGTGCAGAGTTACTGGGTGAATGCTTCTCTTAAGAATCAACAGTGAGCTGGGAGAGGGCAAGGTAGGATGTATGTATGGATGGATGGATGGATGGATGGATGGATGGATGGATGAAGAGAAGGGAAAGGAAGGAAGGAAGAAATGGAAGGAGGGAGAAAGGAAAGAAGGAAGGCAGGAGGAGAAATGGAAGGAGGGCGTGAGGAAAGGATGGAGAGAAGGAAGGGAGAAAGGAAGGAGAAATGGAAGGAGGGCAGGAGGGAGGGATGGAGGGAGGAAGGAAGGAAGGAAGGAAGGAAGAGAAAGAAAGAAAGAAAGAAAGAAAAAGAAAGAAAGAAAGAAAGAAAGAAAGAAAGAAAGAAAGAAAGAAAGAAAGAAAGAAAGAAAGAAAGAAAGAAAGAAAGAAAGAAAGAAAGAACTAGGTCTTTGCAGTACACGGAAGGGCTTCCATGCTTTGTGCCAGACTGGCATCCTACTTAGCACCCCTTCCCATCTTACTGGCTATAGGCTGCTATGAAAATCAACCAACCAAAAGTTATCAGATTGCCTGCCCCCCCCCCCGGTCCCAGCTGCCTCTTTTCCCAACGGCTGCAAAGTCCAGGCAGGACTTCGGGTGCCTTTGGGTATAATGGTGAGGTTTCCGCTCTTCTCCCTCCCACCCACCGGACTCTTTCAGACAGCAGCTGTGATCAACTCTGCCTTGGACCTCTATTTCCCTGAAGGCTGTGGGGTTGAGATCCTTGCTGAGCTGGGGCGCTACTACGTGCATTCGGCCTTTACCCTGGTGGTCAGCATCATCGCCAAGAAGGAAGTTCCTCTGGGTCAGCTGTGCTCAGATGGTAGGCTCAGCATTCCCAAGCAGATTTTCTCCCTCCCAGGGACCCTCCATCCTGGCTTACAGCCAGCAACTGGGGGCATAGAAGACCCAAGTCTAGGAGGAAGGAGCCTCACCCTGGCTGGACACATTGCCCCTAATTTGACCATGCTTGTCTGTCCTTGGAGGGGCAGCGCTGTCCTGGGACTGCCCAGCTTTGCCTCTCTTGGAGCCTGGCTGGACATGACCAGTTGGAAATCAAGAAGCCAACCTCCTTGCTGTCCATCCCATTCTAAACCCAATGAAAACTCAGCCTTAGCTGTAGCTGCTTCGCAAACCTAGAATTTATTTAATTATTCAATTTATAAAGTGGCCCAATTCAAAACCACTCATGTTTAAAAATCATGAAATCATCAACTTCAGAGCAAAATGTAGCAACTGAGTAAATTTCCGCAAAACACCTCTTGACCATCGCTCAAAGTCGGTCGAGAGGAATAGCAGGATTGGGGCTGTGCAAATGTGGGGCGTAGGCTGCTCCACTGACCGGCACCCTGACAGAGGCGGCGCTCCGTGGCTCCCCTCGGGTGGCCCTGCTTGACAGGAGGGAGTGGGAGCCGGTTGGCTCTTTCAGATCTGGTGGGCCCAGGCAGAATTCATAGGACTGCAAATGACCTGGCCCTCTGCCCAGCTGGCCTTCATAAAGGATGATCGGCTGCACTGCATCCACCAGAAGCCAGGGCAGCTTCCAGAACGATGGTATAACATGGGTGCAAGGCCCCAAGACAGCTCTAGGCCACGTGGGCAGATAATGCCACCTCCCACTGACACAAATTTGCATTTTACCTACTTTAAACATTTTTCTTGTGGCCTTTGTTTTGGGAGGTAAAGGTAAAGGTAAAGGTTCCCCCGCACATGCGTGCTAGTCGTTTCCGACTCTAGGGGCCGGTGCTCATCTCCGTTTCAAAGCCGAAGAGCCAGCGCTTGTCCGAGGACATCTCCGTGGTCATGTGGCCGGCATGACTAGACGCCAAAGGCGCACGGAACGCTGTTACCTTCCCACCGTAGTGGTCCCTATTTTTCTACTTGCATTTTTACGTGCTTTCGAACTGCTAGGTTGGCAGAAGCTGGGACGAGTAACAGGCGCTCACTCTGTTACGCGGCACTCGGGATTCGACCCGCCAAACTGCCGACCTTCCGATCGACAAGCTCAGCGTCCTAACCCACTGAGCCACCGCGTCCCTTGTTTTGGGAAGAAGGGGCCAAATTGGCACCACCTAAATTTTGGCCCCCTAGCCCAGTGCCCACACGGGCACCTTTGCATGTCTGTAACTACCAGTGTTGTGATTCTGTGCCAGCCTGTGATCCTGGCAGCTGAGTCCGGGGAATCTGAGCAGGAGGAGGGGCCTGGGGAGCCATCAGAGTCAGAGGAAGGCTCTGATGAGCTTCAAGACTTACATTCCAGTGACTTACATTCCGCTCATGCTCAGGATGAGACACAGCTATGTGGGGAGGCTGGGTCGGACTTGGAGGACGCACAGCTGGAGGACATTAGAGACGCCCATAAACAAAGACAGGCCAGGAGAGTAGGCCAGAGGGAGGCAATGGGGCGACTCTGGGGAAAGGGGAAGAAGGCATTGGGAAGCCACACCTTGAGAACTGAATTACAAAAAGGAAATGTGTGGGCGGTGCTGGTTGCTTAAGGCAACCGTTGCAAAGTACTTCATGGGATCATATTCTGTTGGTCTTGCCGGTGAATAATTCGCTGTTTTGCATTGTGTTTTGTGTGGACAATTTTCTCCATTTGGATTGTGTTTTGTTGCCTTTGTTTTTGGACCATTTGGCAGGTTTGTTACCAATATTAAAAGGGGGTTGTTTTCTTCTGAGTCTCCAGCATACTTGTCAGAAGGGTTTTGTCCTTGTGCATTTAACAAGGATGTACATAGGCTGGGACAGAACAACCAGCTCAGCTACATTCTGGACCAAATGCAGCTACCAAGTCAGTTCCAGGTGGAGAACAATAATCCCAGCTGAGGCAGAAATAACCCTGGGTCCAACTGATGCCGAAACGACATTTGTGCTAGGTCTTTGTCACCACGGCTGCGTTTCCTTATCAGCCTGGCCTGCAATGGAGGGGTTTCTGCTGCCGCTGCTTTTCTCCCTTGGAGCATAGCAACCTCCCCACGTCCACCCAATGGGTGGCCCGATTCTGGCTGGGCAGAGAAGTGCAATTCTGATTTTGCACCCTGAGGTTCAATCCCCCTCCCCCCCAGGGTGGGAGGGCTGGGTGTCCAGGTTCCCACAGGTGGGAGGGTCTGCAACTCAAGATCGAAGCCACCCATCAGCCCCCATCCTCCGTCTCCCAAGGCCTCCCTGACTGCCGTTTGGTCTCCTCAGAGGAAGACGCTGAGGGCAAGAAGAGCTTTGTCTACCATATTAACGATGGCGTCTATGGGTCTCTTGGCTCGGTCCTCTTCAGCGACATCCGCCCCGTCCCCGTCCTGCCTAAGGTAAGGAGAGGCCCCTGGCTCAGCCAAGGGGAGCCAGAGTGCCAAGGCCTGCTCCCTCCCTCCCTCCCTCTGGTCTCCCCTGCCGCAAGGGCTCTCTTCTGGCCTTGGAGGGACCACCCAGCAGGGCCAGCAGGGCAGCGCTTGTGCTTTCGATACAGTGCAGATCGCGCCAGGAAGGCCTGCCCAGGCTTATGGGGCTAGGATCACTTCCACCCACAACCCGGGAAATCAGTGGGTGACTCTTTCTTCCACTTGCTGCTATGGGGATAAGCAGAGAGGGGGATCCCCGTGGAAGCGGCCCTGAACTCTCGAAGTCTGCTTACGTGGAAGGGTCTGCCTCGAAGGGCAGCGGTTTCCTGCAGAGCCATCCAGGCATACAGAGGGAGAGTAGGTAACATTGCAGTACTGGAAATTGTCTGCCACAGACATTCTGAATATCTAAGAATATATAAAATTTCTGCAAATAGGATTTAGGATTCTGAGAATTTATAAAACATCTCAGAATACAGATAGTCCTTGACTTACAACCATTCATTTAGTAAACATTCAAAGTTACAGTGGCACTGAAAAAAGTGACATGACTGTTTTTCACACTTACAACCGTTGCAGATTGTGATCACCTGATCAAAATTTGGCCGCTTGGCAAGTGGCATATATATCTATGATGGCTGCAGTGTCCCAGGGGCGCGTGGTCCCCTTTTGTGGCCCTCCGATGAGCAAAGTCAATGGGAGAAGACATTCTCTTGACAAGAGCTACTAACTTGACAACTGCAGTGATTGTACAATGGGACAAAGCTTACTTAACAGTCTTTTAATTCCATTTATTATTTTTTTTATTTTAATTCCATTTATATCCCGCCCTTCTCCGAAGACTCAGGGCGGCTTACAATCTAAGCAGTAGCCTTCATTTTGGACTCAAGTGTGGTCATAAATCAAGGACTATCTGGAGATCATTACTCTACAGTCATCAGAAAATCAGCTTAAACTGTAGCTGTGGAGGATCCCAGAAGATCTGGCTGGTTACAGCTCTTTTCTTGTCTTTTCAGAAACCCCCACCAGATCTCCCTTTGCACCACAGCAGCTTCTGGGGACCAACTGGTGACAGGTTGGACCAAATTGCAGATGGTCTGGAACTGCCTGAGCTGCAGGTCGGGGACTGGGTGATCTTTGAGAACATGGGGGCCCACACTGTGCTCGCTCCCTCCTCTTCCCTGGGACCTCCGCCTACCCAAATTTACTATGCTATGTCAAGAGTGGCCTGGTAAGATGGTTTTCAGAGTGGAAGGAAAGGGGGAGGAGCACCTGCATGTCCACTCCACAAAGCCACCGGTTACGAAATAGAATCCACCAGGGACCAGAAAATGCTGGTCTGCGTCTTGCTCTGGCCCCTAAATTGCACAGGGTGATCACGCAGCATGCTGAAACCAGGAGAGCATATGGACCGCATTCTTCCCATACAAGACTCTCTCTCCCATTGTTTAAAAAATACAGAAGAATTGCAGGCTACCCCAAAGCCTGTAGGGAACCCAAGAGATGACTTGAAGAAAACAGAGAAGCCACGTACACAACAACAGGCGCAGAAGCCGGCACTGAGTCCAAATGGGAGAGAGAGCTCAGCCTGGCTCCCCAGGTCCCTGAAGGGGGAGGGAGAAAGGAGAAACAAACAAAAACCAACAAGCCAAATTCTGTTCCTGGAGTCTGTCCGAGTAAAACAGAATTCTAGTCACCTAATGGAGCCCATTTCTGATCTGGTCCACCTCTTAGGCTGAGACTTCTGCAACTGATATTTTAAATGCCCGTTGAGTCACAGAGTGGGAACGGTCCCCTGGCCCCATGACCACTTAGCTCAGTTCCAGACACTGAGCTGATGTCGGTTGCAAACCACCAGAAACACTTGTGAATAGTCTCAAGCAAAAGCTTTATTGTTAGTCACCTCTGTTACAAGAATCTCACTTGGCTGACTGCATCCCTTTGGGAAGGGCCATCTGAGGCTTCAAGGACCCCGGGAGAGGTCAGGCCTCTGCCGCTTTCTACAGTGCAAGGGCTCTAAGCTCAGCCCCCCCCACACCTGTGAGACTTTCCCACAGCTGACTCCTTTCTCCTGCAGGGAAGCCGTCCAGCTCCTCCAGGGGAAACCGCTGTATCCGGAAGAAGAGGATCGGGAGAGCACGTGTGCCCCTCCCTCCTGTGGCTGGGAGATCGCAGACACCCTGTGCGTTGCCCCCGTCTTCACTCCAGCGAGCATCATGTAAGCTGCGCCAGTCCTTCATCACGGGGGCAAACCCCTCCCAGCAGAGTCCTGCCATGTCCTCTCCTGCCTCACCTCTTCCTCTTTTTGTCAGTGGCCGCCTGCCTCTTGCATATTCTGCCCTGAAGTAGGACCTGGTTTCTCCTCCTCCTCCTTCCTTATCGAGCAGTGTGGTTTTTAAGTATGCAACATAAATCCTGTTCCTCCTAGCCTGGTCTGGGTGTTCTTGAGGGCATACTGGGGGCAAAACCGGCGCAGGGATTGGAGGCCAGGCCAGCCCCCTGCAGCTGTGCAAAGTGGGAAGGGCGGCCACAGCAGCCCTTAGTTCTACCGACTTCCAGATGAGGCAGTTCAGGGGCTGCTGTGGCTGCACATTAGTGCTTCCTTCCACGGGACGGAGTCTGATCTTCGGGGAGAGTTACTTTTGATGTGTGAAGGCAACCTGGGCATTTAAAATAACAAGGTGGAATCTATGCAGGTTCAAGGAGTCCTGAACACCTGGACCCAGCCCTCACCCCACAAAAGCTAATACCAAAATGACATTTTTAATGAATGGGAAGTCATGTGACTAGAGAGCCATCTTATCCATTACATTTAGTTAATATCATTTAAGTTAAATTGAATCTCATTTGATCTCCACCCCACCTGGCTGTTCAGAGTTCACAAGCTGGTACAAAGAGGCATGCTTGCTGCTCAGAAAAGATGTCCCATTTTTATGTCTTTTGCCAATGGGGACAAAATGGGGACAAGAATGTGCATCCTGCCTTAGAGGTAAGCCTTCTAAACCCTTAAGGTTTACTTTCACTGCAGCAGAACTCCGTTTGGTTCAACACCTGCATTGCGCTTTCGGTGAATGTGAGGCCACAGAGACATTGGGATGCAACTGAGAACACAGTTGTGGTTAGATTTTGGGAAGAATCCAGAGTTAGGCAAAGGGAGGCCTAACTTTTCCAGAGATGGACCGCAGCTGGCTCTCTTGCAGGTTAAAAAAAATCAGTTTCCTCTTTGGGGTTCAGCAGGTTGCTACCCCCACCACATGTGCTGGCTAAAGGGTTAAGCAGACTTCTCCTGCACTGCACGTCAGAAGGAACTCTACATCCATCCTTCGAAGATGGTGCATACGAGTTCCATTTGTATTTCTGCAAATGTAACATTCTGGCTAGGGGGCCGTCAAAACAGCAAAGCACAGAACAGGCAGACAAATCAACACACAGGACACCTAACACATATTTGGGAATTGGGAGATGTGCACTGTAATGTATTGGGTTTTGTCTTGCTAAGGGATATCACATGGGGTTAATTGCTGGAAGGTTGCTCAAGCAGGGAAGATGGCTAACGGCTCTCAGCTCCTCAGACAAACCATCTTCAGCGCCGCCATTGGCTGCCTCTAAGGTGGCAATAGTTTGCTTTAAACCTATTGGCCGCCACCTAGAGGCCAGGGTATAAATTGCTGCATTCGCAGCCCTGTTCCCCAGTTCATTTCCTGCAACCAAATAAACAATGATCTTTCCTGAACTCACTCGCCTCGTCTTGTCATTGAAGCAACGAACCCAGTATCTAACACTGGCGACGAAGGTGGGATCCTGCTCCTCCAGCTGAGCTGAAGAGTCACTAGGGGAGAGGCCGAACATGCCTGGCGGGAAAAGCAATTCCCCCCCCTACGGTCGGCCTAGCACAGTCACGCTAGCAACCACGTGCCCAGAAGACCAGTCCCTGGGCAACGGAGGAGCAGGACAAGAAGACAATGAGCCCCCAGCCGCGAAAACCAGCAGAATGGCAAAGGTCGGAAAGCTGGAAGAATTTGACATAGCTCACCTGGAAAGATGGTCTTTGTACCTATCCGGGGTCGAGAATTATCTACGGGCGAAACAAGTCGCCGAGGACGGCCTGAAGGCCACTACGCTCCTCTGTGTGTGTGGCCCAGCCAAGTTCGACATAGCAGAGAACTTGTTCACGCCAACGCTATTGGAGTCCGTAACATTCATGGACTTGAAGAAGAGGCTTGGAGACCACTTTCAGCCCAAGCTGTCAGTGATTGCTTGGCGCCATGCATTTGAACAGAGAGGTCAGCAACCAGGTGAAACAGCAACTAAATTCATTGCGGCCTTGAGGCAGGTCGCACGCCTGTGCCAGTTCTCCGACATCGAGGAGAGGCTACAAGACCGGCTTGTCTGCGGTCTCCGGAATTGAGAGTTACAGCAAAAACACTTCGCCAAAGAGACTCTGTCGTTCCCAGACGTACTGAAAGAAATCATGGTGGATGAAGCTGCCGGTGGGGCAGTACGAGCCATGCGGCCCACCAAAACAGCACAGCACGAGGAAGCCATCCACCACCAGGACGCTGAACACACAGAAGACCCCGAAGACGACACAGAAGTCAACAAGCTACAAAGACACAACGACCAACAGCATCTCAGCGACAAGCAACAAGGGGCAACTTACAAGGTTAGATCCCTTCCTTAGATGCCCAGGGTGTGGTAGCCACCACCAACGCATGGACTGTAGGTTCCGGACAGCCATGTGCCAGGCCTGCGGAAAGACTGGCCACATCGCGTCCATCTGCAGAGGTCGCCAGAGGGACCGGCCATCGAATCGCCAGTTGGACATCCCGACCAGGAGAAGTACCGGGGCCCCGGGACAGTATAGCATAGGGTTTTGCTCCGGCCGCAGAAGCATTTGCTGTACAGGAGCTCACCACCCTATTAAACCGAAGTTTAGACTTCAGGTGGAGCTGCAAGGGGTCCCCTGCAAGATGGAGCTGGACACGGGCTCTGCTGTATCTATTATTTCACTTGAGACATTTAATTTTGTCTGTAATCGTAATAAGAGATGGGCCAAGCTGAGGCCATCCGATATTATACTAACTGATTTCCAGAATGCCAGAGTCGCAGCCAAGGGTGAAGCTGTTAAATTTAAGGGGTTTTCTGGGCACCTGGATGTTGTTGTAGTAGGGGGTCAGTGAATGAGCCTGATCGGGCTCAATTGGTTTGATGCACTAGGCATCCAAGTAACCAGAATCAAACAGATGCAAGTCGCGAGTTTAGCAACAGTATGCGAGGAATTCGCAGATGTGTTTGATTCAGCTCTGGGGACATACACAGGCCCACCAATCACATTTAAACTAGATCCTACTGTAGAGCCTTGGTGGAGCAGTGGGCTAATGCCTCCTTAAGTAACACCAGCTGCCTGCAATTATTGCAGGTTCGCATCCCACCAGGCTCAAGGTTGACTCAGCCTTCCATCCTCCCGAGGTAGGTAAAATGAGGACCCAGATTGTTGGGGGCAATTAAGCTGACTTTGTAATAATGCCGCTTGGGCGTATGTGTGAAAGCCCTAATAAGCAGGCATATACATAGAATGAAGGCTACTGCTAAGCTTGTAAGCCGCCCTGAGTCTTCGGAGAAGGGCAGGATATAAATGGAATTAAAATAAAAAAAAATAAAATAGAGCCAGTCAGGATTAAACCTCATAGGGTGCCATTTGCTCTTAAACACAAGATAGATGCTGAGTTAGATAAACTTGTTGAACAGGGAGTACTTCAGCCAGTAGATGGGGGTGAATGGGAGACCCCAGTCGTAACGCCACTAAAAGCCAACGGGGAGGTCAGAATCTGTGCCGATTACAAATGCACAATTAATTGTGCACTCAAACAGCATGCATACCTGGTACCAGTAGTAAGCCACATCCTGGTGTCTTTGCAAGGCGGTACAATTTTTGCAAAATTAGACTTGGCTCAGGCCTACCAACAGGTTCCTGTTGATGAGGCCACAGCCGCGGCACAGACAATTGTAACCCACAGGGGGACGTTTAAAGTAAAATGCCTGCAATTTGGGGTCAGCATAGCCCCCGGCCTTTTTCAGGGCATTATGGAGCGGACGCTCAAGGGCATTCTGGGGGTTTGCCCCTATTTTGATGACGTGCGCATCACCGGTGAGTCCACTGAGGTGCTAGCAAGGAGGCTCAGAGCCGTCCTTCAAAGGCTGCGCGAAGCAGGCCTCAAGCTTAAAAAGAACAAGTGTAGTATTGGAGTCCCTTCAACTGAGTTCTTGGGTTTCTGTATAGATGCTGATGGCATCCACCCTGCTGAGTCTAAAGTAAAAGCCATTCAGATGGTACCCAGCCCCAAAATGAAAGGAGAGCTTCAGGCATTCCTAGGCCTCCTAAATTTTTACCATGTGTTCCTTCCTAACAAGGCCACAGTGGCAGAGCCGTTACACCGGATCTTGGACAAAATACTACGTGGAAGTGGACTAGTGTTCACGAAAGAAGTTTTCAGGAATTGAAGGCTCTTCTGTCAGTCAGTTCCACGATCGCTCACTTTAAGGAATCGATGACGGTATGCCTTGCGTGTGACATGTCTCCATACGGGGTGGGGGCTGTCCTAAGTCACTTAGAGAGCAATGGAACTCAAGTTCCAATTGCTTTTTACTCGAGGACACTGTCCTCCGCCGAGCGTAATTACGCTCAAATCGACAAGGAGGCACTGGCTATAGTAGCTGGAATAAAAAAATTCCATGACTTATACAGCACTTATACAGGACTTCACGGTCTTCACAGACCATAAACTGCTATTGGGGATATTCACTACAGACAGACACCCCACATCTTATCCCCTAGGATGCTAAGATGGTCTATTTTTTTTATCGGCTTACAGCTTTAAGCCAATTCACAAACCCGGATATGGGCCATGCAGATGGCCTGAGCAGGCTTCCACTGCCTCAAATCGAACCAGATCCAGCCCCAGCGGCCTGCGTTTTGTCCATTCAGGACTTGCCAGAGTTTCCCCTCCACACGGGGGACTTAGCTGCAGAAACGGCAGCAGATAAGAATCTAAGCAGAGTGCTCTCTTAAGTACACATGGGGTGGCTAGATAAAAGCCCAGGTCCTGATTTTCAGAGCTATTTCACAAGGAAACATGAGCTCTCAGCTCACAAGGGTTGTATTCTTTGGGGGAACAGAATCATTGTTCCCACCTCATTAAGGGACAGGGTATTGCAATCGCTTCATGAAGGTCATCCGGGTATTGTTTGCATGAAAGCTGTGGCATGAAGCTATTTATGGTGGCCAGGATTAGATAAAGCCATTAAGGCTCAAGTGCATGGGTGTTACACATGCCAGCAATCCAGGCCTGAAATGCTGCACACTCTCGTCCACAGGTGGAGGAGACACACATCCCCCTGGTCGAGGATTCATATAGACTTTGCTGGGCCCTTTCAAGGACAGCTCTTTCTTATAGTGGTTGACAGCCACTCTACGTGGCTAGAAGTTATACCAATCACAAATATGACTACTGCTAGGACCATCCAGGTGCTTAGGAAACTCTCTGCAATGCACGGGCTACCGGACATAGTAGTATCCGATAATGGGACCCAATTTACTGCAGCACAATTTCAGGCTTTCCTGAGGGCAAACCTCATTAGGCATGCGACATCGGCTCCATTTCACCCATCTACTAATGGTCAAGGTGAACGAATGGTGCGCACCATGAAGGAATCATTGAAGCATAGTGACTGGGGACTGGCATCACAGACTGGCCGACTTTTTGCTCTGCCAACATTCCACGCCATGCACGGCAACAGGTAAAAGCCCAGCAGAGCTGTGCTGGGGGAGGTGACTAATCATGAAACTCGACAGGTTGCACCCAGACCGGGTGGCAGCTGAGGCCTCTCGCCCAAAACCCCTGAGGAGGCTGCAAGTGGGCGACGGGGTGTGGGCCAGGAACTATGGGCATGGGAACTTGTGGGTGCCAGGGAAAATCACCAAAATATCGGGCCCTCTCTCATACGAAGTGGGCCTAGAAGGTGGGCGAGTCATCCATCGCCATATCGATCAGCTTAGGAAACATTTTCCAGAACGGCCACAAAGCGAGGACTTCGTCCCAGGTCCCATCCACAGACTGCAAACCGGCAGCCAGACCAATCAGTCCATACGCTCTGATGTCCCAAGCAGTCAGAACAACGGGGAGGTGGTCATAGGGGGGCAAAGCCCAGGAGTACAACATGGGGCCCCTGACAGAGAAAGCCAACCAGAACACTATAGCCGATGTGCTAATGTGGCAGAACAATTGGACTCTGGGGTGGGCTGACCAGAAATGTCCAGCCAGAAAAGTCCGAGTCAGCCAGACTCCTTTGAACGTATGGACCCTGGTCTACCCAGCCCGGTGGGCAAGCTGGCAGGCCAGGGAGTGCCTGGCTCTCCCAGGCGATCCACAAGGGTTCACAAGCCTCCTGCATATTTACAAGATTTTGTTCCAAAATAACTAAGCTATAATGTTGAATGTGTCATTGATTGCTGCTAGCCAGGAGAGCCTCTGTATTAGCAAGTACCAGGAAATGTGTACGCTTGCATACTACTTTTGTATTTCTGTAAACTTGCAATTGTTGTAATCATTCCCTTTGTTGTTATAATGTGTGTACATTCTAGGGGGGAGGGGTGTAATGTATTGGGTTTTGTCTTGCTAAGGGATATCACGTGGGGTTAATTGCTGGAAGGTTGCTCAAGCAGGGTAGCTGGCCCAGCTCAGACAAACCGTTTCCAGCGCCACCATTGGCTGCCTCTAAGGCGGCAATAGGTTGCTTTAAACCTATTGGCCGCCGCCTAGAGGCCAGGGTATAAATTGCTGCATTCGCAGCCCTTTCCCCAGTTCAGTTCCTGCAACCAAATAAACAATGATCTTTACTGAACTCACTCGCCTCGTCTTGTCATTGAAGCAACGAACCCAGTATCTAAGATGCACATCAGCCTGTCTCCAGCCTGCGCTCACGCATCTAGTCCTGCAACACCTATGTGTAATCGCTGGCAACTCTAAATTGGCCTTTATGCAACAAGCAAAGGTCAAACCAGCTGAGCTGCGAAAGCATTTCCTGTCCATGGCCACCAGAGGGTGTTGACAATGAGGCAATTAGATCTTCTATCTGTAGAGCTAAGCCTTGTAGAAGATTTAGGTCATAACATATAGCTCATTGTTTCTTCTGCAGACCAGCGCTGTCCCCTCCCAAATGGACAAAAAGCAGTGACTTCATTTGAACCGGAACATTGCTGTTGAGGCTTCAGCAGGTTTGCTCTATGAATGTCTTTGAAAAATCAAATCTACAAGTATAGACTAGGTGGTACTTGACACAATAGTAGTAACTGCAAGATGGGTCTTGGAGTCCTAACAGACAGCCATTTAAATACAAACCACAATGTGCTGCAGCTGCAAAAAAAGCCAAAGCAATCCTAGGCTGCACTATCAGAAGGATAGAATCAAGATCACGTGGAGATTAGTACCATTTTATTATGCCTTGTGGTAAGACAACACTTGCAATACTGCTTCTGGTTCTGGTCAACACGATGTAAAAAAAGATGTCGAGACTCTGGAAAGCTCAGAGAAGAGCAACAAAGATGATCAGGAGACTGGAGGCTAAAACATATAAGGAACGGTTGCTGGAATTGGGTATGTCTGATCTAATGAAGAGATGGATGAGGGGTGACACGATAGCAGTGTTCCAATATCTCAGGGGCTGCCCCAAAGAAGAGGGAGTCCAGCTATTCTCCAAAGCCGGCAGGAGAAGAAGCAACGGATGGAAACTAACCAAAGAGAGAAGCAACCTGGAACTAAGGAGAAGTTTCCTGAGACAATTAACCAGTGGAACAACTTACCTCACTGGAGGCTTTTAAGGACAGCCACGGATCTGCATGGCCTGGGGTCTCCTGCCCGAGCAGGGGCTGGACTGGAAGACCCCCGAGGTGCAAGTCTCATCACGGGAGGGGGGCAGCTGGGACCGGGCTGCGGGAGTGGTTCCAATGTTCCGGGGGGGCGGAGGGAGCTCCTTTGCGTGGCCTTGCGAGTCTTCCGGCTCGCCCTTCACTGCTGGGGGCGAAAACTGCCCGCAGGAGCATTTATGGGACATTGCGCAAGTCCCGGCCGTGGGAAAACGGACGATGCCATTTAGCCCCCGGAAGTTGCCTGTCAGAACGGAGGATGGACTCCTCCGTCCTTTCGCCCCTCTATGGCGCATACCTAGTTCAGGGCCCCGCCCCCTCCCGGCGCGAGTTTGCGCGACGGCCGCCGCGGTGACGTAAAAGGCGCGCAAGGACGGCGGCGGGGGGAGAGGGAGCGCCGGCGCCGCTGCCCGAGGAAAGGTAGGCGGCGGCCCCGGAGCCTTGCGCGGCCGGTGGGGGCTGCTTCGCCCGGCGCCTTGCGTGGCCGCCCCAGCGGCGGAGGAAAGGCCGGGCGCCCACGAGGAAGCCCGGAGCGCGGCGGGCCCGGGGGGCGCGCGGGGGGCGGCGGGCGAGGCGAGGCAGGACGGGAGGAAGCGGCAGAGCGAGCGAGAGAAAGAGAGCAGCAGCCCTGCTGGGTCCCGGAGAATCCGGAGCAGCCCCTGAGCCCCCCTCCGCCCTGAGAAGGTCGCCCTCGGTCGGGTGCGGAAGGCGGCTTTGCGCGCAACAGGATTGTCCGGAGACGAGGCGAGCGGCGTCCCGGGTTCTTGGGAAGGACGGAAGGCCCGGCTGGCTGCGCCGTTCTGTGTGCGCGTGTCAGGAAAGTGCAGCGGTGGGATTCAAATAGCCGAACCACCGGTTCTCTGCGGGGGTGCCGCTTCCGGGAGTCCCTTCTGGGCCTGGGCAACAAAAGATTAGTTACTGGTCCTGCCGAACTGGTTCGAACTGGCTGAATCCCACCACTGGGAAAGTGGATGTGATAGGTCCCCCCCCCCAAAGCTTTTGCTGTAAAAATGGACCTTCTGGAAAAAACAAGGTCTCTGCCCATTACTGAAGCAGACTAAACTTGCTTGAATAGATACAACTTTTTCAAGGATTAATCCTCTCCTCTTACTTATTCAGCTTTTATGCCAAATATACATTAATCAATGAACTGTGGTGTTCACTTTATGGCAGCTATTGCATTTGAGTGGTTTGGCAGAGGATGAGCATGTTTTTAAAATAGGAGGAAAGCAAATCATTTGCGCTATGCTGATAGCATCAGAACCCATTCTTATTTCACTTCTCTCTCTCCCCTCTGACCCAAAATCAAATCTCACCTTTCTCTGGGTTCTGCCATACTCCCAGGGGGGAGGGGGGATGTGGGGTTATTGCCTTTGCTTCCTCTGTCCGCTACAATGTAACCTTTTGCTTCCTTTATTGCCTCTGTGTCCTCTACCCACCTGCTGCAATGTAACAATTTGCTGCCTGCCTTATCTCTCTCTGAACTCTATCTCCCTAAACTGTCAGCTAGAACAAGGGAGGAAATGAGGAACTAACCTCAGTGCCTGGTTTTTGTCTATGCTCTCAGAGGAAGGTGTGAAGAAGCCACTGACCATCACTGTGTGAACTGGAGCGGGCTGATGTTATCTCCCCTTTTCCCCACAATGGACTTAATACCTGGGAATTGGCCGTCCCATACCAGGCGGGCAGACTATGGGTTGAGGTCTTGTTTGGAGATGCTTTAATCCAGGGCTTTTCAACCAGTGGTACGTGTACCACCTGTGGTACATTGGCACCTGGCAGGTGGTACGCAAACATCCTAGAAAA
This sequence comes from Vipera berus, assembly GCF_964194415.1. Lineage (NCBI taxonomy): Eukaryota > Metazoa > Chordata > Lepidosauria > Squamata > Viperidae > Vipera > Vipera berus. The sequence continues at coordinate 24,204,372 of NC_138212.1, read as the reverse complement.
GTGGTAGCGGGGGAGGGGAATGAGCTGAACCGGTGGCAGCACCGCACAAGCCTGAGCAAAAGATGGCTGGAGCTGGAGGGCTGTCAAGGCTCAGCGGAAGCACCAGGATCAGCGCCAGGATCCAGCTGGAAGCGCCAAATGTTGCAGCACCTCCAGGGTCTTGTGATTTACATTCAGATGCTTGGCAACTGATTCATATTTATGACAGTCACAGTGTCCCAGGGTCATGTGAAGTGACCAAAACCTGCTGCAACCACCCAGCAGAGGGGGGGGGAAATAAAAACCAAACACCCACACACACACACTCGCTGCCAATCCTCAACAGAAATGCTCACAACAATGAAAACCTCGGACAGGAGGAAGAGCGCTGCTGGGCAGGCAGACAGGTGTCTTGCTTGGCTGTGGCTTGGGGAACACTTTTTTCAGTGCCATTGTAACTTCGAACAGTCACTAAGCGAACTGTTGTAAGTCGAGGACTACCTATACTTCATCACTTTTTTCCTTTCTTTTTTTTTGATCATCACGTTTTTGACACCTTGGTAGGCGACTGGTGGTACTCGGATGTTGCCATATCCTAAAAGTGGTACAATGGGTGAAAAGGTTGAAAAGCCCTGCTTTAATCTATCGCTCTGCGTGGGAAATCTCAGATCCTGTCTATTATGCCTGCTATCAACTACTCTTAATAAAAGTTCCTGTTGGAAGAAATTGTTTCCAAGAGTTCCGCTTTCTTAAGATGTGGGATTGAAGTGGGTCCTGACAGATAGCATTACCCTGATAGTTGAAAATGCAAAGGTTCAGCAAGTTCTAGTAATAAAAGTTTAAGGAACAAAAATGGGTCTAAAGTTAAATGTAAAGAAAACATCAGTAGAACAACCTGCTTTAGAATTGGCAGTGAATATAGGGAAGTGGAAAGCTTCTGCCTCTTAGGATCAACAATTACAGTCAAGAAATACACCATAGTCTAGATTGGCGTAATAGTGAAAGCCTTGGAAAAGAGATTCAGATGCTGTATCTAGCCCTACAAAGATCAGAATTGTGCACACAGAGGTTTTCCTTGTAATCTTCTGTGAAGGCAGAAGTTGGAATTTGAAGCAGGATAGAAACAGTATTGATAACTTTGGTGTTGGAGAAGACACCTGAGAATGCCATGAACAGTGAAGAACACAAACCAATGGACCATTGAACGAATGAACTCTCACTCAGGGCTCAAGTGACCCTATTTCAGATACATGGAAACTCAGTTCTCTGGAAAAGCTCCTATGTTAGGAAAGGTAGAAGGAAAAAGAAGAAGAGAACAATCAGCAGCAAGCTGGAGGGACTCGGTTTCAGTGGAGACAGGTGTACCATTGGAAGATCTGAAGGACTTGCTTAGGGACAGATCCTCCTGGAGAAAATCGGTCTATCTGATTGCTAAGAGCTGATGGTACATAATCAGTGTACTGTAGATACATTATTAGTGCAGTATAGATAAATACTTGTACTTTTTTCAACTGGTTAAACATTTCCCATGATTTTATCTGGATACAAGCTTTCATGAGCAGGGTTTTCAATGTTTGGAGTAGAGTAAATAAAATTGTGAGAAAGTAGATTTTTGGAGGACTTCCAGTTTTGCCCAGTCGTGGAATCATGGACCTCCGCACCCCACAGCTAGTTTCACCCTGCCAGGGGACCCTAAATGGGTCTAAGTCGCCCCGGAGAGGCGGCGAAGAAAAGAAGGGTGCCCTGACGATTCTGGAACGATGGTGGTCGTTTTGCTCGATTTGGGGGAAGCCTTCTAACCTGACAGGAGAAAGGCTGGTCACACTTTGTTAACCAACCCAAGCTACTTGCAGGCAAAGTCCAAAGGCACTAACCAGCACAACAGTGAACAGCGTGCTTGAAACTGGGTGAGGAATTCGATCTTCTGTCTCCTATTTTATATCTGATTTCCTGGAAAAGTTCCCCAAGAAGCAAAAAGCCTCCCAAAGTGAGAAGGGAGGGGATTATACCTCACCCTTCTATAGATGGAAGCGGTGTATTAAACTCTTATGGGGAATAAAAATATAAAATACTATGTTGAAAAATGATCAGTGACATCTAGTGGAGAATTAGAGAAAACTATAGCAGCACTGACCCAGAATTTGGCAAGACACCTAGAAATAGCAAAAAAAAACAACAGCTGGGAACAAAGCATTGAGCTATCTACTACTGAGTGAAACTACATATGTTTAGAAACTGCTGACCTTCTGGGATTATAGACATACTGAGCTGCATTGAGGCTGAGCCAATCTCAATGTATACATGGTTGTACTTTGACAATAAAGGTTCATTCATTCATTCATTCATTCATTCTTAAACCTAAGAACTGTTTGCAGAGAAACAAAAATATTGGCCTTTGGCTAATCTTCTAAAGGAGAAATTACTGGAAAACTTTTAGATGGTGACTGGTTGATAATTACAAGACTCCTGAAAAGAAGAACCGTCACAAAATATTGTTTTCAGCGGTGCCTTGACAATTGGAAACAGATTAAACCATTATATAAAGATAAGAACTACATAAGATTTGGCTGTTTGGATTTTAAGATGGGCTGGCTTGATAAAGCTAATTAAAAAGATTTGACACCGATGAAAAACTACTTAGAGGGGAGAGATAAAGCAGATATTATATACCTATCTAAAAGTGATAGAAAACCATATCCAGCACCTCCTGAAGACCCCAGTTTGGATCTTCAAAGATCTGCAGGAACTCAAGACAAAACAAATACATTCCAGGAGAAAATATACACAGATTCAAACAATTGTTTCAAACCATGATGAGATTAGAAATAAGTTTGACAATATAAACAAATATATCTCTAACTTAAACCTACAACTAAATAACAGTCAAAAAATGACAAAGAATGAACAAACAAATGAGACAACAGAACATAAATGAAAGTGACTTAAATACAAAAACTACAAATGAAGAAAACTACAATTTAATACAAAAAAATCTGCAAAAACTCACTATAATAAAGAAGACAAAAAAGATGCTTTATTCTCCAGGACTTCAAAACAAATTTGAGGATAAAAAAAGAACTAATAAAATGGATTAAAGAATTGTCAAAAGAATGATACTTGTCCCCAACAACACTTACAAAAATACAATCTGGCAAGCCAAACTTACTGATTTGGAAAATGACCTGGCAAAAGAAAATCAAAGTTGGAGTCGAGATGTGATTCAGCTTATCAGATGGAATATTATATGACTAAACACTTGTTTGAATACAATTTTTGTGTGTGTTTGTGTGTGTATGTATGTGGATAAAAAGAGGTCCTAGGGCCGTGGTGGTGAACCTATGGCACGCGTGCCACAGGTGGCATGCAGACCCCTCTCTGTAGGCACGCGCGCCGTCATCCCAGTCCTAGGCCTTCAGCTGGGTTTTATTAAACCTTTTCGCTTTAGCCCTATGCTGCCGTGTGCAAAAAAAAGGTTCAATCAATCGATCAATTTCAACTTCTTGCAGGAAAAAAGAGATCTCGCAAAGTTGGAATTGACTGAACTTTTTAGTCCCATCCAGTCTGCCGTTACCACTGCAGCCCACGCACCCAATCGGTGACGCCCACCCAATTGTCCACACCCACCAAATGGGCCACAGCCATCAAATGGGCCAAGCCCACCCGGCACCCGACGATACATAAGTGGGTTTTCGGTTGCAGTTTGGGCACTCGGTCTCTAAAAGGTTCACCATCACTGTCCTAGGGAAAGATTATTAGATGGTGTATTATAGGATTAAATATTGCTGGAATATGGCCCAAAAAATAAAGCTTGTAAAGAGGCCCTGTAGAAAGAGGAATACGATATATAAGTAGTATAATACTTTTAGAATATATGAAATGTTGAAACATTGAGAGGGTCTATTTAAATGAAAAGTTTGGATATTTAAAGGTATTGAATTTTGAGAAAACTGACTGATGAGAGTGGTCTGAATACTGAGGGGAAACTAAGCTTCAATAAGAATCTTGAAAACAGGACATATAATGACTTAATAAGATGACTTTTATAAATGCAATGGAAATAAGCTGATTAAAAATATTATATGTTTATATTATATGCATAAATACTAAATGTTTATATTCAATTTGGTATATACTGAAAATATTAAGAATTATATTTGTTTAATGTAGACGTGGTGGCTCAGTGGGTTAGGATGCTGAGCTTGTCAATCAGAAGGTCGGCAGTTTGGCGGGTCGAATCCCGAGTGCCGCGTAGCAGAGGGAGCGCCTGTTACTCGTCCCAGCTTCTGCCAACCTAGCAGTTCGAAAGCACGTAAAAATGCAAGTAGAAAAATAGGGACCACTACGGTGGGAAGGTAACAGCGTTCGTTCCGTGCGCCTTTGGCGTCTAGTCACGCCGGCCACATGACCACGGAGACGTCCTTGGACAAGCGCTGGCTCTTCGGCTTTGAAATGGAGATGAGCACCGGCCCCTAGAGTCGGAAACGACTAGCATGCATGTGCGGGGGAACCTTTACCTTTACCTTAATGTAGACAAAAGGAGAATATTACAGGAAGAAGAGAGGATCTAGAAATATATTACCAACATATTGATTAATTGTAGAAATTAATTATCATTGATTGTTTTAAATATATGAACCCAGACAACACACTGTTCATGAAGCACTGAAGATTGTTATTGTAGAAAATTAATAAAATATATTTTTTTAAAAAGAGAAAGTAGATTTGTATTCCTCCAGTGCCTAAGATGATTTATCCCTGCATATGAAAACCTCCCGACTTCCGGTGGCGACGCGACGTCGAAAGACAGCCGTTTTCGGGCTGCCCGCTCCGCAGCTGTGTTTTTCCATCGTAAACAGCGCCGATCAGCTGTTTAGATGGATTTGAAGCCCCCTCCTCGGGAGAAGAGGAGGGGGTGAGGCCCCAGGTAGGGGTTGAGCTCTCCGGGGCCGCCTGAGCTGAGAGCTTGGGCGGCTGAAGGATGAGCCCCCCCGAAGCCTGGGTTGCTCCGAGCTGCGCAGCGCCTCTGCTCTGGGATTTTTGGAGCAGAGCCAGGCGTTAGCAACCACCCCTGCCAAAAGGAAATACTTTTGATTATCAAGATGCAGGCAGAGCGGTACAGGAGGTCAAGGTGAAGTGGACTCTTTATTTTTACTCTCTAGCTCAATGGATTTTATAGCTTTAAAGTGAAAGTGCGTAATAAGTGAAAGTGGGGGAAGATGGCGACTAAAACTTCTAAAGCTCTTCGGAATGCGGGGTCTTCCCTGGTGCAAGAGACCTCATTGCAAGCTTTGCTTCCTCCTGCATCTCCCCCGGTATTGACGCTTAAGGATTTACAAGACGCTCTTGGAAAGCATGCACAATTGATGTCTGATATGATGGATGAAAAGTTGAAAAAGCTGGAGGAGAAATTGGAGGAGAAAATGGAGAAATTGGAGAAGAAGATGGAAGAGAAGCTGAGAGCAATGAGGGTGGACATCTTGTCTAAGGTTGAATCCGTAGCTGAATGTGTGCTACAGCTGGATATAAAAGTGGAGGATCTCAGTCAAATGAACTCTATATTAGAAGCAAAGGTATTAGAAAATGAAAATATAAGGGATAAAATGGACGAAGAATTGAGCCTTGTTCAGTATAATCAGATGCAGTATGCTATTAGAATTAGGGGTTTAAAGGAGAATGGTAAAGAAGATTTAAAGCAGCTGATTTCTGAGGTTCTGGAAGGGGTACTGGGCCAGTCAGCATCTGAAATTGAGGGAAATATGGACAAAGTTTTTCGTGTAAATTCATGGATTGCAAGACAGAGGAAGTTACCCAGAGATGTGGTGGTCTATTTTACAAAGAGAGTAATTAGAGATGAAGTCATTCAAGCTGCTTATGATACTAATTTGGTAGTGGCTGAGCAAGAAGTTTTGGTTTTAAAAGAGATCCCTCTGAAGATCCTAAGGAGAAGGAAAGATTTTGCATTTCTAGTACAGGAACTTAAGAAATGTGATATTAAGTTTAGATGGGAGATTCCAGTTGGGTTGGTGGCGACGCACGAAGGTAAAAGACATCGTTTGGTTACTGTGGCTCAGGCACGTGATTTTTATAGTAATGTGTTAAAAGCAACCCCCCTATCATTTTTGGAAGCTGCAAAAGGATACGGTGTGGGAAAGCTTCAAGATGTTGCAGATAGACAGACAGAGGACAATGGTGTTGGAGGGGATCAAGCCACAGTCTCATCGGTTGCTGCAGGAGGCCAGAAGATGACGCGTGCCGCCCTAAGAAGAGTGAGACGAGAGCAAGAGCAAGACCAGCAGAAAGTTATGGAATCTTCAAAGTGTGCTTACAGTGAAGATGTGGCAGGAGAGCGGTCTAAAGACGTTTTGGGGGTCATGACAGAGGTGCTCCAAAAGTTTTGGGGCGTTAAGATTGCTGATTAAATTTTTAGATTAGAATGTCAATGGAGTAAAATTATTATAGAGGAGAAAGAAAGTTTTTTTTCTTTTTTAATATTTTACACAATTTAAGATTGATGTTATTTGCTTGCTAGAAAAGTATATTAGGGTTATGGATTTAAAGTATGTGTTGAACTAAGAATGGGTATGTAAGCTCCTAATTAACAACAAGTTGTCTTAGAGATTGCCTAAATTTTTTTTATATACTCTTTTTATTTGAACTTTTATTTGAACTTAAGGATGATTTGGAACTGCGAGACATTTGGCGTGATACATGCAAGAACTATTTTTGATTATAGTTTAGTTTGGTCGGAGATTATTAAGATTAATAGAGATAAGCGCTTTTGGTGCGTAACTGAGAATTTGTTTGGAAATTAGAGAAAGGTGGTAGAATGCAAATAGCAGGTGAAAGTTTTTTTTCTTTTTCTTTTCTTTTTTTTTTGAAATTAATATGAATAAGGACTGGGATTAAGAAAATTTATTTTGAGTAAAGATCTTTTTCTGTTTTCCTCTTTTTTTTCTACTTTATTTGTAATATTAATATTGTTTGTACTCATTTTATATGAGCTAGAGAGAGATAGAATTTATAGTTTATTGTTGATAACATAGGGGTGTTTATGTTTGTTTTTTGATTTTATGCCCTGTATTTAGCTCTGGGAAGTCGGGGGGGGGGGAGGAGGGAGTGGGGGAGAGGGATAGGGGTGGGGGAGGGGGGGATTAAAGTCAAAATGTATTGTAAAACTTTTTAAATAAATGAAAACCTCCCCTTCCACACCTGAAGCTCCTCCCAACTCCATCCCATCTCGGCTCCTGACTAGGGACTGAATCCCCTCTCGCCCCTTATGTGTCCCTTCTGCCTTTCAGCCATGCCACTTCTTGATCTCCAAAACCAGCTGGGCATTAACCTAGACAGATGGATGCTCCGCCTGAGTAGCAAGCAGCCCTTTCAGCAGCCCAGCGTGTGCCACACGTTCGAGAAGGAGTGGCTGGAGTGCTCGGAAGGCATCGGGATGACCCGGGCCAAGGAGGAGTGCCGGCTGGAGGCCGAAGATCTGGAGGAGTGCATGACCAAGCGCAAGATGGTGAGAGGGGCATAGCTGGGACACTCGACGCCTCTTGGGAGCCCTTGAGTCCTCCTCGGGTGTTTCGGCGGCAGGCTGGGCGGGCAGCGGGAAACAAGGATTGGGTGGTTCCTTCCCCAGACAGGCGTGTTACTGCGGTCTGCTTCTCACTTCGGTACCGTCCTGACCAGCTCACCCGCTGCACTAAAGCCAAGGGGGGGATTGGTTGCAGGGCGTAGCAGCTACAGTCACAAACATTTTTAAAAAATATTTTGGCAACTTACGTGAGACCCAAACAAATTGCAATTTATGTAAGAAACGGTCCCCTAAAAAGTTTGGCTCAGGACCCTGAACCACCAGTGGGAGATGGTGAGCAAGAGGCTAGAAAGGGGAAAGCCAAGGGCTGCATCTGCCCCACTCCCTGTTTTGTCACAACTGGAATGTGAGTTGTTATTTTTTCCCCTTTGACTAGACATGTTAGAATTCGACTTTTCCTGAAGGAATCACTGGCCATATCCCTTGCCAAGGCCATAATTATTATTATTACCAATAATAGCAAAAATCATGTCTTTTTGTGTGGGAGAGGCGATATTAAATTGCAGTGACAGCTGAGTTCTTTTGTGGAAAGTGAAATTTATATGAACTGTGATAGGAATAAGTGAAAAAACAAATGCAAATGGGCTGGTTGCATCATACGGAGGCCGTGCTTACCCGAGCTCCAGTGATGAAAAAAAAGTCACGATACATTGCAACATGTCACGTGACATGGTGAGTTTGACACCCGTGTTATAGGTAGTACCTTGCTCACTAATAGTAACTGTGAGAGGGATCTTGGAGTCCTAGTGGACAATCACTTAAATATGAGCCAGCCAACATATAAGGAACGGTTGCCGGAATTGGGGAAGTCTAGTTTAATGAAGAGAAGGATGAGGGGGGACATGACAGCAGTGTTCCAATAGCTCAGGGGCTCCCCAAAGAAGAGGGGGTCAAATTATTCTCCAAAGCACCTGAAGGCAGGACAAGAAGCAACGGATGTAAACTAATCAAGGTGAGAAGCAACCTGGAACTAAAGAAAAATTTCTGACAGTTAGAACAATTAACCAGTGGAACAACCTGCTGTGAATGCTCCAACACTGGAAGTTTTTAAGAAGAGACTGGACAGCCATTTGTCTGAAATGGTATAGGCCAGGGTTTCATGCCTGAGCAGGGGGTGGACTAGATGATCTCCAAGCTCCTTTACAATATTATTATTATTATTATTATTATTTATTACTATTATTATTATTATTATTATTATTATTATTATTATTATTATTTATTACTATTATTATTACTATTATTGTTACCACTTCCATCTTGGGTGGGACAGGAGAGGCCTGTAATTTCATTCTGACCCCGTCTTTTCTGCTCCTTCCCTTTTGCAGATGAAACGTATCCGAGCCATCATGAAGCAAAGGGACTTAATGATTAAGGAGGGGAAATACACGCCCCCCCAACCACCAGAATGACTGAAAATTGCGCTGTGATTCTGAAGGAGAAAACTTTCTTTGCTCCCTAGGAGCCGAAGAGATCTGTTCTTAATACTTAAAGAATGGTTTTGTTGGAACCTTGTCATTTCTCTCTCTTGGTTTCTAGTCCAACCTGTGAATAAAATTCTTCTTTGGGACCTGAAATGTAATTGGTTGAGTGGCTCTGCCTGTGTGATGTCAAAAGTATAAATCGCCTCTTGCAAGAAAAATTGGGAATACGAGGGTGCCAGTCAAACACTGCAGGCTTGGGAGTTTCTCTTGCATAATAATTAGATGTTTTCCCTGTGTTGGCTAGTGCCACTTGGACTCTTTCCCTAATGCTTTCCTGTTGCAGTCTCTCTTATATCTTCCTCTTCCTCCCCCCGTCCCCAGCTTAGGTTGGGCTAATTCATATTTTGTTGGCCAAATATCACCCCAGCATTGTTCCTTCATCATTTGCAGGCCTCCCTTTCCACTTTCTCCTTTCCACTCTTGGCAGAACCAGCCCTTTCCATCCTCTCCTGGGACCGCTGAGCTTCCAGAGACCAGGGCCTGCAATGGGACAGGCACATCACCCTTGAGCTGCATGCAGCCTCCCCAGCCACTCTCTTCCCCCACAAGGGCTCAGTTTCTAGCATTTTCCATCTTGCTGATTTCCAATGTGAGGCCTGTAACTTCTAAAACTCCATTTATGGATTCCAGTTGGCCCTGACCAGCAAAACAGCCATGCACGCAGATTGGGGCAATTTAAAAGGAGAAATTTTAACATTTTAAAAAAAGTATTTCAAAGTGGACATGATGCTACTTCTTGCAATTCATTGTGATGAAGAAGGGTTTTAGAAGTATGAAAGTGGGATGGGCTTGGGGTCTCTTTACTTAGTGGGTGGATTTCAGCCCCTTGTTTGTCCTTGGCACTTTCCTTGATCCAGAAAATGATGCCCATTCTGGCGTTGTAATTGCTTGTTAATGCAGTAGCTGCTTGTAGGAATAGGGTGGCCAAAGCAGATTCTGGGAGGACTGTTCCTCCCGCAGAACCTGCGACACAGTGCAAATGCCCACAGCATCTGGGTCCTTGGTCAGAGAGGCAGCACAGCCCATCACTGGCTCGGTTAAGAAGTTCTGGACGATCATCTTGCTGAGAAGAGGCTGGCTGGGCTATTTGGACAGAAAAAATGGAGGCATACCTTTGCGTCAGGACAGAAAGTGTGGGCTGGATCTATTGAGGGCAAGACAGGGTAGCTTTGGGGCTCTGATGCTGCAGACTAAGCTGGAAGGTCACTGCTGGGCCCAATAAAGCGAGGGCAGAAGGAAATTGCATAGGAAAGAAGTGGAAGTCAATCTGTTTTCTTTGCATCCTTTAATGCTGGGCACCACAGAGGCAGAACGTAACGGCTAGGATGCCTGCATGCTCTTGTGCTGTGGTTCGCTGAGCTGCTCCCCACAAGTCTGGATGTGTCCATGCAGAGGGAAGAGGGGACCTTGCCTGCCTGTCTCCTGGCCCCTGAGGATGAACAGCAAAGTGGCAACAAAGGTAAGTGTTCGTGTGGCTAGTTGCAAGTATATTGAGCAGTACTGGGGGTGGGGGAGAAGAAGAGAAGAGGGATGAGGTTTCTGTCAAGGTTCCGCAGCCTCTGACCTGGCCGGGGCTGGGGCTTCCCCTGGGAGAACAGGCGTGCTCACCGTAGGACAGGCAGGGTCCCTCCTGCAGAGGCTTCCAAAAAAAAGGCTGGGGATCCAGCCAATTGTGCAACCCGACTTGGGCTCTTAGGCACCAAGCCTGGTTCTGCAGCCTCTTCTGTAATTCAAGGGGAAGGGCGGGAAACAGACAAAGAAGGCGGTGATTTTTCTCATTAAGAATATTGTGTGCGTTGTGATTTAAAAAAAACAACCCTTGCATATCCCATTTCCAAGATCCTGTTGGGATATGAAACATCATAGAATAAATGGCATTCAAAACAAAGTGTCCGCATATTTTCATGCTTGAGATATGCTAATTATGTCCCAGGGCTCTTCTGGAGCCTGCAGTGGGACTGCGTCTGCCCAGCTGATTTTCAAAGTGTGTTCTGTTCTACTGGCACCTGGGCCTGAGCAGGAGGATTCGCCCTCTGAACCTGGCCAGAATATCCTACGCCTCTGGCAAGTGACAAGCAGGCCTCGTGTCCAGCTGCCCAAGGGAAGCGCTCTCTTCCCACGGCCGCCTCCGTGATGCGGGGCCAGGGGCTGCGATCATTGCTGGGAGCGAGCGGGTCAAGGTGTGCAGTGGGAGTAGCCCAACCCCTTTGCTTTCGCTGCAGCAATTGTATTCAAGGCCAACTTTTGGGGAGGCGGGGTATTGCTGGTAGTCTGGCGGTGCTTAAAAACCATCATGCAGGAGGGACTTAAATGGAGAGTTTTCAAAAGAGACTGCTGGGATAGGATTAAGGTGAGCAAACTTTATTGAATTTCAGGGCTGCCTGACAAGAGCATTATAAGATTCAAAAACGGATTTAGCTGGGCCTCCGCAAGCATCCCACATCAATCCTAGGTTTTACATTCGAGTTTTACCCATTGGAAGGCCGGGGGAGCTTCTGGCCAGAAGCTGTTCCTGAGGACAAGTGCTTTTCTTCAAAGTGCAAGGTGACTACACTTAACCGAGGAATCTGAAGCACACCCCTCTGCCTAAGCTCTCCAGGTACGCAGAAACAATAGCAGACAGGTGCTCCCTCAGATAACAAGGCTGCATACCATGTAGGATGTTACACAGGATGACGGTGCCCTGCATTGACCCAGAAGCTCACTAGCAACCAATCCAGCTTACAAAGCAGCCGTGACACATGGCTGTAGCAAGAAGTGCCAGCTGCTCCTGTAGCGTTGCATTTTGAATCAGCGATAGCTTCCAAGTGGTCTTCAAGGGAAGCCCCATGTTCAGCATTTCAGTAGAGTTCATGAGGAGAAGTTGATAGCAGGCGTAATAGACAGGGTCTGAGGGTTTCCTGCTCAGATCAATAGGTTAAGTGTCGCAAGCACTTTTCTACCCAATGATGCAGCCAAGATCTGGGTCATCACCCTAGCCCTGGAAGGATCAGCCGCCAAGTGGATGGTAACCCTATATAACTGCAACGGTCCCAAGCTTCAGAACTTTAAGCACTTCATGACCACACGGAAATGCCATCTTGAAGACCGCCTGGCAGAACGGAAAGCTAGGGATTGCATAAAAACTGTAAAACGGGCTTTGTCCGGTAGCCAAATATACGGAGGAGTTTCTCTCCATGTGGATGTAGTACCATTGTGGACTACTCATTGAGTACGGTTTGCCAGCCAGCTACAGATCTATCTGGTGGTGATGTCTATTCCACCTTTTTTTAGCTTACCAAGGAGTAGATTGTGGTCTACTTTATCAAATGCCTTACTGAAATCTAAGTATACTACGTCCACAGCATTTCGCTGGTCTACTAGTTTAGTCACTTTATTGAAGAATGAAATAAGATTGGTTTGGCATGATCTGTTTTTGACAAACCTGTGCTGCCCACTAGTTATAACTTTGCTTCTAGTTCTTCACAGATTTGTTTTTTATTATCTTTTTTAGGATCTTCCCAGGTATTGATGTTAGACTGATTGGTCTGTAGTTTCCTGGGACTGTTTTTTCCCCCTTTCTTGAAGATGAGAACCACATCAGCCCTCTTCCAGTCCTCAGGTACTTCCCCGGTGCTCCAGGATTTTTTAAAATAATATTGTATTAATTTTCCAATTTTACATTTGAGTATTTAAAAAGCAACGTGGTGACTGGGTTAATCAATAATTCAATTTTTTTAGTGCAAATCTCAGGTTACAACATCAGATATTTCTTCTCTTTTTCCCTTAACATTTAACAAACTTTGCAACAGGAAGCTCATGGTCTGAGCCACAGTCAGCTCCTGGTCTTGTTTTTACTGACTGTATAGAGCTTCTCCATCTTTGGCTGCAGAGCATATAGTCAATCTGATTTCTGTGTTGACCGTCTGGTGATGTCCATGTGTAAAGCCGTCTCTTGGGTTGTTGGAAAAGAGTGTTTGCTATGACCATCGTATTCTCTTGACAAAATTCTATCAGCCTGTGCCCTGCTTCATTTTGTACTCCAAGGCCAAACTTGTTCTGTACCAGCCTGCTACCGGCCTTGCAGAAAAGGCAACCCCTTTATAAACAGCAAGAGGCTGGAATACGTCTGCCAAATTTATTACAAAAACAAACAAAACACATACCAAGATACAGGAGCTTTGAAACACTATCGGAGCGGTTGCTTTCAGCAAACCAGCCCTCCCCAAACATTCCCTTTATAAAGAGTTCAGGGCGTGGCCTCTCTTTGCCTCCTTCCGAGAAGTCCCACAGCCTTCCTCTGCTTGCTCCTACTTGACTGCCTCCTGCGTCGGGCGTCCTTGAACAGGGCCAGCTGTGGGTCATCTTCATCCACACTGTCAGGCTCACACAGCTGGGTCTCCATGGTGACCAAGTGGGAGGGGCCTGCCTGAGGGCTATCATCAGCAAGATCTTCAACACCCCCCTCCTCCTCTGAGTCGTCGTCCGACCCAACTGCCGAACCCACAGGCTGACCCTGAATCACAACACTATCCCGCACCGCAGGGCCCTTCCCCCGGGGCTGCCGATCCGGATGCGGTCGGGATGGGAATTGTTCATGAAAAGCAGTCACCAACGCAGGGGCATGAACGGCGGTCGCGTCTTCCCAGGTGAAGTCCTCTGGTCCGTAACCTTTCCATTCAATCAGGTACTGGAAACGACCTTTCAGCCAACGGGAATCCCTGATGCTGGCGACCTCGTACTCGGGGGTGCTGCCTCCAACATGAGGTCCTGATGGGGGAGGTTCCGCTCGGCGGAGTGGACAAGCCGGTTGCTCGGGGACCAACAGAGACCGATGAAAGACTGGGTGCACGCGCAGGGAACGTGGCAGAGTTAAGCGATAGGCGACCGGATTGATGACAGCCTCGACTGGGAACGGTCCTAAATATCGGTGATCTAACTTTCTCACCGGCCGTGTTGACGGTAGGTTCCTGGTGGACAACCAGACCCAATCTCCCACCGATAGTGGAGGCGTATCCCGTCGTGACCGATCAGCAAACCTTTTGTAATCGGCCTTGGCCTTCTCTAACTGACGTCGCACCAATCGATGGATCGCCTGTAACTCTGCCATGAAGTCGTTCGCTGCCGGCTCCGGTGAGTCCACGGGAGAAAGGGGGAAAAACCGGGGGTGATATCCCACATTGGCCAAGAACGGTGTCATCTGTGTGGAGGTGTGCTGCGAATTGTTAAATGCAAACAGCTATGGCCAGATAGTCCACCCAATTGTTTTGCTGCAGATTGACGTAGCAGCGCAGATATTGTTCCAGGATACCGATGACCTTCTCGGTTCCCCCGTCAGTTTGAGGATGATGCGCGGACGAGAGGCAAATCTTGATATCCAACGCATGCATCAACTCCTGCCAGAAGCGGGCTGTAAACTGGGCCCCCCTATCAGAGACGACTCTATCAGGGAGGCCGTGCAGCCGAAACACCTGCTGAATGAACATACGACTAGTGGCGCGGGCTGACGGTAAGCCGCGACAGGGGATGAAGTGCGCCATCTTGGTCAGCATGTCCACCACCACATACACTGTCGTAAAACCAGAGGATGGGGGTAAATCCGTCAGAAAGTCCATGGACACAGCCCCCCAGGGTCTTTTGGGTGTTGGCAAAGGCTGCAGTAATCCAGGCGGGGCCCCTGTCGCTGACTTGGTCTGCCTGCATGGGATGCAGGAGGTAACATAGGACTGGACGTCGTGTCGGACTCGGGGCCACCAGAAGGTACGGGAGACCAGGTTCAGGGTCTTGAACAGGCCAAAATGCCCCGCCGCCGGGTTATCGTGACACTGGCTGAGGATGAGTCCCCTGAGTGGCCCTCCCGGAACGTAGAGCCGGTCACGATAATACAAGAGTCCATCCGTGACCGTCCAAGGAGAATCTGGCCCCACCTCCTCCTTCCGCTGAGCCACCCACACCTCCTGCTGCTGTGCCTCCCGGATCCGAGCCCGTATATCAACCGGCTCCCGCACCGCAGCAAAAGACTCAACGGGGATCACTGTCCTGGGCAGAAGCTTGTCTTCCACTCGGGAATATTCGGGCTTCCTGGACAGAGCATCCGCTCTTTGATTGTGCCCGCTAGGTATGTACTGAACCCGGAAGTCAAACCTCGCAAAGAAAAGAGACCACCGGATCTGGTGTTGGTTCAAATTCCGAGCGGTCTGCAGGCTTTCCAGATTCTTATGGTCCGTCCGGACCACGATTTGATGCCGCGCTCCCTCCAGATGATGCCTCCAGGCCTCGAACGCCGCTTTGATGGCCAGCAGCTCCTTCTCCCAGATTGTATAATTGCGCTCCGAAGGGTTCAGTTTTCGCGAATGGTACGCGCAAGGGAAGAGGGTACCGCTGGGCATCATTGCCTGGAGTAACACCGCCCCAATGGCAATGTCGGAGGCGTCCGCCTCCACGACAAACGGCCGTTGCGGGTCAGGATGCTTCAAGATGGGCTCCTTCATGAAGGCTTCCTTCAAAGTCTGGAAAGCCTGTTGTTCTGGAGCGTTCCACTGGAACCGAGTCTTCTTCTGAAGGAGCCGGGTGAGGGGGGCTGTCAAGGCAGCAAACCCAGGGATGAAAGTTCGGTAATAGTTGGCGAACCCAAGAAGTCGCTGAACATCCTTCACGCGACGCGGGGGTTGCCAACTCTGCAAAGACTCAACCTTACTCGGCTCCATGGCGATGCCCTCAGGAGAAATGCGGTGACCCAGGAAATCGATGGTCACCCGGTAGAACTGGCACTTCTCCAACTTGGCAAACAGCCGATGTTCTCGGAGTCGCTGCAGGACCTGATGGAGATGCTGATGGTGCACCTCACGCGACGGGGAGTAGATCAGGATGTCGTCCAAGTAGATCACGACAAACTGATCCAACAAATCCCGGAAAATGTCATTCATGAAATGCTGAAACACAGCGGGGGCGTTGGTCAGGCCAAACGGCATCACCGTGTACTCAAAATGTCCATAGCGAGTACCAAACGCCGTCTTCCACTCATCACCCGGCCGAACCCTGACGAGGTTGTAAGCTCCACGCAGGTCCAGTTTCGTGAAGATCTTAGCCTCCCAGAGTTGGTCCAAGAGTTCGGGGATGAGGGGCAGCGGGTAACGGTTGCGCACCGTGATGGCGTTGAGTTTCCTGTAATCGCAGCAAAGCCGTAATTCGCCCGACTTCTTTTTGACGAAGAGCACGGGTGCAGACACTGGCGAGGACGCAGGCCGGATGAAACCGCGAGTCAAATTCTTCTCCAGAAAGTCCCGCAATGCAGCCAACTCGGGGTCCGACATGGAGTACAAACGCCCCACTGGGAGAGGCGCATCAGGGACTAAATCAATGGGGCAGTCATAGGGCCTGTGCGGGGGTAATTGATCCGCCTCTGTCTCGCTGGACACATCAGCGAAGTCGGACAGTTTGGGAGGCAAGGAAACCCCTGGGAAACCCTCCACCTGGCCGGCACAGATATGGCGGGAGTGGTCCACGCACTGCAAGCTTGGGAAGGTGACCAAGTTCTGTGACCAATAGATCTGTGGATCATGCGCCCGGAGCCACGCCAGTCCCAAGACCACGGGGAAGTGCAGGTCTGAGGTGATATAGAACTGGATGGCCTCCACATGGGAACTGATGGCCATACATAATGGTTGCGTGGCGGCTGTAATAGGCCCAGACAGGAGCACTCGACCATCGATAGTCTCCACTAACATGGGCGGATCCACTGGGCACTGGGGAACAGCCCATTTGGCCACAAATGCTGAGTCCATAAAATTTGTGGTGGCCCCAGAGTCAATTAAGGCATGGACTGGAATCCCCTCTGGCTTGCCAGGAAGGATCAGACATGCCTCCAATATCAGATGCCGTGGAGGTCCACAGGCAGCATCGGAAAGACGTCGCTCAGTGTTGTTGTGGGACGCCCGATCTATCACACCATCTAGATCGGGCTCGGGGCGTTTCCCGACAGAAAAGTAGGGGACTTTCTCGGGGCAAACTCGATCACTGATGCCCGCTGTCGCTTCTTTGGGCAAAAAGCAGCCAAATGTCCAGGGTCCCCACAGTAAAAACACAACCCCCCCGATCGTCGTCTGTTCATTTCAGTCACCGATAGACGAGACCTGGCGGCACCCAGCTCCATTGGCTCCTCCCTTTGAACTGGGGGCTCACGCACAACAGGGGCTGCAGGGGTCTGTGGGGTGGCACGGCGACTCCTTCGCTGCTGCAACCGAGCATCGATCCGCAGGCAGAGATGGATCAGCCCATTCAGGTCTGAGGGAATATCCACACGGGCCAGCTCATCCAACATCTCCTCCGACAATCCATCCTGGAAGGCATCCACGAGCGCAGCCTCATTCCAGGCGGAATCCTGGCTAAGCAGCCGGAAATCGCTGATATAGCCCTGTAGGGGGCGTTGACCCTGCCTCAGAGCTTTCAGACGTCGAGTAGCAGTCTGCGTCTTAATAGGGTCCTCATACATCAGACGCATATGATCACAAAACCCCACAAAGTTGTCCAACAATGGGCTAGGTTGAGCCAGCAGAGGCGTGCCCCAACGAGCTGCATCACCCGAAAGAAGGCTTAACACAAACCCCACCTTATCCCGGTCAGTGGGGAAATCAGCTGCTCTCACGCTGATAAAGAACAGGCATTGTCCCAGGAAAGCAGGAAACAGTTCTGGAGTGCCTGTAAATTTATCCGGCATTGCAACTTGGCATTTTCTCCTGGGTGGGGGTGCAGCATGAACCTGAGCTTGCAGTTGAGCCACCTGAGCTGCCAGCAAAGTGAGTTGCTGGGTGAGCTGAGCATTCTCAGCACGTAGCTGCTCCATAATATTAGTAAGGGGTGGGAGGCTGAAAGCAAACTGTTCTGTACCAGCTTGCTACCGGCCTTGCAGAAAAGGCAACCCCTTTATAAACGGCAAGAGGCTGGAATACATCTGCCAAATTTATTACAAAAACAAACAAAACACATACCAAGATACAGGAGCTTTGAAACACTATCGGAGCGGTTGCTTTCAGCAAACCAGCCCTCCCCAAACATTCCCTTTATAAAGAGTTCAGAGCGTGGCCTCTCTTTTCCTCCTTCCGAGAAGTCCCACAGCCTTCCTCTGCTTGCTCCTACTTGACTGCCTCCTGCGTCGGGCGTCCTTGAACAGGGCCAGCTGTGGGTCATCTTCAACCACACTGTCAGGCTCACACAGCTGGGTCTCCATGGTGACCAAGTGGGAGGGGCCTGCCTGAGGGCTATCATCAGCAAGATCTTCAACACCCCCCTCCTCCTCTGAGTCGTCGTCCGACCCAACTGCCGAACCCACAGCCTGACCCTGAATCACTACAAAACTTGCCTGTTATTCCGGTTATCTTTTGGCTTCCTACTTTAGCATTCCAATCCCCCATGATGATAAGAACATCATTTTTTGGTGTTAGTTCTATAAGGTGCTGTAGGGCTTCATAGAACCAGTCAATTTCATCCTCTTCAGCACCGATGGTTGGGGCATAGACTTGGACTACTGTGATATTGAATGGTTTGCCTTGGATTCAAACTGAGATCATTCTGTCGTTTTGAGGATTGTATCCCAGTATTGCTTTTCCTAAGGGACGCGGTGGCTCAGTGGGTTAGGACGCTGAGCTTGTCGATCGGAAGGTCGGCAGTTTGGCGGGTCGAATCCCGAGTGCCGCGTAACAGAGTGAGCGCCTGTTACTCGTCCCAGCTTCTGCCCACCTAGCAGTTCGAAAGCACGTAAAAATGCAAGTAGACAAATAGGGACCACTACGGTGGGAAGGTAACAGCGTTCCGTGCGCCTTTGGCGTCTAGTCATGCCGGCCACATGACCACGGAGACGTCCTCGGACAAGCGCTGGCTCTTCGGCTATGAAACGGAGATGAGCACCGGCCCCTAGAGTCGGAAACGACTAGCACGCATGTGCGGGGGAACCTTTACCTTTTTATTGCTTTTCCTACTCTTTTATTGACTATGAAGGCTACTCCATTTCTTCTGAGGGATTCTTGCCCACAGTAGTATACCTGATGGTCATCTGAATTAAATTCACCCATTCCTGTCCATTTTAGTTCGCTGATACCTAAGATGTCAATGTTTAGTCTTGTCATCTCTTGTTTGACCACGTCCAGCTTTCCTTGATTCATGGATCTTACATTCCAGGTTCCTATGGAGAAAAAATCTTTACAGCATTGGACTTTCCTTTCACCACCAGACACATCCACAGCTGAGCGTCCTTTCAGCTTTGGCCCAGTCGCTTCATTCTTTCTGGCGCTACCAGTAGTAGCCCTCTGCTCTTCCCCAGTAGCATATTGGACGCCTTCCGACCTGAGGGGCTCATCTTCCAGCGTCATATCGTTTTGCCTTTTGGTACTGTCCATATGGTTTTCATGGCAAAGATACTGGAGTGGGTTGCCATTTCCTTCTCCAGTGGATCACGTTTTGTCAGAACTCTCTGCTATGACCTGTCCGTCTTGGGTGGCCCTGCACAGCATAGCTCATAGCTTCATTGAATTATGCAAGCTCCTTCGCCACGACAAGGCAGTAATCCATGAAGGGGTCATAACAAACTATAATGTCCAAAATACACATTTTATCTATTTAAATATAATCTTGTTCTATTTTCTAAAAGTTATCTATTTCCCACCATCTTAAGTCTACCATCTACTTAATAATACAATATCCCCTTTAATAAATCAAAACCATTATATATATTGCCTGGGTTAATCAATAAGTCAAACATATTCATGATAATTAATTTTCTTTTCCCTTTTAGATCTAATTTTTCAATATTAGACAAATCAAATCCTTATTTTCAACTAGTTTCCAGCTATTTTAAATCTAATAACCAAAATTCCCCTTATCTCAACATCTCCCTTTAACCCTCTAATTGACAATATAAAATCCCCTCTAATGAATCAAAACCCCAACTTTTTCAACCTTATTCTAGCTTTCTTTCTTTGCCAACTAGGCTTCCATATCAGTGCTTTTAAATCATCAAATAAATCTCCCTTCATTCTTATATATGTTAGTTGAATTAAAGGAGACATTTAATTGCCAGGTTTCTGGAAGGACTAGCCCATTTATATTCATTTAGTTGTCGCCCTGTTATTCCAGTCCCCCATGTTTGCTCTGATATGTTTGTCTTCAATTCAATCTGTTCTTTCTCAAATTTCTTCTAATTTGTATAGAAAGTCATTTCCATTTTCAGTGTTGTTACTTCCTTGTCTTGGTTGTACTTGTTGGTCAATTGAGTCTTTTGTCTTAATATTTAATTGTTCTACTTCTTCTGTTATCTTCTTTGGTTGTAGTCAAAGTTTGGCTTTGTGCATCTAAGCTGGAATCTTGATCTTTTATTTTAGGTCTCATTTTATCACAAGCTGAAAGAATAGTTTCATGTATTGCTTTCAGCATGGCAAGATTTTTTTCCTGGTCTTCATCCATCTTTCACGTGTTTGTAAATAATCTTTCTACTAAAAGTTGTTTGTTAAGCAATAGTCAGTAAAAGTTTACTGTCATGGTTCCGACTAACGAGACAGATCAAAGAACATTCCATGCTTGTTTATTCTAAAAAGTCTATAATAATGAGAACGAAGCATCGGCACTCATGGATGGATGTCAGAATCTGAATTCTCCTCCCTTGAGCACATCATATCATACAGAATTCCCTCCCTTAATTACACGTCATGAATCACATTCCCCAATTAGTTTAACATACAAAGTTTCACTTCCCTCTGAAGCGTGCCATCCCTTATCTTATCAAAATATCCGGGTTAACATTCCAGGGTCCCCCAGCAGGATAAAACTGGACGCTGGAGATGAGGCTCACCTCCATGCATCCACCAGGGCTGCGATCACAAACCGGAAGCGCAGGATTTTTGAAAGATATGGTACAACGGTTCTGAGATAACATCTGCCAGCTCCTTCAGAACTCTGGGATGTAATCTGTCAGGTCCTGGTGATTTATATTTGCCAAGGTCAGATAGGTGTTCTCTTACCATTTTCTTGCTTATTTTAATTTTTCTTTCTAATTTGTCTTTTGCAGTGGTTTTTTTGGTACGTTGGGCTGTAATTTCATGTTGGGTATGTTGGTATGTTGGGCTGTAAATAATGTTCAGTTCCAATTTCCATGGTTAAGAGGATTTTTTTCAGCCGAGAGGGCGGTGTCCCACTTGCTTTGAAAATGGAGGCCTGGAGGTATAATCTCTGTACTGAGAAGATTTTGAAATCATTTTGGAACCAGTGACTAAAATATCATTGCAAAGAGAGCTTCAGAGGGGCTACTTTCCATGCCCGATTCTGTCATGATAATTGCTAGTTTGCAAGAACAGAAAGTGAGGAAACAGCTGCATTTAAAAGAGGAAGTGAGAATAAGACAAAACAAATCTTGAACAAAGCAAAATCTTCTTCTCTTGTGCTGGTATCATTTCTGGCCTGAGTCATCCAATCAAGCACCATCAAGTTGTAGAGGAAACATTTAAATATCCTGAAAAGCATTGGCTTCCCAAGAGTCTCTTTAAAACAATCTGAAATGGAAATGCTGAACAGTCTCGATAAATCAGTAAGTTCTGGGTTCAGCTGAAATCCTCAGTAAGAGGCCTGTCACATTCTGCTTGCCAGATGGTGCCTTTTGGGGGTTCTGGAGTGTCATTACCGGCACCTATCACAGCCAGTGCTCCCGTTGCTGGTAGGGGTGGGATCTGGTGTCCAGCACACCTGCAGGCATCCCAGTGGGAACGTAGCAGTCAGGGTGGTGTTGCTGGGGGGGAAATTTTGGTTGATGAAACAAGAGAAGGGGATGGAGTAGGCTAGTAGTTCTCAACCTCAGGAACTTTAAGAGGCGTGACTTCAATTCACGGAATTCCCCGGCCAGCCAGGCTCTTGTTGAGGTTGAGAAACACTGGAAGAGCAGAGATATTCTCCTGGAAGAGAGAACCTGTCAACATACCTCTTACGTAGTGGGCTCTTTGGTGCAGGAAGGAAGACGCGAGGCTGAGTACAAGATAACTCATTCTTTATTCTTGCTAGAACTGTACTGAAGCTTGGGCTGCAACCAGCCACAATATATAGTCTAGCCCCTAGGCGGCAGCCAATAGGTTTGAACCCACACTTGCCGCCTGGGGCTAGCCAATTACAGGACCGGAGACAGCTTGACTAGGTTACTGGGGAGCCGTTAGCCGCTCCAGCAACACACGTGGTGTAAAACCAAAAGCCTAGTACATAACAATACCACCCTGCCCACACATTACTGGCTGTAAGAAAAAATCCAAAATCCTCAAGATTTTTATTAAGCTAACTCAACAGTTAAAACAAAACAAAACCCTCAGGCATGAAAGCCAGATAAGTTTGGGCCAGCCACTCTCACAGTCCAACCCATCTCACAGGATTGCTGTTGTGGGGAAATAGGAGGAAATAAGGAATATCAGTATGTTCACCGCCTTGAATTATAAAAATTATAAAGGTGGGATTTAAATAAATTCAGAGGTTGGTGAGCTGTATGTTAGGCTCCAGGTGATAATGATAGAACCAGAAATAGGTTTGGGGGAAAATTGGCTAACCAGTACCACTAATATTTATTTAGTTGAGGACAAATGAAAATTATGTAACATTCTGAATGAATCCATGGGGGAAAATGTTCTGCTAAGTGACTTGAATGGATAAGAAAATACAGTAAAAATTAACTGCATAATTCAGAGACTGAAGAAAAAATGAAGAGCCTGGCTCTTTTAGCTAGAAGCTCTGTTTATTTAAAATACATAGTTTAAGCATAAGCATGTTCTATGCACAGGGCAAAAGAATGAATATACGAGGGCAATTCAGAAATAAACCTCCATTTGGTTATCAATGACAGACTCTCACAGATACAGAACTTTTATTATACACATTAGAAAACTACAACATTACATTACTGGTGCGTCTAGCGGTGTGCGGGCGAGCATTATCATGAACCAACACACCGGAAGTCAGCATGCCCGAGCACTTATTATGGATGGTTTATCTGAGTTTTCGTAACATTTCACAGTAGACATCTAAACTGATGGTCAAACCACACTCCATGAACTTCACTAGCAGATACTCCTTTGGCATCTTCACATTTGGCAGGATTTTCTATGGCAACACTTCCACCAACAATAATGCTCGCCCACAAACCGCTAGATGCACCCAAGAACTTTTGAAGCAGTTCCCTTGGGATGTTTTTGATCACACAAACACACACACACACACACACACACACACACACACACACACAGTCCAGATTTGGTGCCGAGCAAGTGGTACTAAGGAATTTCAAACCTTGTAAGACGTTATTACAAGGGCCTCAATTTGAAAGGCGATTATGTCAAAAAGTAATGTTGTAATTCTCTAATGTGTATAATAAAAGTTCCGTATCTGTGAGTGTCTGTCATTGATAACCAAACAGAGGCTTATGTCCGAATTGCCCTCATAAATGTTAAGAATTTGGTTATCAATGACAGACTCTCGCAGATACAGAACTTTTATTATACACATAAGATTTCTTTATGATGAAAGATTGACAGTGAAGGATCGCAGATAGTGAGAGGCTCTGGATGCAGACAGACCATTTCTTGGTATGTTAAGAGCAGAGGTTGGAGAATAGGAAGGAATTTTTAAAAAGCAGCATGAAAATAATGATTGCAGCAAGACAAATTATGAACCATATGTAGGAGATGAACAGGCTGAGCCCGAGGGAGGAGTCAAATGCATCATATGTCACTGCATGCCCTCAAGAGGTATAAGTCATTTGAACTGCCTAAATCTCCTGATTTCCCCAGTGCTTGACACCATATGCTTAAAAGTATTAATCTCCCAAGAGAATTAATGGGAAATGAGTAAACGTAGAAACTACACAAAAGAGTGAAAGTCAGATTTTGTTGCATTTTGTTTTGTAAGCTGAACAAAATCACCTTGGTCAAGTAGAGCAGCCATGTCAATGTTTTAAATAGAGAAACAAGCATATATACTGTTGTGCTTTTAAGTTTATATACTGTTTGCAGAATTTGTAAGATGTAGACCATTTTGTAAGTAGACATGAGCAATTGGACAAGACTTTTTTTTTAATTTGAAGTGATTCAAAATAATATACTAGGCACCAGAGAACAGCACAATCATTAAGCAAACCATAGCAACAGAGGAAATGACGTGGCCTTATTCAAAGGCTTGCATACCCTTAGCTTTTAACATCACGTATTTCCCCCTCTTGCATCAATGACAACTTGCAGTCTTTTGTGAGACTTTATTTTCTCATCTGGTAATGCTGTCCGTTCTTGGCCAAAGGCCCCACCCAGGTCCTCTATATTCTTTGGTGGTCCAGCATGATCTGATGTTTGAGGTCTTCCAAAAGTGGCTCAACAGGGTTGAGGTCATGAGGCCATGACAGCCACTCCAGAACTCCTGCTAGAAGCCACCAAGGGTCATCGTGGCCTTTTGTTTGGGTCATTGTCATGTTGGGAAGTCCAGATGGGCCCCGGGTGCCACTGATGAATGCAAATTGTCCTCCAGTATTTTCTGATAATATGCTGTGTCCATCTTGCCATTGATTTTGACCGGGTTCCCTCTGCTGCCGAACGTCCCCCCCCCCAAAAAAAAATCCAGCAGAGATCCACCTCCAGGCTTCCTGGCAGGGATGGTTCTGCATCTCTGCGCAGGCCTTGTGGATTCCTTTCCAAACACAGCGCCTGTGGCTGTGGCGTTCAGTTTTGGTCTGGTTGCCCCAGTTGATTTCATCCCAAAGTCTGGAGGCTTCTCTGGTGCCATTGGGCCTACCGTGAGCGAACTGCTTTGGGTGTCGGTGCAGTGATGGCCGCTCTGCCCACGTCCCATTTGTGTTTGAGGGTCTCCTTGTGGCTGGTGGAGCATCCACACGCCTGGTTTCAGAGAATAAGCCCCGGGTGTTCCGTGGAAGTTGCTCCTGGGTTTCCCTTTGTAGCCCAGCCGTTTTCTCTGACGTCTTCCCTGGTCTGCCCGGCCTACTGCTAGCCGAGCGCCTCGTTTTCCACTTCAGGGACGAAACTTTAGGCAGCACCGGTTGGCACCTTCAAATCTTTGGATCTCTTTTTATATCCGTTTCCTGATTATGAATCGGGGCTGCCTCTCCTTGCAGATCCTTTTGCTCTCCCCGGGCTTCTGTAACCTGCAAAGTCGGCACAGTCCTGGATGAAAAACTCACAAGGCTTTCTCAGGAGCAAAGAAATTGATTCTCTAATTACACTGAAAGAAGGCACAGGTGTGGACACCTACCATTGCCATCCCAATTGGTGTGTGTCAATGTGAGTGTAAACTGTATTATTAACCCAAACATTCAATTGTGCAGGAACAAGATTATTTATCGAACGGTCCACATCTTACAAATTTTCCAAGAGGTATCTGAACTTTTGAGCACAACACTGCAGGTAGTTTTCGACCTACAACCACAATTGAGACCAACATTTCTGTTGTTAATCAAGACACTTAAGTGAGTTTTGCCCCATTTTACGTCCTTTCCTGCCACAGCTGTTCAAGTTGTTAAGGTTGTAAGATGGTTCTTAAGGGAATCCAGCTTCCCCGTTGAATTTGCTTGTCAGAAGGTCGCAAAAGGGGATCACGTGACCCCAGGACACGGCAGCCATCATAAATACGACTCAGCTGCCGAACGTCAGAATTTTGTTCACATGGCCACAGGGGACACTGCAACGGTCCTGTGAAAAATGGTCATAAGTCACTTTTTTCACTGTCATAACTGGTCACTAAATGAAGTATTGTAAATTGAGGACTACCTGTAAAACCAATATAGAAAATAGTTTGTAAATATAAAAAATGTAAGCTGCAGTATAAGAACTTGCTCAGAGATGCACATTGTCCTTAAAGTTGCAACCATTTGTAAAGGAATAGACTAGTATCAACCAATTCTTGGTTAATTATATTAGATACAGTCCAGTTCAGATGTGAGAACAAACCCTAATTTATGAAAATAAAATAAGCATTCTTTCACTTGCATAACTTAAGAGAGCTCAAACCCCTGTTTGTAATCTGCAACAAATTACAGGAGGCATTTTGTCTCAAATGTCTCAAATTGCTTTGTGCAATAAAGTACAGTTTGCTGGATGTGAACTGTGTGCTATCTAAAATAAAAGTTAAAAAGGACTAATCTCCTAATCTAAAAAGGCAGGTGAGGAAGAGGAACAAGAAGGGGATGCCAACACACCACTCTCGATACCACAAACAATGTCTGAACTGGTCCCCACTTGCAGGTGTGGAGCAATCCTTGTTCAAAAGAGTCTTCCAAGACTTCTTACTTTGGGGGTCATTGCTAGACCCTGGCCTTCCTTGACAAGACCCTATTTCCGCCCACCAGCAGAACCGCCTGGAAGGAGAAGAGCTGCTGAAACACATGGGAGGGGGAGGGGCTGTGACTGAGAGCCTGCAGGGGGCAGAAGCAGGGAAAGGGGGGGGGGGGCTCCCTTTAATTCAATTGAGAAAGCTGGTTTTAGGAAACCAAACGAAACTACCCTGCCAGATCAGCACCCTCGGGCGGAAAAGGCTTCATTCACAGCTTTGGGAAGCTGATTGCGTCCAAGTGAAAAATCCCACAGCCTGGGGCAGAAATGATGCTCGCAACTCTGGAAGAAGTGGGGGCGTCGGATGTGTTCCTGTGCACACACTTTTCCTCTGGCCCCAGGCACAGAGGTGGGAGGTGGCCTGAGGGGGTTTCTCAGCCTTTTAATGGCTTTCTGGGCAGGAGAATGTCATCTAGAGTTGGAGGGCCAGTCCATGCTACCCAGTAGTGGTTGCAGGACAGGCCTAGCAGTTGCCCACTGCCGGCCCCCTGCCCTGCCCCCTCGGTACTAACCCAGCACTTGCAAGGAGAGACACAAAAGCAGAGAGTTGCTGACCTTGCTTTGGCTCCTCGGTCTGTTCCTAAACCTGTGCAATTCTAGATCTTGAAGGAAAGACAGGCTGAAAAGTGGGGTGGGGGCACCACACCCTCCCACCGAGGGCATCTTCAGCTGTGCTGACTCAACCTGTTCAACCAGACCAGCCCCAGGCACCTGGCTTTTCCCAGTCTCCCTGCTTCTGAATAACAGACTCTTCTCTCAACACAATGCCTCTCTTTCGCTGAAACAGTTCCAGCTGACACCGAGGGAGTTCGGATGGCTTCTGCCCGGGATTTCAGCAAGCAAAAGCACTGGGCCGCTCTAACGCTCTGGAAGCTAAGCAAGGTCAGGCCTGGTTAAGTTTGGACTGGAGATCATCGCGATATGGCAGGTGGCAGGACTTACGCAAATAAGTAATAAATGCTTTAAAAGCAAGAAGACTCGAACTTTTACCATTCCTAAGGCCTTGAAAAGAAAATGGTTGTTGGATAAGGAGCAAACAGCCTGTGCGTATAGGCTATACTTTCCTCTAGAACACAGGTCTGCAACCCGCGGCTCCGGAGCCGCATGCGGCTCTTTCAGCCGTCCCCTGCAGCTCCCAGTCCTCTGCCATGTGCAGTCCAGAAAAAAAAGTGGGACTAAAAAAGTTCAACCAATCAATTCAAATATGCAGGGTAGGTGCATATCTCGCCTTGGCTCCACTCTTCAGTCAAATCCTGTTCTGCGCATGGACGCATGGACGCGCATGTGCACACATTTTTTGCGGCTCCCAGTTTTTCCTTTCGTGAGGGAACCGGTTCCGAGTGGCTCTTTCCCTGTTTCAGGTTGCTGACCCCTGCTCTAGAAAAAGGAAAGAAGGACAGCACTTATTAGTTCCAGATTATAATTAATACCTGCTTGCTTTTGCGGTAGAAAGGCATTCTTCCATTTTTACTGTAAATTATAATTCAGAAGACTGAGGAGGACACAAAGCTAAGAGGAGTGATTAATACTTAGGAGAAGGGAAAAAATGGAAAAATATTTAAACAGGAAGAACAATGGGCAGAGACATTTAACCGGGAGAAATATACAGTCATGCATCTCGGTAAGAGAAACAAAAGAAATATCTTCAGAATGGGAAAAAATCCAACTCGGGAGGAGGACAGAGGAGAGGGACTTGAATCCATTAGAGCAGGGCTTTTCAGCCTTTTCACCCATTGTACCACTTTTAGGATATGGCAACATCCGAGGACCACCAGCCGCCTAGCGAGGTGTCAAAAACTTGATTGCCAAAAAAAAAGGAAAAAAGTGATAAAGTACAGGTAGTCCTCATCTTACAACAGTTCGCTTAGTGATTGTTCAAAGTTCCAGCAGCACTGAAAAATGTGACTTATGACCATTTTTCACACTTATGACTGTTGCAGCATCCCCATGGTCATTTATTTATTTATTTTAATTCCATTTATATCCCGCCCTTCTCTGAAGACTCAGGGCGGCTTACAAGCTTAGCAGTAGCCTTCATTCTATGTATATGCCTGCTTATTAGGGCTTTCACACACACCCCAAGCGGCATTATTACAAAGTCAGCTTAATTGCCCCCAACAATCTGGGTCCTCATTTTATCTACCTCGGAAGGATGGAAGGCTGAGTCAACCTTGAGCCTGGTGGGATGCGAACCTGCACTAATTGCAGGCAGCTGGTGTTACTTAAGGAGGCATCAGCCCACTGCTCCACCAAGGTCATGTGATTTACATTCAGGTGCTTGGCAGCTGACCCACATTTATGACGGTCACAGTGTCCCAGGGTCATGTAATCACCTTCTGCAAATTTTTGACAAGTGAAATCAATGGCTGGGGGGCGTGGCCAGCTCAACATCGCTCAGGTCATGGGGCGCCTGTGGGGGGTACAGGTGGGGCTGTGGGGTGGGATCCGTGGGTCTCTGGTGGAGGAGTGTGGGACTGGGGTAGGTGGCAGGGCATGGTCCACCGAAGGAGCCTTGCCATCCCTCTTGGGCTGCATGGGGGACTCCCGGACAATAGTGTGGGCTGCCCAGAGCCCTGGCCAATGGAAGGCAAGCACCCAGCCTGGCCCTCGAGCTCTCGGGCCACCAGGACCCTGCAGCCCAACCCATTCCAGCCCTACTTCCCCAAGGTGGTGCCTGGCTGTGTTTACCTTCTCGACAAGGCTGCTGCTGCTGATGTGCCCACTCTCCTTGGCCAGGTTGCTCATGGTGGGTGCAGGAGGGCAAAGTGCGTGGGTCAGAGGGAGGCCCACTTCCTCTCCATGTGAGGAGACCTGGCTTTGTAACCAAAGCATCCTTAGGGATGGGAGACCATCAGGATAGGAGGAGAGGGCAAAGGGATGGCAAAAGGGCAGCAGGGCTGCTGGTGGCCAAGTGCTAAGGCAGACTTCCTTCAGACCCTCCCTCTCATTACAATCTCCCTCCTTTCTTCCTTGCTCCCTCTCTCCCTCCCTCCCTACCCTCCCCTTTCCCTGCTTCTCATTCTGATCTCCTTCCTTCCTTCCTTCCTTCCTTCCTTCCTTCCTTCCTTCCTTCCTTCCTTCCTTCCTCCCTCCCTCCCTCCCTCCCTCCCTCCCTCCCTCCCCTAAACAAGTACAATGGGCTCAGCACTTTCAATGTTTCAATTTCACCTTACACTATTTACCAGGAGGAAAAAAACTTCCTGGCTGATACTTTGTCAAGAATGCTGCAGTACAACAGTTCCAAAGTGGAGGTAATCAAGCTCCTTCTCCCCTCACATCAGCTGGCAGCTCAAGTAACCACCAGAGTGCAGCAGAAGGGGAAACCACCTATAGACAATATTGTTGCAGCAAACTTTTTGTCAGGACCCACTTCAACTAATCACCCAAGAAAGCAGAACTCTTGAAACAGGCATTGTCTCAAAAGGAAACTTTTATAAGGGACTAGTGACAGCAGGGAATGTAAGGCGAGATCTGAAGAAAAGTCCGCATGAATGATATAATTAAAGCAAGCAATATGCCCCCTCCCACCAAAGTCATAATGTCCGTTTGAAATCCAGCCAATCCACAGGTGGCCTGGTGGGCGGCTGACTGGCACGGTGGCCACACAACTCAAGGTCTTCTCCAGCTTTCCTTTCCCTGCAACTGTCTCCTAGATAAGGAGACGCATTCCATAG
This sequence comes from Vipera berus, assembly GCF_964194415.1. Lineage (NCBI taxonomy): Eukaryota > Metazoa > Chordata > Lepidosauria > Squamata > Viperidae > Vipera > Vipera berus. The sequence goes on along the minus strand of NC_138212.1, from coordinate 24,174,320 downwards.
TCAGAAGGAGGAGGCCAGACAAAGGAAGGAGAAAGTTAACACTATGAATCCCCCATGCACCCCCTCCCCCCAGCAAGAATGGCAGGCCCCAAAAAGACAGAAAAAAAGGAAAGAGCAGATGAGGAGTTTGGGGGTCTGACATCACCCCCCTAAAAAAAATGGGAAATGCACCTGGAAGACAAAACAGGGAAGGGGAAAACAGCAAACAATTCAATTAGGTTTTCCGGATATAGAGTGTGAAAACGTTGTAGCAATCTAGGGGCTTTAGCATGCTTCTTCTACACTCATTCATTTTGGGATGCAGGGAAGTTTTTCGACGAGACCAGGTATTGAGTCACTCCATGATGGGTCCTAGAGTCTATAATGACTTTAATCTCAAAATGTTGTTCACCCTCAACCATAATGGGTGTAGGTAATGGTGGAGCAGCGGATATGAGAGTGGAAGTGACTTCTGGTTTAAGCAGGCTGCAGTGGAACACAGGGTGGATTTTCCGTAGATTCTTTGGCAGGTCTAACTCGACTGAGTTGATGATGTGTGTAATTGTAAAACATCCAACATATTTAGGGCCTAACTTCTTTGAGGATTGTAATGATTTTAAGTATTTAGTAGAGAGAAATACACATTCACCAACTTTGTAAGGCTCTTGTTCCACCCTCTTTTTGTCTGCTTGGAGTTTGTAAGTCTCTCTGGCCTCATCAAGAGCTTCATGGACTACCGGCCAGGCATTTTGCAATGGCTTAATCCAGTCTTTTAATGAGGGGATTTTGGGTTCCTTGATGGGGAGTTCTGGTATGGCCACAAAGGTTTGGCCATTGGTAACTTGAAAAGGAGTAAACCCAGTACTGGAATGTTGTAAGCAACTTCAGTGAAAGGTAATAATTTATGAAACACCTTAGATATTGTTCTAGAACTGAGTTCAGACATTCTGTCCCTCCATTTGTCTGGGGATGATGGGAGGATGATAACCCTTGACTAGATCCCCAAAACTTTCCAGAACTTTGAAGTGAACTGGACCCCTCAGTCTGAAATAATCCGATGTGGGACACCATGGAAACAATATATGTGTTTCATAAGAAGTTTGACTAAGGTTTTTGCAGTAGGGATTTGGGGGCAAGGTATAAAATGCACTTGTCTAGAGAACAGGTCTGTAACCACCCAGATAACCGTATTCCCAGCACTTTCAGGCAGTTCAACAATAAAATCCATGGAAATCTCTCTCCATGGTGCTGATGGGCTTGCCACCGGTTGAAGTAACCCTGGGATTTCCCTTGATGTCATTTTGCAGCTGAACATATGGGACAAATGGCTACATAGCTTGCAATGTCCTTTTATAATGCAGGCCACCAAAATTGCCTTTTAATTAGGTGCAAGGCTTTTACAAAATCAAAATGCCCAGCTGCCATTACCTTAAGTCCCAAACTAGCTGGGACATAGATTTTCTCCCTAATCCATGCCAATCCGTCTTTGAGCATGCACAGATTGTTATGATTACAAAACCATTCATTGGTATCTCAAGCCTGTTTGAATTTTAGTAGTCAAGTCTTATTCTCTGGTTCTTTTGCTTTTGTTTGAGCCCTGGTGGTGACCAGGGCACCTAGTTGATGAGGCTGCAGGAAAGTTTTAGTTATCTCAGGTTTCTTACTGTTGTATTGAGGTAGTCTTGAAATAATCCAATGTGGGACACCGTGGAAACAATATATGTGTTGCACAAAAAGTTTGGCTAAGGTTTTTGGAGTGGGGATTTTGAGGCAAGGTATAAAATGCACTTGTCTAGAAAACAGCAAGAATGGCAGGCCCCAAAAAGGCAGAAGAAAGGAGAGAACAGGTGAGGAGTTTTGGGGTCTGACACTTTTAAAAAGCCCTGGAAGCAGATGAATAGGTCTACAGCCACAGAAGACTATGCGCCATGCAAAACGGATTAGTGTGGATGGGTGGGAAATTGTACATGCCAGCAAGCCAGAGGTTAAAAATCATGCCAATGTGTCATGATTCAAGAGAGATTATGGTGGAACTCCCTGAGAGCTCAGGGAACACATTAATTTGGATTGTGATTGACTTATTCTCCAAGAAGATTCATTTCATCCCTTCTCAAAAGATCACAACAGCCAAAGCATTGGCAAAGATGTTTCTACACCACATTTACCACTTACATGGGGCACCGCAACGCATTATCTCAGATAGAGGGGTCCAATTCATGTCAAAGTTCTGGAGAGCTTTTCTGGACCTCCTAGGAACCAAAGACTTAGTTTTAGTCACCATCCTCAGACGAATGGTGGGACAGAATGAACAAACTCAGTATTGGAGCAATAGTCCCAAAGGTGCTTTTTTCACAAGGCAACTGGACTTTCTTGTTTTTCTTTCAAGACGCTTTGCTTCTCATTCAAGAAGCTTTTTCAGCTCTGACTGGATGGTGGGGAATAGCAGGATTTACACTCCTTGCAGACAGCTGGTCATTTGCATTCTTTTAGCAAGTCATTGAAGCCCCTGGAGGCTTATCTGTGTTCTCAGGGCCACCTGAGTAGTGCAAATAGGTGTGGAGCCTTCTTGGAACTGTTGAAAGGACTGTGTTATAGACTGAAGATAGATGATGTCGTATCCCTCCCCCTCTGTTGAGAGAGGGCTGTTCAATTTTGACATAGATGGCCTCTTTGACCCCTCTTTCATACCAGCGGTCCTCTCTGTCCAGAATGTGAACCATACTGTCTTCGAAAGAATGGTCTTTGTCTTTTAAATGCAGATGGACTGCTTAATCTTGTCCTGATGGGTTTGTTCTCCTATGTTGTGCCATGTCTTTATGAAATGGTTGTTTTGTTTCCCCAATGTACAGATCTGCACATGGCTCACTGCATTGTACTTCATGTACCATGTTGCTCAGTTTGTGTCTGGACAAGACTTTAACCCCATGCCTGAACTACCAACCAAAGATCTCACGAACCTCTCTTTAAAACAATGGATCAATCAGTTAAAAAATACCTGGCCTGTAGTGCACAAAGCCCTTGCTGATGCTAGAGCAGCTGACAAAAAGAGAGTAGAGCCTAAACCATTCCTCATTGGGGATCATGTATGTTTGTCCACCCGATTCCTACAGTCACTGCAGCCCTTAAAAAAGTTAGGACCAAAATATATAGGGCATTTCCCCATAAAATTATTAACCCGGTCGCTGTGGAGCTAGAATTACCAAAGTCCTTGAGAAAGGTTCACCCTATGTTCCATTGCAACCTGCTAAAATCAGAGGTGGTGTCACTCTTAAGACCTGCACCTCCTCCACTACGCAAACCTATTATGGTAGAAGGAGAACAGCATTTTGAGATTAAGGAAACCCTAGAGTCACAAACGGACTTGGGGTTCACCCAATACCTGGTAGGATGGAAAAACCTCCCGGCACCCAGAATGAGTGGGTGCAAAAGAACCATATTAAAGCCCCTAAGTTACTCAAGCATTTTCATGACCGCTACCCGATAAACTAAGATGAACACTTTATTTCTTCTTTCTCATTTTCTCTTCTCCAAATGGATCTTTCCTTCTTTTAAGGGGGGCAGCTTGTCAGGTCCCTATCAGAATGCTGCCATTCCAAGGGGAGGGGGAACACGAGTTATTGTGGATTGAGGATGTTTCTAAATTGTGTATCTGTATGGGAAATAGGGAGGGGAAAAGAGCCCTCAGGGCCATCTGCTTTGACTCTGGCCAGCTAGCAAGGACAAGGCGCCAGAGGATGGTTGGTTATCACCCTTTCGGCTGAAAAGTTCTTACATCTTTGCACCAGTGGACTAGCTCCTGATGGACTCGGGCTGGGTAAATGGGACTTTTAACTTAATCCTTTTGTGGGGGAACTTCAGATTCTGCCTTACTTCTCTACAATCACTTTCTCTTAGTAAAAGATCCTTTTTGAAATGAGTCATGCATTCCTGAGGGGGCAGCTGAGGCAGGACCTCACACCCGGCCTGTTTTAATTTAGAGCTCAGAGAAAGCCAGCCAAGTCCTGCCTCCCATGGAAACAATGTCAGCTTCTACAGGTCAATTGCTGGTGGCCCCCGTCAGCTTCCAGACGGGTATCTGGTTGGCCCCTGAAGAACAGGAGAGGTTGGCCCACGTGGGTTCTTGCTCCAAGTTGGCTCATCTGCCCTTTTGTTCCTACTGGCTCAAGGAACGTGGGGGCACCGGATGGGCAATTTAGCAGTCTGCATTTGGGCTGTTTTGAGGAAGCAGAGAAAGGGATAATTTCCCAGGTAGATCGTGGCCCCCGCGATTGGAAGCCCAGGCATTGCTGCAGTGGAGGCGGGTGGGCTGTTCGGGAACGAGAAGAGGGGAGCTTGCCAGAGGAGACCGAACTACCGTTCCCACCATCCCTCAGAGACGCGGGCAGGCACCGCAGGAGTTGGGGCTCAGCGCCATCCGGAGATTCCTGGCCGTCCGGCTCAACTCCGCATGGACGGTCGGTCTTCCCGATCCCTTGAGCAGGCGGGGTCTCCTTTCGCAGCCAGCGCGGCCCCGGATTGGCGTTTCTGGGATTCTCTCTCGCTTCTCCGGAGGACGGCGCCGGGTTCACCCTTCTGCCCTCGCGGGTTCGGGGAAGCCGGTCGGCGGGAAAGGCGCCCTCCCCCACCCCGGCAGCCGCTCCAGCACCCAGCAGCGCGCATCCCGGCCGGAGCTGCCGCGGGCGCATGCTCGGAGCCCCGCCCGCCGCGGACTCCCCCGGGCTGCCAGCCCCGGGCATCGACGGCCGGGGGGAGCCACCTCTCAGCAGCGCCAGGATCGGCGGCGCCAGGCCGGGGGGGGGGAAGGCGGGTGTCTTCTGACTGCCGTGCCTGGGGCGGGGGGGCTCACCGGAGGGCCGCTCCTCCTCCGGGCCCCGCGGAGCCCCGCCCGCGCCCAGCCTGGCTTCGGCGGGGGCGTCGCGGGGCGGGCCGGAGGCAGCGGCGGGGCGGCGCCTGTGCGGCAGCGGCGGGGGCGGCGGCGGGAGGAGGGAGGCGGCCGGCTGGCAGGCAGGTCTCTCGCCGGCTGACTCGCTCGCCGGGCTCCCGGCTCTGGCTCGGCCGTCGGGAGAGCGCGGACTCGGAGTGGCGTCCAGGGCTCGGTAAGCTGGGCGGCGGCCCCTCCACCTCACCGCGGCAGCCGAGCCGAGCCGGGGCGGCGGCGGCTTGGCGCGCCCTGCGAGCGGAGGCTGCGGGCGGCGCGGCAGCCCCTCCGGCCGGGAGAGGGGGAGGCTCCGCGGAAGCCGCCGGCCGCTTCTCCTTCCCCCGCCAGCAGCGAGCGCTCCTCCGGTGGCGGCGAGGAAGCCCCCCCGCCTCTGCCGCTCGCGCTGCGGCCCCGGATGGGACGGGCTGGGGGGGAGGCTCGGAGGTGCTTGGGGACCCCCGCGGTCGGGAAGGAGCGCCCGGGGGTGCCTGCCGGTGACAAGCGCCGTTTTCCCGGCGGTTCTGGAGTGGGTGTGTTCCCAGGAAATCGGGACATTTTGGGGGGGGGGAAAGGGTGGGGGAGAGCTGATGGCGCTCGAAGCGCTTCCTCCCGCTGGTGATTTTATACGGGAATGTGTGACAATTCGATGCAAAAAGGGATTCTCCCCCCACCCTTTGGGCTGAAGCTCCGAAATGTGCGAGGGTCTTTGTTCTCTACCGTTACCCGTATTAAATTGTTTACTAATACAGCGTCTACCTCTCGTTCTTAATTCCGGCATTTTAATTATGCCCGTGATCAGGAAGCGAAAGCCCCACGACCTCGGTAATCTTAACGTCCAATTGTTCTGTATATACCGGTAGATGCCACTTCTGGAGGGAGCAGTTTCTAGTGTTGTTGCTATTGTGGTTCCTCCATCACATTTTAATACTGTTTTGTTCCTGATGTTCCTGTGGTGTAAAATCCTGGGTTGGTCTAAATGTGATTAATCTGATTGCAGGGGGGTTTAACACCCCAGCATTCGTGTATGTATGTTACTGAATGTTACATACAAAGCAAGATCCCCCCCCCCCGTTTGGTTCCAGCGATGGGGGGACTGGGGTGGGAGGGAGACATTGTTCAGCACATTCCATTTAGTTAATTAAAAGGGGGGAGGAAATCAAAGCGGCAGATTTGTCTGCTTGAGGCCAGGCCGTGCAGTCTCAGGGAATAGTTTGGAAGCATTTCTGCCCAAAATGAGGGATGCTCCATCCTCCCCACCTGCCCTCCCTTTCCTTCCTTTTCTCACTGAGCATCTTGGATAATAAAAGGGGCCAAAGGCATTCCTTTCAGGACCACCACCACCCCTCCCAGGCTGTGGGGCACAGGTGTAATAAATAAAATGTGCATAATGGTGGCACATAAAGGAGCTCCATCTTCCTGCAAGGATTTAGGAGAGGAAGTGAGGGGGCACCTGAGAGAAAAAAATGTTAAATATCTTTAGCACCAATCTGGACAATGCTGGCTTTGTTTTCCAAAGCTGCTAAGCTGCCCAGATCTGTAAGAATCATACAGGGCTTAATTTGGGCTTTCTGGGCTCTGGGATTTGTTTGTGGGTCACATTTCTACTTGTAGCAAGCCCATGAGAGACTCACAATGTGCAGACTCTCTGGCATGAGGGACCCGGTCAAGAAATCCAGCACTTCAGAAAGCGGCTTCTTTGTGTGTGTCAGGCTAGGAGCACATCGTACTTGATCTGTGAAACCTCGGGAGCTGCATCCCCTCCGGCATTGTAGGCTATGGGGGTGGTGTATCGCTGTCCCCCTTTAGTTGCGCCACCCGAGGCAAGTGGGCCTAGCTAGGCCAGTGAGCTGGGCATGCTTTGCCTTGCTCTAAGGATGTCAGAATCCCTCCTGCCCTAGCTCTCCCCACTCCTGCCCCATTTGCCTTAGAACAAAGCTGCACCTTTGCCGGAGAGTCAGTCCTGAAAGGAGACAGAGCTGACACTGGATGGGGAAGCCTCTCAAAGCCTATTTCAGAGCAGGAATTCTCCTCCTGGTGCTTTCTTATCCCCTGCTTATTGTTATTTTGTGTGTGTGAATCGGGTGGGGGGAGGTGGGAGATGAGTCCCAAATAGCAATTCAGAATTGTACCAGTGGAAGAGTGGCACTGACGCCCTGCCTGGTTTCTTGATCTCCTAGCAGAGGCTACAGAGAGAAGGTGAAACCAAATCAGCGACTGGTGGTGCCTCATTTCCACAACTTATTCATTTATTTACCCAGTTTATATGGCTGGCCATCCCAACAAGTGACTCTGAGCATGAACTTGGTTCCTGAATTAATTTACTTTCTCAGTTGGGGCCTGTGTTCCCATACAGGCTAAATCAAAATAATAGCAATGATTAAAAATCTAGTCACACTTAGCATTTGGGGCAGAGCAGCCACTAGATCTGCAGTGACCTGGTTTGGTGTCTCATGTGAACACAACCCCTAAAGAATGGCTCAGTGGATGAGTTCTTTTAGATGAGTGGCCTTTCTGCACACACTGCTATACCCTGATGGGAGTCTGGGGTGAGACTGTCCTAAAATGAACATTATGGCTTTCTGGCCCACTTGAGTTCCATGGGCAAAAATGAGGGCTTGAATTGTTGGGAAGGAAAGTGAATGAAACACTTTTCTGCCACATTTAATGCATTTTAGTACATTCTGAACGTCATCTATGTGCTCACGATGGTTCCACCAGCTGCATTAATTTGTTATCTGCACTCCAAGCCCCCTAAGAGAGTGGAGGCCATCCTGAAGGAGAGTCTAAAGCAAGTGATGTCGAGCTGGCCATGCCCACCCAGTAGGCCATGCCGATCCTAGCCACGCCCACCCAGTAGGCCACACCCATCCTAGCCCCACACACACACACACACACACACACACACACCGGCAACCATAATGCTGATGTGGCCCTCAATGAAATTGAGTTTGACATCCCTGATGTATCCTGAAGAAACGTTATTTGGACTCCTGCATTTTCTAAACTAAACTGAACTAGGGGGACTCTCCCTCATTCAGCAATCCTGAATTAAAATATTCTGAGAGAGGGGAAAAATATCTTTGGGTTAAGCTCCATCTCCTGCCTAGACAAAATTCCCATTTGAACTCTTTATAGTTGGAATAAGTTTGCTCAATCCCCCATCATCCCAGGATAATGGAGTGAGGCAGCCAGAGTGTGAAAGATGCTAAATGCACAAGGTTATTAATTAGCACAATAATTGGAGCAGTGTCTTTAAAAGCCTTAAGGCTTTTTGTTTTTGCACAGAGAGGCTATGTTCAAGCAACACACTTAGCTTGCTAAATTTGTGGGCTTTAGATAATACAACCAAACCTGAAAAAGCCAAATGGCCTGGATCCAGAAGGCATGCTAAACCACACATATACACACCAAGCAAAGTTAACACCAACTAAGAACATCCTGTGAGAATCCAGATAGTAGCAGTTTAATTAACTTAATTAGGGCTGTGAAGTGAATCCAGCTAGAATGCTTTCTTCTGGGTGCAGCCTGGAGGTCAGCTCGATGGTCCATCCCAACTGTGAAGGCTGATCCTTGCCATTCCCTCCATTACAAGGCACTGTCTGGAAAAGAGGGCAGCTCTGCTTGAGTTAGAAGGTGACAGCCAATAGAGCTTTCCTTTGGGTCTTGGGCTGCCTGGGAAGAGTCAGTTGAAGTGTGCCACAATGGCAAGAATGCATCACAACCATTTCCGGGCCAGTTCAGATGCAGACATCTGCCCCAATGGAAAAGGTGGGTTTGCTCTGGGTCCCTTCTATTCATCTTACAGGACCCAGGCTAAGAGAAGAGCAGGCAGAACCTGGGGTGGAGTTAAGAGAAAACTCAGTCTGGAATCCTTACATGTTCACAAATGATCCAAATCCAGCCCCTCTTGAACTCTTAAATCTAACACCAATTTAATCCTGACCATTAGTTGACCAGATTCTTGTGTATGGGCTTGAGCAATAAATCTTGTGAACTGGAGTATGTGTGATCCTGATTCCTTATGCCTGACACCTAGGAGTTGCGGTTTTCTCTGCCCAGCTCCTGTCTAATGGAACACCTTTCCCATCCCGCAGATAAGGAGGACCCTTCATGGCGAAGATGGTGTGTTCTTGGATCTTGGCTATTTGTGTGTTTGTTTATTTTAACAAATTGCATTATGTTGTCTTCTGGTTCTTAATCTTCTGTTCATTGACTAGAGGTACTGTTGTGAGATTGACACCTATACAAATCATTTAAACAAACAAATAAATGGTTTCTTTAGATAGCCACCCCCTGAGCATTGCAAAGGGTGTAGCAGCTGCTTGGATGGCAAGCAATTTTTGTCTGCCTCTTTTCAGCTTTCTGACTTTTCTGTCTCCTGATAGGTTGGTGGTTTCCAAGGTTCAGCAGCACCTCTGGGCTTGCCGGGGTCTTCCTCCCCGGGGCCATGTCTTCCTCTGATGAAGAGACGCTCAGCGAGAGATCCTACCGGAGTGAGCGGTCCTGCAAGAGTGAACGGTCGTACCGCAGTGAGCGGTCTGGCAGTCTCTCTCCTTGCCCTCCAGGGGATACTTTGCCCTGGAACTTACCTCTTCATGAGCAGAAGAAGCGGAAGAGTCAGGACTCCATTCTGGATCCAGCAGAGAGAGCTGTTGTCAGAGTAGCTGGTAAGGAAAATAGTTCTCTCCCCAAATTTAAGCAGGTGGTTTCAGAAGATGAGAGACCTACAGGCAGTAGGGTTCCTCTGGACGGTTTCTCCAGTCCTTCAGATTTGGTGGCATCATCCTTTCTGCAGTGGGTCCTACAAATACTCAGAATGGAAGTTCAGAAACTGGGTGCCTTTCCTGGAAGGTTGTTTGAAATGTCAGTGGAGTCTTAAGGACATCCGAGAAGAGAGGAAGGGAGAGCATAAGCAGGGGGAGAAAACTACTTTCAACGAAGGGCCTGAGAGAGACACAGGGACGCCCTAGATGTCCTCTGGGGAGTGGATTGGTTAAGTTACCTTTGCTTCTACGCACAATATGTGTGCTGCAAATACATCATTTTGCCACCCAATATGGTGGGCTTTGGATACTTCAAAAATCCTTCAAGTGTCTTTCTATTGCCTATGGACAATAGGCAATTTTGGGAAGCCATGATGTCAGTTGGGTCATGCCATTATCCCAGGTGTGACATGAAGATGTGTTAGACACATCATGTCAATGATGTATGGCACATGGTTTGGGTTATTTGTATGATGTACAGTGATGTACTGATTTTATTTCTTCTTATAAGATGGATGCAGCTTGCTGCGACCAGCTTATCTTACTTAAAAATAAGGGAAAGCATTTCTTGGTGTCAATACTTTGGATTTTACATATGTGCAGATTTTCTTGACTGATCATTTCCTTGTTTACTGCTCAGGAATTGTTTTCTTTCCAGTTTTGTAGGGTGGCTGATGGGGCAGTGTGTGTGTGTGTGTGTGTGTGTGTGTGTGTGTGTGTGTGTGAGAGAGAGAGAGAGAGAGAGAGAGAGAGAGAGAGAGAGAGAGAGAGAGAGAAATGTCAAATGGTGGTCATGACTGCACAAATGGAGCTCTGCCATTTCTTAATATGCTTTGGAAGGGATGCAGGTACAAAATGTAATCATAGCCATCATCTTGGCTTGTTTAATACTCTTGCTTATTTGTAAGAATTTCAATCTGGGCCCTGTAATCTTTTCTAGGACAAATCTATGCTGCTTCTGTATTTCCTGACTATTGTGAATGTAAACTGAGATCCCTTGAGGGATTAATTGATTGAGTTTTGATCGATTAGACAACAGCTTAATTCATGAATGAAATGCAGTTACTAAGACCTTGGGAAGGTTTTGCAAACTACCAGTTTCTATGCATCAGGTCCCAAAGCATTTACTCATGAAAAGTAAAGAAGTAGTAAATGAAAATGCCCAGCAAGCCAACCAAAATCAAGATAACCCAAAGTCAGGAATCTGATTTTTTCCAGAAAAGGTAGGTATGAAATGTTTTCATTTTGAAGTCTAGCTCCACATTTGGGCATAAAACAACCTTTAGCCCCCCCCCCCCGAGGTTGATTAATGAAGAGAAGATCTTTGTACTCAGAAGCTGAGCATGGTTGGACTTGGATAGTTCAACTTAGGAGAATCCCAGGACTGCAGGCTTGATAGGGAAGTTGAAAAAACACTTTGAAAACTGACGATGACAGACCCCTTCTTAATTGCTGCCAATAAAGCTATACATGTGAATTCATGAAGTTGATCAACTTTTGCTTTATAGTGTTTGCATGAGGCATGTTTCATTTAGTAAATATGAAATAAACAAGATTCCTGGAGATAGCAGGTTAGTCTTGTCCCTCCTGCATCCCATCATTGTATCTAACATATTCTTGAATACACCCTTGAAAAATTCCAGGAAGGACAACCTCAGTGCTGTTGCCATCCACACAGAGGGAGGAAGTGATTGCTTTCTGAGGAGGCTGCCCTGGCCCTCGGCTAATTTTATGGCTGGGTTCCAAAGACTAGGGATGATCTTTAGAGCAGGACATCAGGTTTAGAAGACCCACCATGCGCTATGTGAACCTGACCTGGGTTTATTGCCCAGGAGCTGCTCTGTGTGTCAGCCTATCTCAAAGAACTGGTCTTCAGGATCAGAAATGGAGCCTTCTCAGTGGTTGCTCTCTGGATCTGGACTCTTATGAAACGACGTTTGCCTTTCTTCACCTCTCCTTCTAATAACCTGCTATAAAACATGTTCCTTTTTCAGTGATTCTCAGAGCATAAAATATTCCCTTTTAGAAGAGAAGAGAATAGAATAGAGCTGGAAGGGACCTTGGATGTCCTCTAGTCCAGCCCCCTGCTCAAGCAGGAGGACCTATACCATCTCAGACAGGTGATTGTCCAGTCTCTTTTTTAAAACCTCCAGTGATGGAGCACCCACGATTTCTGAAGGAAAGCTGTTCCACTGGTTAATTGTTCTCACTGTCAGGAAGTGTCTCCTTAATTCCAGGTTGCTTCTCTCTTTGATCAGTTTCCAACCACTGTTTCTCGCAGTGGCGTAGCATGGGGGGTGCAGGGGGGGCCGGCCGCACCGGGCGCAACATCTGGGGGGGCGCATTAGATGCATTTTACTTTAATTACATCAGTATTTTCATAAACAATACATGTGCTTAGGGAGTAAGGGTTTCTTTAACTAATCTAGTGGAAGAGACTCGAGTGCTAAAATCCACGGGTTAGGGGGCGCAAATTACTTGCCTTGCCCCGGGTGCTGACAACCCACGCTACGCCACTCTCGTCCTTCCATCTGGTGCTCTGGTGAACCACCTGACCCCCTCTGCATTGTGGCAGCCCCTCAGATACTGGATCACTGCTATCATGTCTCTCTTATTTCTTCTTTTCTTTAAACTGGCCAAACCCAAGTTATGCAGCCATTCTTCGTACGTTTGGTCTCCAGGCCTTTGATCATCTTAGTTGCTCTTCTCTGATTTTTTTCCAGACTCCCAACATCTTTTTAGTGATATGGTGACCAAAATTGGCTGCAGCATTCCAGGTGTGGTCTTACTAGGGCTTTATAAAGTGGTACTAATACTTCGCATGATCTTGATTCTATGCCTTTGTTTATACAACCCAGGATTGTATTAGCTTTTTTGGCTGCTGCTACACAGTGCTGGCTCATAGCCAAGTGATCGTCCACTAGGACTCCAAGGTCCCTCTCACAGTTACTGCCTCCAAGCCAGGTCTCACCCAATCTCTATTTGTTCCTTTGGTTTTTCCTACCTAAATGTAAAACTTTGCTTTTCTCCACATTGAAACTCATTTTGTGGGATAGGGCCCATTGTTCCAGTTTGTCAAGATCTTTTTGGATCCTGAGTTTGTCTTCTGGGGTGTTGGCTACTCCTGCCAGTTTGGTGTCATCTGCGAATTTGATTTGTATTGGTCAAGATTGGATACGTGTTCTCTTACCATTTTCTTGCTTATTTTGATTTTTGTTTCTAGAATGTCTTTTGCAGTGGGTTTTTGGTGTGTTGAGCTATGGTTTCTTTTTGTGTGAAGACTGATGCAAAGTATGAGTTAAGCACCTCTGCTTTTTCCCTGTAGCCTGTAATTTCCTTGACATCTTCTCTCTTTAGTGGGCCTAGAGTTTTCTTGACTTTTTTCTTGTTGTTAATGCGTTGGAAGAAACTTTTTTTATTGTCCTTGATTTCTATTGCAAGTCTTTGTTCATTCTGAGCCTTTGCTTTCCTGACTTCATCTTTGCATGTTCTGGTTGTTATGTGCCTCTCTTTCCATTTTTTGTATTTGTCCTTTTTTGTCTTTTAATTTGTTAGTGAGATCTTTGTGCAGCCATGCTGGTTTCTTCCTGGATTGTTGTTTTTCTTTCTCAATGGTATTGTGTTGATATGGGCTTTTGTGATCGTGTTTTTCAGGGTTTCCCATGCTTCTTGGGTTGTTTTTCCCTTTAGGATTTTCATCCATGGGATCTTTCCCAGGTTCTCTCTGAGCTTGTCAGAGTCGGCTCTTTTGAAGTTTAGGACATCGGTTGGGTTGTTTTGATTGCTAGTCTTTGCATTATATTAAATTCCAGTATGGCGTGGTCACTTTCACTCAACGTTCTGGCAATTTCAATTCCCTCTATCACTTCTTCTCTGTTAGTAAGAATTAGGTCCAGTATAGCTTTACTTCTAGTTCCCTCCTCCATCTTTTGGGGGATAAAGTCGTAGGCTGGGTTGGTTAGGAATCTCTTTGACCTCCCGCTCACTGCAGACTTTGTCTTCCCCTTGATATCTGGATAGTTGAAGTCTCCCATTACTACTGTGGTATGCTTCCTGTATACATTTGTTAACTGGCTGGCAAAGAGTTCATCTATTTCTTCTGGTTGGTTGGGTGGCCTGTAATATACACCTATGGCAATGTTACTTTTTTCTCTGTTATATTGACCCATATGCATTCTGGAGGGATTTTATCTTTGATCATGTGCATTTCTGTAGATATGTAGTGTTCTCTTACATACAGTGCAACTCCCCCTCCTCTTTTTGTAGACCTGTTTTTTTAACAATTTGTATCCATCCAGGTTTTGTTTTCATTGTCTATCTAAATTATTTTTTTATGGTTGTTTTTTCTTAAAATCTTATTTCTCTGCTGTTTGGAAATTTTATGGATACTTTTTGAATACATTGCTGCTATTAAATTGTTTTTATATGTTGAGGTATGATTTTGAGGTATCTTGTTGAGCAAAGGACTATTTTGGCCTCCACCCATCACAATGGGGGTGGAGTGGGGGGATATCACTGGAGAAGCCCCCTGTGGTATTCTTTTCTTTTTTCCTTCTTATAAATATTTGAGGATTGTTTTATTTTACTGCTTGTTTGTTAAAAGGGTAAAAATCCATCATAATTTGGTCGTTGTGTTCAAATTTCAAAAGTTGTGAAAAGGCACTTGGGATTTCCTGGAGCAGAGTTGTGATGAGGCAGTCCTACAATAAAGAATGTTGAAAATTGGATTAAAAATGAAATTGACTTAAAATAATTTGGAAAATTGACCAAACTGGGAGAAGGATCTCTTCATTCATTTCTAAGATGAATCTAGGATAATTTCAATCAAGGATTGAAATTATTACCAGTAAGCTTGTGCAAATCTTGTATTCATGCAGAATTTTAAATTCAAGAAAAGAATAACAGAATGGCAGAGTTGGAAGGGACCTTGGAGGTCTACTAGTCCAACCCCCTGCTCAAGTAGGAGACTATGGTGAAAAAATGGTGAAAATCTTTTCACAATGGTGAAAAAAGTAAGGTTCTACATTTAGACAAGAAAAGCCAAATGCACAGGTGTAGTATAGGATAGTACCTTGCTCAATAGTAGCAACTGTGAGAGCGATGTTGGAGTCCTAGTGGACAATCACTTCAACATGAGCCAGCCGTGTGCTGCAGCTGCCAAAAAGGCCAACACAGTCCTAGGCTGCATTAACAGAGGGATAGAATCAAGATCACGTGAAGTATTAATACCACTTTACAAGGCCTTGGTAAGGCCACACTTGGAATACCGCATCCAGTGTTGGTCACCACGAAGGAAAAAAGATGTTGAGACTCTAGAAAGAGTGCAGAGAAGAGCAACAAAGATGATCAGGGGACTGGAGGCTAAAACATATGAAGAACAGTTGCAGGAATTGAGTATGTCTGTGTAATGAAGAGAAGGACAAGGGGGGACATGATAGCAGTGTTCCAATATATCAGGGTCTGCCACAAAGAAGAGGGAGTCCAGCTATTCTCCAAAGCAGGCAGGACAAGAAGCAACGGATGGAAACTAATCAAAGAGAGAAGCAATCTAGAACTAAGGAGAAATTTTCTGACAGTTAGAACAGTTAGAACAATTAACCAGTGGAACAACCTGCCTCCAGAGGTGGTGAATGCTCCAACACTGGAAGTTTTAAAGAAGAGACTGGACAGCCATTTGTCTGAAATGGTATAGGGTTTCCTGCCTGAGCAGGGGGTTGAATTAGATGACCTCCAAGGTCCCTTCCAACGTCGTCGCCGTCATCATCATCATCATCATCATCATCATCATCATCTTATTATTATTATTATTATTATTATTATTATTATTATTATTATTATTATTATTATTATTGTTGTTGTTGTTATTGTTATTATTATTATTATTCCATTCCAGACAAGTGGTTGTCCATTCTCTTTTTAGAAGCTTCCACTAATAGAGCACCTACAACCTCTGGAGGCAAGCCATTCCACTGACAGATTGTTCTGTCAGGAAATTTCTCCTTAGTTCCAGGTTGCTTTTCTCCTTGATTAGTTTCCATCCAATGCTTCTTTTCTTGCCTTCTGGTGCTTTGGAGAATAGTTGACCCCCCTCTTCTTTGTGGCAGCCCCTCAAATATTGGAATACTGCTATCATGTTGCCCCTGGGTCTCCTTTTCACTAGACTAGACAAACCCAATTCCTGCAACTGTTCTTCATAGGTTTTAGCCTCCAGTCCTCTAACAATCTTTGTTGCTATTCTTTTCATTCTTTCCAGAGTCTCAACATCTTTTTTATAATATGGTGACCAAAACTGGATGTGGTATTCCAAGTGTGATCTTATTAAGGCTCTATAAAGCGGTACTAACACTTCATGTTATCCTGATTCCATCCCTCTGTTAATGCAACCTAGATTGCATTGGCTTTTTGGCAGCTGCTGCACATGGCTGGCTCATATTTAAGTGACTGCCCACCAGGATTTCAAGATCCCTCTCACACTTGCTACTGTTGAGCCAAGTTTCACCTAATCTGTACCTGTACATTTGATTTTTCTTGCCTAGGTCAATATTGCCTCAGTTTTTGATAGTGGAACCACATCTTTTCCTTTAAATGAAAATGGAAAAATATTTATTTATTTATTTATTTTTATTACATTTATATCCCGCCCTTCTCCGAAGACTCAGGGCGGCTTACAAGCTTAGCAGTAGCCTTCATTCTATGTATATGCCTGCTTGTTAGGGCTTTCACACACACCCCAAGCGGCATTATTACAAAGTCAGCTTAATTGCCCCCAACAATCTGGGTCCTCATTTTACCTACCTTGGAAGGATGGAAGGCTGAGTCAACCTTGAGCCTGGTGGGACTCGAACCTGCACTATGGTTTATTTGTTGAATTCACAAGGATGATGGCCACCTGGGCCCCTCTGTCTTTTTACTGCGAATGAATCACTTGACTGAATGAAGCTGAGTGTAGAACAGAGACTGATGGAGAAGCCTGAAGAGACCTGACAGATAGATTCTTCTGAGCAATGACCTCGCTTTCTTTGACAGTGATGTTTTTCAGCCCACAAACCAAGTTTCGCAGACAGTTTTGCCAAAGAAAACCATGGTTTGCCTTAGGCATTTAGCGCCAACAGCCTTTCACCTGGCTGCCAGAATCTTCACCCTTCTTAGGGAGGTTTGGGCTGGACAAATCCTTTAGAAATGAAATGGTTGTCTCTGGGGAAAGTGGGAAAAGGTATCAGCTTATGAGCCACATAATACTTCGGGATATACTTAAAAATATGCGGAGCATCTTTTTTCCATATTTAAAACAGGGTGCTATGAATAAGCAAATGGGGAAAGGAAGGGAAGCGAAGCGAAAGAAGAAGAGAGAGGGAAAGGAAAGGAAAAAAAGAGAAGGGATGATCATTGGATGTGAAATAAAAGCTTCTCTGGCTGTAGGAAATAAATATCTGAAGCTCACTTCCAGGTTTTTTCTTACCTGAAACTGCTGTAAATTCTGCTTTCTCTTTCTTGTGCTTTCTGTTTCCTGAGAAAGCTTTTCTCTTTCTCACATTCTTCACAAAAGCTGCACCGTCACTCTCCAAGGAGCGAAACTCTTGGCCATTTTCCTATGTCTTTCCAGCTGCTGAGGAAGGGAAGGAGGAGAGAGCATGTGATTTAAACAGGACATTTTGAGCGGGAAGATTAGAGTTCTTGTTGCAACACCTTGTTGTGGAAGGGAGTTTTGAAGGGGAGACAATCTGTGTGGAAGAGCAGGCTGCCTGAGCAAAAATGCAGGCCCCAAGGCTGCCTTCTTTCCCTCCATCTGCCTATCATCTCTACCTTCGCACCCACCTACCTACCCATCTCAGCCCCAGCCAAGTTTCCCTGTTCCAGATTTGGTTTCCTGTAGCCAATTATGCTTCCTTTTACTTCAGAAGCTGGGGATGCCCTCGAGCAGAGCACCCCACCCACCACCACCCCCCGCGCCAGTGTTGGCAGTGTTCCCCCTCCGGATGTGTTCAACACATTGTGCAGGACTGGTCAGCTCCTCCTGCTAAAAGAGGCAGAGGGCTGACCCACTTGGTATCAGGGAGAAAGTTCTCTCACCAGTTTTCTGCTGGAAGAGATTTATTTAACTATTTGCTACCTATTCTCTAATGAATGAGTCTGCCCTGCCAGTGATTGCTTGGTATTCAGAGCTCAACTTTCTCTGCTTTGGTTAAACCATTTACTCAACAGTTTATTGGACACACTTGGAGCTTTTTAAAACTATGTGAAACTTTCTTTGAGAGTCTTTTGTTACGTGACAGGAGCAGTTTTATTTCTCTCTAAAGACTAAAGCATTGTCTGGGGCAAAAAGAGCTTCTGTCATTTTACCTAAACGCAAACTACAGGGGGAAAAATCATTTTTTAAAATGGCAAACTTTAGTCTGATGTAACGTTCCCACCGCTTCAAATTCTCCTACTTTGGGCAGATTGTGTGAAGACTCAGCTTTCTAGGGAAGGCTTCAGTGCTAGGAAAAGGGGAAGGAGAGAGAAAAAGAGGATGACCAGCAGGAAGGTGGATGGACTCAATTAAAGTGGCAATGGGGACACCATTGGGAGGTCTGGAAGACCCGGTTGGGGACAGATCATCCTGGAGAAAATTTGGTTTCTATCTGGTTGCTAAGAGTCATCATCAACCTGATGGCACACGGTGATTCCATGCAAAGACTTGGTTCTTTTGGAAAAGACTCTGATGCTGGGAAAGGAAGGGAAGGGCGGCCAGCAGTGGCAATGAGAGCCCCATTGGAAGAGCTAGCTCAGGGTTAGGCAACCTCGGCTCTTTTATGACTCATGGACTTCAACTCCCAGAATTCCTGAGCCAGCACGGTTGAAGTCCATGAGTCATAAAAGAGCCAAGGTTGCCTACCCTTGAGCTAGTTGAAGAAAAATCTATCTACTGGGATGCTACACGTCAGCAGTGATTTGATGGCACATAATAATTCAACATTTAGACCATGAAGTAACTAGCATATTTCAAGTAAAGTATTTCTGAACAGGTCCATTGGAACCAATGGGATAAGGAGCAGGATGCTCTTTTGCCAGGTGTTTGCACCTCCCAGCATCTGGAGCTCCTGGTCTTCTTTAACGACTTTTCTCTCACTCTTCAGGGTTCAGTCAGACAAGAAGTTTTAGCTGTTAACATCCTCTTCCAAGAAGCATTTTTGGCTCTATTGGCCTCTGATCAAGTGTTTCTCTTTGGAAAGTTGCTACGTTTCATCTCATCCAAATTGAGCTGTGCTGTGAGGGGATTTCCCTCTGAACTACCGTAAATAGTTTAGTCATAGTCACCACCTTAATAAAAGGGAGTGATTGAGTCTGGAGAAGGCAGTTTAAAATAAAATAGCACAGAGGTGAGAGAAAATCGTAAGGAGGAGAGCTACATTTTTCTAGTTAAACTGGAAAAGGGTGAGAGGAAGAATTTGAGATGAGAATAGTCTGAGAGCAAGAAGCCCCTGTAATTCTTCTTCAGGTTCACATCTAAAAAAAGTAGTACTAAAAGAGATTGTACAAATCTGACAGTCCTTTCATTAGAAGTGAGCACATCATCCAGATGTGTGCATCCAAGAGCAGCCACTGAGCAGAGCTTCCAGTTCACCCACCCACCCGGTTCCTTCCCCCCCCCCCCGCAGCTGGGACAGGAGATTCAGGCCCTGGGGGGCAGCACAATCCCTGGGGGGGCAGCGCCCGTTGTGGCGCCATCTTGTTAATTCCTGGGACGTCTCCCGGGTCACCTTCAAAGTGCCTGTTGTGAAACCTTCCAAGTGCAACTCTGGGAGTCTGAAAAGTGGAGCAAGGCCCCTTCGGAGCCATAAATTTCCTCTCCAGCCCAGTGCCAGGGCCAGACAGGAGAAGCAAAGAACTGGCATGATGAATGCAGTGTTTGTCTCCTTTCTCCTGAACCTTCCATTTTCCTGGTACGGCTCCCCCCCCACCCCATTCTTTCTCAGTTGAATCCATCTCTGTCCCGTGTTAATGCCTCAACTTTTCTTCTGATTTATTCCTGGTCTGAAATGGCTGGGCTTGCAGTCTCCCCGCTCCCACACCTACTGCAAACAGTCTTTGTGCTGCCTTGCGGCTCTAGCACTCTGCATCACCCTGCAGGGAGGGGCAGTTTGGCTGCCCAAAGTTGTTGCTGGGCCCCTGGACCCTTGTTTGCTGCAGGAGAGCTCTTTCATCAGCCCCAGTGTCTTTCTTGGTGGAGTTTTAGTAGGGCAATGTTTAACAATCAAAGGACACCCCCCCACACACACACCTGCCCCCACCAAGCCTGGCTGAGCAATTTTCTTCTGGCAGCCATACTTTAAGGTAATAACATGACAATTTTCTTTTCCAAATTATTATTTGGAATTTCCAAGTTCAAACAGACTGACATCTGGAACACAACATGCAGATATCACAACAGTTGGAGAAGAGCAAGTTTTAAATGTGGTAATACCAAATGACACAAGAGCTGGAAAATATGGTAAAACTTCATATTGAAATATGGAGGTTGTGGAATAAACTGTCAAAAGGTTTTCCCATAATTATTGGAACATCAGGAGTGTAACAATAGAATTGCCAAAGCTGCTGACGCAATTATTTACCCTCAAAACATTTAGTTTACAAAAGACAGTTTTGCTTGGAACCACTATGGCATTTGGACAACAATTAGGCCTTGGGATAACACTTGAAGTGACCAGCATTTGCTGAGTATTCTTCAGGAGAGACCCTATAATAGCCACAATAATAATAAGGCTTTTGAGATAATATGGCCAGAGGTGTATTTATGGACTTTCCTGAAAGATGTTAAGTATTGGGTTAAGGGGTGACATGGGTCTCTCTTATTGTATTTATTTATTAGATTTCTATTCTGTTTCTATTACTTTATAAGTAACTCAAAGTGGCAAACACACCCAACACACCTTCCTCCTCCTATTTTCTTCACAACTACTACCCTGTGAGGTGGGTTGAGAGAGAGGGACTGGCTCAAAGTCACCCATTTGCCTTTCATGTCTAAGCCGGACCCAGAACTCCCGGCCTCCCAGTTTCTAGATCGGTACCTTTATCACTGCATTATACAGGCTCTTTTGTCTTTGGTCTGGGCTGACTCTCTGCCCTCTTGGGAGCCATCTGCTCCTTTTCCCAAACATCTCCTGCCTGAAGAGGCTGCTGCATTCTGCCCAGCAGGCCCCGGGGTCAACTGCCAAGGTGCAGAGAGGCCATCAAAGAGCCTTTTACCACAATGTTCCACTGAACGAGAGCAACAGCCCCTTCTGCATCTCCTAGGACCAGCTTCCTATGTATTGCCTCAACGGCGATTACTCCCCTCTCCATGCCAGCCTGGCAGTCAGTCACAGGGGGAGGGAGGGGCATAGCTATAAAATAATAGCTGATTCCCCTCATAGTCACAATCTTTGCTCTTCAACATTCCCCCTCATTCCACCCCCCCAAAGGACAGATTTCCATAAAGGAAAGTGTGGGTGGGGCTGCCTCCAGGGTGGATTATTCCTGAAGCATTTCTGCCAAGATCATGGCCTCCAGCTGCCCTGTCTTTGAGAGGGATGGATGGATGGATGGATGGATGGATGATGTGCTGTCAAATCATAGCCGATTCTTAGCAAACCCATTGTTGAAGTAAAAGTCTTCATCGTGATTCATCCAAGGCGGGGATAAACAACATGGCACTTGCTTTACAGTAGAAAGAAGGTTACAGTTTATTGCAGAGGAGAGCCAGACAGAAAGATGGTTCTAGCAGGAAAAGGACTGAGCACATGTAGGGAGTGGGTTTTTATACCCTCTGGAGCCTTTTGTTTCCTGTGTCACATATTCTGACCTCAGTCTGGGTGTGCCTTTCTGGTATTCTTGATGGTTGTGGGTCAATCCTATTATGTCCCAAGGTCGTATCCTGCTTTCCTGGGGCTGGGGTATGTAGATTTTAGGTCTTTTCCTACGCTTCCAGCTCCAACCTTCCTGATGGTTTACATTTGCATGTCTATAGAACTGGTTTTCTGCTTGGGGGAAGGAAACTATTAAGAAAACAGGGCATGCTTTCCTGGTTCTTCAATATCTTTTTAGGAAATATATTTTTCTGCCCTTTTAATATTTCCTTCTCTGGAGAGTTGACTTCCCACACCATTGATAGGTTTTCTCCATGCATTGGAAGGGACAAGTATCAATATGTCAAGATTTGAAAGAAGGGGACTATGGACTACTCTGCTCACCCTTCTCAGGGTGCTGGGACTACAACTCCCATCAGCAGTGCTGGAAGCCCATGGAAATGGTAGCAGTCTGGGGAAGACTAGAGTAGATCCAAAAGGGCTAAAGAAGAGGATTGATCCCTGTAAAATGAGGGAGATCCATTTTGCCAGATTGGAGAAAGGAGTTTTTCCACCAAGTAAAGAGCTTTGGAACAAAGCGGGGTTGACATCCATGCCTAGGAATATAATCTCGTTCTTTTGATCCTTAAAAGGAGCGACACCTTTCCAGACTTTCTGCATTTCCTGTGCCTGGCACAGTCCGTGTATTTCTTCATGGATCTATTAGCAAATCTGAAGAGCAGAATCTCTCAGGCTGTGCAGTGATGCAGATTTGAAAGGGAAAACCTGATGGAAAGTGGGTGCATCTGGGTGAAGGCCTGACACCAGGCAATGCCCCCCCCCCCGCCTGGATCCCTGGAGGAGATTTGCAGCGAGGTGCCTGTGCTTCCAGGAAACGCTTGTGGCACTGACAGTCTCCCTCCTCCCTTGCGGAGAGTTAGGTCCCTGCCCCAGGACTCTTTCAGTTGTCTGGGCTAGTGGGAGGAGGGGTGAAGGAAGGGGCCAACATTGGGTGCAGGTAGTCCTCAAATTACAATCATAACTGAGCCCTGCAGTTATGATCAATCATCACATAATTGAACCCAATTTTATGACTTTTTTATAGTGGCCATAAAGCGAACATTGAGATCATTTAGCAAATGCCACTGTTGTTAAGCAAACCCATTGTTCCTTATGAGATGGCTTTTGCCGGAAACTGGAAATGAACACTGTTTTTTGGCAAAACCATCATAAATTGCGATCACCTGACTGGGGCATTGCAAGCCGCTGCAAATGAGGGCTGGTGGCTGAGTGTCCAAAATATATTCTCCTCCGGAACCCAAACAAGTTGCCGCCTGTCAGTGTGTCCAATGTATGGGTGAAGCCAAAATATGGCTCAGAAGGTGGAGGCTTCCTATAGCTCTGTTCCAGAAAAACCTGTCTAATGATGTGTTGTTGTTGTTAGTTGCGAAGTCGTGTCCGACCCATCGCCACCCCATGGGCAACGTTCCTCCAGGCCTTCCTGTCCTC
Organism: Vipera berus; assembly: GCF_964194415.1. Classification (NCBI taxonomy): domain Eukaryota; kingdom Metazoa; phylum Chordata; class Lepidosauria; order Squamata; family Viperidae; genus Vipera; species Vipera berus. Next base: position 24,151,347 of record NC_138212.1, on the reverse strand, counting down.
TACCATCTTCTGGAGTCCATCTAGGCTCACGCCTACTGCTTCAGTGACTCTATCCAGCCACCTCATTCTCTGTCGTCCCCTTCTTCTCTTGCCCTCCATCTTTCCCAGCATGAGGCTCTTCTCCAGTGAGTCCTTCCTTCTCATTAGGTGGCCAAAGTATTTGAGTTTTAGCTTCAGAATCTGGCCTTCTAAAGAGCAGTCAGGGTTGATCTAGGACTGACTGAATGATGTGTAGAAATGAGCAATTTCTCACGTGGCTCAGATGGACCAATTGTTTATTCAAGCAAAATGGACAAAATGATGCCAGATATTAAGGCCGCCTCTGTACAAACTGGCTGGGTTTGCATAATGCACCAGTCAAAAATGTGGCTGGCAATTTATTCCCACGTCTCCAATGGCCCAGCTACCCCCTGGTTGGTCACTTCATCCACCCTCAGATGCTGCAGCACATTGGGGATGATGTCACCCTAGCCAGATTCTGGGGTGGGGGAATTATCCATCTCCCACCCGTTTCTGCTTGTTTAGAAAAGAGCCACAAAGATGGGCTGCTTAGAAAAGTCCTCCTTTCACAATTCCTCTTTAGGGCTTTGCCTGGCGATGGGGAGGGGCGGCCACTGTCAGCGGTGCCCATCATACAGCCAACGGAAAGAGTTACTTTATGTAACTTTATGTGCTCTGCTTAGAGCTAAATCTGGCTGCTGCGAAATTAGTTGGCTGAATCAATTAATCCATCTTTGAAATTCCAGTGACAACCAATGGACACTCCCAACTGAATTAAATATGCAATGGAAACTGTGCATCATGCTGGTTAGTTTATGGTCCAACATGTTGTTGTGTGAACTTGAAACATTGGCTAAAGTAAAATACAATTAATTAATCATACAACCACCATCTCAGTTCAAACAACATACTCAACTATGGTTTGCTTAATCATATTTTACTGAATTAAACACAGCTGGCATGTTAAACAAACCCTAATTAACACAAAGAAGAGGGGGTCAATGCCACAAAGAAGAGGGGGTCAAATTATTCACCAAAGCACCAAAGGGAAGGAGGAAAAACAATGTTTGGAAACTGAACAAAGAGAGAAGCAACCTGGAATTAAGGAGAAACTTCCTGACAGTGAGGACAATGAACCAGTGGAACAGCTTCCCCCCAGAAATCATGGGCCCCCCATCACTGGAGATGAGGCTAGACAATCACTTGTCTGAGATGGTATAGTTTCTCCTGCTTGAGCAGGGGGCTAGACTAGAAGACCTCCAAGGTCCCTTCCAGCTTCTATTCTATTCTATTCTATTCTATTCTATTCTATTCTATTCTATTCTATTCTATTCTATTCTATTCTATTCTATTCTATTCTATTCTATTCTATTCTATTCTATTCTATTCTATTCTATTCTATTCTATTCTATTCTATTCTATTTTTAGTGACCAGAGTTACAGCAGCACTGCAAAAAGTGACTTATGACCAGTTTTCACACGACCATTGCACTATCCCTGTGATCACATGATCAAAATTCAGCTGCTTGGCAACTGGCTCATATTTATGACGGTCGCAGCGTCCCGGGGTCACGTGATCCCCTTTTGCAACCTTCTGGCAATCAAAGTCCATTGGGAAGCCAGGTTCACTGAACAACCATGTTACTAACTTAACTGCAGTGATTCACTTAACAACTGTGGCAAGAAAGGTCATAAAATGGGGCAAAACTCACTTAACAACTGTCTCATTTAGCAACAGAAATTTTGGGGTTAAGGAGTACACTTTATGACCGCCATGTTTGCTTAACAACCACCGCAAAATAAGCTTGTAAAATTGGTCCTGGTAACACTGTGACTTGCTTTACAGCCATCATGATTTACGACTGTAATTGCAGGGTTCAGTTTAGGTTGTAACTGGAGGACTAATTGTGTATGGTTGCATATCTCAACAATGCATCCACAAACAAATTAAAATCAATGATCCATACAGTCACAGTTCAGGGTCAAGAGAAACACTCCCATTGTGCCACAGTAACAATAAACTGGCCAAGCAATCTCTTAGCAGAGCTTGTTAATGTTTTCGCCCAAATGCCTTGAAATTAGAAAGGCTAAGGGGGGGGGGGGGGTCTGGCTCTCCAAAGAATGCTGTTCCACCGAGCAGCTGCATCAAAGAAGGAGGACTCCCGATAGAGGGGATCCCGAGTAGATCCCTGCTAGATCAGTGGGGTGAGCAGAGATTATGGGAGACAAGGTTTTCCCACAAATGGGCCAGCCCTGTATCACATAGGGATTTAGAGGTGAGAAACAGCAGCCATTTATTGCTGTTGTAATCAAATCTCACCCTCTTCTCTTTTTCTGCACAAAGATCTCTGACAAAAAGGACAAATACAAAAAATGGAAAGAGGGGCACATAACTAAGGCTGATTATCAGCAGACAGCCAGAATATGCAAAGATGAAGTCAGGAAAGCAAAGGCTCAGAATGAACAAAGACTTGCAACAGAAATCAAGGATAATAAAAAACATTTTTCCAACAACAAGTAAAAAGTCAAGCAAACTGTAGGTCCACTGATGGCAAGGAAGTAACAAGCAATTGGAAGAAAGCAGAACTGCTTAACTCATTCTTTGCATAAGTCTTCACACAAAAAGAAACTACAGTCCAACATACCAAAAAAACCACTGCAAAAGACAAACTAGAAACAAAAATTAAAATAAGCAAGAAAATGGTAAGAGAACACCTATCCGACCTTAGCTAATTTAAATCACCAGAACCCAACAGTTTACATACCAGAGTTCTGAAGGAGCTGGCAGATGTTATCTCAGAACTATTGCACCACATCTTTCAAAAATCCTGGAGCACCGGGGAAGTACCTGAGGTTTGAAAAAGGGCGGATGTGGTTCCCATCTTCAAGAAAGGGAAAAAACAGACCCAGGAAGTATAGACCAATCAGTCTAACATCAATACCTGTGAAGATCCTGGAAAAGATAATCAAAAAACAGATCTGCGAACTAGCAAACAAAGTTATAACTGGTAGCCAGCACGGGTTTGTCAAAAACAGATCATGCCAAAGCAATCTTATTTCATTCTTCAATAAAGTGACTCATAGACCAGCGAAAGGCTGTGGACGTAGTATACTTAGACTTCAGTAAGGCATTTGACAAAGTAGACCACAACCTACTCCTTTATAAGCTAGGAAAAGGTGGAATAGACAACATCACCAGCAGATGGATCTGTAGCTGGCTGGCAAACCGTGCTCAACGAGTAGTCTTCAATGGCACTGCATCCACATGGAGAGAAGGAAGCAGTGGGGTACCATGAGGCTCCATCTTAGGCCCAGTACTCTTCAATATCTTCATCAATGACTTAGATGAGAGACTTGAAATGGAACTCATCAAATTTGCAGATGACACCAAACAGGCAGGAGTACCCAACACCCCAGAAGACAAACTCAGGATCCAAAAAGATATTGACAAACTCGAACAATGGGCCCTATCCAACAAAATGAGTTTCAGTGTAGAGAAAAGCAAAGTTTTAGACTTAGGTAGGAAAAATCAAAGGTACAAGTACAGACTGGGAGAGACCTGACTCAAAAACAGTAACTGAGAGGGACCTTGGAGTCCTAGTGGACAATCACTTGACCATGAACCAGAAGTGTGCAGCAGCAACCAAAAAAGCTAACAAAATCCTGGGTTGTATAAACAGAGGCATAGAATCAAGATCATGCAAAGTATTATTACCATTTTATAAAACCCTAGTTAAGACCACACCTGGAATACTGCAGCCAATTTTGGTCACCTTATCACTAAAAAGATGTTGAGAGTTTGGAAAAAATCAGAGAAGAGCAACTAAGATGATCAAAAGCTTGGAGACGAAAACGTATGAAGAACGGCTGCATAACTTGGGTTTGGCCAGTCTAAAGAAAAGAAGAAATAGGAGAGACATGATAGCAGTGATCCAGTATCTGAGGGGCTGTCACAAGGAAGAGGGGGTCAGGTTGTTCACCAAAGCACCAGATGGAAGGATGAGAAACAATGGTTGGAAACTGATCAAAGAGAGAAGCAACCTAGAATTAAGGAGAAACTTCCTAACAGTGAGGACAATTAATGAGTGGAAGAGCTTGCCTCCAGAGGTTGTGGGTGCTCCATCACTGGAGATTTTTAAAAGAGGCTAGACAGTCACTTGTCTGAGAAGGTATAGGTTCTCCTGCTTGAGTAGGGAGCTGGACTAGAGGACCTCCAAGGTCCCTTCTAGCTCTATTCTATTCTGTTCTTCCACCTTTCCCAGCATTCACGCTTTCTCCTGGCAGCTGAGTCTTCATATAATGTGTCCAAAATAAAATAATTTGAGCCAAGTTATTTGTACCTCGAGTGAGACTTCTGGCTTATTTGTTCAGTGATCTACTTGCTTGTTTTACCAGTTATCCATGGCATTCTCAAATGTCCTCTCCAACATTCAGTTTGAAAAGAATTAATGTTCTTATAATAAAAGTAATATTAGCATTCCTAACTCTGGTTTTCAAATTGGTATACCTTGAAGGGCTGACATCAGTCTTGCCAGTCCGGATGCTCTTTCCCCTCATCTTTATGGAAACAGGGAGGGCCGAGATGCTCTCTCCAAATACAGTTCTGCCCTGCACTTAGATTTCTCCTACCTGACTACCTTTGTTGTGGCTCCTCCTCCTCCTGGTCCTCAAGGTTAGTCCTGCTGTCCATTATTACACCATCTAAGGTTAAAATGAGGGACGCGGTGGCTCAGTGGGTTAGGACCCTGAGCTTGTTGATCAGAAGGTCGGCAGTTTGGCGGGTTGAATCCCGAGTGCCGCGTAACAGAGTGAGCACCTGTTACTCGTCCCAGCTTCTGCCAACCTAGCAGTTCGAAAGCACGTAAAAATGCAAGTAGAAAAATAGGGACCACTGGGAAGGTAACAGCGTTCCGTGTGCCTTTGGCGTCTAGTCATGCCGGCCACATGACCATGGAGACGTCCTCGGACAAGCGCTGGCTCTTCGGCTTTGAAAGGAAGATGAGCACCGGCCCCTAGAGTTGGAAACGACTAGCACGCATGTGCGGGGGAACCTTTACCTTTACCTTTAAGGTTAAAATGGACTATCCCCAGGTCTAGGAGGCCCAATCATCCACATCCACCTGGTAGGATTGAGTCTTCCTTCCATTTACAGGTCATCCTCATTAAATGACTGCTCCCACAATAAGTGTTTGAACTTCTAACGGCGCTGAACGTATGGTATTTATGGCAGGTGCTTGTACATACCTGGCTCGCAGTATCCATGCAGATTCTTTGCTGGCGATGGGGAAGCTGACAGGAGATTGCAAATGGTGACATCTGACATCCTCGCTTAACCAAGTAATAGTGATTTGCTTAATAATGGTTACTGTGAGTGCTAGAATTTGTATTGCTGTGCAGCAGTCATATAATGTTGCATTTTATGACCACATAGCTTAATGAGGGGAAATTGTGATTTTTCATGGAATCATATCAGAGTCTCTCTTTTAATACCCCTTAGCACTTAGACTTATATGCCACTTCACAGTGCTTCATGGCCCTCTCTGAGTGGTTTTACAGAGACAGCATATTGCCCCCCAACAATCTGGGTCCTCATTTTACTGTGTCAAGGTAAAAATCACCTTTGTAGAGGGCGACGGACCGTGCTTCAGAGAATGCATGATGTGCATGCAGGAAGGCAAGAAAAACACGACGCATAATCTTACTAAATACCTTTTACTTACAAAAATATAAAAACTAAATATATATTATACAGAGAGCTGGCTAGCTACATCCTAACGTAACAGACAGTAACAGCAAAGTGAAAAAAACAATACAGATAACAACTCAGAACTTTCTCTAGACATGCGCAATAAACAGACTGAAACCATAACATAGCTAGTCATATGGGATTCACTATGGTTACCAGATAAGTTATCACAACAGGTGCAGAGAGCAGGGGAAAAATGTACAGTTAGAAATGAACTTGTCTGATGAACAAAAAAAAAACGTGCAGTGACATTCCCCTTCTTTCGTCAGCAAAGTGAAGACTCAAGTAAGGCACATCTTCTCACGCAGATACTCATGCTGGGCTGTAGGAAGTGGTTTGTTCAGCATGTCAGCAATTTGATCACGTGTAGGCACATACTGTAATGTCACAAAACCTTGTTTAACCAGTTGCCTTATGTTTTGATATCGGATGTCAATGTGTCTGGACCTTGAACCTGTAAAACGTGTTTCAGAAATATAAACCACAGATTCATTATCTTCCATCACTGTGATCGGTCGAATCGGATGTGTCCAGATATCTGTGACTAAAGCATCAAACCAGGTTAAAGAATTGCATGCATCAGACACACAAGCATACTCAGCTTCTGTAGAAGAACAAGAAACAAGATTCTGTTTACGCACATGCCAGTAAACAGGACATCCATTTAAAAACATCATGTAACCTGATGTACTTTTCCGTGACTTCTTATCACTCGCCCAATCTGAATCTGCAAAACAACATAACTCTGCATAGTCAGTATGTGTGGGTTCCAACAACAACTTCATGTCTTTGGTGTGTTTTAGATACCTCAATAACTTTTTAACACATGTCCAATGAAACTGTTTTGCCTTGCCTACGTGTCGTGATAAAAGATTAACACTAAGTGCAATGTCGGGTCTAGTCCAACTACTAATATACAGCAGCGATCCAATGACTGAGCGATATAGTGTTTGATCCTCGAACTCAGGACTTGGTTCATGTGCCAAAATGTGAAAGTCAGTTTGCATGGGTATACTCACAGGCTTAGCGTCCTCCATGTTACAGTGATGTAACAGTTGTTCAATCTTCTCTTCTTGTGTGAGACTAAACCCCTTCTGAGTTTTGGCAATTTGAACACCTAAATAAGTGTTAATACATCCTAAACACTTCAACGTGAAAAACTTTTGTAAAGCTTTAGCAAAAACCTCACTCATCTGCTTATTTGGACCAATATAAACAATATCATCGACATAAACAAGAATTATCTCATACCTATTACCGGATCTTTTGGTAAACACGCATTCATCTGTTTCGGACTTAATAAAGCCCATTGAATTTAGTTTGTCAGAAAGACATAAGTACCACATTAAACCAGACTGTTTCAGACCATAAAGACTTTTGTGTAGAAACCAGGTATCCCCTTCTTGCTGTCTGAAACCTGGAGGACCTTTGACGTAGATGTCTTCATCAAGATCAGCGTGAAGATAAGCCGTTTCAACGTCGAACTGGAAAACTTCTAGGCCAAGGATAGTTGCAGTGGCTAATGCAATTTTCACACTTTCAGTCCGCACTGTGGGTGAGTATGTATTTGTATAGTCCTCAGGATAACGTTGAGCGAAACCCTGGGCTACGAGTCTGGCCTTGTACAACGACTCACCATTCGGCTTCTTTTTGATCCTGTAGACCCATCGAGTACCAATAACTTTCTTGTTTGCTGGAGGGCTTGCAGGCGTAAACACTTGAAGTTTCTTTAGACTGTCCATTTCAGCCTGCATTGCCTCAAACCATTTATCTTGTTCTGATTCAGGAAGATGTTTGATCTGTGTGAACTTCTCAGGTGGAAGTGTAACATTACAAATCAAAGGTACAGGTGTTTTTGTTACTTGCCACGAATACCGTTTTGGAGGGATTCCCTTTGTGGTCCTCTTGGAACGTCTCGGGCCAACCGTCCATTCTTCTTCCGTGTCGTCCTCGTCTTCATCATTGTCGCCAGCAGCAACATCAGCGGCTTGCGAAGACGGAACAGTAGGTTGAGAAGAACTCGTGGAAGGAACATTCTCCTGTGAATCTTGATCATCAGGTTGCGTGGCATCAGCAACATCGTCTCTAGGAAAATAAACTCCAGGATCGTTAGAATGAATCCTGGACCAGTCAGCATCTTCCTCAAAAGTAGCAGATTGTGAAACCACAATAACATGATGAGAGTCAATGTATTTGCTCCATTTTGAATTATCATCAATGCCCATAAATCTCATCCTTTTTGCTGCAGGACCCCCTTTCTTTCTTTGGGCTAAAGGAATATTCACCATAGCATATGAACCAAAAATATGGAGATGTGAGAGATCAGGCTTGTGTCCATACAACATGAAATAAGGGGTCTGATTTATTACACTACTCCAAGTACGGTTGATGATATGGTTAGCATATTTGATAGCTTCACCCCAGTATGGAAGACTGAGGTTAGCATCTTCAAGAAGGCAACGCATCATGGTTTGCAAAACCCCATTTCTGCGTTCTGCCACCCCATTTTCAGCTGGCGTATAAGGAGCAGATGTCTGCTGTACTATCCCATTCTCACGCATCCAGTCCTGGAAACGCTGAGACATGAATTCAGCACCACGATCACTCTGGATTCTGGCAATGTTGACCTCGAATTGGGTATAGACAAGACTAGCAAAGTCTTTAAAGATCTGAAAGGTCTCAGATTTTTCTTTCATAGGATATACATATCCATATCTAGAATAATTATCAACGATTGTCAAGAAATATCTTTTACCACCAAGTGTTGGTGCAAAAGGACCAACTATGTCAGTGTGTACCAAATCAAAAATGCGTGTTGACAGGCGTGTAGCGCGTTTTGGAATTGCTGCTGCCTTGGATTTGGCTTTCTTGCAGACAGCACAGTCCAAGAACACCTTACACCCCTTAAGATCCAAACCTCTTGCGAACTCTGGCATCTTCTTCAGAACACGGAAACTGGCATGACCCAATCTTCTGTGCCACTTATGGATACACCTGGAATGCAAAGGTTTACCTGTTAGTGAATTCTCAACATTAGCATTTTTGTTAGGAACCCCAGGCTTGCTGTGAGCAACCTGTGTCTTTTTTGTATTTTTATCATTATTAGGAACCTTTGGAGTAGCAACAGGATCTCTCTCTGGGACGTCTCTCTCTGGGCCTGTGCTTTTTGGAACGTGTATACTTGCCTGCTCTTGCTGCTTAGACTTTGGTTTTAAATAATAAACACCACCAATCAACACGGTTTCAGCAACAATATCTCCGTCTTTGACTATATAACTTGCTTTTTCAAGATGGTGGACCTGAAAATGAGAAAACCTAGACAAATGACTCTGACTAAGCAAATTACTACTGGCAGACGGAACGTAATAAACGTTTGGAATGAGAGCACCGAGCTCTTCAATGTAGACAGTTCCTTTTCCCATGACCTGAACAGGATGATTAGAAAAAGAATAAAGTTCACGAAGTTCAGGTTCAGGCTCGTGCATCTCAGTGTAAAGCTCTTTTCTGTAGGTAACATGTAATGCTGCTCCACTGTCCAAAGTCCAAAGAAGTCGTCTATCGTACTCTGGTTGAGGCTGTGGATCGTTGGTCACAACCAATGTGACAAGTGGAGCTTGTGGATCACGCCTGGAACCACGACCACGACTTTGTCGTCCGCCTCTACCTCTGCCTCCTCTGGAATCTGTTCCTCTGGGCTGGTATGTGACGGGCGCTGGAACTCGTTGGGGACAATCCCGGGTGGCATGTCGCACACAATTGCAGATGTAGCATCTTGGCATCCTTGGAACGTAGGTCCTTCCACGGAAGGCACGCCTCGCTGAAGCTCTTGATGCAGGTGGTTCCCTTAAATGTGGCGCAGCTTGCATAAGTGCCTCTTCTTCGGCTAAAATTCTGCATACATGATCCACTGTGCGTTGAGCAATAGGCACTTGATTGATCTTGGAAATAGCATCTTTCCACTCATGATTCAAAGAATTAATGATAATGCTGATCATTTGAAAATCATCAATAGGATAGCCTTTTTCACCCAGTTCTTTTCTAATACCTTTCATTGTAGTCAAATGTGCTCCAATATGTTCACCAGGTTTTAATCTGGAACCATGGAACTCAGACAAAAGCAAACATGTAGACTCAATTGATGTAGGCCGATAACATGTCTCTAACTGAGTCCAAATTTGTTGGGCAGTTGCATCTTGTGAAAATGTGAGCTGCAATTCAGTGTCCATTGACATCAATAATGTTGTGCATGCTCTATTATCCAAGTCCCATATGTCAGGAGTCCATGGCTGGGCAGGAGGATTAAACACCATCATGTGAGTACCTTCTCTGCGTAGCAAAAGTCCAACCTCACTGACCCATGCCCTGTAATTCTGTCCTGACTTCTTTAATTTTGAATCACCAGCCAGTGGTACAATGGAAGATGTTTGATGAGGAATATGCAATTGAGGTACTGGCTGTGCAGGTTGTGCAATCCGACCATAACCTGCAGGGGGCACCAGTGGCGTCCGTGCCTGGACATGCGGCAGTTGCATTGAAGCTGCCGGTAGTCTTGGTGCTGGCTGTGACTGTCTTTGAGCTGCTATTCCACCCTGGCCAGCAGGAGGCGCTGGCGCTGGGACTGGTGCATTAGCATAACCTGCAGATGACACTGGCCTTCGCATATAAGAACCCGGTGGCAATTGCATGTGGGTTAAATATGGCTGTGCTCTGCCAGGTAGAGGGGCTTGCATAGAAGCAATATTAACAGGAGAAGCAATAGTAACAGGAATCCTAGCACCATCAGGGACTGGAGCCTCAGATAACGGCAGAAATCTTGTATCTCTGAGCAAAGACTCCTCCATAGACAATTGCGAGAGTGAGAGCTCCAATTCATGTCTTAATGCAGCTTCACCAGTAGATGGTGCTATAACATTTGCTTCAGGCATCACTGTGGCTCTGTATGTCCTTTGGGACAGCCCATGATCATGTGACATAGGAGCCTCCGGTTCCCATTCGTCTTGCATGACACTCAATGATGGGCGTGACTTTGGCTTTGGGGAAGAAGGAGGCAATATGGCTTCTCCTTGTGGGTGTGGCAATATGGCCGGTTCATGCTCATAATTCCTCTCATATTGCTGAACCATTGACACATATTCCTTTGCCTGTTGTAAACGCCTTTCAAAAACCCCCAATTTGTTTACAGTAGCCTTGCATAGCCCTATCTCACATAGTTTGCTTGGGGCTTGAAGGAGCAGAAGGAATTTTCTTCGGCTGGACTTTAAGTTTCGCTCCAAGCCTTTGAAATTCATCTTGAGCCCCTGGAGTGGGAACATTTCCAAAAACAGCTGCCAGGGAGCTTGGAAAAGTAGAAAAAGGAGTGACTGACCTTGCATCGTCGACAGGAGCAGGTGCGTCTTCTCCAAGGCATGTGGCTGAAGCTATCGGAGTTCTTAAAGTTGAAGGGAGCTGGCCCACAGTAAGACTCCTGGCCTCCCGTTTCAGCCGTGGCTTCCTTCCTGACATGTTTCAGCAGTTAATCACCGCTGCCTCACTAGCACTAACTAACTGATAACAGCCGCAGAAACATGCATCTCCAAAAACATAAACCAAACCATCCTCTGCTACCAAAATGTCAAGGTAAAAATCACCTTTGTAGAGGGCGACGGACCGTGCTTCAGAGAATGCATGATGTGCATGCAGGAAGGCAAGAAAAACACGACGCATAATCTTACTAAATACCTTTTACTTACAAAAATATAAAAACTAAATATATATTATACAGAGAGCTGGCTAGCTACATCCTAACGTAACAGACAGTAACAGCAAAGTGAAAAAAACAATACAGATAACAACTCAGAACTTTCTCTAGACATGCGCAATAAACAGACTGAAACCATAACATAGCTAGTCATATGGGATTCACTATGGTTACCAGATAAGTTATCACAACAGGTGCAGAGAGCAGGGGAAAAATGTACAGTTAGAAATGAACTTTTCTGACGAACACAAAAAAAAACGTGCAGTGACATACTGACCTCAGACAGATGGAAGGCTTGAGTCAACCTTGAGCCAGTCAGGATGGAACTCCTGGCTGTTTGCTTGCAATGCTGCATTTTAACCACTGCAGCGGTGGTGCACTAGCTCTTAATCCAAAATATATTGTCCAAATCCATGTATAGAGGTATTTGTAATCTTTTTATGGAACTGGACCGAGTTGTACCCTTGCGGCCCCTGACCCGGTGCAGATCCCAACGAGCTCCATGGTTCTCCGCGGAGCTCCGGGAGATGAAGCGTCGGAAACGGGGCCTAGAGAGCTGCTGGAGGTCCAGCCGATCCGAATCTGACCGGTTGCGGTTAAGAACCTATATTAGGTCTTATCTCGCAGCGATGAGGGCGGCGAGGTGTAATTACTTCTCTTCCCTCATCGCGTCCGCAGATAATCGCCCGGCCGCCCTGTTTAGGGTGACTCGCTCCCTCCTTAATCAGGAGGTGAGAGAGGATCCCTTGCAGGGTCGTGCCGAGGAGTTTGGTCAACATCTGTCGGATAAAATCACTCAGATTCGGACCGGTTTGGACTCCAGCTGGGCAGAGTCTGACGAGCAGGACACGGACGGTCTTGTCAATGTTATCTGGGAGGAGTTTGACTCTGTGACCCCTGATGAAGTGGACAGGATTATGGGGAGATTGAGCTCCACCACATGTTTATTGGACCCGTGCCCTTCTTGGCTGGTTTATGCAGCTAGGGAGAGGACACGAGGCTGGTTCCAGGCGGTTATATCTGCTTCTTTGAGTGAGGGTAATTTCCCCACCGTCTTGAAGGAGGTGGTGGTGAGACCTCTCCTCAAGAAGCCTGCCTTGGACCCAGCTGTGTTGAACAACTTTCGTCCAGTCTCCAACCTTCGCTTTCTTGCGAAGGTTGTTGAGAGTGTGGTGGCGCATCAGCTCCCTCTGGTCCTGGATGAAGCGGATTATTTAGACCCGTGCCAATTGGGTTTCAGGCCCGGGTACAGCACGGAGACGGCATTGGTCGCTCTGGTGAATGATCTCTGGAGGGCTCGGGATAGGGGATATTCCTCTGTCCTAGTCCTATTAGACCTCTCAGCGGCTTTCGATACCATCGACCATGGTATCCTGCTGCGTCGTCTCAGGGGATTGGGAGTGGGAGGCACGGTTCTTCGGTGGTTCTCCTCCTATCTCCTGGGACGTTCGCAGTCGGTGTTGGCAGGGGGGCAGAGATCGACCCCTAGGTCTCTCGTTTGTGGAGTGCCTCAGGGGTCGGTTCTCTCGCCTCTCCTGTTCAACATCTATATGAAACCGCTGGGTGAGATCATTCATGGTTTTGGAGTTGGGTATCATCAATATGCCGATGATACCCAACTTTTCATTTCGACCCCAAACCACCCCAGTGATGCCCTCGCTGTGATGTCCCGTTGCCTGGAGGCGGTTCGGGTCTGGATGGGGAGGAACAGACTTCAACTCAACCCTGACAAGACTGAGTGGCTGTACATTCCGGCATCCCGGGACATTCAAAATGTTCCATCGCTTTCTGTGGGGGGTAAGTTTTTACCCCCCGTGGATAGGGCTCGCAACTTGGAAGTCCTCCTAGACTCACGGCTTACCTTAGAAGACCACATAGTAGCCATGACTAGGGGGGCTTTCGCTCAGGTTCGCCTGGTGCGTCAGTTGCGGCCCTATCTGGACCAGGATGCCCTGTGTACGGTCACTCATGCGCTCGTGACCTCTCGTCTTTACTATTGCAATGCTCTCTACATGGGGCTTCCCTTGAAGACCACTCGGAGGCTCCAACTGGTACAGAATGCGGCCGCGAGAGTTGTCTTGGGAGTTTCCCGGTACTCCCATGTTACACCTTTGCTCCGCGAGCTGCATTGGTTACCAGTTGTCTTCCGGGTGAGGTTCAAGGTCTTGGTGATGGTTTTTAAGTCCTTACATGGCATGGGTCCGGAATACCTTGGGGACCACCTGCTGCCGGCGTCGACTCCCCTCCGCCCTGTGCGTTCCCACAGAGAGGGCCTCCTCAGGGTGCCTCCGGTCAGTCACCATTTTCAAGTTGGTCATAATTTCTAATGGTTGCTAAGTAACCAGTTGTAAGGTAGGGATTATCTGTACTATATGTTCCATTTGATTTTGATTCAGTTGTGTGAACCCAGATTATGTGATTCATCCCCTGGTTTAAGGGGCTGCATTATCTGTGAACCTGCCCAATTTTAATAGAGTTCACAAGCTGTGCTAAGAATTGGTTTGTTATTACAGAACCCTAAAATGCCAGAGCTGTTTCTCAGCTTCATCAGCTCTGAGGTGTGTGGGCCGTCTCCCAGCATTCCTCAGCCAGTCTAGGGCAAGCCCTTACCCACCAGATGACCCTCCGGTCTCTGTCCCAGCTTCTCTATCCAAGGAGAGTCCACCCTCTCCTGAGAGGGGGTTGAATTAGCTCTTCCTGCAATTAGGAAATTCGAACCAGGATCAACCTGTCATTTCTGTCTTCTTTTTTTGAAACAAGTCCAAACAATTTTATCCTGTCTTGAAGAAAACTATTATGTCTTAGATTGTTTTAGCCATTGTGTATTACAAGGGCTTTTATGCCACTTAATTAAAAAAGGTATACAATAAATAAATGCTACATTATAGCATACAACCTAACCATACCAATGCAATCTGTGAGGAAGAGAGCTTATTCGACCATTATCTCATCTGTAGCCATCTGTTGAAACTCAGATACTTTGGCCGCCTAATGAGAAGGAAGGACTCACTGGAGAAGAGCCTAATGCTGGGAAAGGTTGAGGGCAAGAGAAGAAGGGGACGACAGAGAAGGAGGTGGCTGGATGGAGTCACTGAAGCAGGAGGCGTGAGCCTAAATGGACTCCAGAAGATGATAGAGGACAGGAAGGCCTGGAGGAACGTTGTCCATGGGGTCGCGATGGGTCGGACACGACTTTGCAACTAACAACAACAAAAGCCATCTGTTTCTGACCATGAAAATGACAACAGGGTTCTTGTGACATCATAACCCAAGCTCCGCCCTATTGCCCTTCCATTATGACCTCATAAGGTAGAGGCATGTAAGGGGCGGAGTTTGCGCTGTAATGCCCTCATGTAGATGCCTCTGCCTGTGTCACTTTTTAAAAGCCCCTTATTCTCCCAATGTGGATTAATTATTTCAGGGGGACAACAGATCTTTGGTCTTTCCCTCGAGGAGCGCCAGTGGGTCTGGGGCAAGGGAGGCTTCTTTTGTGCCGCTGCACCAGGCAACTCAGTCCTTGCTGCTGCGTGTGCAAGGGGCTTGTAGAGGGCACCATATAAATTGGAAAGAGCCAGCTTGACAGAGAGAAATTGTGAGAAAAGAAGGTGGTTTGCAGGTTGCCAGGGTAACACGGATGGCTGAGTAATCATTCTGCTAGTTGCTATGGTAACAGGCAGTGTGTGTGTGTGTGTGCGCGTGTGCGCGCGCATGTGCTTTCTCTCCATACTGCCTGTTCCCTTCCCAAACAGGATGCACAAGTCACTCGGAAAGGGACTGAATCCCAAAGAACAACATTAGAAGGTATCTGAAAATCTCAGCTGGGCAAAGATTGAAATAACAAGAAATAACAACGTCATTGCTGAGCTGAGGTATTAGCTGCAAGTCATTCTTACAAACCTGACAAACGCTGGCAGCGATGTGTAGGCACAGACTGCCCCCCTTGATCTACTGGGAAACCGTGGAGTTGCCTCGAGATTTGCTTTGTTGCTCAAGGCTGATGAGGCCAAGCAATGGCCAGGCCAAATCTAGTCCTGTGAATCCAGACCAAGGGCTCAGCTTGCAGTTTGCTGCATTGTGCCAAGCCAGCCGAGTTGGGTAACCAGATTTTGTCTGCCAATCCAGAATAGGAAGACTGATTGATTGTGGGTCAAATCTACATATTTGGTGTGAGGAACATACAACCTGCAAAACCACTGCAGCTGCTTTGCTTTGGCTGACAGTGTCACTCTGAGAATCACCTGGGCTTTCCAACCTGATCCTCCACAAATCTGTATCACTCTCAGAATGTGTGGCCATTCTAAGGCCTGGAAAGAAACGTCAGACTTTCACTCGGATGGATCTGAGATGAAAGAGGATCAGAAAGAGCGACCTAGCCACCCTCCCCAGAGGGTCTCCCCTTTGTCTGGATAGCCCATGACACCGAAGGGCTGGGCTTCCTGTGAAGGGCCCAATTCTTCCCTCCCACATATCCCATCCTTTCATTAGTTGTCCATCCAGAACTGGTGTGAGTGGACCGTCCCTCCTCCCTTCCTGCCTTAGTTTTTGTGGATCTGCTCTAGGACTTTGTCTCCATGCCAGTCATCTTAACCCCATATAGCTTCATCATTTGTGTGTAGGTATTTCTGCTTCCTTGAGGCGGAGGCGGGGTGGGTGTTTGAGCTCACGTCAAGATGGCCCTATTTGGGGCTAAAATGCCCCCAGTGTAGCTAATTGGATCACCTTTATGGGTTTAAGGAATTTCCACAATATAATTCCTCCACAAGAGTTAAGCATTGTTTTTCAACTAGGGCCAAAGGCTTGAACTAATTCTTAACTGGGTTGCCGTATGAGCCCTTTTCAGGAGAGTGCACAAAAATTGAACCAAGCTTTAAACAAAATCTTAATCAGGGTTTTCTTAGTGTTGTATGATGGTAGTTGCTAGGATCATGATTGGCTAAGCATGTTTCAGATCCTAGCTGGACAAAAAGGACAGATTCTGGAGGGGTCCTTGATGCTCTCTGAGTTTGGTTATTTTTCTGCAGATGTTTCATTACTGTACTTTGAGTAACATCAATGCTAGATGTTACCTAGTTTGGGTAATGAAACATATGCAAGAAAGCAATGAACCAGGACCCCTCATGTCAACCCTGAGCCACAAATATTCTCCTTTATTGAGATGGATATTTTTCCTTTATGGATGGAAACACTGGGCTGAACAGGCCTGCTTCACTTGTTAAACTCTGTTTTAATCCCCAACTATTTTCATGTAAAACAGACACCCTCCCCCCATTTCTTTGACCCTAATTCTTTGTTTGGCAATACTCATTTCTCAAACTTTAAGAGTGCTTTTCTTTTTTTAAAAATAATAATAATACTTGCACCGCTCAACCTCTCCACCAGATGCTGCCCAAACTCCTTTTCACTTTTGCAGGTTGCAGCCTCTTGCATTTTATTTTTCTGCATCAAATCTATTCTTGCTAAGTTCCAACACAATCTGGGAAAATGTAGGCACAAATTTCACACTTGTGGTGAAAGGAGGTGACCCCCTTTCTATGGACCACTTCCCCCCCACTGTTACCATTAATGTACAGCTATAGCAAAATGTGGATGTTTGGATTGCTGATTTTGGCCCTAAGAGTCATTAGATGGACGGATTGTGGGGACAAGAATTCAGGTACAATTGTACTGGGCAATGGTGTGCTTGAATACTAGTTTGGGAAAGCGGCTTTAATTCATCACTTATGTTTCTTAAGCAAAGAATAAATTGCTGTCAATACTTGATCCCTGTAATCCTTTCGGTGGCCCAGCACAGTTGGCTGGCCACTCTGCTCTTGCTCATTTGTGCGTAGGTACAGGGGCAGATGAAGGCAGGCAAGATCAAAGGCCCCGTCCCTGGGGGCGCCCATTGCCAGAAGGCTGGAAAGACGAGCCAACACTGGTCTGTGGGGAACACCTGGGTGAGACAGGGGAAAGGCTTGCATGGGTGGATGGGTGAGCAGTTTGGCAACCGGAAAGGTGGGCCAACAGCTTACCCAACTGGGTGGTTCTTTGGCTACAGAGCGGGGCTTCTAACCAGTGTGTATGGGGGGGGATGACCGACTTTATACCTGCTTTTTGGTCGTAAAGTGCTTGGTTTGATTCTGACAGTATCACGTGTGAACCCTGCCAGGCGTAGTTGTCAATGTAAACCAAAGGTTAGAGCTGAGGCATCTGTCCCCAACCAGGATAATGCTGAAAGCTGCATTGTGGCATCCCGAGGCATGCCTCGGGGCACTAAGCCCGTCTTGGGTCGCACCCCAAACCACGGCTAAAATCACGGCCTACCGTCACCCGCCCTCCTCCCGCCGCGCCGTCCCCTTCTCGGCTTCTTCCGGGGGAAGGCGGGGCGGAGGGGACGGGACGGGCCTCCCCGGTGCAGCACCCGGGCTCCCTCCGCCTTCGCCCCGGCCTCTGCCCGCTGCGGAGCCGCCTTCCACTTTCCGCCTGGGGCTCCAGCGCGGCACCTGGCGGGGCTGGGCGCAGTCTGCCCCGCAGTTCCCCAGCCGGCCGCCGGGCGTCCCCGCCGCTTCCCGGGTCGTGGGGGGGGGCGGGCCAGGCGAGGCGAGCAGCCAAGCGGGGGCCGGCCGGGGCCTCCCTGACAGCGGCGGGTGGAGCCACAGCCGCGAGGCCGAGAGGAGCCGGTCGCGGAGCCGGCTGGGAGGCGCCGCCGCGTTGCGCTCCAGTGGCTGACCCGAGCGCCGGGCCGCTTCCGCCGCCTCTGCCCGTCTTCCCGCCGCCTCTGTCCGCGGGCTCCGCGCTCGGGATCGGCCGCCCGGGAAGCGCCATGGCCGGCTACGTGCCGGGCCAGCTGCCGCTCAACCGCAGCCAGGAGAAGGAGTTCGTGCAGGCCTACGAGGACGTGCTGGAGCGCTACAAAGGTGAGGCGGGCGGCGGCGGCGCGATCTCCCGCGTGGCCGGGCGAGCAGGGGCAGCGGGGCGGCCCCGCCTTCTTCTCGGGCCGGGCGGGCCGTCGGGGCTGCGGGCAGCGGGAGGAGCCCCTCCGCCCTTCTGCTCGGGCCGGATCGCGGGCAGCCGCTCGGCGGGACCTTCCCGGCACCCCTGCGCTCGGGCTCTGGGCCGCCGCCGGCCGCTCCCTGCCGGGGGGGGGCGGAGAGCCGCGGGGCCCCCTTTGTTCCGAGGCCGGCGGGCGGAGGGAGCTTCGGCGGTCGCGCCAGGTGCGGGCCGGGACTGTGAGTCGCCCGCCGGGCGAGGGAAGCCGCCTGGGGGACTCCCCGCTCTTTCTTGCCACGTTGCCCATCGTCCGCAGTCAGCCTGGGGGTCAGCCGGGTTTGGAGGCCCGGGCCCAAACGTCTCCCGTTCTGAGAAGGTCCAGGGGCGGCCTTTGGAGCGGGAGCCCGGCGGAAGAAGCTCTCCGGCGAAGGTGGGGCGTTTGCCGGGCCCAGTTTGGGGAAGGGTCGCAAGAGCCGGTAGAGAAGGCAACGGCTGCAAGGCATTTATTTCCCTGCTGAAATGACTTTGGTCTTCCGAAGGGCCCGGAAGCTGCCTCGATCTAATGCTCGGCTCACCTCATCCACAGACCAGAAATTAAACACATTTAACTGATACCAAGAGGAGGGTGCTGGGGGGCGCGTCCTTTCGGTCTGCGGGCTCTGGCTGTTTTAGGTGCTCCTGCAGCCTCGGCCCTGCTCAAAGCCTCTTTCAGGGGAAACCCCCCCCACCCCCATAAGCTGCCCAAGCTGGAAGTGGCTGCTGCAACATTGGATGAGAAAGAAAACGGGAACAGCTCTTGCCTTGGTTACAAAATGTTACTAATTTGGAACTTCATGTTCAGGGTGGCAAGCAAACTTCTTGGCTGTGTCTCTGTAGCTTTTGGTGCTCTTGTGGCACATCTGGGATAGACTTGGCTGGACAAGGAGGCTCTGTTTGTCTTGTGGAAGGGTTCTCCCCACTGACCCCCTGGAAGCTCTGCACTTCTCAAACTGCAGGCCTGGAATTGAAGCATCTTAGACTGCTAAGTCCCATCCGTGACCATTTTCCTGCACTGTCCTCCCAAGAGGGCGTTTATTTGTTAGATTTTGTCCAGGAACTTCCATTTTCCCCCTGTGCGAAGTAGGGTGGGCCGAGCGAGGCTGCCTTTCTGCTCACTGAGGGAGGAGTAGCAGTGGCCCACGGCGCACTCGCAGGTTTTTCTCCTGCAGCTCTGCCTCCCGGTTCGAGTTTGTGTGGTTTTGGAAACAAACGTCTGGCTTCGTCTGCCATAAAGCACTACAAGTTTTAAGGAATACTTATAAAAATAGAGGGTTGCACATTTCTTTTCTAACACTGTAGTTTATCTTTTTATTATCAACAAATCTCTCTGGATGCCAGGAGTAAGAAATTCTCTAATCTCTGGGCCTCTAAGTATATTGGGCCACATCTTCCATCAGTTCTAACACATCTGGAGGATAGGGGCCTCCCTCTGTCCTCCTTGCCCCCATTCATGTTTACTATTGGTATACTTTTAAATACCAGAATCTGGGAACAAACCTCAAGAAGATGGTTCACTGTATTTGCGTGGTGATGCTAGTGGACAACTGGCACAGCTTGCACCTATTTTATAGAGACCACTAGCTCTTAAATTCAGGGCAAGGTAGGCAAAATAATTTTTCAAATGCTTGTGTGTGACTGAAGACTGCCTGTGGCTTAAGAGGTTAGGGAAAGAAGCGGATGGCAAATATATTCTAGACAGAACAAACTTCTAATTACTGGCAGTGTGGGAACATTTTATAAGCAAATCTATTTTTGTGGTAACTTAACAAATTCCACTTCTTTTCACTTTGCTGGATATTCTGGAGCAAAGGTTGAATGGAATCATAATGAGGGGCAAAAACAGGTGGGTGGGGGGACAGAAATTATTGTAAGCTGCCTAGAGTAGCCCCAGGGCAAGATAGGCGACCAATAAATTTAACAAATGATAATTTACAGCTTCGACCTTCATTTCGTTTTGCCTGGCAGGCCTTGTAAACAAGCTTATTCTCTGCTGGGCTGAGTCCCTCGTCAGCCTCGTTGCCCCTGTTGGTTCTCATTAACTAGCCGGTCCTGAAAGCATCTCTTGAACAGGGCCCGGCGTTTGCCTGTCTGGCGCTCTGTGTGCATTTCTTCCTTTCACAGCTTTTAGAAAATGGCCCTGCCAAAACGTAAGGAATCTCCCAAGTGCATCTGAGCCAGAGGCATTTTTTATGGTGCATAAGCATTTTGTAAATTAGGAGACAAGCTTCAGCAGGTAAAGCAGCAAAGAGACATTTCTGTTCTGTTGGGTGGAGGGCTGGTCCTCTCCTTGGAATGCACCAAACGTTCCTGCAGAGGATTTTTTAATTATATGGGTCCCACGTATCCTTGACCTGCCCTGCCCTCCAACCAACCCTTTGGAGCATCTCATTCAGGGCTTTCCGGGCATCCTTTGCGAAGGCAGGGAAAGGAAAGGAAAGGTTTTGCTGACCCAAGCCGATGTCCTGGTTTACACATTAGGCACTTTGGGTGTTTTAGGCCTAAAAGCAGGAGCCAAAAATATCCCATGGTTAAACTCTTTGGGGAAAACACTTGGCCCCAAAGGACGCCAGAGAAGGTACTAGAAGAGCCTTTTTCAAGAGGGCAGATCTTGCTGCTTCTGAGAAAGGTCTTTTGCTAGCTGTGACCTCCTGCAGCCCTTCTGCTCTGCCCCCCAAGCGCCTCTCCAGGAGATCATAGACCACCGTTTCCTGCACCCAACGGCAGAGCCCCAAAGACTGAGCAGCACCAGCACCTGGCTGAGGTGCAGCGTCTCCCTTGAGCCTTGCCTTTTCCAGGGTGAATGTTTGTTTACCTGCAGATGCTGTTATTGTACGGGGGAGAGCTACAATAGTCAGGCAGAGTGAAGTTTTGTCCAGCTTTCTGCTGATAGAAGGAAAGTCTGTTGCAGCCATGTTCTCCACTACATCTTCCTGCCCCAGTTGAGCCTGCCAGAAATTAGATAAAAGCCAAGCAGAATGGTTTAATTGATGCCCTGCTTGATAGACAGATGAGCTGCCCAAAGAGAAGGGTTCTCAAAGTAAAGGACCAGATGAAGTCGTCATCCTGCTGAACCAGTTGACAGCCAGGCAGTGTCGTGTCTTTTTATAGGGTTAGCCCAAGCCACCTACGCTGCTCATCTTGGTTGTTGCACCAAAGCCTGTGGCCCCTCCTTTTCCACCAGAAGGACTAAGCCACCCACAGCAGGTGGAAACTGATTGCAAATGTCCCCGTCTCATCTATGATTCCTGAGACACTCTCTTTGCCAATCCGGCTCTGGTGACAGCTGCAGTTGTCACATAGTCTGTGGTGGATGCCCTTTAGAGCAGAAGGGTCTCCAATGCAGCAGTGCAGAAAACCGTCTCCTAGCATCATTTGAAGAGAGGGGGACGAGCTCCAGGGGTGTTGGGCAGACAGGCCAGCTCCCGAGAAGAGTCTCCAGAATTTACTCAGCTTTGACTGCTAGTTGTTTCCTCCCAGCTTTTGTTCACTGCATTTACCTGTGTACACATCTGTGGTTGTAATGGAGAATAAGGCCTCCTTGGCCTGGTGCAGCTGCCGACATTCTCTGAGTCCAGCGGGGCATTGAAAGTCCTGGCTCCATGGCAGGTGGGGGAATTTGCTTGCGGTTTTAGCAAAAACCAGAGTCTTTGATACTTACGGCTTGCAGGTTCTCAGTCATGCTGTAATCCTGGAAATGCCTTGTCCTGGCCTAGTTGAGCAGGTGGTCTCTTGGGAAAGAGCAAGTAGCAGCCGGGATTCCCCACCCAAAGAGAGTCTGTGGTTCAGCGTCTCCCTCTTGTATCGTGCTCAGACTCCCAAGAATTTCCTTGTGGCTGAGGTGGCATGCAGACTGCAGCCACAGTCAGTACGGGTGGGACAGCAGGAAACCAGACCTTGGTCATTCCTCCTGGAAGCTCCTCACTAGTTCATGGTTTGTTTTGACTTAGCTTGATGCATGAACCTGGCTCTTGTGATTTTGATTCATCATTCCATATGAACCAGACCACTGTAATACCTACCACAAACCATGTTTTAGTGGAATGTGGGAATTCAGTCACTGCCAATCAGGAAAGAAACAAGTGGGAAAATGTAAGGGGTTTTCTGTTGGAGTAGTTGTAAAGTGAGACTTTTTAGAACTAATCAGAATAATTGGGCAAAATAGTTTTTTATTTCTCTCTGTCTCACTCTGCAAGATCATCACACAGAACACTTTTTCCAGTATTTGCAGTGAGAATGTTACTTTAGCTCAACAAATACTGTGAGGAGGAGGACTGGTTGCCCAGAAACCTGTTGTTGGATGCAGCCAAGTGCCTGTGACCCATTTTTATCTGAAATAGGGATTGGAGGACATTGTTGAAGGATATTTTTGACATATGGTGGAGGAAATGGCCATTCCAGCCTCTCCTCCTTGCTGGGACCTGCCCTGCCTCTCCTAGCCAGCTTCTAGTTGTCTTTCCAGTTGAATGAACTTCATTTGGGAGGAAGGAATTCTGGCTTGGCTTTCGGGGAGGGTTATTAAGGATACTTGCAACCTCCTCCCCGCCCCAAATTGTATTTGAGATTGCAAACACCAAGTGCTGTGAGGCTTCCTGGGTGGAGGTGGAGAGAGGTTGCCCCAGGAGCCCCTGTTGGAGAAGGCAGGGGGGGCTCTTTGCCACTTGCTGGGCTCCTGGTAGAGGGCAAAGTACTGTGAAGCCCCCTTCTCCACCCTGAGCCCTCAGGAGTGGTTGGGGCTGGTCTTTGAAGTCCAGGCTTCAAACATGCAGCCGCACCACTTAAGAACGTAGAGCAGAATTGAGGTCTGAGAGGCGGGTCCCTCAGCTTGGCTTTCAGAGATGCCTGCTGCGCCTCCTTAGAATCTGGAAGGTATCTTAGAGGTCTTCTAGTCCATCCCATGCAGTAGGCAGGAATTCCCAGATCATCCCAGACAAATGGCTGTCCAACCTTTGCTTGAAACCCTCCAGAGGGAGCCTTCCCAGTGAGCCCAAAAGCCAGAGAAATGTTGCTAAGTGGTCCCTTTTTCGAAGACACCCCCCAGTGCATGCTGCATCCCTCCTTGTAGGCTTTGGTGTGTTCCATTCTTTGGGGCTGCCTGCATTTCTCCTGAGACATTCTTGGCCTGGCTTGCTCTGGGAGGGCGGGTGTGTCTCCAGGGCGTCTTTAATGGATAGCCCAAACCCTAAAGCAGCGAGGCTCAGTTTGTCCCATTAAAACCAGTTGCTCCTGTAAGGGATTACAAACCTGGGAGTTGCATTGACTTATAGCGTGGTAGCCGGGGAGGGGGAGGGAGGAGGAGGGGGAGGGTCACACCGGAAGAAAGAGTTGGGACCATGTAAATAACATTCTTTGGGAACAGAAACTAGATACTGTGTACCATAAAGAAAGCAAACTGCTTCCTGTTTTGCTTTGGGGGAGTTTTGGGGGTGCTTTTGCAGTTTTCAACCTTTGACATAATTTATCTTCTGCTTGATATAGTGGAAGGGGCTTTAGATGGCATCCCAAGATCTTTCCTAAGCCTTCCTTTGGGAACTCCCCTGGCTTTGGGCCTTTAAGCCTGTCACTGCAGCCATTAGGGTGAAAGCTTTTAAAGGGTACACGAGGAGGAGCCTGGCTGTTTGTTCTTTGGCTTGCACAGACATCGGCTGTGGAGCAGTGAAGATGCCTGAGCTTCGGTTCAGAAGCACGGGACCTGATTCTGATGATGAAGGAGGAGAACGTTCTTTCCATTCCTGTCCTTCCTTTCGCTGCAGCACGAGGCTTCTAAGAGTCACACAGAGCTGCTAGCGAATGCAGCTGTGCCAGTTAGGCAAGTCCCGGTCTCTTACTGATCATAGGTCACACACCACGTTAAGTCACAATGTGGGTTCTTTGGTTTGAGGTTACTGTATTGTGGTAACCTGGACACGATTGCTGCTATTGCTTATAAATGGAGGTTAAAGGCTTAACATATGTTGCAAAACAGGTTGTAGCTTTGTACTACAGTGGTTAATACAAACCACAACTTCACCTACTGTGTATAGACCTCCCAGTATTGCGATTTATGCGGGTGGGAGCTGGATGGGTGGGTGGCCCTGTGGGGTAACCAGATGGTGCTCAACCCCTTTCAGTGGATGATTCTCGATCTCCTGCTCGGTTGCCAAGGAATCAAGTGCTTTTTTGTAAGCATAAAAAGGGCCTGCTGAGTTCTCGCCACACAGCCGCACCATCGATTTTGAGCCCAAAGTCTTGTCTGACAACGACTAAGGGAAGGGACAGGAGATTAGGAGTAAGACAGGCACGCAGGGCAAAAAAGCTCCTTGCAGTAAATAGTTCTTGCTCATATGGGGGGTGTGTGGAATTGCATTTGATTGGGGCTGTGCCCAGGAATGTCACCCGTGTGATATTTTGTGCAGGCTTTAAAGAGAAGCAGACCCTAACTTGGCCTTCTTTCTTGGAAAGGCAGCAGGATCTCAGTCAGCTTAGAAGCAGGCTTTCTCAGCTTTGCTGGCTGGGGGATTGAGAATCAGGCCCTGCTGTAGAGAGTCCTGCATTGGCTGTCTTGACAGAAGATCTACCTTCTCTTTGAAGGAGGCTTCAGCCTTAACACTTCCTAAGATCTTTGCCATCTCTTTGCTAGATTTTTGTTTTGGTGAGCTGTGAGTCTGATTTGTGGGATTGCTTCTGCTTGGGCTGTTTTGTGCCCGTAAGCTGCTGGTGAGGCAACGCCGGGTATCCCCACACCCAGCCCTTAAGTGCTGTGGGAGACTTCCCAGGTCTGAGCCGAAAGGCTTTGGTCAGGCGGGGTGGTTTCGTGTCAGTTTCCCACTGAAATTTTCTGTTCCGTGGCTGGCAGATAGAAACAGAGCTGAAATAATTCTGATTATTCCTTAAAAATAAGCAGCAAAACAAGATTATCTTGAAACTCCAGACATTTTAATCATTGACTGATGATAGCAAAAGAAATGCATCATACAGCCGCTGATTTGGTTAGATAGTTTCAGACTTGCTTTTCCAGACTACCAACTTGTGTCCTTCTTTTCTTTAAAAGAAAAGAAGAGAAAAAATGAGCTTCAGTGAATCCAGACGTTCCATGAAACGATCGAGTTGGGTGCTAAATAATTTTACATGTGCAGGATGATTTCTAGCAAATTGATTCCAGGAATGTAGTCTTTCAGCTGAGCTTCTGGATATATCCATTTTTTATTTTTTTAAAAAAACGTTATTATTTTCCTGGGCCTCTGTGAAAATGAGGGTACCAGTAACTCTGCAGTAGATTCTCAGTGGCCCCTGTAGCTGCCTTCACAGGGGAACAAATGCCACAGCTGTTAATGGAAATAATTGGGGGGGGGAGGAGTGGGGGGCTTGTGAAATGTCAGAATCACTGTAGTGGACAGGTCCTCAGCACTTCCAGGCAAGCAAGTACAGGTGGGCAGGGGTCGCAGCTGAGAATCACTATGAAGAATCCAGGCTGAGGGGCTGCAAAACAGTATCAAAACTGTCCAAGAGGCAGTCACACCTGTTTGTTCCAAAGCCTGCCCCCTTTTGGAGTAAATGCAAAAATGGTGGAACTTGGTGTGCTCACACTCATTTATGTGTGTGTGTATGTGTGTACAAGTAGTCCTCAACACAACCATTCATTTAGTGACTGCTTAAAGTTACAGCACTGCTGAAAAAAGTGTCTTACAGCTGTCCCCAGACTTACGACCATTGCAACATTTCCCTTGCCATGCGATCAAATTTTGGAGCCTGGCAACTGCAGGTATTTATGATGGTTGCACCGTCCTCAGATCACGTGATCCCCTTCTGGGACCTTCCCAGCTGGTCTCTGACAAGCAAAGGCAATGGGAGAAGCTAGTTTTGCCTTAACTACAGTGATTTGCTTAACAACTAAGGCAAAAAAAGGGCATAACATTGAGCATGATTCACTGAATAACTGCCTTGCTTGGCAATGGAAATTCTGGTCCAAATTGTGGTCATAAGTGGAGGACTACCTGTATACACAGGCACACATACCCGCCCTCCCCTATGCTCAGGTGAAGAAGTGGGCCAGGTCTCCTGTCGATCGTCCAGCGCCATGGCTTGGTGCTCACAGCTCGGGGTCGCGGAGCTTCATGTCAACAGAGCTTTGCATTTGAGGAGTGTTGCTACAGAAGCACCCGACCATTGATGGAGCTGCTTGACTTGTTCTGCCCTGCAATTCATGGTATCCTGGTTTGGTGGCAGAGCAAAAAGTGCACCACAGCAAGCAGAAGCATCAATATTTCTTGTTAGAGAAGAGAAAGTTGGGGGGGGGGGCAGGATGACATGCTCCTTTCTGATCAATGGACAAGCACCTGTGGGCTCCTCCGTTGGCCAGGAAGAGCAAGTTGGGTTGACCCTGCAGTCTCTGTAGACTGGCAGAAGGAGAATGCACCTTTGTTCCCTTGCTGCCTTGCTTACTGAAACAGCCTGACCCTCTTGCCAAAAACCTGTTGCATTTCCATAACGAAACTATAAAACTTGGGCAAGAGAAAACTGGTTGTTTGGAAAGTGCTGTGATAATGCCTGCTTGAACGGAGATTGGCACAATGTTTTCTGAGAGTTGAATTCTATGGCAGATGCATGGCTACTTATGACGTGATGCCCCCACCCCTGCTCAGCAGGCATGGCAGGAAAATTGTGAGTTCCTACATTGTTTAGGGGAATATAGACATGACCTTGAAGAAAGAACTCAGCAACATTAAATAAGCATCAGTTTTTATTTATTTTTTTATTTTAATTCCATTTATATCCCGCCCTTCTCCGAAGACTCAGGGCGGCTTACAAGCTTAGCAGTAGTTTTGCCTGGATGGACAGGAGAGGGTGAGGAAGAAACTCAAGATTGCCCACCTTGATTCTCTTTGGTATAAGAAGGAAGAGAGAATCTCTGCCAGAGTTTCATGATTCTACCCTATCACAGTAAAGTAGAGCCCCCCCATGCTCTACTGGATGCCTTTGAAGAGCCACTTTCTCTCCACCCCACTTGCTACAGTGACCATAAGTGACCTTTATTTCAGAAAGCTGTCCTTTAGATTTATTTTTCAAAAACTCACATTTTGTCCTTTGTTTTTGTCATTTTTACCATACAAATAGTATCACTTAATGCATAGTCTTTCACATTTGTGTGAAAATTATGCAAATTGCTTTGTCTTTTTAAAATAAATTTACATATTGTTTTATTTTTATTTATTTTTTATTAGAATATGGTGGCTATATGAAAACCAAGTTTTTCTTGGTTTTGCTTTAGAATTTTCCTTGGTAAAACAAAGTTATACAAAATAAACATTTGTATCTGTGTATGAGAGAGAGAGAGAGAGAGAGAGAGATCTGCATTGCCCCTGTTTGGCCTCTAATGGAGCATAAAATGGGACCAGCCAGGGCTTCCAACACTAAACACAATGCAAGCGCCTTCTCTCCATAGAATTACTTCCTGGGCATTTGTATGCAGACAAATGTTTTCTTAGAGTGAGAGAAACTGGCTCCCTTTTCATCCCAAGTTATGTGGTGGTGCATGGGCTTGCTTCCAAATGATTTGGAAGAAATGTCTTGAACTCTGAAAATGAGCACTTCTTTGCTTTTGATTAAAGCAGCTGCAGTTTTTCAGGTTTCTGCATAAACCTGAAAGAAGATGCAGTTATTTTTAAAAACTGAATGGTTAAAGCAGCCTTTAAAGCAGCTACATCTGTTTTCAAGCTTGAGAGGAAACTTGAGGAAAGATGTGGCTGCTTTAATCAATATTCTAGCAGGGGTGCACTTGGGCAAGATCTGCTTTTTCATGAACTGTTAAAATGTGCACACCATCCATCTCTAAGATGGTGATCTCTAAGGCTTGTGGGTTAGAGACTTGCAATCCTGGTTGCCAGAGATAACAATGCAGTTGGTGACCAGTGTGAAAAGACTTCTACGTGCCTCCTTGTAAGTGTTCCTTTCAAGACAGTTCGGGCTGGGAGCATTTCCATTTGTCTCTCTCTCTGAGAAAAATTTGCTGTCTACTGAAGAGTGTTTGGAACAAAAAATTGGTGGGCCTGTAACTGGAATTTTTATTTACATTCAGAGGACCCAGGACGGTGTTTGGGGCACACGAGCAAAGGGGATCATGTCCTCCTACTTAGTTTTGAACTTCTGACAGGGACCTGGTTGGTTTCTGTGGGATGCAGTTTTGTTGGACGAAGAATGTTGACTTTCTCCAACTCTACTCCATTGTCCTCACTGGGAGTGATTTAAACAGAGCTGGAGGACTGTGGATGTGTCACCAGGCGGTGTTTCTTGGTAGTTTTGCTCTACCCAGTTCTGAGAACTTACCAGTTCTGCGAATGGTGCGAGCCACCCTGAGGACTCTTCCCAGTGATGGAGGCCAGAGTACGCTCGAGGGGCACAAGACATCTGCTGGAGAATTGACGGCTCCATTGTCAGCCAAGTCCAGAACTGTGCTCCTCTGAGCTGAATTCCTCCTCCCTTCCACGCGGCTTCTCTTTATTTGCTGAAGATCTGGACAGGCCTGTTCCAGGCTGCTGAGCTGTGACACTTTAGGGACATTATTTATTTACACTTTCTGCAAATGAAATGTGTTCTTCTAGTTTCTGCTTCCTGTTTTCCCACAACACAGAGCTTGCATCCTGTTGAGAAACCTTTGGAGTCTGCCACTAAATTGTAAAGAAAGACGGGGCTTGACGATTGCCCACAGTACAATTTCTTTCTGTCTTCCATTCCGCCCACAATATCTTCTTCTAGCCCAAAACAATTCAGTTTTTGAGGCCCAGAGCCAAATGGCTTGGTAGGGATGCCCAGATCATTTTTCAATAAGCAGATTTTGGAATGAAAGCTAGCAGGGGCTGGTGGTGGACACGGGAAAGGATTTTTTTCTTTATGAGAGCAGGGAGCTGGGGAGACCTTCTAAGATAGGCCTGTTTAAAGCGCTAATCTATGGATGTAACATTTATTGGTCATCCTAGCTAAACAGCTAAAAAAGATCAAAGTCCAGCATAATTGTGATTTAAAAGAATATTGACCATTAATAAAGTAGCATTGCCAGAGAGTCAAGATTTTAAAAGGATACTAAAGTATATTTAATAACTGACTTTAGACAAAGATAGCAATACAGCAGAATTTAGCCTGTCATGCTAATAATTGAGGTGATTGCTGATAATTATGCAATTATAAATGTGTAATTTGACTAATCCTTTGAGGCTCCCTCTGTGTTTGGTTTAGAAAGAGAATAAGTCTGGGTAGTTGTCCTATAAAAGGGGCAGTGCCTGTCCAGCAGCTTCAGGTGCTCAGATCCTTTCTGGGCTGTGTGTTGTCCTTCCCAAAGTGAGGGAGCGCAGGGCCTTGGAGTCAAGGCAGGAAGAGAGATTTGGGAAGCAGGCACAGACCACGATATCACGACCAGCTCAGGAGGTTCAGTTTGGTCTTTCTGATTGTCAGGGCCATAGGCTGACTTCATCTGTAGCCTTCCCGAAGCCCAAGGCAGTCAAAATTATTCCACATCCTGCAGCATCTAAGATATTTCTCACTTTTCCCCCCAAAACAAAATACTGACTTCCTGGAGTGGCCCAGTTCCAATCTCCAATATGGTGACCAGGCTCCAGTCCTGATCCAAGGCATAAATATATTGGGCAACCAAATGCAGCTTCTGAACATTAGGATTTGTGCTGTTTTTGTAGATGAATGAATTCTAGCAGCCCTACAACAGGGGTCCCCAAGCCCCGGTCTGTGGACCAGTACCGGCCACGGCATGCCAGCAACCGGTCCACACAAAGAAGCAAAGCCCCATCCATGTGATGCAGGCAGCATACAAAACCATACACCCTGGAAAAACCTCTCTCCACGGAACCGGTGCCCTACAGCATTTGACTGGCTTTAGAAATTTTTAAGGGCATAAAATTGTAAGGAAGTTTTTGGATCATCTTGGGCATGATCCAGAATTGGCCTTGGTAGCCCCTCCATGCATCACTTGTGATAAGATCCTCCCTTTGAGTTCATATTCACCCCCTTCAGAAGACCATGATTTTCACTCTGCAACAACTGGTTGCTTGCCATCAAGTCGGTGTCAGCTCTTAGCAATTACCTACAGTAGATAGCTTTTCTCCATGCATTTTTTAAATAATATATACAAGACCTTTACACCAACTTGAGTAATAGAAAAAGTGGCTGCATTGGTATAGTAGCAAAAATCTGAGGAAAACCAGTCCATGAATAATGATCTTGTGCAGGTTCTTTCTCATATCCCTGCCCAGGTAAATAGTTTGAATTTCTGTGAGGGATGCAGGTAGCATCTCAGGGCAAGAGAGCCTGCTGGCCTCTGCCCGTTACTTGCTGGATTTCTGGTAACATGTCAGGGGACAAATAATCTGGAATTTCCCTCTCTCTTCTCCTTTCTAGTTCCATTACAGAAGTTCTATGCATGCTTGAAAAACTGTTCACAGATGTCTGCAGTCGTCAGGTTCATTGCTTTTCTTGGACAGTAAATACTGTTTATCTGGGGGGGGGGGATTCTTTTGCCCTCATCCCATCCTGCATGAAATGGGCCAACAGACTGGTATAGTCTCTTTGCAGAAAGAGCTTTGCAAACCTCCAGGCCCAGTTTTTCTCCAGAGAAGGATAGTGGCAACCCTGCTAACATCAGATGTTCTTGCTTTGACAACAGATGGAAATGCGGCCATCTTTTCTCTTTCGCTTTTAGAGTTATTTGGTGCTGGGAGGGGGGATGTGGATGAGAGTCCAGTTAGTCATAACAACTGGACTCCAAGGTTGTTGCGCCCAGAGCTGATAAAGATTTGGCAGGCTGGAGAGCTGGGGAGAAAGCCCGTGCTTCAAGCTAATTGGGGAATGTGATTTATGACTGTTTTTTGGAGGAGGGAATTGTGCTTTGTTACTTTGTGCCCAGGGGAGGGGAATTCAGTTTTTGGCTTTAGCTATGTAGTGCCGATACTTTGTTTCTTGAATAAAAGATTCTTTAAGGTAAACAAGGCCTCAGAGCTCTTTTGAAGAGTTTCATCTGTCAGAACGATGACAGGTGGGATATTTTGTGTGGAATTGTCTTCGCCATGGTAGTCAAAGAATGTGTAAAGCTTCCCTGTGGCCATCCAAACAATCTATTCTCTGCCACTTTCTGCTGCTTTTTACTCAACTTCATTGGAGAGTTTTCTGATGGCAGTGAAAGGGCTGTATTTGTCAAGCACCACTACTCAGCTGTTGACCCTGGGGATGATAAGCCCAAGTCTGCTGGTTCTCACCTACTTTCCTTTTCTGCGCTTTGAGAAATTAGTGCGAGTAAAATTACATTAGTAGGAGGTTCAGAACACCCTTCCTCCAATAATTACTCAGCTCAGTTTAGGAGCAATATTAAATGTCCTTTTGATTAATATTTTAGGAAGGCTTTTTCTTAGAGGCACCATTTTGCTTAGAATGGGATGGTCTAGTCACAGAGAGGAGCCAAATGACAAAAAAAACCCTCTGCTTCCCCCTCCCAACTTTGCCGTGGGGACTCCACTAGGAGGTTTATGTTTGGGTGGAGTCTAAGCTTTGTCTGTGATGTTTCTGTGGCATCTAGGGTCCCCCCCCATAGCTGTTAGCACAGAGAAGAGCTCATCCAGGTCTCTGACGTGGGCAGACAGGCAGCGCCAGCCAGCCTGGCACATATGGCAGCTGAAGGGCCACATTACGGCCCTTTGGCAATTTTGGGAAACTGAATCAAGGGTAGCTCTGTTGTATCAGAGCTCCAGATCTTAGTTTGCGTGGAATAGAAGTAAACCCAGGCTGTGTCTGCAAATATCTCGGTGGCTGAAGAAGCAAGCCATAGAAGGGAAAGATAACTAAAAACAAGTGACTAATTTATGGTGACATATTCAGATTTCCCCAGGGAGATTCCAAAATGAAATCAAGAGAAGATTTGGTATTAGAAGGCTATCTGTGCCTGTGGTTTCCCTGTGTACAATTACTAAGAAGATTTGAAGTGGATAAAAACACTTTTGATTCTGATCACTCTAAGACTGAATATGAAACAGTATTATGAACAAATAATGAATGACGTGTTATTGCTAAAGTTAAAATGCTTATTGACATTTTTGGCAGAATAACGAGTGAAGGAATGTATGATAAAATGGGCTAAAAATTTGGTTATAACATACAAATAGAACAATTGGAGAATATGTGCATGAAAGGACTGAATTAAGTATTGTTGATATTTCTCATAGGAAAAATTGCCTAAAATGTATACAGGTACTTCAAATTTATGCTAGAAATCTGAGCAAAAGGGGACTTTTTAAATTATGTTTGGTAAACATGTAAAAAAAAGCTAAAAAGAATTGGATCCAAATACATACATTAATTCAGAAGATTTTAAAAATTAATATGCAACTGAAATCAGAGGAGTTTCTTTTGGGATTGATTGATAAAAACTTGGAAAATAATAATGGAACTTTGATCTGGATTTGATGATTGGAAGAAATAGTAGATGATAGAAAAAAAATTAAACTTAGCCATAGAGAAGGAGTTTAATTTAAATGAAACTCTTTCCTTGTAAAAGGAACTGTCGTAAAAGAAAATCAGAAATCATTTCATTATATTACATTTCCCCTTTTTCTTTTCCTTTCCTTTTTGTCTTTAATCTCCTTTCCCTTCCTCTTTTATCTTTCCTTTCCTTTCTCTTCCTTCTTTCCTTTCCTCTTTCCCTTCTTTTTCCTTTTCCTTTTCTTCCCCTTTCCCCTTTTCCCTTTCCCCTTTCCTTCCCTTCCCTTCCCTTCCCTTCTTTTATCTTCCTTCCCTTCCCTTCCCTTCCCTTTCCTCTTTCCCTTCTTTTTCCTTTTCCTTTTCCTTTTCTTCCCCTTTCCCCTTTCCCCTTTTCCCCTTTCCCCTTTCCCCTTTCCCCTTTCCTTCCC